>NW_015971787.1:1017623-1617623 GCF_000732125.1 Scedosporium apiospermum | reverse complement strand
CAGGAGTATATCACCAACAGGAAAGTAAGCCCGAAAGAGCCGGGCTTCCGATGCAACTAGTCAACCTTGCCGACCGTCCCTCAAACTTACAGATGGAACGTACTTGGAAGGCGGAGCACGAGATGTCCCTACACGAAGTACGAGAGGGATCTCCCGTTCTTTGGGGGCTTAGATGACGGGATGACGGTTTTGGTATTTCCCAGAGGATATTGGCTGAGACTACATTTGAAAATGGAAAAGAAAAAAAAAAGAGGAAAAGAAAAAAGAATGTAGCAATATCTTGGAAAATTACAAGAAAGAAAGAGGAAAACATGAAGCGAGAAACCATACATGCTTCCAGTCCCTTACACTCATCGTCTTACTTGTCCAATCCCACCAGCTTTTGGGGTGTCCCTTTCTCCGCCGCTTTTCTCTCCCGCGCTTTTACAGGAACAAGTTCCAAAAACACAAACGATCCCAGGTTTTGCCAAACCTACAACGTGCCGTTTCGGTCAATCTAGTATTGTTTCAAAAAAAAAAAAAAAAAAAAAGAGAAGTTCCAGAATCGACGCCGCCGTTAATAAAGAAACAAGGAAAAAAGACAAAAAAAAGAAGAAGAAGAAAACCGTCCCGTTTCCTTTGCTCCTTGATAAGCATGCCCGAGTCTTGTCCAAAGCGCAGAAAAGAAAAGAAAAAAGTCCCTAGGCCATTCCAAACACAGTCCCTCTAATCAGATCTCCTCCACGAGTCCAGTTCCTAATAGGGCGTGAACCCCCTTCCACGGCCTCGGTAGCCACCACGATAGCCGCCTCCTCGAGGGAAGCCCCGGCCGCCGAAAAAGCCACGTCCACCGCGGAATCCACCGCGGCCGCGGCCTCGGCCCATACCGGGTATGTTGGTCCGCTTGGGAACGACCTTGATGTTCCTTCCCTTGAAGACGCTCTCGTTTAGGACAAGGGCTTGGGCTACCAGACTCGGTTCCGTAAACTCGACGTACGCATAGCTAGGTTGGAGATGACGTCTCGTTAGTCAAGAAGCAAGGGCATAAAGGCACGCGGATAGAAACAAGAAAGGAATCAATTAAATAGACGGGAGGGAGGGGGCAGGACCCGAGGATTGTGTCAGGAAAGGAACGAGTGAAGTGGTGCGTAAACTTACCCCTTCGGTTGGCCAGTAAACTTGTCCAGCAGAATGGTAACGCGGTTAATCGACCCACAGCTCTGGAAGTGAGCCTGAATCTCCTCGGGAGATGCCGAGTAATCGACATTGCCGACGAAGATACTCCGGTTGTCGACGTCCTCCTTGTTTTCCGAAGTCTCGTGGGCTTGTTGGTTGAGGCTAGCCTGCATCTCTCTAAGCTTCGCAGCCTCCTCTTCCATTTCCGCCACGCGCTTCTTCATCGCTGAGATCTCCTCCTATTTCAAGAAAAAACATAATGCAATGCTTCAGTATAAACGTGTTCGACGGGAGCGGCAACATTATTGCCTTTTGTGTTTTGCGGAAATGATGAAGAAAAAGAGAGAGGGAGAGATTCCCAAGGCCGTTTCCGTCGTTGCTCTTTGGTTTGGCACTTTTGCGGATTTGACAGGCCCTCGTTCTTTTTCTTTTTTCTTTTTTGGATTTTTGAGGGAACACGAAAAATCACACAGAGCGCATATAACACACAAAGCGTACCTCCTCTTCATGGCCCTCCTCTCCTGTCGTGACAACAGTGTCACTAGGGATGGGGTCTTTATTCTGGTTTTCTTCCGACATGGTTGCGTCTCGGGATAAGGATCGATTCTGTAAAGCTCCAGTCAGTTGGGATTTTAGAAGTCAAGGCAGGGAGGCCCAAGACAAGAGACCATACCTTTTAGTAGAACACTTGTAGGTAGGAAAGAGTTAAGAAAAAAAGAATAGAATTCTGTAGAGGACTGAGGACTGTCAAGCTGGTTAACAACTTGGGAAATCACAGCATGAGAGCTCTAAAGATAATTTCATCACGGTGGGGTTGCCTGACGCGACAATGATCAGGTCAATGACAAGCACGGAGCTTCTGGAATGGGAGGAGCCAATGGAATGGGCATCAATGAAAGAAGGAATGGAGAATAAACTTGCTGAATAGAATGGGGCCACTTACTTGCTCTATAATCCACAAAGATGACAGGCTCGAGGAAATAAAATGATGGCAGGATAAAGAAAGTTGATGTTTTGTCGTGGTCGAAACTGGACAAAGGAAGCTCACGAAATATTTCGACCGCAGCCTTGCTCGGGTTGCTCTAGGTGGTCTGTGCGCGACACGCCAATGATTTTCTGCGGGATTACGTCGACAGTTGAGTACCAGCTGGAGCCAGCAGATTACGGCAGGCGGGCTCAGAAAAGGAAGTCGACTGACTCCTCCTGCCTTGCCTTCCTTCAACTTGGCCCAGGCAGTCGAGACACTATAATTCAGCAGAACCTCGGTATATTGATGAGATTGATGACATTGGTATTTCCTACTAGAATAATAAGCCGGAGTTCCGAGCTCCACCAATTGCACTAGGCACGATTTCTATCTCACCTCGTTACGTGCTGGATGACGCTTCGTTTCAACCGACAGCCTTGGCTCGAACAACCGTCGGCCGTTGAGCATGAGTTGAGCTTCTAGTATGCCAAGATGCCAAGCCCAAAGACAGGTCCTTTGCTATTCGGCTTCCTGAAGTCTCATCCTAGATCAAGGGGTTTTCTGGAAGGGTCGCGAGTGAATATATGGGGATCATGGCTGCATCCTCGCAGACGATCCGTCAGGAGTAACCTAACTTATGCTGATCATGATCATGGTTCTTGGTCAACCAATCCCCAACATCCTCGGGCTTGCGTGAGCTCATTCTATGGCAAAGACAAAAGACAGCCTGGTTACTCTGAGATCATGCTTTTCATACGAACACTCTGGGGTAACTGAATTCAGTGATCGGGATCGAAGCTCGGAGAAGTCCCATGCTCAGGAAATACTGCGGGACGTTGAAACCGACAAAGACATATAACAGTTGAGGAGGACAATTCGAGTCTCCTCTGCCACGTGCGAGGCCCTTTTTCTCTTACGTTGTCTCGACCCTAGGTGAACTCGTCTCAAGTATCGAGCGGTCCTTGTGGACATAGATCCCCTTTCGTGTCCTTGGGGTATCGCAGCGGAGGGGGGGACCGTGGTGAAGACATTGAGATGGAGCTGGACCATGGCTAATGTTATGCCCCCCCTGGCCGCCAACCCCTTCTTCTTTCCACCTCTTTGGCATTTATTGCCTGTATTTACAAATCACACGAGAAGAGCCAGCCTCTTCAGCCGTCCGAGCCTCCAATTTCATGCATGAAGTACTCTGGCATGCAAGCTTCGGTCCTGAGACACACATGAACCAGTCCGCCGCATAAGCACACGATGAATCTTAGGAGAGCAAGAAACAAGAAACAAAAAAGCAAAGCGTAAACAGTTGAGGTTACCTTTTTAAGGATCCAGAAATTGGAGCTCCGGTCTAAAACTCCGGACCCCGGATCCGCCAGATCTGTGCTTCGTGCTTCGTAGACTCCATTGGTCTCTGAATGCCCATACCGACCGTCACGGCCGTGTATGCAACAAGCTTTTCAGATCGCCAGAATGATTCGTCGCTCGGCACTAAAAGTGGGCGCGCCTGGTCTGCTGGGAATACAGAAGCTCGTTGTGTTGGTGCATGCCTACGCGTGTTCCGGTTTGCCCTTCATGCATTGGCCCCAGAGTGGGCGGAAACCACATGGGGAAACATTAGTTCAATCCGAGCGTGATCCATGTGCAGTCTTCCCATACTGTCTCGATGCAGCATATGGATGCATCAATTGATGTACCAATAGAGTCTAAGGACTGCAAACTCCCAACCCATTCACTTTTAGGCTGGTTGTCATAGCAGATGGAATACGAGCTCTGGCGACCACAGCTGCATAAACTGTTCGTCTCTTCGTATCTTTAATATCGACCCAACGTCGTGTTTCCTTGATCAGGTGCCTATCGAGGGCAAATATTGATATTGCTGGTGGGCGGAAACATGAGGAGTTCGAAGACGATGAGGAGAGAGTCGAGACTCTCCTTCGTCCATCGCTACGAAAAGATGAAACAGCGGTTGTGAAATTAGGCCTGTGACGCCACAGCTGGCAAAAAACAGGCAGGGTTGTTCACTAATTCACTAATGCACACACACTACGAAGTACTTCGCACTGAGTAGGCGTTCGAGTGAAGCGGCATCCTCCGTTGATTTGATTGATCCGGAGCTTTTCCACGGTGCCTGCGGGTACCTGGATTTAGTGACTCTGTAAACCCCGTCGAGGTGCCTGAGCTGCGCTGGGCCGAACCACCCTGGCGTACCAATCTCACAGGAACATCTAGGCGATTTGTGAACTCGCGCCTTGAGTACCCCAGAACAGAACCGGGAAACCTTCGCCGTTTGTGCTTCATATGAAGCAGTCAACACTGAGGCTACCATCAACGAGTTTGATCAATGATATCAATACTCTGAAGGATGGATGCGGTATTTGAAGAACCCTGGTATCAAAATGCAAGCTCAATCTTCAGGGGGGAAAGGCCTATGCCCATTTTAGCTCCTGGACTTCTCCCCATAATCACTCCCCTTTGCAGCTGAATCAAAATTGCCAGCCCACCCCCCCTGGCTCATATCATTTTGGATGAGAGGAAGATGAGAGGAACAACCAAACCGACTCGCCTGACAAGCACAGGCCTAGCCAAGATCCAGGTGAAATCCTGCATTGATTTGATGTTCTTTCCTTTTTCTCGTCAGGGGAGGTGCGGCTAACCAAGCCCCCCGCCTGGATCCCCAAATCTCGCACCACGTCCGGGCCGCCACAACCTCTGGGGTGTTTACGAGGGTCAAGGTAGTGTTTTCCCAAGGTCAGCACAAGGTCTCACACATCCCATGTCCAGATATTAAACCAAACCGGGTCCCCTTCATTCTCCTCGTCTGTTCCCTTTTTCCCTCCCCCCCAAAACTCTCTTTTCCAACCATTCCACTCGTTGAGCATAATAAAACCTTCAATCTTTTTTTGAAGATATTAAAAAAAAGTAAATATTTTGCATTTTTCGTTATTACAATCTTCTTTAATATTTAATCTTTCCTTTTAATACCCACCACACCACCGCAACAATGAAGTTCTTCCTCCCCCTCGCCCTCCTCGCCGCCGCCGTCTCGGCCCAACAAGAATGCGCCGCCGAGGTCATCGTCCAGACCTGTCTCGAGTCCGAGGGCAACAAGTTCAAGGCCTGCGGTGCCACCGACTATGATTGCCAGTGTGCCGCTCAGCAGGCCATCTCCACGTACGCTTCTTCTCTCTCTCTCTCTCTCTCTCTCTCTCTCTCTTTTCCCCCCATCTCCGTATTAACAAAACAAACAGCTGCTACAACAACTGCCCTGGCGACTCCCGCAAGACCGAGGCCGAAGGCCAAGTAAGCATCTACTGCGGCAACGCCTCCCTCTACGGCAACAAGGCCACTCAGAAGGCCGCCACCCCTACCGGCAATTCTGCCGCCGACTCCACCGACGCCCCCGAGGCCTCGCCCACCCAGGGCTCCGATAAGTCGTCGACTGGCGATGCGGCCGCTTCGGAGACTAGCAAGGGTGGTGCTGCTGAGCTGGCTATGAATGCTGGTGGTGTTTTGCTTGCTGTTGCTGGTGTTATGGCTGTTATTGTGTAAAGAGAGGAAAAAAAAGGGGGAAGGTTCGGGTAGAGAGAGTGTGGAGGGATGGGAGTTGAAAAGTGCTGGGATCTTTTAATTAATGGGTATCAGCATTTTGATTCGCCTTTTTTTTCTTGGAATATACACAATATCCTTGAGTTGTTGGTGTTGATGCTCGTGGTATCATGCGATGTTGTCTTGAGTGCATTTTTTCATCTTCGTTTTGTTTGGTTGTTGCTGTGGGCTACGCGACGCATCTCTTTGGTGGTTTCATGTTCTGTTTGCTTATAACCATCCCTGAAACCCAAACTGAAGGTTTCGACCGATTGAAGCCAAACCTGACGACCTCAGAGACAGCATTTGAAAAGAGTGCAATCCCTTGAACAATAGCTTGAAGTCTCAATCGCTAAACTCTGGCGTCTAAATTAATTTATGTTTTCTAATCATGGGACCATCGGGCCAGAGAAAGGATTAGCTGGAGATGGAGGTATAGCAAATTCTTAGTGCAATAATACGAACCAAGACTAGGTTGATCCAACCAACATCACCATTGAAACATACCGTCTAAATCAGCTTCAAGTTCAACAATTAATCCAATCTAGACATCACATTCAAGAGCAGACAGTAAACACATTTCTTTGCAAATACGGCTCATCTCTTCTCGAAGAGCCCCATTTTTATTCCAGCCGTTCCCAGCTCCGGATTTTTGCTCGAGTCTCCTGCCGGGCCAAATAATATATACACATCATGGCCCTCCTCCCCCCTTCGTCTTTATGTTCTTTCTTCTTTCTCGCTCTTTGTAAGGAAAAAACGACTAGGGGAAAAAACATACACAAGAAGAGGAGAATTGAGAAAGGGAAAGTCGACAGACAATAAAAACAGACATAGGATCCCTCCCCCAAGTTCCAAAGCAACGTAAAGAAAAAAATTGAAGCAAGGACAGAAAAAAAGCAGCCTTCTAAAGTTCCAGAATCCCTTAACCATCCTCCCCCTTCCCTAATCCCGAGAGGGACCCAGCTGTTTTGCACAATCTCAAGCATTTCCCTTTCCCGCACCAACTCCCCCCAACCTTGGAAAACCCAGCCCATAGCCAGAGAAGAAATGAAAAGCAGAAAGAAGCAATTGACATGCTTAGAGGAAAAACAGACAACCTTAAGAAAAAAAAAATCCGCTGCTCCTGTACAAGAGTGGGATAGATGACATAGAAGAAAAAAAGCTTTAAAAAACTATAAAAGAATAAAAGAGATAAAGCTGAGAACCCCCCTGAACCGGAACACCATGCAAGAAAGAAAAGCACTTTCGAAAGCAGGAAGACGAAGAAGAAAAGCCCACACCCCACCCCAGCAGCAAGACACAACCCCAAGTCATTGCCTAATCCACCACGACATGCCGGATCGTTGCTGTGACCATCGTGTGGCTAAGCAACCTAAGCATTGGAGGTGGAAAGAAGAGCTGAGAGTGTCTGGGGCTAATAATATATCATGAACTAAAACCGAGTATTGTCAAAAAAGGACTAAGGCGAGCAGCCCAACAAAGTGAGAAAGTCGAATTGAAGTGAAAAAAAAAAGAAGGAAAGAAACGAGCAGGAGAAAGTCGGCGATGAGGCCCTCTCTTCAGAAAAGGCATTCGGCGCAAGGCTCTGTCTAACCTCGTAGCCTAGACATTGCGAGCACCTCGTCGGTCTCCGGCGTTCTTCATCGGACTGACAAGAGTCACCGCCTTCTTGTTCTCCTTTCGTAGTCGGACAGCGGCGCCGGTGCCAGATTCGCCATGATGCCTCAAGGATCTGGGAGCGTCATCGTCCATAGCGATGTCGGCAACGTCAGAAAGCGACTCGGCCTCCATATTGTCACTGGCGTCGGATTCCGAGGAGCCATCATCCGACTCGTCGTACTCGCCATCGTCGCTAACGAGAGACGGAGCATTGTTGCTAGCCGAAGGATTGGGGCTCATGTTCGCATCCAACTCCATGTCCTCATCCGCCTCCTCGTCATCATCATCATCATCGTTTCTAATGATGACAACTTTCGTCTGACCTGGTTTCCTAGATGTAGGCGCCGCGAGGGGGAGGACAGAGGAAGGTCCAGTCTTACTAACGGGTCGTGTAGTAGCTGCGTGGTGACCGGCGGGCATGCGTAAGACGGGAGGGGCCGAAGGTGGGCTGGCAACTGAAGGTGTCTCGCTCTCATCCATGTCATAGCCGGGCGAACATAGGTCATCCTCGTCAATGTCAGCCTTGGCTTCGGTAACGAGCTTCTGAAGATCGCCACTGAACTGCTTCGCCTTCATCAGACGAGAGAGGTAGGGCGTGTCAGACGAAGGGATCAAGGATCCAGAAGAGGACGAAGTCGCGTTCTTGGCAGCACCAGGAGCAGGAGAAGCAGTAGGGATTTCCGACGCACTAGGGTGCTTTCCCTGCTGGTACAGCCGGAGAGACTCCTGGATGCGACGCTGAAGGTTCGAGAAAGCTTCCTGTCTTGACACTTCCGACTGTGCGTAAGGATGGACGAGACCCGTGGGCGGAGGCGGGACAGCAGTAGTCGTAACGGCGGGCGGCGCAGATGGCTTCGGTGGAGCCTCAATGACTCGCTTCGGCGCAACGGGGGTTTTGGCGACCGTAGGCACCTCGATGGGATGGCCGCTGTGGATGGCGGCTTCCTCATGGCTCTTGAAATCCCTCCTATGCGCAATGCGACAATGGTTGATGAAGCCCTGGATGCTGAGAAAGTTCTCCCTATGACAGTCGAGGCAGACAAGCTTGACCGTTTTGCCGTCGGATTGGCGCTTGAGAACGCAGGGACTATTCTTGTCCTTGGGAGTCGGGTATCCGCTCGTGAGCGACTGAAGCTTCTGGCCTGCAGTACCACGGACGGGTCGCTGCTTCCCAGCAAGAGACGTGTCTCCGGCGCTGTTTCGGGTAGTCCTTCCTTCGACCGTCGCCGCCCTCGAGCTGCGCATTTCGTAAGGATTTTGCCACTCGGGCAGCATGCCGTCGAACATGGGATCGGGAATGAGCCATTTCGAGTAGTGCCTGGCATAGGGTCCGTCAACAACACCAAAGGGGGGCGCCCATCGGGGAACCTCTTTGCCACGTTTCCGAAGAGCAGGACCCTTTCCGCTGCAAATCTCCACCATCTGATCCGGAGTCGGGCAGTTGATGGGGTAAGGAATGAGGTGGCAGCGGCGCAGTTGCTCCAGGGCGACCTGGCATTTGGCGAGTTCCTGGTCGATCAGTCTCAGCTCGTCATGCTTGTAGAGGATCTCGAGTCCGAAGTGAAACTGAATCGCGTCGCGCGCTCGGTCGAGGCGATCATCGGAAACGTGCGCCGAGTTGACTTTGGCGTCGTCATCGAGAGGCGGGGCTTGAACACTTGGCTGCTGCTCCTCGGGCTCAGGCTCGGGGTCGGATTGCTTGGGACGTTTTGAGACAGGTGCACTGTTCAAAGAAGCCTCATCGCGTTCCCTCTTCAGGGGCGGTCGCGCCACGTAGGCGCCGCTCGGACCGGACGTCGCTATCGTCGGATTAATCGAATGCAGCTGCGGCGTGGGAAACGAGTGAATCATGGGTCGATCGATCTTCACGCTCTGGTCACCTCCCCTCGAGTCGCTTCCCCAGAACCGAAACATTTGCGCGTTCTGATGGGCGATTTTTGGGAAAGAGAAAGAGAGAGTTTAGCGACTGTGGGCGCCTAGTCGCGACAAACAAATGTTGCTGTGGAAGGGATGCAGGAACCGGGTGCTGGAAGGTGGCGAGGGAGCTTGCTGTGGAGTGCTGGAGTCGCGCGATGCGAAAAGTGCGGAGGCTGACGTAACACAAAGTCAGTATGGCGAATTAGTTATTTCAAATGCTGCAGCCTAGTCGCGGCAGCTAAGCTACCAGCTCGAGGTTTGTGGTTGGTGAAAAAGACAAAGAACAAAAAGAGAGGGGAAAAGAGGGGGGCGGTGCGACAAGGTCAATCGCAACGGTTGGATGTGGCGAATAATTCTCTTTGCGACCCCCCGAGAGGCCAGCGATGAGAAAGGAGGGAAAGGGGGCAAAGGGTAGAAAGGAAGGGGCGGAGGGAGGCGGAAATGGGGGCAAACAAACAAGTGAAAAACAGTGCCGTTGCGACCGATGCGCGTGGGCTTCTGACGTTGTGCGAAAAACAAGAGAAAGAAAAGAAAATGAAGAAAAAGAGGAGAAAATAAATCAAGAACTACTGAAAGCCTCGATTAAAAGGAACGATTAATTATTTTAAGGAAGGCGCGAAGTAAAATCGGACAGTTGGAGAGTCCCTTTTTCTCTGCTTCGCTGCTGGTGATGTCTCCGTTTTGGGGTGATTTTGGGGGATGTGAAGTGAGGAAAAAAAAGGTCATCTGGGGGAAGGGAAACAATGAAGGGAAAGGGAAATTTGATGGAAGGGAAAAAGCCTCGGACAGCGAAGTGTATGAGCTGAGTTTTGGAAGGGGGGACGAGGAAACGAGGAAAGGGATGGAAGGAGCAAGGGTTGGTGGCATGGGTGGTATGGGTACCGGGGGAGGAGGGTGGGGTGGCGTTACGGGGTACGTTTATAAGCTGACGGCGTGACAGTACCTTTTGTACTCCGTCGCGGTACTGTACTAAACACGAGGAAGCACCGCTGCGACGTGTGTACCACTACAGCTCTGCGTCGTAAGAAATGATACTTTGAATACAGTACCGAGCGAGCACGTGTTTGTACAGTACAGGAAACGCAAAGCTTAGGGGTGGGCTCCGGTTCCTTGGCGCTGATTGGTCAGATCACCAACCCAAAGGGGTGACTTGATCTGACAATGAGCAAAAAGGAAAGTGTTGACCAGATATGAGAGACGGGGGAGATTAAAGACAGCATCCGAAAATGAAGAACAGAGTGAGCGCCAGGAGCCTGGCGCAAGAAATGATCGCTGCATTTTTTGATTGACGATTTTTATTTTTGGGTTCTATTTTTTGCCCTTTTCCTTTCGTTTTCTGCAGCTTGTCCTAGACCACCCGTCTCCGCACTCGATATTTCCGAGTGCGACAGTTCAGAAACTTACTTTGTAAAATCTTACCATGTGCCGGACCACTGTTGCCTGTCGCGGTGTTGTCGGCTTTGTACGCGTAGGCTTTCCAAGTACGAAGGATGCGGAAAGGTACTTATAATAGCGTCCACCAATTCTCCCATCGGTCCCGTTTCCTAGTGCTCGTTGTTAGTGATGGTACTTCCTTCGTACTGAGGTAAGTTCAAAGTGTGGTGTCATATGAGCTCTGACCATTTCCTCCGCTGGCGTGGTTTCGCGGATGGCACCGCTTCTTATCGGATTGATCGAGCCTCGCTGGCTTCGTCAGGCTCCAGTTTTATAGGGGAGGAGCATATTCCATGATCCGACTGTTCGCCGCCGATACGAGGTAGGATCCTGGAAAATGCGGAACGAGTGCCCTATAGGCGATAAGAATGGTACAGTGCAGTGGAGTTGCGCAGAGGTAACTTTTGCAAGTGAGCTGGTCCTACTTCGATACTCAGCTAATGTCAAGCATCATCGCCCTTCAGAGGATGGCTCTCAGTGGAGTAGACACTATACTGCGTACGTAGGTTCGATGCTCGTTGTTCGCCCCATTTTTCTGAGCTGCGAAGGCGTCATCCGGTGAAAACTCCGCATTTGATCTTGTATTACACTAAATGATTGCGCACCATCAGAAATGGATCGCCAGGCTGGGCTTGTCGCCGAGAGCTCTTGGGTTATTATTGTTTCTCTCCAGGATTCCCCCCTTCGAGACAGTTCACTAAGAGCTGCAGGCATGAATGAATAGTCCCTGGAAACGGGATTTGAATATTTACTTCGTACGTACGAAGTATTTGATCCCTTATCAACGAGAACCAGTGACATCCATCGAAGGGTACATTTGATCGATCAACACAATTTACCTTCACCCACTAAGCCTGCCACTAAAAACTTCAACCCCCTCGAACTAAGGTTAGATCTCCACCAAACCTGTTACAGGGTACGCTCGACGATCTTGAACTGAATTGAAAGCTCACTGCGGGTGCACTTACTCATAGAGTCATAATCAACCCTCTACGGGCGTCCTCTGGATTCTCAGTTATCAGAGGTAGTAATCGCTCACTCAACAATCGCAGCCTATCACAAAATTTCCATCCTTCCGCCTTTTCTTTGTGAGTGATAGACCAAGGTCTCGTCGCTTCAACCTGCGAAATCCGGGGGGGAAGGGCCGTCTCCATTCGGCAATTTAAACCTGATGTTGCACCTGCACGTTGTCCTTGGCTAAGCTTGGTTTGGCTGGGCAGGCGCATTCTGAACGCCCCAGATCCAGGCCAGGTATCAACTAGACCCACTAATGCTTGAGTCGGCTAGGTATGAACAAGCTCTGGTGGACCAAGATACGAAGTAGCGGACGAAGTCGTACCAGAACGAAGTACGACGTAAAGAGTCGGCAAGAGGAGGGACCCCCTAATAAAGTTCAGTGTTGCCCTTCAAAAGCAGCGATCCCTTGATACTCGATTCTTGAGCCGCAACTAGCTGCCGAGACATGCCTTCGCGAACGCCAAGCAGCCTCACCCTCGCCAAACAATAGCGAATTTGTTATCATCCAACGGCTTTCCCAGATTGTGGCACACCCTCCCAGCTTCGTTTGTTTCAACGTCGGCGTCATGCGCTTCTGCCTCCTACCCTCCGAGTCCCCCAAGGTCTCGACATGTTAGCGAAATACCCAGCGCCCTCCAAAATTGGCAGCCTCCATCTCGAGGATCAAGCGAAGGAACTCGGAGGGCAAGGCTCATTCATGATATCCACTACCGCCACTAGTGCATCCACTAGGGCGGCCTCCCCCCACACCATTCGAGATCGCAAAAGGACTGAGGCGAACCAGAGCTCGAGGAGGGGAAGTACACTACATCACAAGAAGGTTCATGATCTCAATTGTGCCGTTTGTTGGTGGCTTCAAAAAGGCCTGCAACCACGAGGATCCAGTACGGCGAGCCAACTTTAGCAGGCATCAACACCTTCATGAGCACCCAAAATGCTTGATGGGTAACTCCCTAACAGGTTTCCATTTTTGGGAAAGCCCCCCCTGCACTCAATAGGAGATCCCCAATTATCGTGACGCTAGCTGGGGTCACCGTCAAGGGCGGACCCCTGCGATCGCATTCCGGAACGAAAATTGATCGAAGCAGCTGCATGAGCCCTGCAGCCTGTGAGGCCTGAAGAGGCGACTGCACCATCTGAACATTGAATCCCGCCGTTTGACCTCTAACTTCAAGGCAAGAAATTACATAATCCGGCTCACTGCATTGCATCGAGATTGTCGAAAGGTCCAATCTGGCAGCATTCCAATCCTCGAGGTGAATGATGCCTGAAAGTTTCTAGTCCGACCTTCGATCAACTGCGGGGAACTTGATGGCCCGATCTGTTCCCTTGACTCCACTGGGGCGCACAGAGGCCAGCTTCCTCCGAGCGCAAGTTTATTCGAGCATGTTGTTAATATTAAGCCAATCTTTGCGGCCCCGCCGTAGCAAGAGCTCTCTGATCCTCCTTTGCGATTTTGGGATTCGCACCCAATCACGGCAGAGCCTGGTTCCATCCGGAAACAGCGCACTGACCATCCTTCAGATTCGGCAACATTACCAAAATATCGCATCTAAAACTAAAAGCGACAAGTACAAAAGTACAACAGGGTACATGAACCACGGGTTTGTGGTCCGTGGTCCGTGGCCTGTGACAGAAACCATGGGCATGAAACATTCGGCCAATCATATGGGTTTCTCCAAAGTGCTCTCAGTCTGAGGGCCGCTGTCTGAAACCGTGCTCTCGGCTGAAGGATTCGATTAGAGAGAGGGATTTCATATTGACAATGTCTATGACGAGATTCTCTGGTCTCTGTTGTTTACTTGATATTAACAAAGTTTCCGCGCCTCGATATTTTCTTCATCCTGCCGTGGCGTGGACGGTTTGGAGGTTCTCGTGTGGCGCCCTGAACGTCCACGTCCCTCAGCGCGGGAAAAGGCATGATGATAAATCTTGTGGCCCAATTCTGAAACTTCCTCGGGTGATATGATACGACAGATCGATATGCACTGCACTCGGGCGTGGCCCTCTCGCATAGCGCATCATCCCCGCGAGAACGGAACGGATTTAGCAAGAGTCTGCTATTGTTTTAAAAATAGAGCTTGTCACTAGCCCGTCATGTTAGAGACGGGGACTAGGGTCATCTTCCAGCAAAGAGTCCGTGTTAGTTGGTAAACTTAGATAGTAGGCGATCTAGCTTCGAGAAGGCGATATATAAAGCTGTTATATTTTGAGCCCAAGACATTTGATAGGTGTAAACGGCTAGAAGCTCTCCATGATGGCGAGAAAGAAGAGATCGATACCTCAGGACTGGCCATCCTCCCAGCGACTCTCCATGTACGTATTCTATATGATGCCCGGGTGATCCTCAACGCAGAAGCGATGGGCAGATGCATCTACACCGGACATGATACTTTCCAGGGTCTACGATGTTGAGATCAACGCCGCATCCAGGAAACCCAACCCATCGGTAGTTCCATCCATGTACCGGCACAAAGCATATCCTACTTCATACAAGGGTCCATTGCCCACATCCAAAGCCTTGCTCAATCGTTGCATCACGAAGCCAAAAATAGTTCCCATGTGCTTGGTAGGTCCCTGTGTTGGAGTGTGGGGGTTGCAGTTGCTGACCACGCCGTTGCGTCTTATCGATAAGCTCAAGTTTCCAAGCTAAAACCAAAGATTCTTACCCACGCTTCGGGAAAGGTGCCTCCGATCTTCTCTGCAAAAATTCGTTCATCGAAGACGACAACGAGACTCTTATTATCCTCCTCGAACACCCTAATCATCATGCGCTCAACACGGCTGCTTATAGAAATTTAACATCCAGATCCTTGAGACGCGGTATATCGCCGTCAATTGACCAGAGTCCCTCGATCCAGCATCGAGCAAAATGGATACCCAGTCTTCGAAGAGGAAGGGTTCGACAAGCGTTGCGAACCAGGCGCCAGGATCCAAGAGGAGGAAACAGCCGCCAACCGCGGGCAAGAAATCCGGGAATACCCACGCCGCAAAAGCAGCGACAAAAGACGCCAGTTCGGAAGCGCACCCGAATTCGATCCCTCTGTGCGAGTTCCACGAGGCGACCCTCGCCGAACTGAAGGCCAAGTACGATGTCGTCGTTGCGTCCGTGTTGTCGTCTACCAAGATCCGCAATCGAGTCACGAGAGTCGTCGAACACCTCCAAGGAAGCTCAAAGACTTCGGAACCTACAGAGAACAAGCTGGTACCTCTTGCGCTCGTCCACGCTCGACCACCCGAGGTATGCAAGATGATTACGATTACGGAGACAGCAAAGGGGATATTGGCCAAGGAGGGAAAGCCCGTCTACCAGTACAACCACTTTTTCGAAGTGCCGCCGAAACCTGAGGACCGGTCCGTCATTGAAGAGACGGTGATTGGAGACAAGGCTGTGGAGAGCGTCGAGGAAGGGGATGAGGAGAGCGATGATGGGTTCGAGAAGTTGGAGATTTACGACCGAGCTGCGAATCCGATACGTGCGTCGCGAAAGACGAAATCCCTTGCCATTTTTATTTCTACCGTTCCTGTCCCGGAGCTCAAGAGCAAGACGGGCGTCACAGAGCAGATACGCGAGTGAGGGTTGATAATAAGGCCATTGCGGGCGAACTGACTACTTCTACGCTGCATCCAACATCGATCATCCAACACCCAACAACCCGGACCGAATCCACCGAGGGAGCCTTGAGAAAAGCCCTCTTGTAATACCAATACCCCGGCATTTCCCAAACAGACAGAATGTGTTTTGACGTACCCAAGGTCGGCGGGGCAAAGACACCAGCTGGGGTGGAATCATGTCTCGCCGATATGACTATACCGAGATTATACAAAAATGACCCAATTCACAATGAAATATGCAATTTTACAACCTTGGATAACACCGCACCCATATGCCCTAGCCACGCGACATCCTCCCATTTTCGGTCCCGTTCCAACGCCCACAACCCTCTCCCCCCGAGACTCAACCGAGAGGCTCTGTTTCAAGCACAGATCGACGAGGCCAACACAGCATTCTCTTACCCTCCGAGCCAATCAACTCAGACATTTCGGCATTGCGTCTCAGCCGATCTCAGCCAAAAATGTTCCATTCCGGACAACCTCCACCGCAGATGCTTCCCCGGTTTTCCTAACACCACACTCTTTAACGAGGGGTAGAATGGTCCTTGGCGGAATAGACTATCCTTAGGACAAAGTTGACGACAACCGCCAACAGCAGCATAATAGCCAATATCGTAGGACCGAACCTGTCGTCGAAGCCGGCCTGGCCGCGCAGCCGGATCGACTTGGCTCGCCAGTGGTACGTCACCAGCGCGTAGAGCAAGGTGAAGACGGAGACGCCGGTGAAGAAGAAGGCCGAGATGAAGGCGGGTCGGTCACCGAAGTTGAGCATACCCAGGGAGAGAGCTCCGAGGACGACGGTGAAGTTGAGCCATGAGAGGAAGGTACGCTCGTTGGCGAAGAAGACCTTGGGCTCGACTCGGGTGGGGAGGGCGATGCGCTTGCCTGGAAGACGGGGTGGAAGAAAAAAAAGGTCAGTTACATGATGTTTCTGTAACTCTTGTAGAGGAGCTTTCCTCTCTTTGAGCGGACTTACCCTGGGACGTCTGGAGAAGAGGCTGGCTGGACATTGTTGTAGTTGATGAAGGCGTATAGCTATGAACTGTACGAAGTAGGTGGATCGCAATTCGAGTCTTGGCAACGATGCGGAACCAGGTGATAATAACAAGGCTGATCAGAACTGGAAAGCTCAAGGACTGAGGCCTAGTATCGGGTTCGAAATTATCGATGGACAAAAGTCAGTTGAACCGAGTAGAGCTTATCTGATAATTATAGACGGACTCAATTGCACCGGCAAGGTCGAGGTTCCAAGAGCTAAAGGCGAAAGAAGAGGGAAAAAATGTGAAAATGGGCAGGAAGAACAACTTGAGTTTCAATTGACGTCGATTTGGAGATCTCCAGAAGTTCTCCCCCCACTGTGAGAAAGGCTTAAGAGTTGACACTGTACGCTGTACTCCGTAAGTACACACGTGCGAATTGTCGCACTATGGTTGGCTGGGCACCTCAAGCGACCAGGATAAATGCACTGCCAGTGCGGTAGTGCACTGTGATTGGGCTGAATGAGCCCACTGAAGCTTGAACTCGACCCGGTACCTGCGTTATAACTCGCTTAATAAGACATTTAAAGAAGTCGTGTCCAGGTATCTCCAGCTCACCCGGTAGTCACGTGCTAGATTGCTCAAAATATAAGCTGAGGCTGTGCGACTGAGACAGGCGGAAACGACCGCCATCAGCTGCCAATAGAGAAAATGCATTGTGGATCAGGCAACATGCACGTCCAAGCAACCACGCGACGAAATGGGAAACAAGCAAACGAAGGAAGATAAGGCAACCAAATCTTGCATTCCCCAAAGCTCCACCTTCCGCTTCAGACAGGCACGGCTATAATCAACAACGAAAACCAAACAACGAATTCCACCATCCCATCGTGTGGTGTTTTGATTCTTCTTCTCCTGCCTTGTCTCCAGACTTACGTCTTGAAGCTTTGTCAATCCTTAGCGGTTTCGATTGACGGACGAGCGAATTCCTCGTGGCTTCGTTTTGTTCCCCCTCGCGCCGCGGTCTCCCCCCTTTTGCGAACACGGCTCCCAATTATCTCCTGATATAGCCTCGTTTCGATATTCCTCCCTAATCATGGCGAGCCCGGTATGAAACCAGATCTCCCTTATTATCCTCCCGTGCCCCCCGATTGGGGTGAGGAAACTCTATAAATTTATCATCAGCCCATATGTTATAGGGTAAAAGGAAGACGGGGTTTTTTCTTGAGCTAACGTTTATGAACTATATAGCCCGTCCCCTTCAACCGCCTCAAGCAGATCGCCAATGATGTGCGTTTTCTTCTTCCGTGATCCACCTACCTATTTCTTCCCCCGCGATCGATGGAGAAGCGGTTCATAACCAACAATATGGGCCTCTCCTATTGAGAGGAGAGGGTCTCTCTACGAAAGAATTCGCTCGTGTCCGGGGACTAACCAGGCTGTTTTGCATTCTCTAGGCTTGCCAAAGCGCCATTGGCTCCGCCGAGTACTACGATCATTCCAAGACGGAGCAGTGGAACTCGACTATAATCGTTCGTATAACCCCCTTCCAATATCCATTTCCCCCTAGACAACTAAACAAACCAAACACGTCACCTCCTCCAGGTTTTGCGACGAAAGCTAGAAAATAGAGCGTGAAGCAAAGCTAACACACATCTCCCCCCCAAACAAACAGAACTCCATCCTCAAAGCCGTCATCGCCGAATCCACCACCACCGGCACCCCACCCGCCTACAAATTCGCCTGCAACTCCACCATCGTGCAACACCTCGTGCCCACCTCCCAGCTCAACAAGGCCAAGGGCAGCGCTGTCAAGGATGAGGAGCCCCATGTGACGACGAGCGCCGAGGAGCCCAAGAGCACCGACGGCAAGCCCCACGTTGGCAGGCGGGGTATGCATAGCGCTACGGGTGCTTATTGGGATGAGAAGAGGGATGGGATGTGGAGCTTTAAGTATGATGGGGGTGAGGGCAAGGGGATGGATGTCGTTGTTATGTTGATCTGGATTGGCATTTAAGGGAGGAGCTGGTGATGATGGATGAAGGGGTTTGAGGAGGTGGAGGAAGGGAAGAAGTGTGTTGAGAGCGTACTGATTACGTGTGGGTAGCCAGGTACGAACGAGACTTGGGGGGAGGTGAGAGACTGAGAGGCAGAACCTGGGCGTCTCGGATTGGTCTTCTTTTTTTTTTCTGCACATTTGTTCTCCTGTTTTTTTTTTTTTTTTTTTTAACTTGAGAAACGTCGTATCATCTCCGCGTACAATTTTCAAATCTTCTTTTTCTTTTGCCACATTGGCCATTTGCTCGTGGTGACCCAGGATGGCAGACTTCGTACGGGAGAGACTGACGCATGAAGCGCCTCCCCGCCTTTGAACGTGGTTGCCGAGTAAGTTGGATTGTTGAAGGCGGGAAAAGAGACTCGGGCTGTCTGGCGGAACAAGAAGCATAGAGGACTGCTTTCTCTACGTCTTAGATTCAAGGTGGGGGCGTATTGCAAAGAGACATGTTCCCATATAGAGGAAACCAAAGCCTCTTGGACAACGCAGCTAGCGCACGAGGGAAAAGTAGATGGAGAAACGGGCTCATATTTCAATCCTAACGCCATGTCCTATCTTCCGTATACCATTAATGCCAATCTTGCCTTTCCCATTCCCTTTCTATGAAGCAGATCTCATACGCCCGTTAACCCATAAAAGCCCACTTAACACCTCACTCACTTCACGGGACTCACCAACCTAAACTCCCCACTAACACCCTCAAATCCAGTAATATCTCCCCCGAGATTCTTATAATCCCCAAAATACCTAAACCGATACGTGCCTTCTTCGGCGCCTTCATCCTCCTTCGTCTCCCAAACGAGATCCACCTCGCTAAACCCCAAGAGCTCGTTCGTTCTCCTCCAATGGAAGACGAGATACCAGTCCGAATCGTCGCGGACGACTTCCCAGTCGTCGTCGGCGACCTTCTTTTCCACAACGGCAAAGGTGTCTTCGAGACGGAGGTTGTTGCGGGGGTTTGCGGCAACGAAGGTGGCGTTCACGACGGCGCCGAGGGGACACTCCTCTGCCACGTCGGTGAGTACGTCTCCGAATTTTTTGAAAATGGGGGCGTTGTCGAAGACGACAGGGCTGATGAAGTTGAGGGAGACGTTGGTGTTGTCGGGTGGGAACGGTTGGGGGAGGTTATTGGAGTCGCCCGCGGCGGAAGACCTGGCGAGGTAAGGGAGGAAGGTGAGGGTGCGGTTGATGTAGGCGGCGAGTGTATGGGGGCCGTAGAGCGTTGAGGCGCCTTCGTATCGTTGGATACTGTTTGAGCAATGTTAGCCTTTTGTTTCCTTACCATTGTAATCCTCCGCCACTAGAGACACACCTGTATTCCTCCTCTGTCGCAATATAATGGGCATAACTATTCGCCGGCCCACCCAAAACCACAATCGGCTCCGTTGATCGATCAAAATCCGAGGAAAACAGTTCCTTTGCTCTATTCCTCACCGCGTCCTTCCAGCGACGCCCACTCATAGTAGTCGCCTCACCAGGACTCACGATGATGAAGAACTGTCCGACCCGGAAAGCCTGGATATCGACAATGTTGGGCGTCCAGTCATAAGGCTCATTCATCTCGCCTACGTCGAGGAGAATCGGCTTATGGCCTTGGCACCTCTCCTGTTCATCCGTGGGGTCCCTCAGAAGATGCGATACCACTCGCCATACAGGCATGGTGTTGGTCTCGTTGGAATGGTGTTGTGTGAAATCAAAGGCACCTGGACCGTCGGATGTCCCAGCTGCGAAGGAGTATCCGAGGGAGGCCGGGCAAGCCTGGGCTTGGGTGCCGTTAGGGAGTACGAAGTCGAAGAACGACATGTTATGGAAGACGTGGAATGACTTGACGACGCCACCCAGAATTGGTACCTCTTCTGATTCCATAGTATCGTAGAGGTCTCTCGCCGCCTCGAACTGTCTCTTTCCAATCTCGTAGCACGATGAGGCGCCGTTATCCTTCGCTCTGAAATAAGGACCTCGACCGTGACACTTTTGGCTCCTGCCGTCAGAACAAGTACTTCTTTCGAAGCTACATACACCACCGGTATCATCCTCGCACCAGGCGCCGAGAACATTCGGGCTAACATCTCCTACACTGGCCTGAGAAAATCCGGCGACGAAGTCATCGCTGACACCGTCGAGAAGGCGCATGTCCTTTTCCAGCAGATCGGCAGCGACCCCTTTGTTGTCGCCGGTGACTAGAGTATTGTTCCCAAGCATCGAGGTCCCATGGGTCGGGAACCAAGTAAGGACGCCGATAGTCTTGTCGTCCGAGGACCTTTGGAACTTGAGCATCGTCATGTCCTTTTCAACGGTCCCGTCGTCTATCGCGCTAATGTTATACCTGTTCCGTTCTGCAGCCGGGTTCGCAAAATAGGCATAGAGACTGCGATTTATGCTCGCACCGTAAACCTTCGTAAGCCCGACACTCAAGCGGCCGGGTGCCAAACTTTCATGGGCTCTCTTGATGGACAGAAGGGCACCGTCGACTATGGCCTTGAAACTCTGCTTATCGAAACCTTTGCTCGTGATCTGCGGTAGCAGATAGTTGAGCCATGCACCCGGTCCCGAGTGAGAGTGCGTCGCTGTTACGGCAAGATTATGTTGTCCGTACACTGCATATTCGGGTCCCAGGGCGGACAGTCCAGAGAGGATACCATAGCGCACTGCGGTATCTCCGGATTGCGTATCGAGAACGAGATAGACGAAGCGGTCTTCCGGACGGCTGGTACTTCCAACAATGAAGGCACGGGAGTATAGTCTCTGGCGTAGACCGGTGCCGACTTGGTTGGCATCGGCATATCCCATCAAGTTTATCTCGACGACCGGGCCGGTGATGTCGGCTTTGCCGGCGCCGATGAGATATTGATCGTCATCGAGGACAACGGGGAGTCGGACCTTCGAATCGCCGAATATTCCCGGGAGGACAGGCTTCTCTGGAACTCGCAAGATGCTAGTTGAGATATAAACAACGACCAGGGAGGAGAGAAGCGCGGTCAGGAATAGTAGAGGTTTTAGTATGCACGGGCGTGTCGATGGTGCCTGACGGCTCGACGAGCCTCGAGCGGACTGATTTTCACAGTCCTCTTGAGGCTTCATTTTTACTAACCCATGGGAACACAAAAACGCTGTGTTTTGTTTTGGGTGAAGGTTAAATGAAGCTCTGGAGTCTGCTTTGTGAGAGGTTTATGGCTCGGGCGGTTTTGATGTTGAAGGTGCAGCGGTTGGGTGCAGCAGCCCTATGACGTAGTCTGTTGCTCCAATGGCAGTTGTGAATCGTGACCATGGAGCAAGGCACCATCGCTGTTTCTGTTTCGGTTTCGCTGCTTGTCCCTAACACCTTCTCGATCTCTGGCCCAATAAGAAAATCCATGGAGGAACTGTCTTGTGACACTGGTGGTCTCGGAATGTGGGAGCCTCGATCCTCGAGCTGTTATTCTACAGGTCAAGCTGGCCGAGGAGGACTTTGGACACTCGTTATTTCACCCATGTCCATAATCAATTACAGCATTGAAGCTTTCTAGCACCTCTTGGCTTGTCTTAAGGGAGTTACTTGCTATCCGCTGTGCATTTGGCAGCAGCTTAGTACACTCTTCACATGTCAAACCAACAAATCCTACTAATAGCACCAGAACTCGTTACAGGAGCGAGCACCTTAGCAGGGAATCAAACACGGTAATGTCAGTCCAGCAGTTGTCAACTTTGAGTTGATACCCAAGCTCCCCCAATATGGGGCTTGATAGTGTGGTTGTAAAGGAGTGCATGCGGCGGCTGACTCCAACCTGGTCAGTCGCAAGACAATGGATTTGTTCACGTCCATGATGGTGTGCTCGAGACCCTTGTTGGTGGGCCGGAATTAGATCGGTATCAAAATATTCCGTATCCATGGGCTCGGAGGTGGATGGGGAGAGACGGCAGAACAATTGGAGTTGGAAATGTGATTAATAATGTAGAATGTGTGTGCTCTTGTCGAGTTGGATCCCTCCCAAACACCAACTCGGCGAGATTTCGCGATGTTCGGTTTGGAATGCTTCAAGGGTGAGTTTCGGTGCTCTAGGGTTTCGGCATTTTTGTTGGAGGGTAGGGAGCGAAGAGTTGTGAAGCAGACTCATCTCGAGTTCACAAGATGAGGCTATGCAAAGGTACAAATACACAGGTACTACATTAATATAATCTGCAATCTCTACCCCGCCCCCACCTTCTGCTTCACATCAAGGGCGTGCAGTCCAGCATCGTTGGTTGGTGTTAACTTCCTTTTCGGACTACAATTTCTACTATTTTACGCTACAATTGTACTCAGCAATAACGACCCTGCTGGATTATAAGAAAGTAGAATGTACACTGCTCATGTTATCTATTCTAAACATGTGAAATACAAAGAAGGAAATCGCATTGTATCCTGAGGGCCGAGGGATTTTCAGGTCGAAGGGAGACTGTGAGACTCTTATTTGACAACTTAGAGTCAGTCTCTCGCTTGCTGGATGATGCATCGCTGAGAACATTGATGAGGAACGAAAAGGAGCACCGTTGACCCGAAGTCCGAAACGGGTAGATTGATGGCCCCCGGAATTCATCAGATAAAGGCAAAGCTCCCATCAGATCTTTCCGCGCTTCGGCTCACAATTTTTAGCCCGAGCCAGCCGAATCTCCGTAAAGCTCCGCCCTCCTTCTCTGCTCCCTTGTCGACAATGTCGTATCCTTGATTACAGTAGGGCGATGGCGCAAGCTTGACCGCTAACCATTGAAATAAAAGCTCCGTGCTTCGACGCCAAAATGGACATGGACTTGGGCGCCCGGCTGCCCAGCCAAGCAAGCACGTCACAGACCCGACATGTCACTTGCCGCATTCCTCTGCGGGATTTCGTACATGAACAGACACGGCAGGTACATCTAGGCCTGAATCTCACGGCCAGGGCGATCAAAAAGACAGGGGACGGCATTCTGGAAAGTCGGGTCCGTGAACGTTGACGCATCACTGATCCATCAGATCGACGCCATAGCCACAAGAGAAAAAACGCCTCAATTCTATAGGCTTTGAATGCTCGATCTTTATCGGTATCAGACACCGTCCGAATGGAGGGAACATTACAAATTCAGGGTCCTGCGAAGGGGACCGCCCCCTCCCAAACTGTATCGCCTCCCATTCTGATACCGCACACCCAGGTTCATCGGCTTGGCGGTGGATGCGTCTGCCCTTCATGCCCTTTTGGGAGAGCTTTCGCAATGCCTCGGAGAAGCTCAAATCGCGCAAGTACCTGTTATTAATCTGAATTCGGGGCCGTCGCAGGTACTCGCCGACCTGTGGACTGGACACAGAGACCAGACAGAAACACACAAAACGCAGGCACGGAAACAGGTTTCTATGCCCGTTTCTAGCCTCCGTGGTACCTTGCCGCGCTTCCCTTCCCATCCCACCACCTCTTAGTCTCGTCGCTAATTCCGGGCTTGCCCCTACAATATTGCACTACACCATCACCCTACTACACTACTGCTTCGTACAATATCCTGCACTCCTTGTCGCGTCCAAGTGGAGCGCAGAGCGGGAACTGGAGACCGACCAGACTTCGTTTAGTACTTTTAGCGGCGTCGCCAGCTGCGAAGAGAATGGTGCAAACACACCTGGACCCTTTTCTGGCCAACCCCTCCGTCTTTGTTCCCTGCTATCTTCGCTTTTGCATATCCATCCTCTCCACCCTCTCCACCAAGAGATCTCTTTGCTACCCAGTCCCATAATTCCTCGATATAGAGGATGTCCGTCCCAGAGGTGTTCTCCTAGTGACTACTGTTTCCAGTGCTGTTCTCCGTGCCGCCGCTCCTCTCATACAATCCCCCCACCCTACCGCGCCACTACTTTTCTGCCTACGAACTTTTTTTTTCTTTTTTAATTTTCTTCCTTCCCCTCCATCTTTGCGACGCGCCCACCATGCTCGGATCTCTCTAACACATATACCCAAAAGGCCTCGTTTCTGTGCCTTTACGTCGAGGGCAAGCGACCAACCCCGAAGGCGACTTGAGTGCTCGGCTCTGTGTCGCAGCGGGTATTTTCGGAGATAAGGCGAATCTCTTTCCCCTTTGGACGTTGGTGGACCCTCGCGATTCGTATATACCTCTTTGCCACCCGGAGATTTCTTGAATCGATTCTTCACCGGCGCGCGGTCGGGAAAGAACAGGGAAGGAAAAGTTTGGAACTTCCCTTCCCTTATTTCTGCCCGGAACTCGACTAGTAAACTCGGGCTGTTCCGAGTTTACCTACCCTCCACATGACAACCACCCGGATCGGCCATCCTGTCATGGCAAACCGCCAACTCGAGCACCGGCCTGTTCAGAATAGTGCTGTCTTTGTTCCCGGCGTGGACCAATTCGCTGCCGTACCTCCTCCGTCGCCTCCGTCCCCTTCGGTACACCCATCCACGGCGGTGTATCTTTGCGATCAGTTCGAGGAGCTTGATTTGAAGCAAGTAGGCCGGCGCTTGAGCCGGCACGCAACGAATGGCGTGGCAGAACACCATGCCTCCTTGGAGAAGAGGCTCCACGGCGCCCTTCACGTCCTTAATACCGAGGCCACGGCTCTGAGATATATCACACGTCTCTATGAGAGCGATCCTGTTGCGCGGGACGGGTTTTGCATGACAATTGAGGTCATAACGAGGCATAATGCCGAGAAGGGGAAGTTGATAATCATCGGCGTGGGCAAGTCGGGCCTTATCGCCAAGAAGCTTGTGGCTACGTTCAACAGTCTAGCGATCCCTACCATTTTTCTTCACCCGACCGAGGCTCTGCACGGTGACCTTGGCGTTATCGGCCGCCATGATACCATCATGTTCATTACATATTCCGGAAGGACGCAGGAGCTCCTAGGTCTTTTACCACACATTGACGCCTCTTTACCTGTTATACTCCTCACTTCGCATACCCGGCCGGAGGGATGTGATTTTATACGTCTACGACCTGATACGATCCTCCTGCCGGCACCAGTGCACGAGTCGGAAACTACATCGTTCGGAGTGCCGGCTCCGACGACGTCGACTACTGTTGCGCTCGCTGTGGGAGACGCTGTTGCGATAACGGCGGCCAAGGAGATTCACAGCAACGTCACCCGTGTCTTCGCGAAGCATCACCCCGGCGGAGCCATTGGAGCGGCGTATAGACGACCCGAGACCACGCGGGATATTGCGTTACCGCTACACGAAATACCCCTTTTCGAAGCGCGCCAGCCGGCAACGGGCGCCGACGTCCTCAAGGCGGGATACGCGTCTAAGTGCGGCTGGGTCAGACTCAAAGATGGCCGCGTGGCCTCTCCGAGCAGGATAAAGGACCTCGGGAACGAGGAGCTAGTTGCGCGGCTTGAGCACGTCGCTGGGCTGTTTGTGACCCGCGATGACATGCTGTCCATATGTGGGAGCACAAATCTACGACGGGCTGTGGACTTTGTCGTTAGCAACATGAAGCAGGCTTCGAATGACGGAGAGGACGTGTGCAACTCGAGGACGGTCCTAGCAGTTCTAGAGAAGGGGGAGATAATGGGGGTGTTAGAGGTTGGGGAGCTTCTCAATTGGAATGAATCATGACACATGGCAGGCGGCACTCTTGACTACCTTTTTTTTGGTTTGCTATAGTTTTTTCTCTCTTTTTTCTTTTCTTTTTTTTTTTTTTTTTTTTTTTTTTTTTTCTTTTTCCTTTTTTCTTGTCCTAATCTCCTTGTCTCACATTTGCATATATATATATACTTGCCAGTATGGATTTGGCAAGGATTTGAAAAAGATAGATGGCGGCTTTTTTATTCGTCTTTTTTAAGACCATTCATCATGGGCTAATTGTCCTCATCTGGGCGCTGGCATGGAACGGGGAATTGGGGGGGGGGAGGGGGCTAAACCCCTCTGTTTTGTTTGTTGTTTTGCACTTGTTTCTTTTTAATTTTTAGGGGCAGCATTCTTATTTCCTAGTTCGGGTTACGTCCTTCAAGTCTATATTCAGAACTGGCTGAATCTAGGACGGCGGCCGAAGAAGAGTTTGGCCATCATCAGTGCTCAAGAGGACGTTTTTTGTTTTCCCCCTTTTCATTTTTAAGCCCTGCGGAACTTTTGGTGGTTACGCCCGAAAAGTTACGAAGAAGAAGAAAAGGGAGAAAGAAAAGAAATACAGTCCCCCGACCCCGAGTGCGCAAAGGGTGGAATTCGTACTTGCCAACAAGGTGTTTCAATCTCCTCCTCCATGGACAGAGCGGAGAGCCTGCCTGGCACTTCTTGGCGATGGATGGAGAATTATTAATAGGGCTGGGTCCTCATCGCCGTTGTCGGACCTGCGCTAATGTTTTGGATGGACAATGCCCCGCATGGGTTTTGATGCAATGGGGATCTCGACTCAACTCCGAAGCCAGTCTATGACTCTAGCATTAATAATTGATGTGAGGGCGAAGACCCGACCGGACTGGAACGATGTATCCGGGGTTGATGTTCATTGCCGAGTCGTGAAGGGCCACCCCTTTTAGCGTCTTGAAGTGCTAGGCTTTTGACATCCTAGAGGAAGGAAAGAAAAGAAGAAGAAAAACAATGCCAAAAGAAAGAAAAACGAAGAAGAGTAATGAGAAGGAAAAGGAGGATTGGCCTTCCAATTCTCGTGAACGGCCTACAATTGTACGAAAATTGCATCTCGGCATAGCATGAGGTTTTCTCGATGGCGTTAGTTGATACCACTCGGGTACTAAACCGCTCCTCTTTAGTACCCTAAAAGTTCGCACCCGCCGCAAGTCTTCAATGGTATAAGTCAGAGAGAGGATTGCTCCCTCTTCTTGGATTTACTTGATGTCAAGAGCTTATCGTTATCGGTGTGTGCTGATAACGCTGCACAAGTGTGGAGGGGGAATTTTGCAACCCCGCGGAAGCTACGCAATACAGTCGACTAAATGGTTAGGCACTGTAAATTCACGCTAAATTTGTCGAAGAATATACTGTGTTTTTATACATAATTCGCACAGTTACCCCGCTGACTCGGTATGACTAAACGCGCAAAACCTCGACTCTCATTGCTCCACTGAATTCCCACTAATGCTGATCCTTGCTCACTAAACGGGCCACTACAAGCTCATGAACATGCTTCTTTACAAACCACCCCCGCCAGGTTTCTCATTTGCAGGGGGAATAAAGCCGACTTTTTCAACCTCGACGAAGTACTTCAGTGTCAGGTTTGCCACTTCCTCCTCCAGACTAAACATTTTTTTCCTGCCAATATCAACTTCATCTCTTTTTCACTTTGGCGTTCTTTCGGTTCTTATTTTCCTCTTCTCCATTTTCGGGCAGTTTGCTCCTCAAAACTCATCCCCCAATCTCATCGATTCCGTCGAAAAAGGGACCCAATCCCGCAAACCAACGAAAACCTTCAAAAATCTAGTCAGTCAATCCGCGACCGGAGACCATCCACAATGGCGCCAGGCCTCATCATCGACAACACCCCCGACCTCGACTTCACCCCCTTCCCCACCAAATCCCTCCCCCCCAAGCTTGGACCCACCACCACACAGCAACGAACCCTCCTCCTCGCGGCGCCGTCCCTCGCCTCCAACGAAGCCTCCCTCCGCGCCGCCATAGCGGGCCACGACCGCTCCACCTCCGACCTGCACATGCTCGACCGGCTCTCGGCGGGGCTCGTCAACCTACCCGCGTCAACCTACGATCTCGTGCTCGTGCTGTCCGACGATGCGTCGCTTCTGGACCGCGGGGTGCTCACGAGGGTGCATGATGCGCTGAAGGCGGGGGGTAAGGTGAGGGCGAGGGATGGGGTTGAGATTGGCGGGGAGGCGGAGAAGGAGTTTGTTTTGGCGGGGTTGGTGAGGAGTTCGGGGGAGAATGGGTTTGAGAAGCCTGATTATGGGAGTGAGGCGGTTGTGCCGCTGAGGTTGAGGAGGAAGAAGAAGCCCGTTGTCGTGGAGAAGGTGGAGGAGGTCAAGAAGGTGCCTAGCGGGGTTGGATTTGTGAATCTCGATGACCTGGACGGGGACGATGATGATTTGATTGACGAGGATACCCTCCTCACGGACCAAGACCTCAAGCGACCTCTCAACATCCGTATGTTCTCCCCCTCACCCTCCCCTATTTCCTCCTCCCTCTCCCTCTGCAGATCCTTTCCCTCTTCGTCCTCCCAAAATTCTAACCCATCTCTCTCACAACAGCCGCCGAATGCCTCCCCAAAGTTGGCAAACGCCGCCGCGCCTGCAAAGACTGCTCCTGCGGCCTCGCCGAACGCCTCGCAGCCGAAGAAGCCGACCGCCAAGCCGCCGCCGACGCCAAGCTCCGCGAACAAGTCGTCAAGCTGGGCGTCAACGACCTCGCCGAGGTCGACTTCACCGTCCAGGGCAAGGTCGGGTCCTGCGGGAACTGCTCCCTCGGCGACGCGTTTAGGTGTGATGGCTGTCCTTATATTGGGTTGCCGCCTTTTAAGCCTGGGGAGGAGGTTAGGATATTGAATGATGTTGTGCAGTTGTGAGGGATGGGGGGAGACACAGCACGAGGATACCCTTCTTTTCTTTTTTTCTTTTTCTTTTTCTTTTCTTTTTTTTTTTAATGAGGTTTTTGTTTTTGATGAAAAGGAGCATGCATGGAACCCTGGTTAGGGAAAATAGGTTGGAAGGATTCAAGGAATTGAAATGAAAGGAAAGTCTTATTCGGAATAGAGAGACAGAAAAGGGCAACTATGGAACTAGGAACATTCAAGAGGGAAAAGAAAAAATAAACCCCTTCAATCTTCGTCATCTTGACCTTCATGTCTTACATTTCCAGTGTTGTTCTGTGTGGCCTGATGGCTTTCATGGTTGTGAAATCAGAGCAAGTTGTGATGAATATATAGATCTTCTATGTACTAGATAGATTCCCTAGCTATGTTATGCCCAACCAAACTCCAACCCAAAGACGCCGAAAAAAGATGAAAAGGAAAACTCCTTCTCAAAAAAGCAACCTCAAAAAAACATCATGGTACAAGGAGTCGCACCATTCCAATGCGGCTAAACATCGAAGATCTCTCTCTCGAAACCCCCTACTTCTCCCATCTCACCTCTCCAAGGACGCACTCGACGCCGATGACCCCTCAACCCCACGCTTCTCCTCCTTCCCACCACCATTGTTCTCCCCCTCCTCCTCATCACTATCCCCACCAATACTATACCGATCCTTCGCTTCCGTCGGCGTCACAAGATGCAACTCATCCAACTCGCTCTCATCGAAATCCCCGGCCTCAACGTCCCTCTCCCGTCCGCCTCCTCTCCGCGTCCTAAACGCCTCGAGACCCGAAGCCGCAGCGCCGCCGGCACCACCACGACGGCGCGGGGCTCCACCGACAGGTCCGCCGGGGTTGGTCTCGAGCCCGCGGTAGCCCCTGCGCTTCCGGCGTTCGCGCCAGACGTAGTAGCCCCAGACGCAGAATCCGACGGAGGCGAGGACGAGGACGATTTCGCCCGAGCGGCGGTACGCTTGCCATTTTGCGTCCTGGATGGCCTTTTCCTGCTCGTCGTCGGTTTCGGGGGAGGATGCGGGCGAAGAGGAGGAAGAGTCCGCCGGCTTCTTGACGGGCGGTACGGAGGTCTGGGGTCCCTTTTCGCCGTCTAGACGGCTATCGGTGGCCTTTCCGCCGATGCTGCTAATGTCGACACCCATGAAGCGGTCGAGCATGTCGCGCGAGCGCCGCGACTGGTCAAATGGCACCATGTGCGAGGCGTTGTAGAATAGGACGTACGTGAGGTTCCGCGCCTCCTGCCAGAATCCCGCAAGCTCGCCCTCGAAGGTCCAGTCGCGGCGCGGTGCCCATGTTCCGGGCGTGACTTCGAACCCTTTACCGCCGTTCCACTCGAGGTTTCCGATGAAGGCCTCGGTGCCTACGTGGTTGCAGATGAGGTCGTCGGCGCCCGAGAAGAGCAGGATGGGGACCTCGGCGAGGATTTCGGGCAGGAGCTCGGCAGAGGCGTTGGATTCGCGGTTCTGGAAGGCGCGGCCGACGCCGTTGGAACATTCGGTCCACCCGGATGACTTGTGGCTGTTGACGTGCAGGGCGGCCACGACGTCCTTGTGCCGGAGGTAGGGTTCGACGTTCTTGAGATCGGGCGGCCAGTTCATGCCGCAGGCTGGGTAGAGATCCTTGAGACGGATGTCGTACATGTTATAACATTGCTTCTGGCCCTTGGGGTTGAGGTCGGTGGTCATCTCGAGGATGTTGCGGAGGATGGTCTCGCACTCGGCGTAGTCGACTCGGCCGGGGTCGGTGGCTATCCGCGATTCGCAGATGCGCCATTGTTGTTGGAGCTTTTCGGCGTCGGAGCTGTCCTTTTTGATGAGGTCGCGCGCGTAGGAGAATTGGAGGTATGATTCGTACTGCTCCTTGGGAGCGATCCAGCCGTTTCCGATTAGTAGACCCTTTACGTTCCATGGCGATCTTGTGGCGGGTTTCTTGTTGCGGTCGAGGATGGCCTTGGCGATGTAGGGTATATGCTGGCCTGCGTAAGATTCGCCGGCAAAGTAAATCTAGAGAGGGTCAGCGTCGAGGGACATGGACACAGACACGCAAGCAAGGCCCTCCACTCCTCTGTGTTTCCAAAACTTACATCATCTTGCTCGTACTCGGGGAAAATAGCAAAATACTTTTCCAAAAACGTCACAAACTGATTCGCCATCTCCGTCAATTCCGTCACGTAGCTATTCGTGCTGACGAAGCTGTATCCCGTCCCGACGGGGTTGTCGACGAAGAGGAGGTTCGCAAACTCGCTCCACGAGCCCTCGTTGTAGGAGAGCGTCAGGTCGTCGTTGACGCGGTAAGGGCCGATCTCCATCAGGGCGCCGTCCTCGGAACTGCAGCCGGGCCCGCCGTTGAGCCAGATGACGGTTCGCTGTTTGTTGGCGATGTGTTGGTTTTGGAAGTGCCAGAAGAAGAGGTTGCCGTTGGTCTCGGGTGTGATTTCGATGTGTCTGGCAGGGTAGAAACGGGGCATGTTAGTTGATGGGAGCTAATGATAACAACTCCGAAGAAACGGAACGGAACGTACCCGGCATGCATCTTGATGGGAGGTTCGGCGGGTGCTCCAGGCAGGTTCTGGACAAAGTAGTCGGCGGCGGACTGTCCGAGGACGAGGGCCGGCAGCGAGAGGGCCGTGACGGCGGCACCGAGGCGGCGTAGGGCTGAAACGGACGGCCTCGACTTCATTGTGGCCTAGATCGAGGTCGCTAATGATAAGGAGTGGTCGTTCGAGGATTTAAAGGAGGCGAGAGAAACGACCCATCAATCACCGCGCAAGTGGCTGGCGAGGAGGGACGTGTTTGGAGGCTGTCAGGTGTCCAACATGGAAGAGTGAAGTTGACAAGGGGCAAAAAAAGAAAGATCTAGATGAACTATAAAATTCAAGGGCTTTCAAACGGAGCCGAAGCCAAGGGAAAATGAATGGAAGAGGAGATCTATGAAGGGAAAGGCTCGTCGTGGAGAAAAAGGGACGGGATTGCTTAATGTGGACAGTGAAAGGTGGCCTTGGAGATGTTCAATCCGCCGTCACCATCGTAGTAGTGCAGCAATGTAGCATTACGGAGGACAGCGTTGTGTAAATCTTGCCGTCTGACGCGCACGCTCCAGGTTGAGCAGTGGAGCGGACTGCGAACAGTTAACGGCACCTGTATGCATCTGTAACAGGCTGATCGCAGATGACGCAGGGACGACTCCGTATGGTGGCTGAGCACGAACCTGCAACACAAACGTCGAGTCGAGAGGATTGATGCATCAATTGATCGATGATCTCTGGGTCTTTGACCATAACTCGCCTCGTGTGCCAGTCTGCCGTTTAAGCTGGAGCCCAATAGACTCAACAAGAGGCTCGGATTGTACAATTGTGTCTTCAAATTGTTCCTCCATTGTCTGGACATTGCTGACTAGGGCCACCTCTAATCTGTCTCTGCGGTGCAACTGTAACCGATCATCGCCATCGATTGTGATCATCGCGGGAAGATTTGATCGACGGTGGTGAGGTAGATACACTTCATAAGAACTCCGTCGCAGTATGTGCCGCATCCTCTGCCGGGCTTATAGAGAGTAAAGCTGATGCTAGAGAAGAATTTACGAAGGAGAAACCAAATCGTCGGCAGAGTAGGCAGCAAGGGAGGCGTCCAGACCAACATACGAAAGCTATCTTGAGAGAAAGCCAACTAATATCGCTGAAACGAGCAAGATAAGTTGAGGAAAGATACAGGTGAGATTGAGCCAAAAAACCAAAAAAGAAGATGCCCCCCCTTTTTCCGCCGAAAAAAAATCGATCAAAGATATGTTCTTATATTATCAACCAAGAATTCCAGTCTGGACATCACCTGGCGCTGGCCTCGGCAGCTTGTCCAGGTCAATGTCCTTTGCAGCCTCCTTCGCCTTCTCTACATCCACCCCCAAGTCTTCGAAGAGCCTCTCAAGTATGGCATATCGGCGCATGGCAAGGCCGACAAAAAGTGGATTGAGCTCGTTTGCTCTTGCCTTGATTTGCATCCAGTAATGAGAGCCAAGCCAACGGAGGTCGGCCGAGTCGTGAAATTTGGCTCGTTGAGATGCGGCTCGGAGCTTCCCCTTAAACAGGTAAAACGGGTCGAAGAAGGATGAATCTCCGGGTCCCAGAGACTGGCCATTCACCGATCGTACATTGGTGGAAATGTCGGCCATGGAATATCGTGCGCCTTACTCTGGTATTAGCGCGAAGGGGAAATCCAAGCATGTACACATACGAAGAGGTAAGGGGGGAAGAAGGCCCTTACCTGGAAACTGTTCGCAGAAGATTTCCACGAGCACTGCGTGCTTGCGATCAGGTTGATCAGACCACAAAAAGGCAACGTAGTCTTCTCGGGTCTGCGGGATCACCGAAAACCCATCGACACCATCGAGAAGCTTAACTGCTTGTTCTTTGGTGACTGCAGCGAGGCAATCGATATCCTTACTCTCGCGGGGTCCACCCATGACGGCGACTGCATATCCCCCGAAGATACCGAAGTGAATTTGAGCATTGTCCAAAACGCGGCAGAGGGCGATAGCCGCATCATTGAGTCGGTCTTGGATCATATTTGGAAGTTGAGTGAAGGCAAGGCAAAAGGGAAAATATTCATAGAGACAGAGGGAGGCAAATCTTCTAAGAGGGAAGACTTGAGTGCGTATGCCAAGGAGGTGCTTGCAAGGTGCATCGAAGGCGAGGGGCATTAAGTATTGCTTTTGGAGGGGGAGATCCGTTCCACACCTCCAGGTCCATATCTTGGGCCAACAGACGGCCATCACCCAAGGCCATCCCCCCACTACAACGCTGCGACAACCGTGTCTGCGACCTTAGCGGCTAGGTGGTGGGTTATCCCAGTTAAAACTGTTACCACTGAGTCAGATTCCAATCAGCGGCTAGCGGGCGAATGAGCGCTACGCTCACCCAAACGCCGGCCATAAGGGGAGGCAGGAGGGATAAGATGAAGTGGCACGATCAGTAGTTTGATGTTCTCCGGTCAACGGCCGGATGCGCAAGGAACAGGTTTTACAACCCTACCTCGAGAGTTTCGAAGCCGGGAATGTTGCGAAGGGCTTCTGCTTCGTCTTCGTTTGCCACGAAACAGGTAACAGTGTTACCGGACAAATCATCGAGACGTGAGGCCTTCCCATGAATTAATTGCCTTGCCAACTCCTGCACATCCTGCTCAGCGGAGGCGATGTTTTTCGTCACCCAATTCTGATCGAGGTTCATCCCGTCAACAAGTTGCTCTGCCGCAATCATCGCAACGTCGTCGCCAAGGTCCAGATAGCGCCTGCATAGCCCGGCAAAGTAGGGGCCGAGACACGGCATTGGTATGGCGTTGAGGTCGTTAGAAGCCACAACGTCCAGGATTTGCTTACTGTAGCATGCGCTGTCTAAGGGCTTGATATTTGGGACAACCGATTCCTCGAGTGGTCGCAGGCCAAAACTGGTGTCCGAGAAGATGACCAGGCCTAAATGAGATGAGGACCAAGACGTAGCGCGGAGCCTGGGATATCCCTTCTTGTATTCTGTGAAGAGGTTGAACTCGCCTAGCGGAGATGGCTCAAACAAACCCGTAGAGCAAAGAAGCTCGGCAGCTTTGGAGACCTGGTCATGAGGGACGCATATCTCGATGTCCTACAGTCGTTGGGAATTAGTCCGTAGGCCGCCCTTGGCGACACATGGTCAGGGCCCTGGGGGCGCTGGAGGTGACTTACGTGGATGGCACGGGGGACATTGTAGTAGTTTAGCGCCAGCTCACCGACGGCGCAGGCGCGGATCCGACTGTGGGCGAGGATTGCCAATGCAACCTTGATCAATACTGCTTCCATGGTATTTTTTTTTTCTTTGTTGGAAAAGGTGTTCGAGCAGGAGATTGGGAAAGGGATAAAGAAGAATCGACCGACGTGAGACATAGAGCGAGAGTTGAGAGCTTAAGAGTGGTTTCAGAGAGCCACGCTCTATTATGAACAGGAATGTGATTGGCGTGTCAATGCCATCCACAGGCGGCGGCTGCCCTGGCCAATCGGCCAATAACATGAAGTTTACTTGGGGCACAGGTGACCCGGAGCCTGGGCCTGGCAGTGGTCAATCTTGGCACAGGCGTGCTGCTTGCTGGCCAGGCCGGAGTCCGTTCCTCTCTCTACTGAGTCTGGTGTGCACTACCATCTCCTGTCCTGCGTCGTCCTGCACTTCGTAACGGTGTCACCGCAAGCGTGGCGCTAACGTCTCGACCCGCGCCGCATCCTTGAGCAATTGCAAATAGGCTTGGATCAATACCCATCAATACATTGATTCAATTTGATATGAAGTCGATTGAGACCTGAGACTCGCATACTGACACAACTTACCCACCTCAAGAGCTGACACGAACTGGCGGGAATTGAATTATCATGCGACCGGAGCCGCGACAAAGTGCTTGATGCTATATTCACATCATTCAAGCCCCATCCACATCCAGCATCTCCCAAGCCTTCGTGTCGGCCTGTCCTGCTTGAATGGTTCTTCAAACGACTGCCAACGGCTGATCTCAGCGACATGAAGCAATACCTTTCACGGCTCAAGTCAAGCATCTCATGGGATGCCTTAAGACAACCCTGGTCGTCGAAATCTGACCAAGGATCATTCCAGTTCATGTCCGACCTTCACCTCGAAGTCGGCCAGCAGTACGCCGCCTTCGATTTCCCCGTCACTGCTCCCCACCTCATCCTAGCTGGCGATATCGGCCGCCTCATTGACTACGACCCCTATCTCCAGTTTCTCGCCCGCCAAACCGCGCGGTATAAGCGTGTCTTCCTCGTTCTAGGCAACCATGAATTCTACGGAATGACCTTTGACGCCGGAATATCTACTGCGCAGAAACTGGCGGAAGAACCTCTGCTAGAGGGGAGGCTAACTCTCCTTCATCGAGAGAGGCAAGATGTCGCCGATGGTACAATTGCCGTCTTGGGCTGCACGCTTTGGTCGCGCATCCCGGAAGATGCCGCAGACGCCGTACGCGGTAGAGTGAAGGACTTTCAAAAGATCAAAGATTGGGGGATAGAGAACCACAACGAGGCCCATGAAACAGATCTAAGCTGGCTGAGATGCACGCTTGATTCGGTTTCAAAGGAAGGAAGTGGAAAGGCTATCATCGTGGCCACGCACCATGCGCCGTCGATTCTTGAAACATCGAGGCCGGAACATCTGGACAACCCATGGACCTGTGCTTTCGCGACCGATCTTTTGGATGGATCTTCTGCGGACTGGGGCCATGTCCAGTGCTGGATCTACGGACATACGCACTACTCCACGGATTTCAAAAAGGAAAACGGCCTTAGGGTCGTTAGCAACCAGCGGGGCTATGTCCTTCCAGGGACGAATGTACCTGTTGGCGGGAAGAGTGATCCCAGTAAACACGCATTTGATGCGACGAAGACCATTCGTGTAGACATTAGATGAGAGAGATGATGATTTCTATCATTTAATCTGATATGGTAAAGGGGTAGCAGGTTCCAACATTCCAACGGCATTTCCCACGCATATATCCCCAAGGTAAGCCTCCAAACCATGACATCTCATCCCCATAAGGGCACGACATGGCACGATCCGAGCAAGAGAGCTGGAAGAAGATTGAAAGGACGAGGAGCAAAAATAAAAGAAAAGAGATTTTTGAAGAAGACGCAAAAAACATACAACACCAGGGATTCGCTGGTCGTCACCGACCCAACTACTAGTCTGGCGCTTCGCAGCTTGTGTACAGGGGAGCGGACGGGACCCTCAATTCTCTGCGAGCTATGGTCGTATGTGCCAGCTTCGCGCCGGTATCCAGTTTATAAAAGGTCCGTCAAAGGAAGAAGCCATGAGTGTTGATTGAACGTCTTTGTGTTGACGAACTTGGTGATTAGGAGACATTCATCAGCACAGTGCCAACCCAATATCCCGCTTTAAAATTCATCGATTCAACTTCATCCCGCTTTACTTACTTGGACGGAGAGTCACTCAGTAAAGTTTTTCATTTGATCTCAAGGCCACTCCTTCAACTCGTATATCTTTTTAAATACAGCTCCTCACAAGTCCCAAACCAGCACCTGAAAATCTCTTGTATTAGTCTGCAATATCGAATATCTCTCCTTCCCCCCCACCATGGCCCAAGACCCCTCCACGCGGCGTCCGACCTACATCGTCGAGCATCTCGACCCCGAACTCGGGCCCTGGTCAGAGCTCGAATACATCGCAATCGCAAAGGAATCTCACGCCGCCGGATGCACCTTCTGCCTCTCCTCGCTCCCTCCCACTTTCAAGACCCCTCCGTCTCTAGCCGCCGAGCCCGCCTTCAAGTCGGACTCGAGGAGCGTCGAGGAACTGTACGGCGATGACAAGTCGCGCGTGTGCTTGTTGGACCCGTCGGCGGCGAAGGACTTGAGTCCTGAGGATGGAAAGACGTTTGATGTGTTCTTGTTTGGTGGTATCTTAGGTATGGAAGTTCCCTCTGGGGTGCTGCGTCGTCCCGGGTAGAAACTAGGTGCCGATGCTTTTGCGCCGTTTGAGGGAGCCGTTAAAGCTAACTTGCGAATAGGAGACGACCCGCCGAGAGGTATACATCTTTGCGGTATGAATTTCTATGTTATCGGACGTTGCTGACGAAGTGGTGCTTCAGACCGCACATCTGAGCTCCGTGAAAAGGGCTTCGAGGGACGCCGACTTGGTCCTAAGCAGATGACTACAGACACAGCTGTCCGCGTCACAAGAATCGTAGTCCAAGATAAGAGTACGTAGTCGTCAGCAGCTTACCACCCATTCTCTAGAACGATAGAGGGAGAAAGGGAGAGCTAACATCCTTGCCCTTTCGCTCACTTCGCAGTACCGCTTGACAAGATCCCATACGACGACTTCCCCGAGCTCAAGTTCAATGAGCACGAGAGCACCGAGATGCCCTTTCGTTACGTCAAGGGCGAAGACGGGAAGCCTATCATGCCAGAGGTGAGCTCCGCTTCTTCTCCTTCTTCTCTTTTCCCCTTCTCTATTCCATTCCCTCGCGTGGCTCTAATTCTTGATATTTTTGCCCTTCTCCACAGGGAATGGTGGAACTCATTGGAAAGGATGCAGACAAGGCCATCGATGACTTGTTTTAGGTCGAGAACCTTTACACACTCCCATAGAAAGGAAGCAAGAAGAAAAGAAATGAAAAAAAAAAATGAAATCTGGATACACACGTCGTCGCACAGTCCAGTCGTCTACGGTTTCCGTAAGAACCCGCCTCGTTTTTTTCTGGAATGATGCGCCCACGAGGTATGACAACATCATCGGCTCCCACGGGATCTCGGAACCCACGATATCCTCGAAATTTGGACCAACCACCATTATTGGACGGAGAATTATGCCTTAAAAACACTTTCTATCCATCGACTGACTGGAATCCTCCATTCTACTCCCACTACATGAACTAGTTGATGTTGTGTTCACAGCCACGTCACTTCAAGGCGCCCACGCTCGGTAGCACTATAACGTGATTATCCGGTTCGGTCGGGGTTGTTGAGAAAAGAGACTGATCACTCAACAAGAGCACATCTTCGTCCCATCCCTGAGCTTCGAGTTGAACGCGTTTTAGCTGTTCGGAAAGTTCCACGATAACCTCACTTACCGGCATGATCCTTCCCTCAACCGTTCCACGACGTCCCCGAAAATACCCGACAAGAAGCTCGAATTACACACCCCCGTTTAACCTCTTGCCCTACGCGCTCAACAAGGACAGATTATACACCCGTCATGCGTCCCGTACGATCGTAGCATATGCTTTGGCTTTGGGTCCTTATAGGGCCGTAGTACCCTCTCCCTAGTACACTTGTTAGGGTATCACGACGATGATGGCGTCCGATGTGATCGAGATATATTCGGGCAATTTTATCTGCCTGGATGTGTACGATTTGATACTGAGAGAAGAACGATAAAGAGAGGGCTTCTTATGACAGAGTGGCCTTTTTTCCATGTAAAACATAATTTCGGATAGCTCATCTGGTTTACGGGTTGTTCGCCTACATCCACTCCCTATCACTAACAGTGACGCCCAAGGTTCATATCGACTATTTCTCCTCAAGATTTTGAGGTCAAAAACCACACCTTACTTAGGAGCACAAGATGACCGAAAACAACCTTCACATGACGCGTCGTCTAGCACCGAACAACTCCCAAGTGTCTCTTCCCCATTCTCCCTCGGATGATGAGAGGCATGTAGATTCCACATTCGCCACCTTGGGTTGCACGGCATTGTTTTGTTCCGTTGGGCTGCTATTTTTCTTCGCTTCGTGCCGTGATATATCTGTGATACGCTCGGGATGTGACCTCACGTACATGTGTGCAGGTGTGGCTACGTAGAGAATTGGAGGAGGGATGAACGAAAGACAGGGTCTGGAAATTTTGTGTCGAGTAGAGAGAACTCCCGTCTTCAGCCTTATTCCCATCGGAACATCGAGGATCAACGCCGAGGCTCGGTCTTAGTTAGGTAGGCATCCAAGCGGTTCTTTTGCGAGACGGTCATCCATCCGAACTTAGAGGTATGGGGAAGTAGGAAGACAAGAAAGGAGACAAAAGACTCCACTGGGTTTTCTATCCCTGGAATGATAATAACTAGCTCCTATCATCTTGCATCTCTTCACATACGAGGTAAGGTGAGTACCCGGGATGCGCCTTTCCCTGCGAGGTTGGGCAATGATATGTAGACGAGTAGGGATCGCTTCACCTCGCTCTCCAAGATGGACTCTAGCCCATTCTGCCATCGTAGCCGTACCCCTCCGGTTACTTCAACTAGATCCTGACTTCGTAAAAGTAGGCTAAATCCTGCCTTCCCTCGCAGGCAACATCGACAAGCAAGGATTCGTGACACAGCCGCGAGGGCAAGCATGGATTGGGCATCAACCAACCCGCTCGGCGGTCGATCCGTCTACACTCGCTGACTGTGTCCCAAGTTAGTCTTGGGTACTTTCGCTTGCGTGGAATGAAAAGCCTCTCCTTCGGAATGCTGAAATAGAAAGATGAAGGGGCAAAGTTTGACGTACGTGGAGGGGATCCATGCCATTTCATTAATGTGGAAATAGAAAAGGAACTTATTCGGAAACGAGCAGAACCAGTCGGCGGCCTTCCGTTACATAGAACCCGAGGTACACTGCAGGATGTAAAGAAGCTTATAAGCTTACGGCTACATGCCGTCGAGACGAGCATGAGCTGAAGGAAAATCACCGTAAGACAGCATGAGCAAAGCATTGTTCGTGTTAGATGCGGTGTAAGTCGACGCCACCATGATTCTTCCCGAAATCCTCACAGCTTGCGTAGTCTTTTGTAAAGGGTTAGGTACCGGGTATCGCGTGCCGCTGTCGACTGTGTCACCGCATAATCCTGATCCAGACTACATTGCTGCTTTTTGGAGGCAAGGGACTGTAAAATTGAAGACAATTACGGCTTGATGAATTCGAACCAAGTCCCCAGCTTAAGCGATTCTTTGAGGCCCATCCGAACGAACTGTTACAGCAGTGACAAGAACAGTTTATCATGTTGTCATGAGGTCAGGACTTGAAACTACCCGGGAAGAATCCCTAACTTGACATCCAGAAGCAAAGTCTTCAAGCGATAGAAAGCGCCGTTTGATCGTAGCCTCGCCTCCAGCACTGCAGCACTGCAGCCAAAGAGGTCTAACCTCTACCGTCTTGGGGGACATGGAAAGTTTTATCACCGAACATCGCTTAGTTTCTTAGGGCCGCTAGGATCGCCCATCGGGATCACCCGTAGGAAACCCGGTCTCCCATCCATGAACTCTATTAACGACGGGTTAGGAGTAGGAGTTCCCCAGCCTGCGTCGTTGGCTTGCAGAGAATTGCAGAGCTCGAAGCGGGGAAAACAGGACAGGCAGTTTCGATGGCTCGGAAATGCCCTGTCGCTAAGGCCGTCCTCGAGAGTCATCAGACTAAGCGCCAGAGAAAAACCACCAGAGGCAGTTTACAGGCTCGGCTAAATTGGTTCCTGCAAGTTCAACTTGTTAGATTCTCAGTTTGAAGTCATTACAAACATGTTTGGTCGTCCTTGCATGCACAAGCGAAGCTACAGAGTATGTCTATATGGGTCACAACGTTGAAGGAAACTTCCGGGGGGGAAGAGAGCAAAATCGCTGAGGTGTGGTTAAATGTTGGATGGTCGCGCCATGGTCGAAATTGAGTGCCGTGGGTTGGAATCGAATGGTACGGTTCTAGAACGTCTGACGGTGATGTTCGGCGGTTCTTGTCCCGGATTTCGGACGAGCTGGATGGAGCTGTAGAGTCGTAATAGAGCTAGAGAAGCCGAACTCCTGCTTTCATGATTTGTGACGCCGATCCCTCCCTCGAATCTTGGATACAACCTCGCTAGTTCAGTGGCGATGGTCAAACCTGGGATGATACATTCGAGGATTTTTTGGTGATTGAAATGATGGAGCTACGCCGACCATCCCAGGTTATCGGATGCGTGGCGGAATGCTAGGGAGATGCGGCCGGCCAACCGACAGATGGGAACATCAGTGGTGAACAGGATTTAGGAACAAAGGCAGGGCGCAGGACGAAGGAAGGTGAAGCTACATAGGTGACACCGGAGCCGGATCCCAATCCTGACCCGGCAGAGGACGAAACAACGATCTAGGTTTCCACTCGCTTGCTACAGCGAACGATGCTGCGCCAATTGATGTTGCGCTTCGGCGAATCGCATTAATTATATTGTTAGAACTGGTTGCTGCGACCGCTTGCTCGCTGTCTGGCAGTGCGGCGTTTCTAATCCCCTGGCTCGTCTTCGGAGACATTGGTTGACCAAACGTCAACCGATAATATTTTCTAGTCCTAGGCGTCTCAAGACTGTGAGCCGACGCATTTCAGAGAAGGGGAGGGGGTGGACGGGTCTCGGCTCTCGAAGGATGATGCCCGATTTGTCGTCCGACGAAGCTCCACCGCCCCAGTGGAATCATCAGAGGATGGAACAGAGCTGTGGAAGGAAGAAGGAATCAAAAATGCAGGGAAAGCCCCAGTGATGAGCTAAAAATGGGATGAAACTGATGCCAAGAACAGTTCAAGCCACCTGCTGAGATGATGCTGAGAGGGCAGGCTAGTCCAGTCCAAGCCAATTCCCTGGCAGCGCGCCACGAGTCTCTAGAAAAAAGACAATAATGTGAGGCACATCCACCGAATCACAAAACGTGTTGGGGGAATTGTCACATAGGTTAAACTGCCCCGATTAAGAGTAGTAAAGGCTCAACGAAGAGGAGCGTTCTGTATTCAGAGAATGTTTGGACACTCTTGGTGAGGCGGTCGCTCCTTCAGATCATTCAGGGGGCGGCTTACTGAATCTGGCAGCCGCAGCTTCCTTTTTGGAAGACTCCTTTTTGGAAGAAATGCGAAGTACATTAGGAATTATGATGACCACAATGGAGGAAGGCGGGACGGATCGATCTTGATGTACAGTTCCGGTGACGCGAGGCAACTTGTGAGTCTCTCCTCCCTCGTTAAATTACGAGGAGACCGAGCGAGGTAGACTCGCCTGAATACTAGTAGAAAGAGCGAACATCAAATGAAAAACACCTGGCGATCTGGGCCCTTGCGCCGTTACAGAATTTTCGTACTGATACTGATTCCGGATGGCAGTTGCGAGTTTATCATCCCGGCTGCCCATCACATGCCTTCAAGTTCAGAGGCCAGGTTATCAATGTAGATTGCAATGTATCACAATCTGGGAAGGCACGTAGAACTCTTCCCGGAGTGGATGCAGGGAAGGGACAGCCAGGGCAACCCTCAGAGTGTTAGATCAATTGATGCTTCAGCCATTGCCCAGACGTACACAAATGAAGCGAGGCGAACCTGACCCGACCCAGCTTTTCTTTTCATGATTCTATCCCCTTGGAAAGTCGACATCCGACAGAGAGGATGGATCGCCCGCCAGACCTTTAACCCCCAACTACTTCGTACAAGCAGCTCGTTGTAGATTAGCCCCCTGGAAATCCTGGTTACCTCCTCGCCGTCAACCCCCACCAACATCGGGTGCATGATTCTTCCCCATACTTGCCCGCCTCCAAGCCACGCGATCGTCACAACGCGGCTCTCTCGGCCCCGGCTGAAACGGTCAACGATCAGCTTGTACACGGGTACATCTCTCTGACTGGTCGGCGGGGTCGCTTCGGGTCTTCCCACCGACCGAGCTAAGCCACAGAGTTACAGATTCAATGTTGGTCGCTCGACTCCAGAAGAGAAGCAGTTTGCGAGAGCATTGACTCTCACGCGAGTGATTGTGATGGTATTAGTATAATTATTATTGTCACTCGCACGCACGGCGGCACGGAACTAATAAACCCAAGCTTCTTAGAATCGGGCGGATTCCACTTTTCCCCCTTGCCGCCGGCTGTACTATCGAGATGGACAGTTCTATGATGCAGCCCACCCACTTGAAACGTCATGGGCCGCGCAACGCACACGCAGGTGAGGAGCCAATCGCAGCCTCCACAAAGTAGCAAAACTCTGCACGCATTCTTCGGGGACCCTTTGCCAACTAAACTAGTCGACAAACATCGGAGACGCATGCTGCTAACGCCGTACTTGTACATTGATGTGCTCACCTGCATCGGCTGGAGAGAGGACCTTTTCCTGGTACCTGCTTTGGAATCGGCCACTATTTTGCCTTGCTAACCGGGCTTTGCAGATCAATTGGTACCATGGTCAAGATCCTGGGCATACCCTCAAGTGAGCTTCTCGATATTAACGGTTTGCACAATAAAATGACTTCGGCAGCACTTTACGCGCGATCTCGGCAATTCCACCTGCTCCCCGCTTCGCCCTCATGTGAGGGGTCCATGCCCAAAGTTTCTGCAGGATCCCAAGGTTGAGGGAAACGCCAGGGACCTTCTTTGTGCATGTCTAAGGGTATCAGGGAGGCTACATAGCCATGCTCTCCAAGACAACTATTTGCACGGAAGCAGCCTTCATAGAAAACACCTTCTCCCTCCATGCAGCACGCGCCTGCACTCGCGCTTTTCTGAGGTCCACTATGTCTCAACCCCCACAGTTGATTGAAGCCTGCATCGCATCCGAAATGCAGCTTGCAAGGCACAATGGACGTCTTATCTGTTTCTCCCTTTCTTTTTTTCTGCTTCACTTTATACTGTTTTCGGCTGTAGTATCTGGCTTTTGTAAGACGAGTGCACGAGAGCGATCAATTATGCACCTGGACTGGTGAGGTAGTCAGACAACACATCTGCAGTGCATACTGTCTACTTTCCACAGCAAGCTTTCCTGAGACTGCACAATTACAAAATTCCACATTAATGCCTCTGGAAAGGGCGGGACCCGACAGTAGCATCGCACCACAAACTATGTATACTTGTTGCCTCAATTGTTTTCTTTCGCGCCAATCCACTGATCCAAGCCTCCTTCATGGCGCGGGATTTTGGGGACAGTGGTGTGGACTGCCATCCGGCACTCGTGAGAAGCATTGGATGGACTGGATGAAACTCACTTCGCTTGGTCTAGTGGACGGCGTTCTTGACGGACCCAGAATTTGTTTGCTTCTTAACAATCTCTTTCTTCATCGAAGAGAATATGCACATTTCCCTTGCGCAAAATAAGTGAATACGCGAATGCGAAACCTCATGCCGGTCCGGGGCATCCTGGAACAGTCTGTTCTCAACAAGCTTATATTGCTACTCTGGATGAGAATCGAAATGATTTGATATATGTGCGTTGCATCCGACTCAGAAAAACGAAGAGAATTGGTTAAATTTAGCATCACTTCCATCACACCGCGGTTCCATCGAATCGATCTCTATTATTCTCTTCCTTGTCATCGATCCTTCAACTCTTCCCACTTGCTCACAGCCAACCTGGGAAGTCTTGGCTGAGATTTTCTGGCGGTGGTCCCCCAACCCGGTCGCAGACTGTTGGACGTGCGCTGCGAGCCAGGCGGGTTCCTCCTCCCCATAGACAATGTCCGTGGTTTGGGAGCAAGGGCCACCAGGACCTTGTATCAAACACCCAGGACGACATTAGAGCGAGTTTCATGGACCCTTGTCCAGGTCTCAGCCTGCCGATCATTCTCGAAGACTTGGGGATGGTAGCAGCCAAACCAGCCAATCAATTCCTCTCTTCACAAGTACATCTCCGATTTCTGTCTGCGAAAATATGTTGCTCTTCGTCAATAGATGCGCCACAGATGCACCATTGACCAATCTTCCTTTGCGTTGAATTTTATTCCTCTTTCGGGTGGCAGCAAATACAACTGTACTTCATAATATCCGGAAGCACTCTACCCCTGACCGACACCGCCTTCCAACTGGGGTGGTGTTAAGTGGCTCCAAGCTCCGTAATAAGCCCTAACCGTTTTTTGCTCTTGACTTGATTCCTCCACAGATCGTACGCTGGAGCCCCTCACAGCCAGGTGAGTGGCTTGGTATACATAATAGTCTGATCGTACGCGGCCCCCGGGTGAATTCGCGATACGAAGCCAGAGTTAAATACCTGATGCATACTCCACCTCTCCACAAGGCCAGGTAGTGCGCCGGGCGTATATAGTACATGCCACAGGCTGTTTTCTCCAATATCGGCCTAGGAGCCTGACATTATCTGCCATTGTAATGTATAGCATGGTACTTACATGGACCGAGAAGAGAAAATTAGAAGATCAATGGTCCTTCCGATCTCCGTTAAGGATGAGGTGTACTGGTCGAATGGAGCCAGGCCCGCTCATTCAGGGACCATTCCCCCCCTCCCCCCTGCGTGAGAGGGATGACTCCACCTTGACGCACACATCATCGGGGGAGGAACCGCATAAACCGATGTATCCTTGCTTTCCTCGGCGCAGGCCTTGAGATGACCAGCATGACCCTGGCCCAGCAACTTCCATCACGCTAGTCTGCGGCAACAAGAGGAGGCTCTTGCTGCGACCCTACACCAAATGCTCTCCGAGTCTCGGTGGTATTATAGCTCTTTCTTACATCCCTGGATCCGGGTACCTTAGCTATGCTAACCCAACGGTAAATCTCCGTATTACCACGGCGTTTTATAGTGTTGGTGCAGGCAAGAGAACGCTCTGCCCTGCTCTGTGCTCTTGGTCTTGTGCGGATCGCCGTCCCCGGCACTTCCATTTTCATCCTCGACTTCTCCCCTCCAACTCCCGCGCCAGATCCACCTCTGCACTGTACATTTCAAACAAGTCGCGTCTTTAGAACAGACAGTGACTTTCATGCGTTGGACACGCAGCCATGGCCTGGGTGTCTTGTCTATTGCATTCGAGTCTGGAGTGCTATCGCTATCCTCATCGCCGCACGGCGACTTTCATCCTAACCTGCATGCACCTTGAGAAGAGCGACGACAGTATCGTTTCTTCCCCATCTCACCTGGGCCAGGCCATCATCAGATCTTCTCTCTCCCATCTTCGTTCATCCTTGCTACTCGTTGCTGGTCAGCGTTTCGACTGTTGACACCTAAGCCATTTCCTTCTCCATTTCGACGCAACGACCTCCATTAATAGCACAAAATCCTTCTCCACTCTCTCATGGTGGCTATGGTATGACGTTCTGGCATACTCCTACTCCTTCGCCAGCGTAGTCCCTCAGCATTCCTTCCTGAGGAAACTATTCGCGCTGTTGCTACGCCGGCTATCGAACAGCACTACCACCCCCCAATTTGCATTCCTGTTCTCTCCTTTTTCTTTGTTCATCGTGCCCCCCTTGCTAGGACTCACCCTCCAAGTTATTCAGAGTGTCTTAGGGATCAATTCCATCCACACCCTCCATTACGCCGCCACCCTCCCCCCGGACGCTGAGGTGTAAGTGTGAAAAAAGAGGTCACCGGGTTGGTATATCCTCTCCTTTTGCACCCTCTCTGTTTTCCTTCGGTTCGTGGACGATCCGAGGCTAGGGAACGGGGTTCTGGGTGATCAACCTGAGGGTTCGAAGCTGCTCTAACCGCAAGGTTATCTACAATAACTTTGTTGGCTCACAGGCGTTTCGGGTGTTTCAATCCACATTGGGGTTGTCAGTGCGACACTCCTCCGTCGATCGCCTACCACTTGACCGTTCGGACTTATATGGTTTGCTTGCCTGTTGCTGGCTTTGCCATACCAACCCCTAGACACTTCCTTTTTCGCCCTTCGTCTGTCTTGCTTGTTTAGACACAAATAGCTTCACTATCACCGCCCCCCGCCGCCCCTCTTGCCTCCCGGGGTTCACCAACAAATTCGTGACCAACTCCACACACACACACATACGCTCAACACTCGCACCAACACATTCCTCACTCACCCGACTGGTGTTCTATTTCTCTATCCAGAGTGACCGGATCAGCATTTGGATTTGTCGACGGCGGATATTCCATGTTGATGTTTAGTGCTGGAAAGAAGAATTCGCTCTCCGCCGATTTCGACGTCACCGCATAGACTGACTTATACGCGATCTTGTTCCATTTTGACAGCGAACCGAAAGTGCCGGCGACACACAAAGTGGAGAACGAGGGTAGCGATATTGACGAACACTATTGGTGATCCATTCTCAATTCTTAAGAGACGCCCTCAACACAGGTGCAGGATCATTTGGTTTCGAAGCGAAGCAGTGCAAAAGGAAATTTTGGTGTCATTTCGGCCTGGACTTATCTACGGGCAGCAACTTTTAACCCCCCCCTACGGGATACGACGACCTCCCCCAACCCAAGGAAACTCAACCAGTCAGAAGGAAATGGACCTCTTGTCATTATTGAACTCTTCAGCGGGAACTAATTTGAAAGAAGCTGAAGATATTCAACGGCACCAACCCGAAGAATCTGTGGTTGAACCAGTTCCACCTTCGTGGGCGGGCCTGCCCACGCCCTCGCCGGAAAAGAGCCCTGCGAGGACCTGCTCCGACGAATACCGACCGGCGCTCAAGAGCCGGACGCCATGGGATGCTGGCGGCTACTCGCTACCTTTGAGCTTGGACACGAAGTTTTTCCCCTCAACGCAGAAACCGGCCATCTATAGCGAGTCAGTGGATTCCACATCCATTTCCGCGCTATCAGCCGTCACTCCTTCTAGCGGCCATTCAAGGTCTACGTCCCTCGAGTCCTCGCCTGCGGATATGGTATCGTCAGCTTTGGTGTCTCCTATGACCATCTCGCAAGCATTTAAGTATGTTGACTGCTTCGTGGGTTCTCAAGAGTATGCTTGGAGGTTTGGACTGACTAACCCGGCTCTCATGAACAGACCAGCGTTTTTAGGCGAGGCCGATCCACAACTTGAGATATATACTGGCCGACGGTAAGAAACCCTCGATAGCATTTCTTAGCCCCTCATCCTCTCCTGGCGGGCGACCGTCTAGTGGTCGTGCATAGCCTAGAGAAGAAGACAAAGACTGATCGGCCTTCTTCATAGATCCAGCTCCGCAAGTGAGATGGACGCTCAGTTGACTGCTAAGAAGTATGTTTGAAAAGACTTCAAGACTTCTCAACGGCCACCGAGTTCCTTCATGAGTTTGCTAACGCCCTGTCACTAGGCCTAGCTTCTTAACCCATCAAGACACTCCCACCTCCCCGATGGGCAGCCCCAAATCACCCAACCACAAGTTCTCGGATAGCCATAGCAGCCTGTCATCATACTCGCCATCGACACAGTCAGGAGGGCACTCAAGGATATCGTCGTTCTCGACGGTCGGCATGGCCCAGCCCGTGAGCACACTGTTTAACGAGATCCCCTCAATTCAAGAGAAGGCTGAGCGCAATGAGGGAGAAAGGTTGAACCATAACATGTCGGCGATGAACGAGACTCGGCCTCCTTCTAGGGGACTCCCTCAGCTGAACAATGAAACGCCACCTAGGTTCGGGTCGTTCAGCATCGAGCCCCGCCGTCCGAGGAGCCCGTCAGATGCGTTCCTAATCTCGAGGGGTGGGGCTCGTCTGAGCCCACCTTCGAGCAATACTGAGTAAGTGGGCTGTGTTTATTCTGCGCTGGACGCATGCCATGTCGCATTTCCCTGGAAAAGTGGCCGGGATGTTCGCGGGTCCCATCGTTCCATGTCGTTGAATACGGACTGGTGCATGTCACAGCTAACCTTCCTAAATCTAGATCCCAACCGCATCCTGAGCAGCCCTCGGTTGAACAGTCCAGTGATCATCTAGACACGCTAAACCCACTACCCAACACCATCGCTCGGTTCCCGCAGCATTCCTCTCATTTGCAGCCTGTACATAAGCATAAGCGGGCCATTTCGGCCCCAAGCTTCGCTGCTTTCCGACCCCAACCACTTAGTTCCGCGTATGCAGCTCGTACTTTTCCTCCACCACCGGCGCCGCAACCTCTGGTGCATCAACATCACCAGCCCCCGCAACCACAGCTACAATTACAACCGCAACTGCAATCACAGCAAACTCACCAGCCTGTCCAGGGATTCCCACCCCCAGCTCCTACTGGCCAGACGCTCCCTTCACTAACCCGGCCCCAGCTGGCTTCGATTCCAGTGCCCCGCCAACGGGAACAAAACCTTCATATCCGATGCGAGAGGGTTGAGAACTGTGATACTGGTACGGACAGGCGCAAACTCATCTCGCACGTTTTCGGACGAAACAAGCTATGCACTCGGGCGATCCCGCAGGAGGTCTGGGTTCACTATTGCCGCAAACACTACCAGCGAGAGCGGTACCGGAAAGGGCCTGAATACGCAAAGCTTCAAGCCGACTTGATCTTGGTGCAGATCGACCGCATCCAAGCGTGGTCTGATGGTAATGTGTCTGCCAACGACGGACCTGTTGTGAAGGATTGGGCGCTCAGCATTCGGAAACGTGAGCAACAGAGGCGAAAGCGGAACCAGGATAACAGCGATGATGAGGAAGAGGAAGATGATGATGCGGTGGCGCTCGGTACTGCCGTCCCCGACTGGCTCGCAGGCCAAGCTGGAGCCGGATACTCGACGGGGCAGATCAAGGCGATTATGGCCCAGCTCCGTGACGAAGTTCATGCCGGAAATCTCCTGCAACTACCCGATATTGAGATCCTTCCCAACATTGAGGGTGCTGTTGCGCCTCGGCGGCCACAAAAGCGAAGATCCAAGTCGTCGGTCTCCCACCGGCGAACCCAGTCTATGGGCGTACCTGTTGCGAATGCTGCCATCCCGTCGGCTCATGAGCATGGCATGCTTTTTAATCACAGGCGGGGATCTCAACCGGCTATTATTATTACTGAAGAAGCCGGCCGTGCCGAGAAGCGCAAGGCTGAAGATTCACTCGAGGCTTCGTTAGCTCCTCCTAATGCTAGGCGGACTGCTCTCGTCCATCGTCCTGCATTCCAGCAAATCCAAGAGGAGAGATCCGAGCACCTCGAAGCCCACCCACAACCACCTTCTTTGGTGGCCCCTCAACCACGTCACGGGCGATCGCGGAGTGATATGTCTCATCTCTTGAGCGAGCCTCGCAGCTACCCCACCGGTTTTAAGCCGCCCCTTCCCAGCATTTCGAACTCGATGGGTCGCATCGAGAACGACGCTACTGGAAGCGCCTACTTTAACGCGGATCCCTTCCGCGCCGGCGGCCAGACTGGCAGCATCGGTCGACAGGGACCATCAAACTTCGAGGACAATCCGGTGTCGCGCCTTGGCTTGACGGCTCAGAGAAGACGGGTTAGCACGCCGAACGCTAGCTATATGGCCCATGGACCTAGTGGCTCCGGCAACAGCAACCCCGCGTTCGACCCCTTGCAACAGCTTCCTAACCCTTTCGCTACTATTGGTACTAGTGGGCCAAGCCAGACCTTTGTCCATGGTCAGGGAGGTGAGGGGCAGACGCCTCTTCCTTCTATTAGCCAGGTTACTGGCGAGGATTTCCGGGGGCATCACTAACGGGAGTTCCCGCGATGGCGGCGGTGGTCCGCTCGTTGTGTTCGGCGCTAATATGGAGCGTGGCGTTTTCTGGAAGCCTGGTCCTGGAGCGCAGCTGTTGAAGGGGGACGGGGATGGGATCGTTTTGACATGACCATGACTGTTCTTTCTCTTTTCTTTTTTTTATTTATTTTTATTTTTTATAATGACGATACCACCTATTGTTTATCAGTTACGGCGATAGCTGAAGGGAGACGTTGGAAACACCGCGCGTGTACATCAGATAAAAATGGGGTTTGCTTCCATTCTAACCTTCAGGCCAAGCTATGTTCCCTGGATTTTCTTTTGGATTTTTTATTACTATCTTTGTTTGCTCATTTTCTTCTCTTGTTCATTGACCACTGGGGAAGAAAAAAAAAAGTGCGACAGGCACATCATCTGTTGCCGTCGATGTTCATCATTCATTTTAGGTTTGCTTTCCTTCTCTGTTTCCTCTTTCCTTTGGACTTGAACTACGGTTTTAATTTCCTGTATTTCTTCATGTGCTGGCGATAGCCACTCTTACATTATGAACTATATTCTCTTTTCTAGTCTTTTTCTTCTTTTCCTTTTTGAAAACAACATTTGTGGGAAGGTTTCTTTTTCAGTTTACGGATCTGGTTTTTCTCTTGTGTCCGGAATGGGAAGACAAAATAGGTGAATCTCTTCAGCCGGCCCGAAGAAGAACAAGAACAATATCATGGTTGTATCTAGTAATGGAAGAAGAATCTATGGTATAAAGGCTAGAGAACAGCATTTTCATCGTGTCGACAAGAGGTTCTAGGAGCAGAGGGCCGGTTTCATTTTGCCAGTATCTCCGAGGTGTATCGTGGAGATAGGGCTGAAGAAGCATATATCCGGGTGTGTAGTAGGTAGTTATGGCTGCCTTTGAGAGTACAATTCAATGTGGTGTGGTTGGGGGAAACGATCATCACGACTCCATAATCGATGTCAAGGGTAAGGGGCAAGGCAAGAGATCAGATCATGGATGCCTTGGTTCCACATATCATCGAATGATGCAGGACGACCGTCGCCTAGTTCTGACTGCTTGACCTCACGCATCCATCTGCGGGTTGAAATAGCGATATCGTCGGTTGAGGCACGATATCCAAAACCAGAAGCGGCGATGCCGAAGAGGGGGTGTATGACTAACAGGAGCGTATGGTTTTTTCTAGTTTTTTTTTTTTTTTGTTCAGAGAAGACAATAAGTGATTTTATTAGACCTGGGGCATTTATAAGCAAAGACTTTTTTTTTTTTAGGTGTCTGAGAAATATTGTTTTGCTCTGCGAAGCAGGGCAGTCAATGTCCCCTTTGGAAGGGACAAAAAGAAAGGGCGGACGGGAGATTTTCGGCTTTCGTGGCGGACTTCGCATCTGCCGGCCGGGTGTGCGTTAGGCAGAAAAAATAGAACGGGAAAATCAATCCCCCCTCTTTTTTTTTTTTTTTTTTTTTTTTCTCTCAAGAGCAGCGAGGAGGAGACCGGAGAACGGGGAGACTTTTTGGACCTTGAATCTTGTCCGCTTTGTTGTCTGCGCAGTGTTGCTCCTTCCCTTTTTCAACACTAGTTGGATTTGAACATGTCGTCAGAATCTTAGTAAACAGCGTTCCAAAAATATCCGCAAACCAGAGGACGTGGAGTTTCCCCTGGTTCAGAGGGTTCGCTTGTATCTAATTCGTACAGTGTACCTAGAGGCAGGAGAGCGTTCTGCATGTTCCGGATCTTCGGAGGGTCAGCCCTACAGGGATAACAAGTACAGGGACTTAGGAGGGACTTAGGGGGCAGGACCCCTGCAAGTTCGGAAACTGGGGTTCTATTGTTCTGCACCGCCGGCGTTTGTCAGCGGTGCCAAGACTTGGGTCGAGCCCTCCGAGAAGTTGTTCTTGTGAGGGGGGAAGGGAGAGGAGAAGACGGGAGACGGGAGATTAAATGTAACATAGTTCTGGAAGTCCTTCTCCTCCCGTGAACCGGTGATAATATCGATAGCGTTTGGGATGGGCGGGAGAAGAAATCGTGTAAATGTCTAGAAAAAAAAAAAAAAAAAAAAAAAAAAAAAAAAAAGGTGGTGTGCCTAGGTTGTCCATGGGGCCATTTTTCGTGTACATGGTGCCTGGGTAGAACTGGTTGCTTCGATGAGGGCGGTTTGATATGTCGGTTTACGAGTTCTGGCCATGCAGAGGCATACAAGTCTGAAGCTATTCAGATTGATTCGAGACCATGTGCCGCGGTCGGTGAGTTTAGTGAGGTAGTATAAACCAACGTTGAAATTTCGACTCGCTTCAATCGCACCCGCCCATTCATCCAACTCTTTCCCTTGATTGTAAAGACCGGGGGCTTTCGGTCCGAGACGGCCAGTTGGAAGCAGGAAACACCCTGTTTCTATCCAGACATCAAGCAAAGGAGGGGAGGATGATAGCACTAGGACTTCGTAGGGCAACTATGAAACTAGCCTTTCCCCTTTTACTACTTCGTAGGGACAGCTGAGGAGTCTAAGTCGTATTGGCGGTTATCACGATCGTCACTGTTTGCTGTCACAGGACTCGAACAAAAGAACCGTTCTAGAAGACCCAATTATCACCCTCCCTCAAACTCAAGATTGAAATCGCTGGCTTACAGGGAGGGGGGCGGGGCCGCATACTTCGTAGCCGAGTACGAAAAGACGCAGCACATGTCATTTATCCTTATTATTAGGGCTGCTCTTTTTGTCCTTTGGGCGGGCCATCCACCCGTTCTGGGTGACACACACTACTTTTACCTCAAACGTTACTTTTCTTGCCGCATGCGATTTTCGATTGAAGCGGCGAAATTCCCCGCATAAGTTCGATTGTTCCTATTCGGCGGTTTGGTATTGCAAGTACTTCGTACCTCCTCCTCGGAGATAGCGAATGCGAATGGGTTGTCTTCTTCTTCTCGCCCTGGCCCCGGCGTCTAAGCATGGAAGGATTGCGCTTCTTGTCGACAGGATCATTGTGCTATGCTATCTGGTATGTTCTCAAGTCCTAAGCTCTCAGCCGTCATTGCTCAGTAAGTAAATCCTTGTGCTGCGCACGTGCAATACGAACTATGAAGGAGCACCATGGAGCGACAGGGGAGCAACAGATCATCCACCTTCATTCCTTCCCTTCTCGCAGCCCAATCTCAGACCCTTCTGGCCAGGCCAGGTCAATACCAATTTGTAGCAAGCACCGCCGACAGTTACTTCGCGCTTGAAGTCGTGCAGTCGACCCATTTCTGAGTTGTCTAATGATCCCGATTTGCTTACGTGAAAAGGCCCTTGTTCAAGCTAAAGATAACACGAAGGTTCATTGGACAATCATTCAGATTGTTCTGTCCTTGCGAGAAGTTCGATTTGGGGCAAGGCAGACTGAGAGTGTAGGTGCATCCCAGCCCATGCGCATCCCAGTGTTACCCACTAATTCACAGCGTGCCACTACCACCACCCCCTCCCCTGTACACCCCCTGTCCGTCCGTGGCAAGAACCAGCAACGGCAGCCAGCCACAACCAGATTTGCAGGCCAATGGCAGCCGGACCCTGCACCGACCGCACTTTCCTGCGAAACCCGCGGACTCGGGCGGGGTTTGTAGCGGTCTTCGCTTTACACTAAGTTCTCAATCGGATTCTCGTTAACGTCTCTCTCCCCCTCTACCGCTCCAGGGCTGCGCTTTGTGGATTTTAAGAAGACTCCATTCCGAGCCGCCTTATTCGTCCGCAAGCGCAGGGGCGTCAAATAATGTTGTTCCAGGCTGCTGATCTGTCTTCACTGACGCTCCCACCTTGACAGGGTGATGGCGTGAGTCCTTTTTTTTTTTTTTTACATTATGGAGCGGGAAGGGCGGGATCAAGCGAATCTCGCACACCCTCCTCGCCCTTCGCTCCTCGTGCCGCATCAGAAGTTCCCTGAAGAGACCACGATTCGGACGGAAGAACGGAGACTTTTCCTATCTCCGTGTGAACAGGGCAAGGTATCTTGACAGCTAAGTTATGCGGGAAAGATGACTCTCAGGTACAAGAGCCATCCAAGACCACCCGGAAACATTTTAGAATACACATTCGAGGATGCAGATGGCCCAGCGAGGCATGGTAAGGGCGGGGGGTGGTCCGTTTTGGCGTCTGACCCGACGGGGGAGATTGGGTGGCACTTCAGCCCTACACGCCCCCTTGTTCCCTGTTCCGTGCTCCTCCCTCTCACCTGGGACCGTTGATGGATTGATTGATGGCCCGCTTCATCAAGTCCTATACCATGGTGAACCGGCACCATTATCTCCGCCATGCTCTGATGGCTTGCCCTCCCGATCCTCTCCATCCATCTTCGGGCTGTGTGACTTTTCCATGGTCGCATTCTCTTGACGTTGCAGTGTATCTTTCTTCCCTCCCCCCATCCCATGCCTTTCGCTTCTTTACCCATGCACCAAAAAGGGCACCTAGCCAAAAGCGGACAGGCGGCCAGTTGAAAGAAGCCCTGCAGAGAAACTCCGCATCCTGGTTGGGAGGGGTGCCGAGGTGTGTCATGTCTGTGTGTGTGGCATCAACAGCCCTGACTCGCATGGACGGGAGACGACTCCATCCCGTGCTGCATACATTAGATTGTATGCCTGGTCTCTATATATCATGATACTTCTCTTCTGGATCGACCTCCAATCTCTTTTGCCCTCCTGCCTTCACTCTAGTGTCTTCCTTTGGCCTTTTTTATATAATTCTGCCACGTCTCCTCGTATCGCATACTCTAGCACACCCATGCAACTCCTTCGTGTTCCTTCGCCATGGCTCGTCTCTCATAATGATTCCCTTGGACTCCACTTCTTCTTGGCTCCTCCCATGCGCCCCCGGCGCCTTTCTACCTTGCTATATATCAACAAATGACGTTCTCTTCTCCGGCACTCAAGGCGCCAACTTTTCCTCTCAACCGCCCACCCCGTCTAGAGAGTTTAGCAACATGCAGTCGCAGGCTTCTTCACCGGGCTCATCCGCCGGTGCTCCTCCACAAACTCGGGCCAGTCGCGCCTGTGAAAAATGTACGCGCGCGAAGAAGAAGTGCGACAAGGGCGTTCCCTCGTGTTCGCGATGTACAAGGTATGTTAGGTCAAAGATAAAACAAACCGAGAAGATTTATCTAGATCTCGTCCCATTTTGCGGCTGGTTTCACATGGGCTTTCTATATTGTGAGGTCTTTACGGGTCTAGATGGTGCCGGCGCCGGCTCCGAGGTTGCAGTTGTGGGGGCGTAAGCACGAACAACCACCTGCAGATCTGGAGTGACGACTCCTTTTCCTCCTTTTGGGGGCTTTTTTTTCTTTTCTTCTTTGTTCTTCTTTCCGTGTTTTCTTTTTGTTGTTTTGCTTACTGCTTGGGTATTTTATGTCACCAGTTCCCTACCTAGTCTGCAGTGATCTGGACTATCGACTCCTCTCGCCCCGAAAGGCGTAATGTCCACACAACGAGAGTGGCTCTGTTACCCTTGCAGAAAGGAGGCTGACCTGTTCGGGATCTCTTTTATAGGCTCGTTACGAAATGCATCTATGACTACACGTTGATACCGCCAACGCTGAGCATTGCTGGCGACCAGCCCTTGGTCAACCTATACGTCTCCGGGTCCAGCACCGATCTTTCTCGCTTCAACCTCCTCGACCCCTCAAGCCGAGTCACGGCAGAACAGATCCATGTCCTCCTGGCCTCCCATGGCGTGGGTTGGCGTGACATCGTGACCGACTACTTTCAGACGATGCACAAGTGGTTTGCCGTTGTCCAGACCGAGTGCTTCGATGCGAAGCTCGACGCCCACTCTTCCTCAATCTTCCAGGACCCTCCCGTGGTCCCGAACGTGGCCGGCTCGCCCTCGGGATCGACCCGCGGTGCGGACAAGGCTGATCCCGCCGAACTAGCAACCGTCTTTGCCTGCATGTACTTGTGCGCGCAGTGGGCCGAGAGCACGGCTAACACACCTAACCCCACCGGCGCTTCGAATTCGATGTCAACCAAGGATTTGTACGTTTCGATCAAGAGAGCCTTCTCGCTACTCAAGGCGACGGCGAGACCGAGTGTCGAGCTCGTCCAGTGCGGGTTGTTGCTCGCAATATACGAACATGGCGAGGGCGAAGTGCTCAGGGCGTACTCGACTTTTTCCGAGGCAGTAGCCATGTCGAGTACACTGGGTGTGCGGCCTGGTGAGTACGAACAGATTGCGGATGATTTGCCGGTGAGCCCTGCCGACGAGCAGTTGAGGGTGCTCTACTGGGCGCTTTTTATCTGGGACAAGTGAGTGATTTCCTTTGATTATTATTGGTTCCCTCCCTCCCTCTCTCCTTTTCTCTCTGTCTCTTTATACTAACATCGGAGCAGAGTCTGTCACCTTGATCGTGCCATCATGCCTCTTCCGATATTCCTTCCCGAGCCTTCTCCATCGGCTCTGCTTCCCCTCGACAACTATGTCTCAGGCAACATTCTCAACCCTGAGCAGGTCCACCGCATCCCCATGCGTGCTCCTCTCTCGGCTCCAGTATCCACGACACCTCTCGGCGACTTCCAGCGCTCATGCCAGGCTGCCGCTCTCTTGTCTCGCGCACTCGATTGGAGGGCGTCGTGTGAAGGCTCAAGGGACGAGACCCCGGTGCCCGAGGTGTTTAGTGCTCTCGACATGGAGGCGAGGGAGATGGCTGAGGTTATGATCATACAAGAGTGCAGGACACCTTGTGGGGATGCCACGGCCATGTGCTTGTCGTAAGTGGCTCTGATATAGTAGATATTTTTTTTTCTTCTCTCATTCTAACACACTACAGACTACTTATCCTTCTCTCGTCGACCATACTAGAGTCGTCAGATATCGTCCTCACGGCACCGGATATAACCTTGAAGGCTCTATCGACGCTCAACTTTTCCATTCGTCTCGTGCTCGACGCATACTCGAGCCTAGCTCACGGCTGCGCCACTCCCCTGCTGCACCCCGCCGGCGCGGCGCAGCAACTCCACGCGCAGTCATCGAAGCTCCCGACGTTGAGATTGCCTCTACCTTCGGCCGCCCATGCAGTGCATTCGGCGGCCCTTGCCTCGGAAGCCTTTACCCCCGTTGGCGAGGGCGAAGTGGCCACCTTGAGGAACATGCTGGCCTCTTTGGGACAAAGGTGGGGCATTGCCCGGCGGATGAGATAGCGTCTTGGACTATTCTGCAAGTAATGAGCGGCGTTTCATTTTGTTTGTCTTACCTGTGGCGTTTTGGAGAGACATATCTTTGCTTTTGTTTTTTTCCCTTTCTTTTCCTCTTGGAGAAATTTCCGGAGATGACATGCATAGCTCGTTGGTATCACGACATTTATAGATGAATGGATATCGGCGCGGAGTTAAAGGGGGATTGGGATGGATATACTTAATATAGTTATCATAGAGTCTGCATCAGGTCGTTTCGAATAGTCTAATCCGAACCAGTTTCCATGCTGTCTTTCACTCGTAACAGGCCTAACTACGGGATGATACGATATGTCGATGCTTATAATCACGGATGGTAGATTGGTGAGACTCGACGAAAAGCTAAAGATAAGATACACGTCTCGGGGGGTAGAGCAAGTCGGGCCTCCCCATACCAAGAAAGACAGCCATTTCCTTTTCCTTTCTCAAACCTGGCAAGAAGTAAAAAATGTGACAAGAACCAAAGCGAGGAGGCAAGGGGAAAAAACCAAGAACTGGTGGTGATGCCACATCTGCAAAAGATCTCCCGCTAAATAGAGCGATAGGGACCCCGAGGAAAAAAGGAGAAGCACGTCGAGATAAAGCATCAAGCCGATTTTGGATAGACGGAGGGCTCAAGTCCTGCAAAGAACTGATAAGGTACACTCTCACAAAAGGCAATGGAAACAATCTAAAGAGATAACGCGCCCTTTTTCGCTTTGTAGAAATCGGAAATCAGGGAATAAAAAAAAATAAAGTTGAAAAATGTCAGTCGGGGTATTTGATTTGATTTATCCGTTGATCCCATCTTGTTCCTCTTCTTCCTCTCCAGCCTCTGCTTCTGGCTTTCCAACGACCAACTAACCTACTGACTAATGGGGGCCATGTACAGAGGAAGTGTTTCTGTGTCTTTCCTTGGATATTACACAGGATATCCCGATAATAGAACAAAGCTCAAAATCCCATTTCTCCAATCCCAAGAGAAGAAAGAAAAACGAGTGACAAGAAAAGAAAGAAAAATAATAAAAGACAGAGGAGAAGAGGGAAAGGGGTAAGAAAATGAAAAGAGGGAAAAGGAAAAACGCCCAAGAATGCCCCCATTTTGCACAGGACAAATGAAAAAAAAAAAACAAGTCCAGACGAGGCTCAAGAGAGACAAAAAACAAAACGAGCCCCGGTCGCCTTGTAGCGCACCCGTGATATTCCTCGTGCGCCGAGTATGCAGTTGCAGTGTCCGTTCAGTAGACCCAAATCCCAAATCCCTACTCTACCAGCCGTTAATTCGTCAATAGACACAAGGAAAACATGCTCTTCCTATCGCCGTTATTGTCACACACCCACACACACACACACACATTCTCTCTCTCTCGTGTTTTAAAATCCCTCCATAACAACGACAAGCAACAACCCGTTCAACACAAACAGCGCCAACCCACTCGCCCACACAACTGCATGATGCCACAGACTTAACACGTCCCTGCGGCAGAGATGCATGCCTAACGCGGCGCAAGCGGCAAACATGCTTGTAATGACACCCAGCGCGGCGCCGGCGTTGACCTCGAGCTTGTTGCGGTGGCGGCCTGTAAAGAGGAGGACGCCGGCGATGCCCATGACGATGAACGACGTGGCGAAGCAGCCGACTGTACCCCAGAACATGACGTTCTCACGGTAGCGGCGGAGGGACTGCTCATTAATGCTAGGTAGAGTGGCGTAGTGTACCAGGTAACCTTCGGTGGGGTAGGTGTTGTCCTCGTTGGAGGTGAGGTCATCGTCGGCGTCCGACTCCGAGGTTGTACGGTTCGATGAGGAAATGGTGGAGTAGCCGGTCCGGGGGGGTTGGGTGGGGCCGGCCGTTTGGGCTGCTTCTGTCGCCTCTAGGGAGCCCACGGTGGCGGGGACACGCTCGGGAAGCAGAGCCTGCCGCTCGGGGTCTTCCTCTGTAGTATTGGCTCTCGTCTCAGGGGCATGTTTCTTACCTCCGAACCACGATTTGGCCTTTTCAAACGGCGCCGTGAAGGCAGCTTGCACGTAGCTCAACCCGGGAATGCCCACATCTTCCTCGGGGTTGATATACAGGGCGTAGGGTTCTTCGGTGCCCGCACCCTCGCCATCGCTGCCGTGGTCATACTCGTTCCAGTAGAGCATCTGCGGCGGCGGCAGAGACTTGAACGACTCCGCCCCTACCGTCGTTGCGCCAGCCATAGACCGCGGACGGTCAGGCTCAAGAGTTGACTCTGGAGACGTCGGCTCACTGACAACGTCGGGGATTGAGGTGCGAAGGACGGCGCGAGTCTCATCGTAACGGGAACGGAGGTGGGAATAGTCACGGCGGCTAAAGGATTTCGGGTCGGACAGCACGTGCTCGCGGAAGCGTTCGCCTAGAGTCGGGGAACCGGTCCATTTCTATGCGTTGCGCCGAGGGCATCGCGTTAGCAAGAGGACCACCAGGGAATGAACTAGGAAGCTTTCCAACAATCGGGGATATGTGGCACATACTTTATATTTCTTGAGAATCTTGCGGAAGGCCTCTGTTTGAGCGGTGGTAAAACGGGTAAGGGCCTGGATATCATCGCCGCAGTGGAGGAGTTCTTGTTGGTACTTGACGAGCCGGCGCTGGCGCTTAAGCGTCATTGGGGAGCGGGCGCACCTCGAGGCAAGGCGATCGATGGAGTCGGCTAGGTAGTCTACATTGGGTGAGGGCCATCTGTTAGCTCTTGCTCGTTTTCTAGGAAGAACTTTTGAGGAGTGAGGCCGCTGAGGGTCGTACTTAGTCTGTAGGAAATTTCAGAGGCCTTGCTCGTGACAAAGAGGTTTACGCGGTCATGTTGCATAGCCAGCTCCTCAAAGAAGGAATCTTCAAACCGCTGGAGAGCCATGTCCTTTTGTCCCGGGATGGCCATGGCGCGAGCCTGATCGCGGGTTGTGTGTGTTTTGATCTCATATTTGAGAGAGTTATAGTCGACGTTGTCTGTGTCAAGAAAAAGGTTAGCTTTGACTCATTGGCAATCTAGTGACTTCACTGTGATGCTGTGGTAGTGGTAGGAGTGCGGGCGGGCAGTGTGACGTACGAATACTCCATTCTGGAACGGACTCCTGTTCAAGACGTTGGCCGAATTTCATCAGGAAGCGTTGGAGAGACCGATTGAGGCGTCTATGGATGATCAATTCCCAGTAGCGGGCAGTGTCGGTGGGTCAATTGGAGAATTGGTGTAAGGTATAAGAAGCGCTGGCAAGCTCCTCGACTTTGCGATTTGCTTGGGTCGTGGGGGTCAACTCTTATGAGGGAGTGTGGGAAGCAACGGACAGGAGAGAAATGGTCGATACGGTTAGTTCGCCGGAGTGTTGGACAGAGGTGGTAGTGGCGGTGGTGGTAGTGGTGAGAGGTGTGAGGTGGGAAGCTAGCACGTCACGATGTTTTCGAGATGGGAGGCAAATTGTAAAGGTTCAAGTGCGATGGAGTTCGAAACGGGTGAGGGGAAAAAAGAAGCTATAGATAAGCAGAGGAGGGATGAAACGAAAGCGAAGGGAAGGTGCTCGGCGGAGGAGCGATGACTGGTGGGGATATACTTTTGTAGTAAGAGGGAAAGGAAAGGAAGGAGGGAGTGAGGGAGAGAATTGAAGGCAGGAAAGAAGCAGAGGATGTACAATCAGAGTTGAGTCTGTCGAGATTCAAGTACTTCGGCGCGGTAGCGATTGAGACCTCGGAGAGAGGCTTGGGAGGGCGGAAGTACAAGTAGAACACAGGCCATAACAGCCGAGAAGGGTACACAGGTACACAAGTTATGTACATAATTTACCTGGGTACAACTGTACACTGCATGGCAACATGGGTATCCACAGATAAGATGCTTCGAGCGTCGACATCTTTGATCTGAAGAGGGCCGCCGTTCGGTACGAAGGTAAAGTGGAGCACTAGTGGAGCGCAAGGAAGGACCAATCCAGGACCAGCCAGGACCAGCGGGTATGGTACGCGAAGTAAACTATGTAAGTTTACTTCGTACATGCACTGCAACACTGCATAGGATGGGCTGCATTCCCATTACCAATATACAATCTACTTGAGGTGTAGCTAGGAGCGTCCACTAATAGCCTAGTGTCGTCTTGGTGCCCCTACTGCCCGCTAATAAAGTTAGGACAGGCCGTACCATCGACGTCTCGGGGAGAGCTCCCGAGTTACATCAGTTTGGTGATAAGCAGCGGATAAGTACGTCTGGGACAGGATCAATTGATCGCAAGATTGAACTTACTTATTCAGTCGATACCAGGCACCTGACGGAGCCCGTGATTGATCGATCGATCAATTGATCTCATGAACTAAGCTACACACGATGCTTGGGAACAATCAAGGCCGAATACCAGCGGTCTTCTCGGGCGAGGGTCAGAGCCGCTGGACTGGATGCTGAACTAAGCATTACCTTGTGCTAGCACCGAAGATTGAGGTGAGGCTATCACACAAATCCGGTCCCGTGCGCTTCCGTTCTGTTCTGTAGTATAACAATTGATCTATCATCTCCAAGTACATCAAGTTGACTTCACCCGCCTTGTATCATCATCCAAGCAGCATATGCCAGGATTTGGCCTCCTCGTTTGATCAATTGATGCCACCAGCATTTGAAATCTTCATGGCTCCCGCGAGTCCCCCTCCTCATCCATCCAACCCTGCAGTACCTGCATGTATCGCCACCATCATTCATCGGTAGATGGAAACGAAATATCAGGTCTCACTTTTTTTATTTTCCTTCTTCTTCGTCTTTACCCATTTCTTTGCTGTCTACCCTCCCTTCCCGCCCGCGTTCACCTCAATTGTTTTTTTTTTTTTTTTTTTTTTTTTTTTTTTTTTTAGTGGAGTCCGATATTGTCTCAATGGGATGAACGAACCGGGCTCTGGCTACCATCGGGAGTCTCGAGGTCTCAAGTCTAGCTCTCAAGCTCTCTCCAGAGATCTCACAAAAAAAACCTCCCAAAACATCAAACTAGTTTTCCGTTTCCGGATTGATTTATCCTCAAATCTTACGAGGCTCAAATTACAATGCCGAACAAGTGAGAAAAGGACAAGCGAAAATGGACAAAAAAAAAATACAGGCACGGATAACCCCACTGGGAGACAAACTAGAGCCCTTCTCTCTCGCTTCTGTTTTTATCCATTGATTCTATTATATCCTCGATGTTACTCGGTGACTCGTTTACTCAACCACGGATTTTTTATGTAACAGTATTAACTGCCAAAGGTATTAGCTCCGGGGCGGGGATTCTGCAAGCCGTCATGCCGATGGCGACAGTGTTGGCTGTTGGGTGATGTGATGTTCGCCGTCCGTCCGCTCTCATTCCCATGCGAAGGGGAATATATTTCCCACCCCCGGACCGGACGGCTTGGACGGACGATGTGGTCACAGCGTCGTGCATTTCGAGGCAGTCGGAGAACTTGGAAACAAATCATGCTCACCTTGCCTGGTTGGAGTTTCTGGTTCAAATCCGAACATGGTTACAGATGCACATGGCGAATTACGACTCCGTACTTTTCGTGCTACTGCATACAATATCATAGATCATACTAGTGTGGTCAGACCAACTCGCCAGGGAAACCATTCTTCGGCTCGAGAGGAAAAAACGAAGAAGCCCAATGAGATGAACGATTGAAGGACCCAGTCCAACCCCACGAGGCCTTTCAATGGCGGGCCCGAGCCTGGTCGGCGCTGGATGGGGCCTTTGGGGCAGGGGTCCTGGAAGCCAAGATTTCGCAGAGAGACTGGAGAGCGGGGAGGGAAGCCTCGTGGGCGAATTTGGCGATCTCATTGGCTCGATTGAGCTTTGCAGGTTCAAAAAGGTGGAAAGATCAAAAGGTGACGATCTGCACGTTTTGGAGCGTAGCGTCGACGCCAGAACCATAAGTTGGGTATATTACAGTGGTGTTATAGGATCCTGGATCTGTATCCTGTGCAGTATGGTTTCCTGTACCCTGTATGGTATCCTGTATCTCGAATCCTTCCCGTGCTCTGTTCTGGTTCTAGTTCGTAATGCCCCGTGTTACCTTATTTCGTACTTGGTATGTCCGGCGTGCAGCCGACACTGAGCACCTTTCAAATTCGCGACGAAGCACGAAGCTCGGAGTCTACCAAAATATTGCATGTACTTCTAGACTTCAGTGAACAAGTGGGAAAAAGAAAAAGAGTCAAAGCTAAACTAGAGCCCCCCAGGAACCAAGAACCAAGAACTCAAAAAATAACAAAAAGAAAAGACCCGGAGCGCGGCCTACCTGGGGCTGCCAAGTCCGGTAGTCCTCCACCTCGCTACTCGAAAGACGAAGAAAAAAAAATGAAGCTCCGAGTCACCATTCTCCATCCTGCTATTTTGTCCCCTAAACCGAGGTGCAAAACAGTCCCGGTGTGATGTATTTCCCGTCCATCTTCGACGCCGGCCTCACGCCAACACTCCGGAATAGTTTCATCAACAACAAAAAAGTATAGCGCGCAATTGGACGCTACACTGCACTACACAATAATAACTCCGGGGACCCAGTAAAACGTCAAAAGAGAGAACTATCAATCATCTCTCTCCATCTGCCCCATCTAAACATCTCCACGCGGCACAGGTTCCTTGCTGTGCCTCGCCGACTTGGGAGTTGGCACTAGGCCCAATTCCGTGACAAGATCCATTTCTTGCGTGTTGCTAGCGAGAAACTAGCATCACTTTAGTCCCTCCTCCACTACCTGCACGGTACAAACTGACCCGTTCCAACCAGATGAACTACCGGGTTTTGGTTTACTCCACTGAGCGAGGAGTTGGCCCCGATCAAATGCTGCCTTGCGCGGTTGCTATTCCTCCACAGCACTGGCCGAAGTACGAAGTAGTGGAGTGTAGTAGTGATCGAGAACCAAGGAAAAAAAACATCACCAACAGATGTGAGGGTCCAAGTTAGAACCCCCCCGTCATCGCCCATCGTGGATCATGGGTATTATGGTTATTATGCGGAGGTCCTTTTACTCCCTCACACGCACAACAAAGATGCAGTTGCAGGCCCGCAGGCCCATATTGCTGCGGCGCCGTTTTCGTGCATGGCATTTTCTCTTTTGCTTTTCGGGGAGCTTCAGTCTTCGCTTCTCTTTCCCTCCCTCCACATCCCGCACATGCTCCGGGATGTGCTTCCGGTGCAAGGTTAAAGAAGGGCTAGAGAAAGCCGCGGGCCTTATCACGCGGCTGGCAAATGAGAGGAACGTAATTCGAGTTCCCGTACACGAAGTAAAAGAAACGAGAAAAAAAAAGAAACCACACTCCTGAAATATATAGGGACGTACATAATAATGATACTCTGCAAGTGGCCAAGCTTTCCTCCCAGAGTTAAATTACCGATGGAGACCAGCGTGGGGGAACTCCCGATCCGAGTCTGATTCGGAATGCTATTGCTTGGCGACCTGGGCGAGCGCAATGTATTTCAGCTGGGACGAGAACAACGTCGTCTCTCTTTCGGCTTAGCTGCTCAAGTGTTCATATACCTGGCTTTTCCTTTATCCTCTGGTGTGATGTCACGACTACGAGGCCTCTTCTGCTCGTGTGCCGAGATCGAGAGAGTTCTTCGATGGCAGTTTCGAAACACCGGAGTGCACTCTGAGCCCCAGAGACGGAGTCGATTAATAACATTGAGCACAATTACACTCGTCGATGTGCGCCACGTGAAGTTGAACTCTAAGAGGGGAAGCTCGGGAGTGCATCGGGGGGCTCTAGACTGTTCGGATTCTGGAGTCTCGAGAAAGTTTCAATCTGCCTATTCTTAGTTCTGGGCATGAGAACCACCCCCCCGATTTTATTCCCAACTCTGAGAGAGAGTTCAAACTCTGTTCCCACTTTCCGTGACGTAAGTCGTCGTTCGTGTGTCGTCGTCGTCGTCGTCCATGTCGTACCAGAAACCCCGATGTTGGCTCGAACAACCCACACCCCATCCAACAAACATCCAACAAGAACAAATCGTTCGAAATCTATCCCCTGGTCCTTTTTACGAGTTCCCCATATCCCCTTCATGCACACGCGGTCGGATTTCCCGCCCTTCTCTCGCGCCCTTTACCCCCGTCTCGGCCCTCCCGTCCTTCTGTTCTCTCCCCACGATATGTTCTATGCGTTCGATCGGAGGAGCATGCGTGTGCTTGTGCGCATGCGTGTGACCCCATAACGAACCTCCCCCTAGAGCCGGCTTTTTTTCTTCGTCGCGGGTTATATCCTGTTGGTGATTTTCCAATAAAATGAAACAATAATGGAGAGAACTACCTGTGTATTCTATCGTATTTTGGTTGCTCTTCTTCCTCTCCTCCTGCATCAATTGCGCCGGCGGGGCCCCTGCCTCCTCTTTCCTGCAAGGGTACTTTGTCTCCCGTCCCGTTCTCGGGAGGAATAATGTTATTATCGTAGGCCCTGGATAATAGGATGTTTGTCGTCCCAGGGTCGTTGCGGGTCTTTTCTCTCCGCAAATATTATTTCTGTACAGCCAATGCGAGGCATGCAACTTCCTTTTTCTGCCTCTCGCCTTTGTCTGGATCCGCCATTGGCGAGGTTTGACGATGCCGGAGTTTCCAGATGCCTGCCGTCTTGCAGCGGATTTTTCCCTCCTTCCTTTTCTTGCCGTTCTTCTTCCTTTTTTTGGTGCCTGGCCCATCTTTGTTAGTTCAGGCCCCTCCGTCCCTACTAGGCTTTCTGTAAGATCTTAGTGTAGACTGGGGCCTCGGGCCTGGATTCGTTTCGTGTTCCGCCCGCTCCAGTCCGTTTCGGGCTAGGATACGCGTGACCAGATGCGCTGTGCTGGAACAAGTTTCCCAGATCTCTGGTTTTAGAGCTAAGACTGGTGAAGAACGAAAAAGAATGAACACTATCCCGTTTTACCCACGCTTAGAAATTACCAACATAATCCCCCTCGCCGACCTTGTTTAGAAATGAGACGACATCCTATGCCCACTTGCAGCATCTCTGGCATTACCAAGAATTCTTTTAGCCGTCGTCCTGTCCAAGAAAGAGCCCACGTGCTCTAATACCACTTCTGGCGAACAAAACCTCAGCAGGGGTGTGTGGGGTGTTCCAAAATTCGAGCTGCAGGCGACGAGAGACAAAAATGTGACAGAAATTATAAAGTAGTACTCGTACAGGGACGGGTTGTGATTTGACATACGAAGTATACAAGTACTATGGGTAGGACGGACATGGGGGGCGTCTGTATGTGTGTGTGTGTGTGTGTGTCACGGCTCATGCACAATGAGTTTACTTGGTCGACTAGTACTAGTCCCTCCCCACACCGAAACCGGCACTAGTCCCCTTTCAAACTAATCCCCAGTCCAAAGAGAAACATGTCAAACATGGAAGACAAAAGTATCGGCGGAGTACTTGGCTAATTTCGCCCAATGTTATCGCCAACATATCTGTCGACACCTGGATGGCGGAACTTAGGATCGATGCTCCGCCTTAACCACAGGGATGAGGAATGGCAAGGTCAGGAATACTAGAGGCCCGATCGCTTATCGCCCATGGCCCGAGTGTGGCGCAATCCCAGAATCGGAAAATTGGCGCGAAGAAAACAGAAGGTTGGAAGGCTGGCCAGTCAACTGTCCCCGATCGACATGGCGTTCAACAACCATCGTCCATCTCACTCTCTTCGATACACGATTTTCTGAATAGATTCATCTTTACTCTTTTTTTTTCCTTCCTTCCTATCGCTCGGAAATTCCATCCGGAACTAGATACAATAACCGGTTTCCTTTACCCTGTTGCCGAGGGCACACTCAGCTCTACCTAGCTCGGCTCTCACTAGAATCTAGGCTGGTATGTAAGGGAGGGGGACGCGGGAAAGGTAAGATAAGGAAAGATGACATGTAGATAGATCAATTGATAAATTTAGCAGGCACAAAAACGGTGAATACACACCCGGGATGTACCTATGCATGGAAATCCCACTTCTCCAGTGAAGCTACTCCTCGTCGACGCGAGAGACTCGAGAGACTGTGCTGATTGTTGGCTATACTGGAGCCATGTGATGGGGCCCTTCCTCGGAGAGTGGTGCGAATGACTGTTTTTCTCCTCCGTACGTTCTCATCGGCGTGCGGGGAAGGCAATCTTCAACGAATTTGAGCTTAGCGCCCTCGTTCTCTTGGTAGGTTTACTGATCTCTCTCGGCCGGGAGCCTCGGCCGTGGAGGAACTCCGATATCACGGAAATGGAGATGGGCATAAATATCTTGATTACATGGGAATAATGTCTGGGGCCCATATCGCCCTCCCCAGGAGTAGCCACCGAAGAGTCCAGTATAACGAGGCAGGCAGGCGTGTTTCATTATTCTTAGCTAGGCGATCCCTTGTGCTAGCCTTGCCATACTAGGCCATTAGAATCATCACATAGCTGTTTCCGTTTTCTTCCCACGGCTTATATGACAGATAATCAAGTTGGGTTTGCTCTACTCTCACACATTGGACATATGCGTCCCTTTCGTGAAACAGCAAGCCATGTCTACCACGGTAGCAAGAACCTTCTTATGCGTCTTGGAACTGGAATTCCACATGCTCTTGACGTTTCCGAATCTAGTGGACACTCCTTCCTCATAATTCTCGCAGGCCTCAGCAGAACGTCTCCTAACCCAACAGGAAGGCGAAGAAGCCGACTCTCTTACAGACTCTCCATGAGGATTGGCTCGTCTCCCGTCAATCCTGCCTCCTTCAATCTTTCAGCCCTTATCTCCAGGTAAGCCGCGTATTCAGCCTTTGGAACTTTCCCCTCCGCATCTTCCCATATCTCATACCGAACCGCCTCCCACACTTCTAACTGCTCCCTAAAGTTCTTATTCGGCTTTATCCGCCGCTTCTCCTTCACAAAGTCCAAGGCCTCATCCACACTCCAATTATAAGTCCTCATAAGGTAAGCGATCAAGCCGGTGGCAGACCTCGACACACCCTTGTAGCAATGGACAAGCACGTTAGAAACGCCAAAAGACTCCCTATTCAAGTGGCCGTGGATGAAGTCGCAGATATTCGCCATCTCAGGCAAAAGGTCGTGCGTCATGCTGTCCTTGCAGGGGATGAAGAGATGATTGCCCTCGTTGATGATGTTCTTGTACCATCCCGCTCCCCATTGAGCATACCGGTAATCCAGAATCGATACCACGGCGGTGATGTTGTTCTCCCGAAGAACATTACCTCGATGAGAACTTACGCAGTCGCCGAGATAAAGGCCTTCTTTGATCTTGGAAAGGGGCGGGTTTCTGTTCACTTTTGACTGAGCGGAGGCGGAATAGAATAAAGGAGATCGGGACAAAGGTATGCATTCTTGGACCTCTGTGGATGGCGGGTTTTCCTGGGATTCTTCCGGTGCGTTGGAGACTTGAGGCGCTGGATGATTCTCTTTCGATCCTGGCTCCATCATAGCTGTATAGAGTAGAACCGGAGGTGTTGTATTGAATGATGAAGATGATACCTTGAGCCTTCAAGGGCTGAATGATAGGCACCCGTCTGGTATTGTGAAGGCGTCGTGTGAGAGTTTAGTCGTAGTCGCGGTTGTGAGAGGGGTAAGAAACAAGGTTGTTCCAACACGCCAAACAGTTGGAGATGGGCTTTATATTAAGACGTCGTTACACATACTCACCGAATCATCCTTCACTGGGCTGAATCACGGAATCGTGTAGATGCCCAATTCGTTGTTTTTGCATATGATTTCTTTCTTTTCTCACTTTTTTTTCCTTTCCTCTCTTTTTTTCTTCTTTTCGTTTCGCACCCTTTCCCTCCTCTTCCTTCGGGAGAGGAAAATAAAGCGACCCCATGCATTGTACCCCGCGGTATTGTCCAATTTGACACTTGTCAGACCTTGGTTTGTAGTCTCGGGAGTTTTGGGTGTGACAATATCGTCGCCTTTGCCAGTCGACATACGCATCCTCAAGCCTCTGACCCATACCGACTAGCATATTATATCTTTCGATGATGCTGCAATCTATGGGGCATGCGGTCTCCCAGCAAGTATGTAAGGGCTAAGGATGGGGATGGGAGTCAATATCACGAGCCTATAATATAAACGATCGAGGTCAGTGGGCCGCAAAATTCTTCTCTTCTCAACTGTCGGTCCTTTGTCTTTTACTGTTTCCTTCGGGGGAAGAGGTGAGGTCGGCTGAGGTCCGATCTTACTTTCGGTGTGCAGAGATCTGAGATCTACATCGGGAGCCGGGTCAAAGTGTGTGGGGTGAGGCGGCACTTCCCTTCTTTCCCTTCTTGGATTAGTTGTTGCGGTATAATGAAAATAGTCGGTATGTAATGAGTTCCACAACATTCTCCGCTACAAGTTCAAAGTACCCGGTAGCAACGCGGCAAACTCCGTTCATTTGTCACCCTGAACCTACTGAAACTTCCCCAGTTCACATCAACTGGCCGCACATGTTGTGCCGAGTTGTAGGATCATTGGTCATTTACGTGGATGTCCTCACAGGACACCACGGTCCAGTGGTCACGGTGTGTTAGAACACTTAGAACACAGAAAGCGTCATACTACCGTATCGGCTAAGGCGGAGCTGTCCATTCTACCGACTAGCGTCATCGATGTCGGCCTCGAGGGCAGACACCTAACGAGCCTTCACATCTCGGAACCTGGAGAGAGGGGGAGGTACCTGACACTGAGCTACCGTTGGGGCGAAGGTAACGACGCCGCGATGACTACGGTGCACAATATTGCAGCTCGGACGGAGTGGGGTGGTGAGCTTCATGGTGGGATTTGTTGAGGGATCTGCGTTTATAGGACCTGTGCTGCCGGCTCTGTTGGCGGACGGAGGAGGACCTGAGAGGGCACCATTGGTGAGGGCGGAAGACATTTGTGCTTGGCGGTAGGTGGAATGGATGTGGTTGAGGTTTTGGAGCCTCTGTACATTCTGCTCGCACACCCTGTCTCCAGCTCAGCAACCATGGCTGGCAGCCAGAATCTAGGCTCCTGAAGGTTCATATAACTCCATTTTAACTGTGCTACAAGGCTCATGAAGGACTTCAAGTTCTCCAAGGCAGCGCAGTTCATTGGAGCAGCAATGAAAGAAAAGCACACTATCATCGAGAAGTGGCCGTTCAGATTGAAGCTCGAGCTGGTCAGCCCGGAGCCCAGGAGGAGTTTGACCGGCTGCTGGGTGGGGGGTTGCCAGGCAAGGAGCGTTACGTGGAGTGGATCGTCTCTAATCGCAACCGGACTGAAATTGAGGAGCGGCTAGGCCTGGCCGCAAAAGCACCCTTATCCCGAAGCCAGCTCTTGCTAGGACTTTCCGGCACAATGCATAACTTAATTCCTGCTCAATTAACTGGGGCTCTAAGTGGCGATTCCTGTACCTCTGTCCTTCAACTTTTTTTTCGACTTTTTTCGACCTTCGTCTATTCCAACACACAGTCGTGGCAGCCGCTGGAGAGCCTCTCCCTCCCTCCTCTCGGTACCTCTCTCTACCTTCTCTACCTTCTCTACCTCTCTCTCCGCCTCCATCATGCCACTCTCACGACTCGACCTCCCCTATTACATCTTCGGCGTGGTTGAGCCAACTTTACAAATCCTTGGTTTTGTCGTCGGCTCCTTCGCCCCGCAATACTTTGCCCTCACCCAGGCGCCGTTGTTAATCTCGCATAGCCTACTACCATCCGAGAAGATTCTCTCATATCAGCTGGGCTTCGGGTCTACGACCAAGCGCCGCACAGCGCGGCACAGCGCGGTACACGCTATACTCTCCGTCGTGATCAAGGATGGAGATGACCTGGCGGCCATCCACAAGACGAGGATGGCCGAATTAGGCAGAAGCGTGTCTGCGCCGTTGCAAGTTGTGATTGATGACTCTGTACGTCTCCTCAAGGACTACATACAGGCAGAGTGCCCACCAACGTTTGTCGCCAGTAGGCTCTAACATCTCTAGGCCGGATCGGCTGACGTCACCGTTTACTCCATAGTCCCTACGGAGGCCGCCTACCGTCGCAATGTTCTAGGGCAGATAACCTCAATTCGCCGACCTCTTTATTGTCGCCGAAATCGGCGAACATACCCGGTCAGTAGGGTTCAGAGCTGATGGAAGGAGGCGGAAGAGCTGGAGAAAGAGTCGAGGTGAAGATCAGTGTCATCCTCGTCCCGGTTGTGGGTGAGAATATTCGCCGGCTGGAGGTCTCGGTGCCGAACTGGTGGACGAGGGCCGCGCAATTCTCTGTATACATCTCCAGACCCTATCAAACCTTTCATCGTTCACATCGAACTTACACATCGATGAGTGGCTACCTTGCATAGGCATGACTTCCTCATGAACGATCATCATAAGAGCGGAAGTCTTGCTGACAACCTTAATTATATATGCGTTAGCAGCCTTGCGCTGTGCGACATATACCGGGGAATCGGTGTGTATAAAAAAACCAACCACATTGTTCTGTCCGCTATCACCCTCCGCCTGATAAAAGCTGATAAAGTCATATTTGGGTGCGATTGACGTGAAATCTCGTGACAGATACCGCAGATCTTGCGAGTTGCGTTCCAGCGTTTCGACGAGGGGCGCCTTGTATTTCGCCCGGAATACCGGCGCTTCGACGCCCGCCACGAATCTCCACCACTTGGCACTGTCCATGCCAAAGTGTGGTGTGCCGAAGAAGACAACGCCTCTGGTGCGGTCAGCAATGTCACTAAACCGTCTTTTGTTGTTTGCGGTTGTCAAAGCCTGGGTTAGACGAAAGTGTGTTAGCCCTTAAGCGGCCGCAATGTCGAGACTGCTACAGCCGAGCGACGACCAGACCTGTTTGATGATGATCCCTCCTAAGTCGTGTCCGATGAAGACAATTGAGGGATCGCTATCATAATCCTCCCGTTCGTCGCGCAACCACGCCAGTAATTCCAAGGCAATATCCCGGACTGTTGCAACAGAGGTATTACCAATAACCCTCGCGTCGTACCCGAATGTCATAACCTGGGTATTAGGCAGCTTGCGAGGGAGCAGCTCTTTAAGCCACAGAGTTTCCGCTCCCGTCGGCGACACGCTCGTCCAGCTGCCGAAGGGGTCGCCATCGAGTCCGTGAACAGCAACAATCCTGCGTCACCGGAAGGATTTCTGTTAGCGGCAGGTCGGTGAAGCCACAGGGCCGGAAAGTGTGTTCTTACTGGAGGGTGGGCTTCCCATGTTTTAACTCCCAATCGGGAGTCGGTGATGGGAAGGTAAACAGCCCCGTCCTTGCTGGTGTTGCGGCTGCACGTTCTGCGATCTTAACCTCGCCCCCTTGGTTGACCAGAAGCCTCATCACTCTTCCTAGCCACCTATTCCTTGCTGGTGGTGCTGCGGCTGCGCGCTCTGCAATCCTGCACTCGCTCCCTCTTCGGTCAAGCAGAAGCCTCATCACTCCTTCTCCTAGCCACTTATTCGCTTCTGCTGCTTCGATCACACGTTCAGTGATCTCAACTTCGCTCCCTCCTCGGTCGAGCAGAAGCCTCACTAGTCCTTCTCCTTGCCAGTTATTCTCTGCTGCCGCCACAAGCACGTCTTCGGTGATCCTAACCTCGCTACCCCTTCGGTCCAGCAGAAGCCTCATCACACCCTCTCCTCGCCACCAATTTCTTGCTGCTGCCACAACCACGTCCCCTGTGACCTTGACCTCGCTCCCTCTTTGATCAAACAGAAGCTTCATTACTTCTTCATCGAGCGATCCCGCAATTTTGATCGCTTCTTTCCCCGCCACCTGTGTGCCGTCCCCTCTCCATTCGAGGATGCTCATTATTGCCCTTTGTTTCTCCGGCCTTAGAAGGCCCTGATCTCTGTATGTCGATGCCAAGACGGTCCTGCTTCTTATTGTGTCTGGATGATCTGTGCCCTGCGACCGTATTCTTGTCTGAATTACTTGCTCGAGTAACGCCTTTGCCTCCTCCCATTTCTGCGCTCCCCTGTACACTGCCGCGAGCTTATCCCTGGCTGCCAGCGTACGTGGATCTTCTTCTCCAAGCTCCCTGTGGTATCCTTCCACTATTTCTCCGAGTATCGCTTCCGCCTCTTTATATTCTTCTCCATCTTCCAATATTGATGCCACAGAGCATAACCTGGTCATCTTATCCAAGTATCCTTTTCTATCTCCGCCCGAATGCTCAGATGCCCGACTTTTCATCAATGCGTCGTATTGTCTTCGATCCTGCGACTCTCCCGGAGCCTTCTCCCAGTCCCAGAGGAGAAAGAAGTCGTGGGGGAACTTTGTTATTGGCTGTTCCGGCTGAAGAGAAGGGGCTGTGATCATGATGATAGAAAAGTGATCCTTGCATAGCCTGATGACTGTGGGGTTTGTAGCCCCACGCAGCAGGCAGACGAGGTCACCTACCTCGACGGATTTCGCCAGCGGTGGGAGAGTCCATCTCCTCTCCGCTCCCAAGTGCCCAGATGCATCTTTTAGAATGACAACCACCTGCTGTCGGTCGTCCCGATCATAGTACTCCGTCGAGGACACTTTTCCGAGAATAAAGCCTTCGCCCCTGATTATAGCAATCTCCGTCTCGAGCCAGGTCTCTATGGATACCTGCTCACCGAGCAGGAACGCTATGATTCGTTTCAAGAGTATCTCCCAAGGGATTTCGTAGTCAGGCAATATATCAGCTACGGCCAGATCGTCGGAGCTCATACCGAGCAAGGCGAATACCTTGTCGTGGCGGACAGTAGCCTTGCGGGAGTGGTACATGTCTACCAGCTCGCCCATGGGGCGTATGCGTAGGGAGATCTGACCCGACGAACGCGGTGTGTTTTTTGGCCGGAATACTGCCCCTCTAACTAAGTAGGTTATTGGGCGAATTAGACTACGCAAGTCCGGAGAAGCTTCGTAGATGCAGTCGAACGATCTCGAGTTCAAGCCTACGCTAAATGCGTATCCATCGATCTCGGCAAATCCACACTTGATGAGGATATTTCGAGCGGCGGCGACCTCCTGAAGTACCTAAACGAAACTTGTCAGTCATGCACACCGATGCCACCAAGTGCTTGGTCCTCTTACCCAGATACGCTCGAACCACGGCCGCCGAAGGAGTGCGAGGATTACCTGTTTGGCGGCCGGTTCGCCGACCGAGGTCTCGGGCGGTATCTCGTCTGCAGCAGCAAGACGTATTTCTTCAAGCGCCCGATCGCTGCCGTCTTCCGCCCCTCCCAGCCAAACAATCACACGGCTCGCTTTGCTATATATTTCGGCCATGTACCGAATCTGCTTTCCCTTCTCCCTGTCGTCTCCTTGGTTGATGCAGATAGCATCTACCCATATGATCCGTTCGATGAGTCGATCCCGAAGACGTAGCAGTGCTGCGTGGAGATTTGCTGTAACAGGGAAGGCGCATCCGTCGATGGAGATGCAATGACTTTCGTCTGGGCAGCCCCATACGTAGGATAAAGCTTCGTACGGGCATGTCTCTTCACCTGACTCTAATAGGGGGTAGCTGAAAAGCTGGCAACGTATACGAGCATTCTCATCTGTATGAGGCATTAGGCGAAGCAGGCGAATGCTGCCGGGCTCCAGTAAAGGGGGATGGCAGTATTTCCTCTTCAGCTGATTATTAGAGATATTCCGGGGTGTCCGTGACGTGGAAGAGCCGGACATACCTGTCTCCCTGGCTCAGCTGGTCCCCCGGAATCGCTCCCACAGAATTTGCTTAATGGCGCCGCGTCGTACGCTTTCACTCGAAGAGCCTGATCTTTGAAGCTGTCAGGCGCTTGGTCCGTAGGTTTGTTGTATGGAATAAGGGCGATGGCTGTCTCGGCTCGTGCTAGGGGTTTGGGGGTTGGGCGCACGTTAGAAGTGTCAACGAAGTTGATATAAGATGCGTCTTTAACGGCTCCCTTGGCTCGCACGATTCCTCGATCATCGGTTGGAACCATGGCTCTCGGTTTCCCAGGATAGATCTGGTCAACGGGCCTCGAAGTTGACTAGGACGGTACTCGGGAAGATGAACGCTACCGCGACGGCAGCGACGACGAGAAGTTGACAACTGCATTCCGCGCGGGTTTGGGCTAAAACGCCGCAGCTGGCTTGGTTGGGCTGTCGATCGCCCAACAGAGAGCTGTGGCGGCGCCAATTGAGCGAATGGCAGCAAAGATACTGCCACTGAAAATCTACGTGCACCGTGGACTTGCAGATTAGTTCTAGTTAACTAGTTCGAGCCGCACATGGAATTCTTACGCAGAATGTCACCATCTGGAGACGAGGGCAACTAGCAGGGCGACAACGCTTTCATACATGCGGCTGCGGTGACGGCTGCGTATAACTGCGTAGGGCCGCCGCCATGCCTTGTTCGTACGGCTGCCGACGTGGTCTCAGCCGGCCTTGAGCCGGCCGTCATCGTCTCCGGTGGCCGGTCGAAGAGCACGTCGGCAGCGTCGGCTTCGAGAGGCAGGGCGCATATAATGGCCATGTTAAAGTCGCGACGCGCGCCAGGGCGCGGAGGCGGCGAAGAGAATGGAAGCCAACACTTGCTCAGCTAAATTTATTGAGGTCCATCCACACAAGATGCATGTCCATCCTCTCGGTGACGAAGATCTCTCTGTCTTCTCACTGTATATCATTGTTTGTAGGCCTCTCCTGTGAATGGGAACGAGCCAATCGCGCCTATGCCAGCCCAGGGCGAAAATCTCTGGTTGATGCAGGTTGTATGTGCATGACCTCCAGCAACTACGCGAGATTGAATGAACGATGCTCGACAGAAGACAACTTGAGCAGGTTTTGAGAATAAGAGATATTTACATATTTGAGCTATTGGTAGTGAAAGAAAGGTGGTTACAGTAGGAGTGGGGGGTTAGAATGCTGCCTAATGGGGCTTATTCTACTTCGTAGATTACAAGCACTTGGGTGAGCCGGAGCTACAAATATTACCCAGTTTCGTTCTTGGATCAGTTGTTGCGGTATAATGAAAATAGTTGGTATGTAATGAGCCCTACAACATTCCCCGCTACAAGGTTCGAAGTACCTCGTAGCAACGCGGCAAACTCCGTTCATTTGTCACCTCGAACCTCCTCAAACTTCCCCAGTCCACATCAACAACAACTGATCTCAGGCCTGCCCTTTCCCAAACAACCTTTTTGACAGCGCCCAAGTATACAGAACCAACTCGTTCCGAAAGGGAAAACACTCGTGATTTCCGCGCAGAGTCAACACAGCCTCGTGTGTTTTTTTTGCCTCTGTTCGATTCTCAACACCCGAACCACCACTGCCACTGCACACTCGCTGGGAACTCACAGGAGGAGGAACAATACGTCAAACACACCCCGCCCTGTTGACTCAAACAAAAACAAATCCCACCCGGAGTCGACGCACGCCACCGCCCCCAAAACAGCTCAACAAACTCCCTGAGAAGCATCGTTCGGACACCGCAAACATGAATCCCCATCAGAAGAACAAGGTTGACGTCAAGGTTCGTCGAGATGCCCTTTCCCTACCCACTTCGAGGCCCCTCGTTTCCCTCAAGGTGCTTTGAGCTACACACAACCCCGCTTCAGTCTCGGCCCATGCCTAACCTGACACTCTTTCCCTTCACCCATCTTCATCACCGCCGATTTTCCCACTCTTACCCTCCCCGTAATTTCGTCCCCTCTTTTCAGATTAATTTCTCAATAGGATCCCCCACCTGCTAACTCTTCAACAGTCCCTCTCCCCCGAGGAACAGCGCCTCTTCCGCCTCTACGGCAAACTCCCCTCCCGCTCCGACCACTTCGCCAAGCACCTCAAGGAGCGCAAATACTTCGACTCGGGCGACTACGCCCTCTCCAAGGCCGGCAAGGCCGATTCCGTCGACACGGGCTCCGTCGGCTCCGAGCACCCCGTCCCCGAGAACATCCCCCACCTCACGAGCCCCGTCAACAACAGCGGGCCCACGGGTCACATCCTCAAGCACACCGGCGCTGGTATACAGGCGGGCAGTCCCGTCAAGGAGAGCAGCTTTTTGCATCGGGAGACGAGCGCCGAGGATGTGGAGGCCGAGGAGGGGAAGGAGAATAAGGCGGTGCCGGTTGGTGGGGTTGTGAAGTCGTTGCCTGTTAGGCGGTGATTTTGGGGGTTGAGGGGAGGTTGAGAAGGGGGGGAGAAGGTGTTGATACCTTGAGGATGAGAGTTCTATTTTCTTCTTCTTCTTTTTTTTTTTTTACTATTGTATTGTGGGATTATGGATTGGGCCTGGAGCTTTCACATGTATTCTTGTCTCCGTCGCCCTGCTTTTCGCTTTATTTCCTTTGTCGATACTCTGTCATGGCTGTTTTTGATCTTGAGGCCGAGGCAACCCTACTCCCCTCTAACATTCTGATATGAAGCCTACGAAAAGATGCGAGTTTGTTGGCGTTTAGGGAAAACCGCTATGGAATGAATGGAATCGAAGAAAGAGAGAGAAAAGAACAGAAAAAGAAACAAAAGAGAGAAAGAAAAACCTCCCCAAAAATATGAAACGATTTTATCTCCCCAGAAACAATGAGCAAGGAAATGGGTGTTTTTTATCGTCGTCGCTGGCGCATAAGATCAAATGGGAAACGATGAGCGAAGCAGCGAAGCATCTTGGAAGCGCTTCATGAACGTCAGATTGCGAAAGACCTGAACTTCTCCCGTCCCCTTCAGCAGGCGACCTTGTCTTAATTTTTCTTCTCCTCTATCTTTTTTTTTTTTTTTTTTTTTTTTTTTGTCTCAGGTCGGTCAGGTTCGGAGTTCTTCTGCTTTGGCTCGGTTTGAAAGGAAATGACGGCCTCTCAGATCGCAAGGGCCATTCTTTTCCCCATCGAATATCTCCGGTGGAAGTGTATGTTTATGACTCTTTTTCTGTTCAGATTACAATGGAAACAATTATATTCCCAAATTCCAATTCCCATACCCTCTGGACCAACCGTGTAGCAACTTTTTGATAAAAAAAAAGAAAGAAAATGTAAATCATAACTCGAGAGCCTTAAGAGCCATGGCCTTCGCCCCCTCAAACGTCTTATTCCCACCAATAAACCCCGAAGCATGCACAAACACACCGCCCGGAATGCCCGAGATAGCATCCAACTCCTCATCTCTAAAGCCCCTCCAAGCCTCCGGCAAAGCCTTCCTGCTCTCGAACGAGTCCTTGCTGACGGGGACGGCCTGAACCCTCCACTTCGCGCCGGGAACGGGCTTCTCGGGATAAATGACATACACGATAGGTTCGACGTCTCCCTGATCCTTCGCCTCCTCCTCGAGGGTATATAGATGGTCCTTCCAGGGCGCCGAAGAACCCTCGAAGACGAGGACGCGACCCCGCGGGTCAAACTCCTTCCTCTTCTCGAACGCCGTGCGGACGACTTCGCGGGCGGGAAGCCACGCGCGAACGTAGTAGTCTAGATCACGCTCAAATTCCTCGCCGATGCGCTTGCTGGCTGCCAAGAACCGCTCGTCCTCCTGGCGCTGCGCCTCCTCCGGATCAGAGGGCACGGCATCGTTCCAGTTGGGGTTGAGGCGACCGACCATGGCGCCGAGGGAGAAGCCACCGTCAGAGAAGCGCTTGGTTAGGCCCGCAGAGGAGACGGCTTGGGGATCGTAGACAGAGATGCCGTTATCGTGGGCATCGAGGGCCTCGATGAACGATTCGTAGATTTTCTTCCATAGCAGGTCGACCACTTCCGAAGAAGGTTCCGACGAAGAAGTTTCGCGAAGCTTGTTATTGATGACCTGCTTTCCAAAATGTAAAAAGACAAGCCCCGCGCTGGACAGCTTCGTCGGTCGCCCGGGAAAGGTAGTCGTGAAGGTGCGCTGGTGGTGATCGTAGCGGTTAGTCGACGGGTCGTATTCGCCGCCGACGTCGACGACGGTGTGGCATTCGGAGAGGCGGGAAGGGTCGCGCGTGCGGACGAGAGGCGAGGTCGCGTAGGCGGGGAGGAGGCGGAGGATGTGTACGGCTAGGGCTTCGTCGGCGTGGAAGTGGCCGTTGTGGGTGCCGATTGTGGGAGGGGTGCTTTTGAGGCGTTTGGCGGCTGCTTCGGTGGCCATTTTGAGAGTGCGGAACATGCAATGGTTGGATGGGTAAGGGGGAGGGTGTTTTTGGGAGAGAGTGAGGGGGAGAGGGAAGGGAAGAGGAAGATTTTGGGGATGTGGGGGAGGGGTAGTAGGGAAGAGGTAGTAGGGGAGAGGGAGAGAGCTTGATGGACCTAAGCTGGGATTGGGCAATTGGTCAAGTCTGGGCTGTTCTGGGTTGTGGAAAAGGTACAATTTTGTAAATTTCTTTTCTTTTCTTTTTCTTGGAGAGCTGTGAGTTTCTAAAGCTAATATTAGAGTCGAGGATTAAGTTGTTTTCATGAGATTTGAGTTCTGTTGATCGTCACTTCCTTGTCTGATTATTTCCTCGCTCTCTGATTTGGTGAGAATCGAGAAGAGCAAAAGCAAAGGACCAAGATCAAAAATCGAAGATACAAGGTACTTCGTACTTGTCACAAGTCACAAGTACATCTGTACAAGGGACGTCAACTTCTCGTTGGACTGAGTTTTTTTGGTAGCAACTGGTAGTAACTGGCCAGCCTCGTCGAAATTCAGTCGCCCTTTTGCCGTTTTCTGTTCCAATCCCATTTCTCGTCTTTGCTCCAATTCGATTGCTTCTCGTCCACATTCCACATTCCGCGTCCACGGTCCACCATCCACAATCTATTCCCAGCAACTCGGATTTTCTCACCCACCGTCAAAACTCTCTCCTTTTCAACCCTCCTCAGCCCTCCAACGACCCGAATCCCCATGCACGACGCGGCTCATTCATCACCAAACACGCATCATCCTCGATAAGATATCCATCCCCATTCCTATCTCGACGACGACCCCTTTCTTCCTCCCTTACCAATTTCTCAACTCCCCCAAAACCTCGCCGCAAAACCACCATCATCCCACCCTCATCAACAATGGACGACGAATCCCCCACGAAACGCGACACCGCCCACTCCACCCCCTCCACCCCGGCGGCCGATGACACCATCCGCGTCGGGGACAGACAGGCCAACGGCGACAAGAAGATAAAGAAGGAGGGAGGCAGAGGGGGAGAAGATGAAGCGGACGCTGCTGCCGATACTCGCCCCAAGTACCGCTCGTGGAAGAAGAAATGGCGCAAGCTCAGGGTGACGTTTGACCACAAGATGCGCGAGGCGGAAGTTCTTTGGTTGAGTGAGCAGAGGGCCAAGGCGACGATCAAGAGAATAGCAATCGAGAATGAGTTCGTTTTAGCCTCCCCCTTCCCATTTCTATGCCTCGAAAGAAACATATAGAACTAACTCTTTAACACAGTCGTCTCCTCGACCTTCTCACAGACATTAACGAATGTCCCCAAGTTCCCCCCGAAAAACGCATCTCTGTCCCAACCCTCACCCTCCCAACCGAATCCCCCGACTCCCCATCAACAACACCCTCCAAATCCCTCTCCTCCCTCGAATCCGAAGTCCCCCACCTCTCCTACGATCAAGCAAAGGATTCCCTCCCCGACACCCTACAAGATATCACCCCTGCCGCCGGCGAAGACGACCCCGCCACCTTCCTAACTGTCGACGAGATCGAAAATTATCTCTATGAGACTGACCTCCGTCTGGGACTACCGAAGCAAAACAGCCTCGCCCCGGCAGCGAAGGACGGTGCTACTCTTCCCGCTACATCTACGACCAGTGCTGGTCTCCCCCCTTCCTCCACCACGCGTGACTTCCTCATCAAGTACCCCCACAGCGCATACAACTGGCTCAAATCAAACGCCTCCCACGTCTTCCTCCAAGGCGGCGAATCCGCGGCAGCCCATCACCACGACGACGACGAAAGCCACCATCCCCCTGCCAGCGCGGCCCGCAAAAAGGGCGCCTCCAAAGCATCGGCGGCCGAGAAATCATCCAAGCCCTCCTCCAAGGCATCCTCCTCCAAGCGCCAGAGCAAAGCCGATCGCATCCTCGCCGAGCAGCAGCACCAGCACGACCTCTCCATGGGCGAGGACGACGACTACGCCACGCCCGCCGCCGCCAAGAAGAGGAAGAGGGATGATGATGGCGGGTATAGGCCCAAGGGAGGGTCGAGTAGTCGGCCTTCTAAGAAGAAGAGGAAGAGCGATGTGGAGGGGACGCCGCTTGCGGGGAAGAAGAGGAAGGTGGCTGCTGAGGAGTGAGGGAGGTAGTTCTTTTAACGCCCTTTTTTCTTTCTCTTTTCTTGTCGTTTCGTTCCTGTCCTTTTTTATCCAATAAGACCTTTTGGGAAGGGAAAGTGTGTTATATGGTAATTATGTATTATTGCTGAAAAGGAGAGGCGTTTTCTTTGTTTTGCTCTTTTTTCTTTTTCCCTTTTTCTTGCTTTTCCCCCCCTTCTCCGCCCTTCTTTTCTCTCTTGTTATTGGATTATGCTTTTTTGCAGCTTGTTTTCTCTTTACCTTCTTTTTCCGGGAATTAGCATTGACACGACCGGGAGGGCTTTGTTTTATGGACCGGGCTGGGCTGGGATCAAGATGGGGTGGGATAGATGAATTTACTCTCAATTGCCTTGTCATTATCACCAATGCATCACTCGGAAAACAAACCAAGAGCGAAAAGAAGAACCTAGAAGAACGATGCTTGCGTTATGTCTAAATGGTCATTCGCAATTCAAGTAGCTCAAGCAATTCCTCGGCTGTAAACCTCTCCCAGATAAACCTGCTTCAGCCAAGAGCGCTGAAAAGACAGCAAGATACATATACGATGGAAAAAAAAAAAAAAAAATCGAGTTTCCGGTCCAACAAAAAAGGAGTTCTCATATACTGAACTAAATCCGTATCTACATAGAATCTTCGAACCCAGAAAAAAAGAAAGGCCAGCTAGCTAGCCACATACATACATCTCCTCCATCTCCCCATCACAACCAAGAAAGGGAAAAAAGAAAATGCCGCAAAAAATGTGCCCATATCCCAAAGAACAATGTGATAAGAAAAAGAACAAAATGAACCGAAAAGAAAAAGGCCGAACCACTCCCGCATTGCAGAAGCAAAACAAGGGGAAGAAAACAATGAAAAGAGATGTATGCATGCTATGTACTTCCTCCACCCACCCTTTCGGGAAAGAGTTGGAAAAATATCAGAGAGAATATCTAGAGGAAAAACATTATTTCAAGTCTTCCCAACAAGAACCAAAAAAAGAATCCTTCTCTAATATGCCAAGCCAAACGGCCAAAGGAAAGCCTTCTCAGACTTTTTTCTTTGCCGTTGCCATTGATCTCTCAAGTCATCACATATGTCGCTTCAGCTCTCTTTCTTCTTTTTTTTTTCTCCAACTTAAAGCTTGGCGAGGGTATCCTTGAGCCTCTTCTCGACGGCATCGAGGTACTCGTTGGTGGTGACGTAGTCGCTCCTCTCCTTCTTGCCGCAGGCGAGGGCAAGATCCTTGGTCATGATGCCGTCGATGTCGACGGTGTCAATGCAAGCCTGCTCGAGCTTCTGGGCGAACTGGACGAGCTCGGGGGTGCCGTCGAGCTCACCACGCTGGATGAGACCACGGGTCCAGGCGAAGATGGAAGCAATGGGGTTGGTAGAGGTCTCACGGCCCTTCTGGTGCTCACGGTAGTGGCGGGTGACGGTGCCGTGGGCGGCCTCGGACTCGAAGGTCTTGCCGTCGGGGGTGATGAGGACGGAGGTCATGAGACCGAGGGAGCCGAAGCCCTGGGCGACAATGTCGGACTGGACATCGCCGTCGTAGTCTAGACGTATGATATTAGCAACCACGCGGAATTTCGGGGATCGGGCGGGGGTCAGGGGAGGGTCCAGGAGTTCAACTCACTCTTGAGGGCCATGACGTAGCCACCGGAGCTCTTGATCATCTGGGCAACCATGTCGTCGATGAGACGGTGCTCATACCAGATGCCCTTGGCCTCAAAGTCCTTCTTGTACGTGGTGTCGTAAAGCTCCTGGAAGATATCCTTGAAGCGGCCGTCGTACTTCTTGAGAATGGTGTTCTTGGTGCTCATGTAGAGAGGGAGACCCTTGGACAGGGCGAGCTTGAAGCTAGCGTGGGCGAAGCCGGTGATAGACTCGTCCGTGTTGTACTGGGCCTGAGCAACACCACCGCCGTTTTTGAACTCGTAAACGTCGACCTCCTGGGGCTCGCCGTTGACAGGAGTGTACACCAGCTTGAGGGTACCGGGGCCGGGGGCGACGAGGTCCTTGGCGCGGTATTGGTCACCAAAGGCGTGACGGCCAATGATGATGGGCTTCTCCCAGCCGGGGACGAGACGGGGGATGCGGGGGATGACAATGGGCTCACGGAACACGGTGCCGCCGAGGATATTCCGGATGGTACCGTTGGGCGAGAGCCACACTTCGTAGATGTTAGCTATCTCAACAAACGGCGTTTTTTTTTCTCTCTCAATTTTTTTTTTTACTTACCCCACTTCCCGAACGCCAATTGGCCTCGGAGAGGAGGGGCTTGGAGGGGTACAACAACGAAGAAGCCGAAACATCACATACTCTGCTTGAGGTTGAATTCCTTTACACGCGCCTCATCGGGGGTGATGGTAGCGCACTTGACACCGACGGAGTACTTCTGGATGGCCTCAGCGGCGTCGAGGGTGACCTGGTCGTTGGTCTCGTCACGGTACTCGAGGCCGAGATCGTAGTACTTGAGGTCGATGTCGAGGTAAGGGTAGATGAACTTGTCCTTGATGTTCTTCCAGATGATGCGGGTCATCTCGTCCCCGTCGAGCTCGACGACGGGGTTCTTGACCTTGATCTTGCTAGCGATCGCCATGGTTCGTCGTGCTCCGTAGTAGGAGAAGCAGCTGTTAGTGTTGTTGGTGAATCTGTTGTTGGAAGAGTTGTAGTAGTGGGCGGCTGCGGCGAGGGGAGAAGTGGCTGTTGTTCGGAGAGAGGCACGAGCGATACAAACACCGGCAGGCCGGGCGATGATGCGGAGGGAGTTCATGGTGGGCGGCTATGGTATGTATAAGAGGGCTCGCGGTCGACCCCTCCGAGCAGCTGTTGCTTGCTTTGTAAAATGGGAATACCGGCGTATCGGATAAACGCCTATTGCTTTTTCTTTTTCAAACCCGAGGTTAGTGATTTCGAGTCCATCCAATGAATGTCCAGGGCATGTAACACCGAGCCGGGTATGGAGCTATGGAAGGGGGGGGTGGGTGGCAGCGGGTGGGAGGGGCGGGACGTCTTTCGTGGCAGGGCAGAGGGGGGTGAGAGGAACAAACGAAGGAGGGGAGAAAGGGGACCGACTCGGCGGACGCGGCGGTAAGTCTTTGCCAGAGGTGGAGCTTTGCGGCAGATAAGCGGCGCTCCCAGTCCCAGCTCGCTCACTCGTCTTAGGGTCCCCTTCTCCCCTCCCCTCCTCCCCTCTCATCACCTCTCGTCGCCTCTCCCCTCACCCTCGCTACTATCGCGTTTCTCTACTGCCTTCCGCTGTTGCCTGTGTGGGGGGAGGGGCAGCACTGAATCGTGCAAGGGGGGTGGAGGGCCAGACCTCTAGGCAAAGGAGAATTTTGGGACAATAATACACTAAAATGCCTTGATTTGGGAGGTTCGTGGGTGGCTCTGGGTGCGGTGGGTGGAGCCGAGAACGACTCGACGCTGAGGCTTTTGACAACTAGTGGAGTCTCTAGTCGCAAAGGTGCTGCACCAGCTTCTTTCGCACAAAGAGGGGGAAATGAGCCAAGCTGGTAGAGGGGGGAGTGTGTGGGGGCGCGTAGTATGTGATGATCGGAAAGAGGAGAAAACGCAACGGAGAGGAGCGTGATAAAACGATGCGATTGATGCGATTCGACGGGGAAAGGATGGGGGGGCGAGACGCCATACGAACCTGGCTGGGGTGTTGCCTTCTAAGAGGGTCCAGTCCTCTCACAATTCCGAAGCTCGTCGCAGGTTTTAGGAGCTTTGTTGAGGGCTTTCTGCGAAAGGAAACAGAGAGCGAGAGAGAGAGAGGAGAAGGGATAAGAAAAAAAAAAAAAGCCCCGTTCTACCGAGAAAGATTGCCGGGAGACGCAAGGACCGTAGACCGTAGTAACCTTGGTAGTAGTGCTGAGAAGATACGTAATAAGCTCAGCAAAAAATAGTTCGGAAGAGGTTTTAGGATTTTAAGGGTTCGGGGAGCCCGCTCGGGGTTTTGGTAAGGGATATATACCGAAAGGGTTTCGAGGCCCAAACCATCCAAGCGAAAGAGTCATTTTAACTCGGTCTCCGAGGAAATCTTATAAATTGCGTCCGTCCCGCCTACCATCCTGGCTGCCCATCCCGCATCCCGCTCTCGTTTTTTTTTGGATTGGTGGGTGGGTTACTACCAAATTTTGTTAGGCACAAAAAAAGGTTCGAGTTTTTGCCTTTCTGGGGCTTGGACTCGACTGAGAACGTCTGACTTGGCCTTCTGGTTGCTTGGTTACTGGCTGATTTTGGTGGACCAGCCGGGCCGGTCTCCTGGGAAATATGTTCGATTGAGCTGGGTGTTGGCGCCCTTGTTTCCGCGCAGCAGCAAGGGACATTTTTTTTGGTCATCTCTCGAGGTGAATTGCATGCATCCGAAGCCAAATCGGTCGATGACAAGGCCAGATCAGATGTACGTGATATTGAAGAGCGGAGAATTACTTGAGACAGCAACGTAAGACAGTACCTTCCCACTGTGAAGATCAATTATTGCTTCTTCGACTTCTGTCCGAGTCAGTCTCCCCGTCAGACCGAGAACAGAAGCAGCACAGCTCGCTGTCGTAGCCGTAACTGCCCCCCGTCTCCCTCGCCTCGACCTGCAGGCTGCAGGCTTCAGTCTCCAGTCTTGTCAAAGTCCCACCATGCAGTGCAGTCCGCCAATGGAGCTCACGAGTCAAATATGTCGTCAGTGCTTATCTTATGCATCGTTGTGTCATGAGGGAAATTCGGAAGGCACAACAGGCGTGGTGGCGCGGTCGTTACTCGTTACTGGGTTACTTGGGAAGGGTCCCACTGACCGGGCTCCCAGGCAGTACCTTCCTTCCCTGTAACACTCCAGAACTCACCGATGCAGGTTAGTAAACCACGCAGGACAGGGAAGGGGCTAGCAATCGGAATGACCTCATTCCCGAAGACGCTTGGTCTACGTACACTCGTGTGAAGTCCACGATCAAAATGGCAGTCGAAGATGGTTAATCAAAGCATTTTGTAAGCAGGCTTCCTCAACATTTTAGTTCCGCTCGGTCTAGATCGTGCAGAACAGAGAAAACAGAGCGAGATGCTTCGTACTCCCGAAACAACCTCAGATCCTTCGCATCAGCATCGATCAATCCCTCATGCATACAATTGTAACAAGGAGCTCCGTGCGGCTCCAAAGAACAATCCAGAAGACTTGAACCAGAAAGTAACATCATCGATGACGGGGAGCAGTTCACCACCATCATCACCAGCCCCTCCAAACGGTAAAACGAGCGGGGGTTTTCCATCAATTTGAACTTTACCCCTTCCCCGAAAAGTCCCCGCCCTTCCCTCACCAATCCTCATCGATGGCTATCACAGGCTTGCGACGGCAAAAGAAAAAAAAAAAATAGTGACAAGGGAGATGTTGGGATCTGTGGAGAGGGGTACTTCAGGTTACACCACAGCACCATAACGTGCAGAACGCAGCCCGCGCACAGATATTCAATGGGGGGTAGTCACACCACGGACCTACAGGAGGTGCATATCACTGCTTGCGGAGAAGGCTTCCGGCTCGGAGTTCGCATTGCCGGATGTCGGTTTACGAGCAGCGCGGGGAAGAGCTCCTTCGCGGGGAAGCTCTTCCTTGCAATGGGGTCTGAGAATCAATTCACGGAATTTGGGAATTTCTTGCACTCTTGAAGACCAGCAACGATTGCTGAAATATAAGTAAGCATCCTGACCCCGAACAGACTACATCTGATGTACTCATATGTAATCATGGATGTACTCCGTAGGCAATTAGACAATTCCGATTCCGTTGTCCGTTGCAGTTTTGGAGAGCTTCAAATTTGCAAGCAAGCGACGACCCACTTCCATTCCCACTCCTACTCCCGAGTCCTGCCGCAATCGGATCGCTCCTAAAAGCACATTGAATAAAAAATCAAAAAAGGACAACGACCCAAGACCACGGATGTCATTGATATTACCAATTGCTCCACAGCGGATAGGCTCTGTAAGCGGTCCAGTCGTCTCTGTGGCGTTTCGATCTTTAATATTAGCTTAGTGCAAGGACGGCCCAACTATTCCTCCTTGGGCGTTGTGAGGCCTTCAATGCTGCCTTGGCTGGATCCACCATGTTGCAAGCAACGATGTTTAGGTCCCCGTTTCCCTGGAGCCACATTACCCGCTAGCAGTCTCAACTGCATCTTGCGAAAAATGGAAACCCGATGGCAGACACTAAGAGTCCCCGTTTCGGGTTTGGTTGGGGGCAGGGAGCTCTGCGAAGTCTTCCCGTCGTCGCCGACGGCCCCTCCTCAACACGGCAACATGGTTCGGCTTGTCCCCGAAGTCGGCAGTGAAAAGTGGGTTGTGTCTCCCCCCTACAAAATATTCGTTTGATTCTTTTTCTGAATGAGGCTGCGGCTGGCGTTTGTTATTCGAGAGGCCCCTGCCATTCAGGGGAAATATCGAAAACATGTAACTTGGAAAGGAAATAATAAACTTTTATACGAAGAGCTGGTTCGATTCTATGGTCTTATCGAAGGATTACTTATATATTTCCCAATTCCCTGGAGCAAGCCCTCCCAGACTGGCTCTGGCCAGCCAGGCCAGGCCAAGAAACATGGTCGACGATGCCTGATCCCCTTGTCCGCGCTAGCAACCCATGGTTGCCGCATTTCCCCGGCACGCCTCAACGTCGGATGAACATGGTTTCTCCGAAAGATTGTGGATTGCCGTGGTCTCATTTCTGTCACGACAGACCGAGCATTTCAGTCCTGTAAATGCGTGGATTTCTTACACGAGGGCCACAATCGCACCATTTTCAAATTACCGGAAGTTCAAAAGTACGAGGCACAGATGCATCAGGAAGAGGACAACATTGATCATATTTTTGCGATGACAAAGGCATCGGCGGGAGAACAGTAATTCCGAGAAGGAGATACGTACACGTTCTCCTCGCAACGTTTAGAAGCAACGTTTGAATGTCGTCATCCCGAAGATGTAGCGAGCTTGAGATTTCCCAGGTCGGCAATTGCAACGTCCTGAACCCGTCTGACTAAGATGCCTAGTCTCGATGCAATGTCGAGAACAATTGAATGAGGCACCTCGACTTTCCCCTCCATCAACCCAATATCACATTCACTTTCCAAGCGCAGTCCACAATTGGAACGAATGAGCCTCGCCTCGTCTCTAACTTGCTTCCAAATCACCTCCCCTCCCTCCCACCACACGCATAAAGAACCCTCCCCCCTCCCCCAACATACTAACAGAAAAAGCAGCAACCTCAAACACTTATCCCCTTAACCCCTTGCACGCTCGCCAGCCAACACCTTCCCTTTCCCGCAATTAGTCCTAAACCCTTCCAAGATAAAAATAGAAACCCCGCTGGCCGAGAAGGGAAAAATTAGCCTTGATAATTCCCCTGCCCTCAGAAAATCCCATTTGCTCAGTGATCTACTTCCAGCATGGATTTCCTTACAATAAGACGAAGCCACGACATGGGAATTGGGGAGAAAAAATGTTTGGGAAAGGATCCATCTCCCCAAACGACTGAAACCCCCAGACACATTTTCCCTTTCCCTGCTCATAATTCAGTCCTATTATCGCATACAAAACTCATGCCATGTGTGCGACCCTCCGCCGAAAGACCTTCTAGAAGCAGATCGGAGAAACTACCCGATTGGCCTGTTTCGAGGGAGGGGGTGAGTTGAGGGGTGAATCATAAGGTGTGTTCCTCCGTTCCTGCCCGCTTTTCGGCACTGGTGGGTGTTCCGTTGTTGGTCCTGGCAGTTGGTTTTTTTTTTTCTTCCCCGCCCCCATCCCGGTTCCGTTGGTTCAGGCCGGGAACGGACCTAGTGTAAGAGATGAACAATAAGAATAAAAGAATGGGAAAATTAAGTCGCTGGTCGAGTCCAAAAAGCACCGTCCTCCGTAAGATTTCGTGAAACCTCTTCCATAATGTAAAGGATGTAGATGACGTCGCAACCCACACACATGCTGCATAGGAACCAGACAGCCACACTTATATGCATATAGCTTTTGAAATACTCAAATGTCGCGTTACTTAATACATCACATCTGCAAGCCGATATGCAGCAAAGGCTGGATGATGCGCGACGGACACACATGCGCCCCCAATCCAGTCAAGCTCGTCGTTTCAGACAAGGTCCAACATCCGCAAGCTACGTAAGCTCACGACGAATGCCTGGGGGGGAGCTATATGAAACTCTTCACGAATATCAATCGGTTTAGACTTACACCGATTGTCAAGGGTGACGTCGCTTGGTAGATGACAATGTTAACGAATGTCTATTCAAGAAGACTTTTTGGGAAAAGCTACAATAACTAAGAGGAAGAGTGAAAGAATGAAAAAGAAAAAAAAAGTCGCGTCTAAATAATACATAGAGAGTTGACTGACGAACAAGCCGTAAGAATAACCTTGCAGTATCGATAGTCAAACTCGAGGAAAAGAAGCCACACCCCCTAAAGATCCAACACCATCTATCAAAAAATGTGATAGAAGAAAAAGGTTGTAGGCTGGATATGCCTCAATCGAAAGCACCGGTCAGAAAGAAGGAGGAAGGTAGGAGATGGAATCAAGAAATGCAAGAGCTGGGAAATATGCAAGTCATCATAATATCCGTGTACTTCATCAGTTCGCCGTCACTTTTTCGAGGACTCTTCATCCGGTTGTACTCGAGATGTCTTGCAATCAGGACACTCGAATCCATGAGTCGCAACCATGACTCTGCGCAGACATCTCGTACACCTCCACCACTCCTTTCTACCACTGTTGCCCTCGGACCAATTCGTCTGGATGGGCTTGCCGCGCTTCGCTATGCTCTCCTTGTGGTAGTCGCGCAAATGGTCGCGGAAATGGTCTCGGCGATGGAACGGGGAGCTCCGCCGGCTGCATTTCGCATAATCGCAATGGTACGTCTCTTTGGACTCTGCGGGGCGGTGTATATTCTTGTAATGCCGGTCGAGATCGGCGTTGCGTTTGAACGGTACTGCCTTGCAGCCCGGAACAAGGCAGCAGTACCCATCTGAGGGTTTGTGTCTGCATTAACATGTTAGTCTATTTCCAAAGTCACAGTCCCCCTTCTCTAGGCACACGTCCGTCTTTCTCGCCTCGCCCTCTCGTCTTTGGGATTTCACGTACTTGGAAATGTCAGTGGAAGACCCTTCCCCGGTCTGTGTGTAGTAGCTTTGTCCACCTTCGCTCACGGTGTAGCCTTGGCTCCCCCCTTCCCCTGTGGAGTCTTCGCCACTACTGAGAGCATAAGAAGAGGCTTCGTCTTGGTACATTGTTCTAGAATATCCACCAATCCACGATGGTGATGACGGAGAAACTGGTGGCGAGAAAAAGGTAGACCTTGGGGCCCCAGCTTCGCCAGGACCACTGATACCCTTCTCTGGCTGATGGCGATGATGTCCGCGATGTAGAGGGTAAGGAAAGGGAGCAGAACTGCTGAGTTGCTGATCATATAGTAGAGGACTTCCCTCTAGGTTAGAGGACAACCGTTCTGCAATGGTTATTGAGGGTTGGATAACATTAGCCGACGCAGCTTCTTCATGAATTGGCTGGAGCTGATTTCTTCGCATGGGACAGGTGGGAAGGTGTGCGCTAAGGTAATTGCGCGGCAGTTAAAGCTGAGGTTGCAGAATCTCTGTCGCAGCTGTATTGACGTGCGAAGACTAGAGTTTATTTCTGGTGAGAAATCTATGAGAGTCAAGGGATTTGTTAGGCTTCCATGTAGATGCAGAAGAGATTCTCGAAATATAAGCGCATCATATACGCAATAGGAAATCATGGCAAAATTCAAGAGCCAGTTGATTCGAGAACAGGCGCAACTTACCAAAAAGGAAGTACAGCAGGCAGGGCTTGTGAGGCTTGTGGTAGCCAGATATTGAGGTTTGCAAGAAAATGGTGACTGTAGTGCCGTAGGGCCCAAACTAATCGGGCAAGTCAAATTTGGAGGGAGTGTATGTGGAGAGTTGGGTCGGATGGAGGGCTCAGGATCTCGAAGGGGCGAGCGAATAACAAGAAGAGAGGGCGTGCAGGGACCGGGGGAATATACAAAAAGCTCATCGGTGGTACGCCAGACAGGATTCACCAAGGCTGGTAGCGTGGAGTATCACTTCTTTTGCGGACCCACGTAGTGCTCTCGAGGCCGTATCGGCATGCAGCGCACCAAACACTCACACTATCTTGGCCAAGGTTGTTACACCTTTGCTCAAAGTGAGGCGGGCTGTTCTGGGATATCCCGGAAGGAATGGGACGAGTGAACTCCGAAGAGGATCCCACGCTGGGATATGGGTCGGATGAGCAAGAAGCGAGGAAAGGCAGGGCGGGATGACAGGATCTTATGTATTAACACGAATTCCAATGAAGTCGAGGTTCCGGGGTTCGGTTCCAAGAATAGGATCATGTAAGTCGATCATCGGCATAAGAGAAGAAGCATCACCACTACCGATGATTCAAGGGTTGTACGGGGGCGAGACCAGGGCCAAGAAACAAGTGGCCGTGAGCTGGTATGCGGGCCGACTCGAACTAGAAACGAAAAGGATTCCTCCTAGCCAACGAAGAACTTCGATGTGACGAGCTCAGGGAAGCCAGCGTGAAATGAGGGTTTTCGATATAAAACACGGGGAGCTGCGAGTAGACGAAGAGGTGTTAACCTCATCTAGATCCCTGCCAGATCCACCATGGTGCCGATGGACAATGCCTGTCAAAACAGGCTCATCCATGCCTCGTGTAGAGGAGGGAAGCAGGAACAGTCCGTGGCTGCGCACAAACAACCAAACGCATGACGGAAGAGTGTACTAGAGTTCCACGGCGAATTGGGTGGATCATCAGGGAGGTTGAAAGTGGACAACACCTCGGCTGTGGCAAGGGATGAAGCGAAGGCTAATGGCAATCTAGGTGGTGTGGGGGGAAGGGTTCGTCTTGTCGTCAGTGCTCGAGGATCTTCACCAGGGAGACAGGGAGAGGCGCATGTTGCAGAAGGAGCTGCAAATAGAATAGAGGGAGGCCGTGATGGCCAAAGAGGGAAATAAGGAACGAAGCCGCTAGCAAGGTCTAGGCCACGAATTGGGGGATGGTGGGTAAAAGCGTCGTTGCATCGATGATCAGTGGAGTTTGGCGGTTTACGCATGCTTCTGATACAAGCAGAAGGTGTTTGATGATAACATATCGATGGTATTTCAGTAATAGCACGCACTCAATTGCAGATAGAGGAGGGTTAAGGGCTGTGAGAAGCCCAATGATCTCCCGCACCTGCCCAGGCTAGTGGGACAGTGACGCAACTCGAAATCATTGTAAACGTAGCCCCGGTCAGAACTACTGGCTGTGAAGACGCCTCAGCTCAAGTATCAATACGATTCTGGAGGTAAGAGGCAAGGGGCAAAGGGGCGGTACTTTCTACTACATGGAGGCTTGTGAGCAGAAATGGATCGAGTGGGTGCTTCTCGAGTCATACCTCGTACCTGAACAGGGGTGTCCTTAGCTTGTTTTATGTGCGTGTCGCGACTACCCACCCCCCCCCCCCCCCCCCAAAGTAACGACATACCCCGAAACAGAGCAGGATTGTTCTTGCCTTGAATGTATTAATTACCTCACGCCGACCTCGAAAAGTCCCAAGCACATAGCACAGCATTGATGGCATATGACTAGATTCACCAATCTTAACGTTACCGATTAAGGTACGACTTGAAAATTTTGAACTTACCTTATTGCCGGATCTATTTGAGGGGGGCGGGGAGGACATGGAAGCTGTTGGAGCCTGTGGCAGTCGTCGAGGTCATGAGGGTCCAACTTGAACTAGTGCTAGGCGGTGTTGTTTGAGTACACGTAAGTGCAGTGGAAGGATCAGACGAGCTGAATTATGCAACGAGGCAGGATGAATCGATGATAGGCCACGCCAGAATGTCTATGAGAACCATTCGAACCACATTGGCGCTTGCCGTCACCTGAACGAGCTGACGGCAGCGTGATAGCTTGCGGCGCGTTTGTCCTGGTTTGAGGCTGATTGTGACTTGAGGTAGCTACGGAGCCTACAACTCGGCAAGCGCACTCTACTCGCCAGTGCTGTTGGTCCGGGTCCCGCCCAGTCCAGCCGTCCTCACCCACATGCTCTTGCCCAACAGTATCATATTGTCCTCTGAACAAGTACGCAACCGTTCGATATGGTAGTAGCGAGGCAAGAACACACCAACGGCCCCAAATAAGGTGGAGTCCTGTGGCTTGGAAGCAGGTTTGAACCAGAGCATTGTCCTGTTAAGGTCAACTCCCTACATTGGAATTCCACACATGTGATGTGGGGATTGAGCGGGTCAAAGTGTGACCATTATGGATCCTCTTGGTGACACATCCGGGGAGCACTTACAAGCACTGACAACAGAGAGAGGGAGAAGAAATAGGCTCTACGCCACCCAGCTTTTGCATTGTTTTAAAGAACCTCCATTTCATCTGCTGTCGCGTGACAAATTCGCGCTTGTAAAGGACTCCCTCGCCAGAGCAGCTGGCGATGTACAGGAACATGCCTCTCCTGAGGAAGGAGCGCTCGCTGGGGTGACCTCGCAAGTTCATCAAAGCGTCTGCGAAGTAGCCGAGCCAGATCTATTCGGAAGCAACTAGCGGACTGTAAAACGTGCCGTTCTCCACCCTTATCAACCATCCCTGATAATAACTGAAACCACGTGGAAATAGACCTGGGTTGTCCTTCCGTCTTTTTTTAGTCTTTTAGCTTTGACTTATCGAGAGAAGCTACATACGAGAGTGCCTAGGCTCGGAGGGAAGGCCTGGTGGACAGCAGTAGTCTCGACCTCGCTCTGATGGGATGTGGGATGTGCGTGGAGTGGAAATCGAGCCGAGTCAAGACTTGTAACTTGTAACGTCAACTGCTGGCCTCAAGTTGTTTTACAGTTATACCCGCAACACTTTTGAAATGCAATTGGTCATAGATATCTAATATATTCGAGACTTGAACTGGGAGCACACTACCGTCATTGTGTTTGGGCTCATCGTTGCAAAGACAATTCAACCAATGGCCCCTTTGGGTCTCTCCGTCCTTCGAGATCACCCACGTCGAAGCCAAGCCAGCCCCTTTCCAGCGGCCTGTTGAAAAGACACTAACCTGGCGATCAAGCAGGGAGTCCACCGGCTCTTAGACACCAAGAATAGAATGAGGGTATTTTCACCTCGCCTCGACTTGCACGAAGTCCAAACCTTATTGTCCCCGAAGCCGAGGGCACGAAATTGGACCAATAGAATTCGCCCTTTTCGTCATCGGATGTACGAAGTACCCCTGAAGCGGGTGGTTTTCCGTGAGCCTGGGAACCAGCAGGAACAATGAGGAAAACTGTGAACGTGCGAACACACCGACACACACCCCCTCGCTGTTTTCCTCCCCCCCTTTCCCATTGCTGCCAGGACTGGCGGCCCCACCCATGTTTCCGGAGCCGCGAGTTACTAAAAATACAACAAGTGATGCGACAGTTTGATCTGCGACAAGGGAGGACATGCAAGTTGCGTTTTCTTCTTTTTCTTTGAAATCCCAGACCACTTCTCGGGTATAGTTACCCTCTCACGAGATGTCTCTCTTCCTTTCCCTTGGGAAGCCCCAAGGCTTTGGAAATCGCCAAGGCGTGAATGACGAGTGTACTAACCTCCTTGGGGCTTGAACGTGCAAGAAAGGCTGCAATTGAACCCGTGAGCAATCATGCTTGCCGCATCTGGGGCTGCTTTAGCCGAGTTGCTGGGCCTGAGGTGGCATCCTACTGGGCCAGGTTCAAGGATTCTGGTGCCAGCCCTACCTGGGCCGTCGTCATATTACTCGATTGGGAAATTATGTGATGAGGCCCAGAGATGGGTCTTGGTTGGAGTGGGTGCGAACATCAACGAACGCTTTGGTGATTCACATCGAGATACAGGGACGGCATCGTTTGGCTGTTAACTGCCGGAGAGTCAGTGCACTTGCGCGTTGCGTGTCTTAAAATAGGATCGCTAAGGAAACGACGGAAACTCTCCCCGCGCCCGTTCGACTTCTTGGTGTGGGATAGGAACACTGACCGAAACAGAAGACGCAAAGGAGGCAAGAGACAAGAGGGGAAGAAAATCCAGAGAGTAGGCCGGGGACAGCAAGTGGACGTCCAAGCAGAGATTGCCATTCGCTTCCCCTTCCTCGCCTCGTTACGAAGTACGTCCAACACTCATGACCGCATTTTGCTTGGCTTGTTTCTGCCTGGCTCCGTCGATCCTGCACGAGCGTCACTCTAGAACTGACAAACTGAACAACCTTCCAAATCATCTATACTGATGTTTACTCGAAACTCGGCTGCTTCTTCTCTTTTCTTAGTTTCAACATCGGCGCATGACGTCGCCACCCACACCTCTTACACCCTAACCGAAGCCGGCAGATGGGGCCCTCGTTCCGCTCCCGTCGCTGGAAAAAAAACCACCCCTCTGATGATTGACGACTCGGGGTGCGAACCGTTATCTCCGTCCCCATGATTGATCGCCCCATCTCGTCAAACAGTCCACGCCAAGGAGAATCTCTTCCTCCAAAGTCTTTGATATATAGAATGGATAGGTACATGGCTCACGATTGGCGATCTCGATCTGCTTCGTTTCCGGCAAGGGTCTGCGCCACCCCCAGCTTCGTAGTACCGAGCTTCAAGTCTACGAGCGTGGGGCTTTTATTCTTTCTCTTTTTTATTTTATTTTATTTTTCGGTGAGCCTGGTAAAATCCCCCACCACATTGTTTCTGTAATTGCGGATAAAAGGGTACATACGCGTTATGTTTCGGATCACCGAAAGTGTTTGCTCGTTGAGGCGTTGAGGTGGCACATTGGCTTACACTGAGACACCCCGAAGGCAGAGGCACGCTTGTGCCCATCTACACCGTACTGCCAACTCTCCAAACACGCCATTGCACTTCGGATCGATACCGTAGAAGGCGAGATACAAGGACGTCATCGAACAAACCTCCGGATGTGCTTCGCATCAGCTTGTGCAGCTCACCAGTTTCCCTTTGCCTCGAGAGTCGGCCGAAGACAGGGTTGATTGCTGTTTTGATGCCATTCCCTCTACAATGACAGTAACAGAGAGAGACCCGGGATGGGGCGTGATGCAAAGGTGGGCGTGATAACTCGTTTGTCTTTCGCCCTGTGCGAGGCGTAGGTTGGCAAACCGAGAAGGCCGGATCGTCGGCGGCATTTTGGGCAGAAATGACGGGAGATGAGAGAAAAGCTTGAGTAGTCCTTCACTTTCGAATTTTGGAATGCTAACAGGACCCCAGGCTGTTGTTGGGCGTCAAAATCGAGGGCTTCAGGAAATAGTCAAGGATCATCGAGGTTGGTGGTTTAGGTCGGTGCGAAGAGGTTGCGACATCACTCCTCCTGCCCTGGCGGACCGAAGATCTCAACCTAATTGCCCGTTTGCTTTTGTTTCCTTCTGCTTTCGTACTTGTTAGTCTTGCCAAGGTATTCCTATTCCGGGATTGGACGTCTTGATGCTTCGCATCTGCCGTTCCTTTGATCCGAGAGGCTCGGCCATCCTCTACTGAACCACGCCCAGGATATATGTTGCAAAGGGGCTACATACCTCGAGGAAAACAATCAATTCCTAGATTGGAAAGGAAGGAACCGGGTTCATGGGAGGTGAAGAAGCAAAAAGTCCTCAAATGACCTCCCACGCCCGAGATGTCGAACTCAGGGCGACTGTCTGTTGAGATGAGGCTTACATCCAGAGCCAACAGAATTTGATCAAGGATCGCCACCAAGCGCCTCATTTCTCCTCCTCCAACGTAACCTACGCAAACCACCATCCCAACCATCCCATCCTGTCTACTACTCCTCAAATCCCCTGTCTTCCAAGGGAAAGGAAAATAACAATCACACAAAGGTCAAGTAGTTCAAAGTACTGCCCGGAAAAAGAAGAGTTTAGTGAGCTCCATGAAAGAATTTGTATTCATCCGTTCGTTTCCCCAAGGTAAAAAGAGAATTCCCGAATAACCCCTTCCCTTGAAACGACCAGGCTACCAAAATAGAGAGAGAGATAGATAGATAGAGAGATAACAAAGCTTTCAACAAACCAGTCCCACAGAGAAAGGAGGTACCACAACTTCTCAGGATAAGAGAGAAGAAACAAAACACAAAACAAAAACGAGGAAGATTGATACACTTTCTTAAACACTACGCACCCAGAAACCATTCAGGGTGGGTGGGTTATCGGGCAAACAAAACACCTCCTTTCCCTTTCCCTCTGAGGGGAGACGCGAAAAACAAAAGAGGAGCACCGGGTTGGAAAAAAAAGAAGGTTGAAATCAAGAGGGCTACGGGTTCATTCCCTCGTCGATCTCGCGTGATTATGGAATTCTCATTGTAGGTAATCCGATCAAGGATATGGGGGGACCTTCGCAAATATAGAGAGACTTGCGAACATGAGCGGCGTGCGCGTCTTGATTATATGTCGTCCTCGAGGAATTTATACGCAAACTTAAAGTCTGCTTTCCGTCGGTTCATCCTGTCAAACACAAACACCGTCAGCAAACTCGTTTTAAGTGTGTGAGGTGAAAGAAACAAAAACTTACCATGTGCTCTCATAGTCAAAGAAGCGATAGGTCCCCTGCTCAAACTCCTCCGTAATGCTCTTCGGCTCCTCATGCCTCTGGAACCAAGTCTGATACTGCTTATGAAACCTCCAGCTCTGGTCCTTCAGCGCCTTGGCGGCCAGATACTGCTGATGCGTCCCTTGCTTGTAGTAGAAGACGTAGAAGAGCGTGTCCTGGTCGATCTTCCCGTAGAGCCGCGGGTCGTCGAAGATGGGCAGCGGCGTCTGCGGGAAGGTCGAGTAGGGTAAGGGTAGGCGGGAATCGGGCCGGTAGGTGCGCGGGAGGTCGGCGTCGGTGGCGTCGGGGGCCGTGGCTTGGGACATGGCGAGCATGCGCATGGAGGCGGGGGAGGCGGCCGGCGCGGGGCGCTTCCGCGAGAGCTCGTAGGACTCGAGGAGGTCGTTTAGGCAGGCGGGAAGGTGGAAGCGGGATTCTTCTTCGGCTTCTTCTTCGATGGGCTTGATTCCGTTGACGCCGTTGACGTGGGGTGCTGGAGCTAAGTTGCGTTAGTACAGAGGGGGGAAAGCATAGACAAGGTGGAGTAGAAGGAGATGAAAGAGCATACCCTTGACTGGCTCGGCCGGAGCCTTTCCAGCCGCACGAGAAGGCTTCGTAGTCTCCTTTTGCGAGCTCGCCGCGGCGACTGGTACAGGAGTTGCCTTTATCGAAGCTGGCGTGTGGCCCGCACTCGAGCTTCCCTGACTTTGCGCCGCCTGTGCCTGATACACCGAGCTCGACGCAGGTTGCGCCATCATCAAGGCAGGTGAGCTAGCAGCGCTAGATCTCGCCTGCTGCGCCGCAGAGGGCAGAGGGCTGATGCCGACATTGACGGGTACTCCCGCCGCATTGGGTGGAGGCGGTAACGGCGCAATACCGACGTTGTTCTTGTCGCTCGCCGCAGCGGCGGCGGCAGCAGAGGCGTACTTGAGCCCTTCGCCGGGCGGTCTTGTCGGTAACGCCGCAGGCTTCATGGGTAGAGAGCCAGATGCGCCCGCACCACCCGATGGTATGGGAGTATGTAACGTCGCGAGTGTTGGTAACGGAGATTTGAGTTGCGTCGACGGACGACGACCGGTTGCGTTCGCGATGGCGCTCTCGGCGGCGGTTCTGGGCTTTCCGGTGATTTTCGGCTCGAATTCAGATGCCAAGTCATCTTGTATAGACCTCGTGTCCTCGGTCGAGCCCTTCTCGTTATCCAGATTCATGCCGTAGACGTCCTCCTCATGATCGAGGTTGAGGTCGATGTACATCTCCTCATCCTCCATAAAGTCCTCGTTCATGCCGTCGGAGACGTAGTACCGGATGGATTCCTCAATATCCTTCACCTGCTCGGTCTCGAGATTGCCGTTCTCCAAAAGACGCCGGACCAGTTCGAGTTTTCCCTGGTGCCACTTATGCCTCTCGATTATTCGCTCAATCTCGGCCACTCGCTCGGCCTTGTCCCTGTTGGCCTTGCCCTTCTTCATCGTCGCTTGTATCGACTCGCTTTCGGCTTCCAGGGATTCTACTTGGTGTTCGAGCTCGTCGACCATGTTTCCGAGGAACTCGCAGGTTTCCACCTTGGCTTGTTCTTTGGGATCGAGCTTGGCCGCCGCTGACAGGCCTTCTTTCGAGTAGGCTTTCGTCTTCATTGCTTTTTCAACAGCCTTGAACTTTTCCATTTGCTGCAGTAGGGGGTGAAATCACTTGTCAGTAAACAGTAAAAAAAAATTCCCCGCCAAAAAGAGAGGTCGCGGTTTAGGTTGCTGAGAGTCCCCTCTCCCTGAATAAGGGCATACCGTTTCTATAAGCTTCCGGTTCTCCATCAAGCGGTCCTTATCCTTGACGTCGTTACTAGCCGCCCATGTCTTGATTTGATCCCGCAAACGCTGCAGCTTCTTGATTTCACGTTTTAGCTGGTCCTCAAGCTTCTCCTTTTGGGCTGGGTTATTCGACTGTTCAATCTTTTCGTAGATGGAGTTGAACTCTTCCACTCCCTCCGCTACCTTCTTGTAGCACTTCTCCACCTCCTGCATCAGCTTCCGTGACGCCATTGTGTCGGTAGTGGGTTTAGGTTTTCTCTAGTTTGAGAATCGCGCGGATATTTCGTTGGGTAGGCGACGGCGAATTTTGGCAGCAGCAAAATTCGCGTACGGTAAAGAGAATCCTGGAGGTAGGCAGGTTGGTCCAAATATTAGATATGGATTTGGTAACAGTTTCGTAATGATGGAAGAAGGGAGGGGGGTTTGATATCGAGTTCCGTCGTCGTGGGGTGGTCGGGCAGGAGCAGGAGGGTAGCGATGTGGTTCGACGACGAGCGAGATGTCCGCCAACTTACCTTCTAGATATTCGTGTTTCGGATCGGGATGATAGGCACCATCAAAGTGGTCGCAATGCCACAGGATGGGGATGGGGGCGGCCCAGGCAGCTAGGGTCGAAAACGACGAGGGCAAGCTCGCAAGGTTTCTCACAGTCGGCAGCAGGCCGAGGTATCGCGTTGGGGGCGGTATTCGATCGACAATCGTACAAGCCAGTCGAGATTACTGGCAGGAGGGGGGAAAAAAGGCTCGATATCGGCGGGGTCGAAGCGCTGAGAACCAGCTGATCGTTCGTTGGCTCAGCTTGGGTGGTGATGGATTGGATGGAGGTTGCTGATGCTGTCACGTTTCTGACGGACGGCGTCCGAAGCTGATGCGGTTGGAAGTGGAAGGTTAAAAAGCGCGAGCCGCAGGATTAAGGTGAAGTCTCCAGAGGTAGATGTATCACGTGAATTCTAAGGACTAATAGTGCGAGAGGCCCCCTAATGAGAGAATTGTGTGGGCCAAATAACTGGGATTCAACAAACTTTATCTGCTTCATGTGGGAGGAACTTTACGAGTACCTCTTGGCAAAATCTTGGCATTGCCTTTCTGCCGCCCTGCGCCGCCACACAAGGAACTTGCATAATTTATATAGACAAAGTACTTCGTAAATATGGCGCACTACGAAGTACATTAAAATCCAAGCACAACCTGGGGTGCATAAAGCATAAAGCGAGTACCAGGCGCTTAACTCTGCCTGAAGTTCTGGACCAGATTATCCTTTGGCTCCTGGAGGCTACTATGAGTAGTAATGAAATATATGGGATGCTGTGTTCTCTTTTGACCGTATTTCTGTGGCCGAATTTTGTTTGATCCCTTTTTTTTTTTCCCTTGCTTTTTTTTAATAGTAAGAATTCCTTCCGTGAGGAGCCTCCCTGCTCTTGAAGCTCCGTCTAATTTCCGGCCGAAGTTTGGCTGCGACGTTTCTTGATACCGATTCTGGTGCTCAGTTGAGCCTCTTGATTGGCTTCTCAACGGCGATTGTGAGACGGGAAAAACGCCCGGCGGCAAAGAAAGCAAGAAAATGAAAGGTGAGTTTGATACGGGCCATCCAAATGACATTTCTTCTTTTTCTTTTCTTTTTACTGACCAATTAGATAGCCATAATACAACGGGTGCTGTCGGCATCCGTGACGGTGGACAAGGAGGTTGTGTCCTCTATCGGCAAGGGCATACTTGTGCTTGCCGCCGTCGGTGTCGGGGATACCGAGAAGGAGGCCGACAGCTTAGCGGCCAAGGTGTTGAAGCTGAAGATTTGGGATGGCGAGAATGGTTCTAGGGTATGGGACTGAAAGAGACCGGGCGGTTCGAGGGAATCGGTTCCAAATATTTCTTTTTCTCTTTTCTGACAAGTGATATTATTCGACAGTGGAAGAGAAGCGTGACTGAGATCGAGGGAGAGATACTCTGCGGTATGGCGACCTTGAAGATCCGTTTATCCGGCTCTGCGCTAACTCTTCTGCCTCGCGGCAGTCTCCCAATTCACACTACTCGCCAAGACGTCCAAAGGCAACAAGCCCGACTTCCACCAGGCGGCGCCGGGAGAAGAGGCGAAGCGACTTTATCACTACTTCCTTGAGAAAGTGAAGGCGGGGTACGTGGCGGAGCGGGTCAAGGACGGCAGGTTCCAGGCTATGATGGAGGTGGCCTTGGTGAATGACGGGCCGGTGAGTGTTTTTCTCTCTTGAGGAAGCGGGATTTCCTGGAGCTTTTGTAACTGACATGATGCCGTTTCCATTTGTTGTTTAGGTCACGTTCGAGGTAGTCGTGCAGCCCAAGGGCGTTGAGGAGCCGCAGTAGAGATGAGCCAATACGTTGGATACGAGCCTGAGGCTGGGGGAGAAAACAAGTATAAAGAGATGAAGCATTAACTTTGGCGAGTGAGGGCGTAGTGGTCTATAGAGGATAGCTTGACGAAGTATGTCGACTATTAGGCATTGCACGGCCAACTAACAATATTCGGATGGTGCTCTCCTCCCCTTAGAGGCACTCGTCACTCATAGTGGCGATGTAAACCATTAAGGAAAAGAGCTTCATCCATTATCCACACCTCCCGCGCCTTCCTCGGCACATCTAGGCCCCCACCATGATATCCTTTAAATACGAGTCTATGGCAAGAACGCCCAACCGAGCAGCTTAAGCACCAACACTGCGAGCAAATGGCCAAGCGGTCAGTTGCAACGCTCAGAAAGTTAGAAAAAAGCATTTTTTTCGTAGCTACGTGTCCAGCGGGGAATTGCTTCGTTCGAAGTCCAACCAGAGCAGCGTATGCGATCTTTTGCTTTTTTTTTTTTTTTTTTTTTTTTTTTTTTTTTTTCCCCTTCCTCTTCTTGTAATAATAGTTGGTGATATTAACTACTTTCGAGAGGTTTATGGTTCGAATCTACACTTTTCACTTCATTTCCCCCCCCTCCTCCTGTGCTCCTGACCGTTCCCTTAGGGTATGCGAGGCTGGACTGTCCTAACAGTTGTCTTAGTCCGAGCCTGATGGTAGTCCTAAGCGAGATTCTAATGGCTGGGGAATGAAATATATTACTTCGAGGTTTATATTGAGTGGGAGGTAGGCAAAGCGTGGGCTCCTTAGCCTCTTTAAGATCTATGCACGGAAATTAAGTTGCCTCACTTGGCTGGCTCCGGCGCACAGCATTCCAAGAACTGACCATTCTATCCGTCAGCGACCTGACCTGACCTGACTGGCCAACTTTGAGTATCGCACCAGACTTGGATGATATTGAGTACAAAGTACTTGGCGGTTGAAGGTGATAAGTCGCAAGTGGATAGAGCTGTTAGTTTCTTCGTACTTCGTTCCTTCGTTGTCCTTCCTGCTTGTCTGAACCAAGACGATGAAGTCGAGGTTGAGCTTGCCCGTTCAAGTTGCCTATGGATCTACCCCTTATTTCCACATTGGCCGCCACCCGCCAATCAAATCGCCCAATTGCCAATCAGCCAACTGTTCCTCTCCAAAGCCCCGCCGCAGCCTGCCCGCGCCCCAGAATTGGATTTTGGACGGCTCCTGCCTGCAGCTGTCTCACACACATTCTCACCAAAACAGCTAGAAGCTTCCATGTGAAGCCAAAGCCCCGCTGCGACAAAGCAACACAGATTCCTGTTGCACTTCCAAATCCGCATCCAAAACATTCCAACTGCATTTCTGCTCCAGGCGACCCAGGAATTTATACGTCCTCCAGCTCCCAGTCCTCAGCTCCAGGCTGCTAAACATCCTTCTCTCCCTCGATTGTCTCCTCCAGAGCATCTCAATCGAGCGTACCTGATCTCCACTTAGCTCTTACAACCCCTCATCTCTTCTCACCCCACCATCTCTCTCCAACTGCCTCTCCCAAGACGCCCGCAGCTTATTATATATAGATATAAGCTGTTTTCCACCCTTCCCAAACATACTATATACTATTACCACTCTCAATTGACCCTCTCAAAATGTCTTCCCACGTCTTCTTCGACATCACCATCGGCGACCGCCCCGCCGGCCGCATCATCATGCGTCTCTACACCTCCGTGACGCCCAAGACGGCCGAAAACTTCCGCGCCCTCTGCACCGGCGAGAAGGGCAACGGCAAGGCCGGCAAGCCGCTGCACTACAAGGGCTCGACCTTCCACCGCGTCATCAAGAGCTTCATGATCCAGGGCGGCGACTTCACCCAGGGCAACGGCACGGGCGGCGAGTCGATCTACGGGGAGAAGTTTGCGGATGAGAACTTTGAGATTAAGCATACCAGGCCTTTCTTGCTTTCCATGGCCAACGCTGGACCGGGTAAGTACTCTTAAGATCTCGCCCTCTTTCTCAAATATAATCACTTCTTCTAACAAATGTGACAAACAGGCACCAATGGCTCGCAATTCTTCATCACCACCGTCCCAACCCCCCACCTCGACGGCAAACACGTCGTCTTCGGCGAAGTCCTCCGCGGCAAATCCATCGTCCGCAAGATCGAAAACCTGCGCACCAACCCCGACGACCGCCCCGAGAAACCCGTCGTCATCGCAGACTGCGGCGAGCTCACCGAGGCCGAAGCCGAAGCGGCGGCCGACGACGCAGCCACCTCCGCCGTCGCCGACGCCTACGGCGACAGGTACCAAGATTACCCGGACGACCTGCCCGACTCGCCCTCGGCGACTGAGATTCTCAGGATCGCTACGGATTGCAAGGGCTATGGCACGGCGGCCCTGAAGAAGGGAGACTTGCCGGCGGCGATAGACAAGTATGAAAAGGCTCTGCGTTACCTCAACGAGGACCCGGACCTCTCCAAGGAGCCGGAGAAGACGGGCCAGGAACTTGACAAGCTCCGCTTCGCGCTGCATAATAACCTCGCCTTCGTGCACCTCAAGCTCGAGGCCTGGTCCGACGTCATCGCGTCGGCAACCAGCGCCCTTAACATGCGCGACCCCAGCGGCGAGGTCATCACCTCCGGCGACAGGACCAAGGCCCTCTACCGGAGGGGTCTCGCCTACTTGAACCGTAAGGACGAGGAAAGCGCTCTTAGGGATTTGACCGAGGCGAAAAAGCTTTCGCCGAATGATGCGGTGGTTGCGAAGGAGTATGCTGCGTTGAAGAAGAGGAGCGATGACAAGGATAAGAAGATGAATGCCGCTTACAAGAAGTTTTTCGCGGATTAGAAGTGGAGGAGAAAGGGAGGAGGGTCAGAGAATGGCGAGGTTGATAGATGGATATATACAACTGGAGTCAAGGAAAGGAGGAAATTATTCAGGTTTTTATCCAGGAGTTTTTTCAATCGTCTATACTTCTTTATCGCAAGATAGGAAAAAAAAATTGAATAAAAATATGACATCAAAGAGAAAGTAACAAAATCTACCTCAAATCCAGCTCCTCGGGATGTAAGTCGAAACCCTTGATTCCGAGTACGGCGTGAGAAGGGAATCAAGTATCTTCCCCATTGGATAGACTCCATCTGCTCATGAATCAAAGGCCTTGCTCGATGTGTTTTTTCTAGGATTCGGTTGCTCTTTGGCCGTGCCGCTTGTCATCTCTCTATTCCATCTTCGGGATGAAGATAAAAGGGGAAGAAGAGAGGGAAAGATAAGAGTGGTAGTTTGAAGTGGTATTCACAAATCATCAATCCATCCATACGTACATACATCCCATACACTTGTTCGTCCTCCCCCATCTCACTAACATACAATACAATCCGCCTCTATTCACCTCATCCGCTCGCCTCATCATCACAACCCATCCCATCAATCCTCAGAGTCCCCATTACAACCACGGAAAACTTCAATCGGTTTCAAGAAAACATGTAAAAGCTTTAAAAAAAATGGGAGAAGAGAAAGAATAGGGCCGCCCAAAACCCCCCGACCCAATCTCTATATGATAATCATCAGAGTTGGAAAAAAAGAAATCAAAGTAAACATCCTCCCCCATGAACAAAACAGTCAAACGTCAATCAAATGACGCCCCAATCCCTCCCCCGAAAGAAACAAAAACTACCTCTCCTTGGTAAGTCTAGAACCAGAACCACTTCCAGGCGCCGAATCAGGTGAATCGCTCCTGCCCATCCTCATAATCCCCGATAAAATCCCCCTCGTAACCCGTCCGTTCCGGCTGGATCTCAGGGTCCCCGAGCCGACCTCCGAGGCCGCCGAAGCCTGTCTCGTTGTCCTGCCCCTCCTCTCCCGCGCGCCTCCCTCGATGACGTCGCTACCCGCCGATCCGGGTGGCCGTAGGCTAGCAGCAGGACCACTACTGCCGCCTAGTGTACCGCCGTTGCCGATTCCCATCGCCTCGGAAAAATCCCAATGCGATGAGGACACCGACGATGAGAATACCGCTGAAGCCGTCTCTATGCCGGCGCCGGCGCCACCACCACCACCACCTGTAGACGAAGAAGCCTGTGTCGCAAAGGAGCTCTTGACTACGCTATCTATCAACGAGGTGTGACCAAGCCCTTCGGCGAGTTCATCCGTCGTGATGACAGACGAAGCAGAAGCTACAGCCGCTGCGGCTGCCGTGGCCGTGGCCGTCGCCGTAGAAGTAGCTTGCGGTCCGGCTTCTCTCTCTCGGATCGACTCAACGCGCGCAAAGCACTCGTCCGAACGCTGCTGAAGGTCATGGCACACATCGTTGAAAATCAACAAATCGCCATCGGGTAGGGGGGGTGCGTCCACGGCATTGGGCGATAACGTGTTACTCTGCGCCGCCGCGGCCGTGGTCGTTCCGCTCTTAATTGCGTAGTGTGCTAAGGGGTTGGCATTGACCCAGAGGCGCACTAGCCCGGCGAAATTGCGCGACTGGTCGATGAGGTACGGCAGAGAGGGGAAGCCTTCTCGTGAGATGGGCGAAAGCCGGCCCTGGATCGTCACGGGAGTAGAGTAAGACGCGGGCACGGGGTTTGTGCTACGCTCGGCGGGTATGGAGCAGACGTGATCGATAAAGTCCTTGACGGCCTGTCGATGTGAGTTCAAAAACTTGTTCATCGGCTCCATCCAACTCTCCTTCTGGCCAAAAGTCGTCAAGTTGGCCAGTGCCTGCAGCGACTTCGCGACCAGAGTCAGTGTACGCTGCGCCCTCGGACGCGGGTGGTCTCGCAAGAGGCCAAAGAGCTTGGGACTGAGAATGGCCGGACAGATGAAGCGGAGAAAGAGGAAACCGGAAACACTCGTAAAGGAAACGGTGCGGAGGAAGTCGCCGTACCGGTCTTCCGCCACGGCGCGGATGTACTTTAGGATGTGCCGCAGTTCGGGTGGTAGGCGGTTCGCCGAGGCCGCGATGCAATCCCACACTTCCGTCGTCAGCTGAATCAGCTGATTCCAGTGCTGCTGTATGCTATCGCCATCCTGAATCCGGCTAGGGTCCACCTCGCAATCGGGGTTGATCTCGTTGATCTCGAAAACCTTGTCGAGCAGCACGTCCTCGAGGTACTCCTTGCCGAGACGCCGCATGTGGAACTCGAGAGACTGCGTCAGTAACGAATTGCCGCGGAACAGCAGGTTCGCCTCGCCCGTGAGCGACTTGCTCATATCGCGCACAATCTGCTCCCGGTCGCTTGCCGAGTCCAGAGAATCGCTAGACCGCAACCGTCTGCTAAACCTGTACTTCTTGATAGGTGCCTGGTTCCCGATGCCGTCGATCTCGTCCTCTACGAGGGCCATGAGCCACTCGCTCGCCGAACCCGATGCCTGGAAGATGTTGAGAAACAGCTCGGACAGCCGCCGGAGGCTGGTCGGCATAACGTCTGCGATTTGGGCCGTGAGCCCTGACGGGAAGCGGTGAAGAATCTCGGAGAGCGGTTGGTACTCTTTCGAGAGTAAGACGACGAGCTCTTCGTGGTGGACCTTTACAAACATGGTGCCCAGAATCTGCTGCTTATCATCGAGGATCGGTAGCCACTCCTCGTGATCCTTGCCGCACTCTAGTTCATCGAGGGGAATGTCGACGGCTCCGCAAAGGACCTCCGTTAGGTTTCCGGTCTTGGGAAGGCCCATTGACGCCTGCAACTGATGCGTCACACTCTCGAGGTTGCCTTCGACCTTCTTCAGAACCACCGACAGGTACGGGAAGCTCGGCGGCAAATCGTAAAACTCGCAGTCCTCCCTCCAGAACGGGTTCTTCGTCTGCGTCTTGGTCGTCGTGCGGGCGCGTACTTCCCCGTCGAGGATAACCTCGGCTAGATAATTGCCCACGAGGGTCTCCTGCGACTCGACGCGCCGCAACGGGCCGAGCTCCATGAGAGGATTTCCCTGGGGGCGCATTTTAGCCTCCGTCACGCGCAGGCAGAGCGACTTTTCGATCCGGAACACGCCGTCTAGTTCGCTCGACTTGGGATCCAACATCTCCACCACACCGTCCTTGCTCGACGGGTCGAGCCGGTAGATATCCGGGACCGCAAAGGCTCGGAGGAGGACGAACCAAACCTCGAAGTGCACTCTCGTATCGAGCGCGACGTACACAGGGCGAAAGATGGAGAGCTGGGTAGATGTCGACGAGTATATGGGGAAGATGGCGATGCAGTACTCTTCGTCTAGCACTGTCCGGTCCAACTTTTGTATAGAACAGCGAGATAGTTGCGACAGCTCAATGACGGAGAGAATAGAGCTATCCGTCTCGGTCAGGAGCTTCAGCTCGCCGTTGTCTTGTAGGATACACGATACTCTCCTCCATGACGTAGCAGGCGACCTCAAGTCCCTAGTAGAGGGACGTTTGACGATGGCACGAGGTGATGTGGCGAGTCCCTTGTCCCACAGCATCACTTTGCCGACCTTGATGATGCTAGCGCCTCTCGAGGGGCCGTTAGACGACGTGCGCCGCCTGAGCTCAGGCCGCGAAGGCGTGGCTGGACTCGTGGGCTTCCCGTTATTCGGCAGACCGCCGCCTACGGGTCTTAATTGTTGCCAGCAAAGCAGGGCGGCCAGCCACAGGTCCATCTCTTCATGGGCCAGGGGTTTAAGAATCAGATCAATAGGAGGAGTAGTAGTAGTGGTAGCAGCGACGACTTCGAGACAGTCATATCTGCCCTTCTCTTGACAGTCGATGGGAAGTACCCGGCAACCGCGGAGATCGGGAATCAGCGGCGCGAGGAAGGGGCCATCGTGGCCGGTATCCACCATCAGGGCGCCTTTCTCCTCTTCGATATAGGCCATACCCGCTTGCCATGGCCCTGAGGGTTCGAGCTGGAACTCGACATCGCCTCGCATACGTCCACACAGGCTCTTCATCAGTAATAATATCTTGTTTGCATCCTCGGTAGGTATGGGAAGCGGTAGCGAGTCGACGGAGGGAGGTGGGGATATTAGAGGCGACGTGGGTCGGGATGTCTGACGCTTAATAAGTCTGCGGGCGGACAGCTTCTTGTCCTTTAGCTGGGCCTTGAGCGATTGATCGGTTGACCCCGACCCCAAATCAGGCTGCCGATTGGGTATGATGGATGGGAAGCCCAGGGACTCGAGAGGAGGTGGGGGATTCCGCAGATCGTCTAGATGATGTTGAGAGGTGGCCGAAGAGAAAGAGCCGATTCTCCGGCGGCTATCGGAAGCAGTCATCGAGGCGGCAGAGGCCTGCCTAACGCTGCCAGCCTCCATGGTGTAAGTCCTCTGCCTAGGAGGAAGCCGCGGAGGAGGCGGACTGGAGGATAGGGTAGCGGCGCTCGAGGCAGAGGTCGCCGCGTTAGTCTCCTCGGAGGACCGGTCAAAGGCGTCGTTGAAGACTATGCCTTGGCGTCTGGCAGGTCCCCCTGGAAGAGACCTCGGGGAGGCCTGGGGAGAAAGGGTTGCAAGACCGGGACGCGGCCTGTGTAATATGACGCCGGATTCCGTAGACGATGCAGGGCCCGATGTGGAGCCGGGGGCGGAAGGATCGGAAGGGGCGGTAGAAGGGTGTTGGTGTTGGCGTTGGTGTTGGTAGTGGTGGGTGCCGAAAGCGGTTGTGATAGTGGCTGCGGTAGTGGCTGCTGCGGCGGGCGCGGTCGCATGTTCGATGGGCTCAGGTGTCACGGCCCGAATGGTGGCCTGCGCAGGAACAGCTGACCTGTCAAAGGTCGACCGCGAGTTGGTGGCGGAAGTCATAGGTTTATCCATAGGCCGCGATAGGGGCGGCTGGGGCGATTGGATGTCGGGTGGTGGAGGAGCGGGATGGCGCGACCAATCGATAACTGAGGAGTTTAGTGGTAGGGTTACGGGTAACTCGTCCATCGATTCCCCAAGGCAGCATGTTCATCCCATTGTCCGACCGCATGCACTCTGACCCGCATCTAGGTACAGCTTTGTTTTCCAAAAGCTCTAGAAGGGGCTGGAGGGTGTGGGCGATGGATGTGCGTCTGCGATTATTCCGAGACGGGGTGGGATTGTTCTATGGAGGTTGTGAAATCCGGCCTAAGAGCAAAAGTGGGTAGCTCGTGAGACAAGTCTTGGATTCCCACCACGGGTTCCCTATGGCTGAAGGAAAGAAGATTACTGGTCGGCAGTTCGAGAGACGATTGCTATTAAAAATATTATCGCTCGCGAATGGGGGTAAGTCCGATAGCCAGTGGAAATAAGGCGTAGGATATTTTTGGAGGTCTTTTTAAAGAATTGAGGAATATATGTGTGCATGTGTGCGCGAAGTAGTCGCTGTCGATGCGGGAAATTTATCACCAAATACTCTTACGCCCACTTCATCGCAGAAATAGAAGCATTCGATAGGTTCGCTACGGGGGTCTTGAAAGAGCACGATGGCCGTCGTGATCGCAGATAAGGGGTTGTGAGCTGCGTAGGCGACGTAGGATGGCGCTGCGCTTGGCTTTCGGTTCGGTGAAGAAAACCGGGCTAAGGGGAATCGGGCGAGACCAGGATCGGAGTCGGGACACGTCGCCTACCCTGTCTGAAGGAAGGAACAGGAATCGATTGGGTAATGAACACTAGCTGTGACTGGATGGCAGGTCGGAGTCGGAGTGAATCAGATTCGCAGCAGGCGTCGCAGGAATGGGTTGGGAAACGGTGATGGCGTGTTGGGTGCGCAGAAGTCAGCGTCGCAGGGTCGGGGAGACTGGTTGGATGATGTGAAAAATATCCATCTCTCGGTTGACTCTCGAAGCGTCGGCGTTGACGTCGACGGGGGACCGTGCCAAAGCGAATGCGGTCGATGCTGAAGCTTAGTCGAGATACGCAGGGTGTTGGACACGAATTGTTTTGAAGGTTTGAAGGCGAGTGCTTGGGATTGATGTTCAGATGGGCAAATCGGTGTCGTGGGAAGGACGAAAGAGTTTGGAAGAAGGAAAAGAGATGTTTGATGGAAGTTTAAGTTTTGTGAGTCGAGGTGGAAAGGCAGAACGTACAAAGGTAGAAAGTGGAAGGATGCGGGGAAGGAACATCGAACGGTAATAATAATAATAATAATAAATGGTGGTCTGGAGGACCGGATGGGGGAAGCACAGGAAGATGGGCGCATTAGGACACTACAAAGTACACTACACTTAGTACGCTACACTTAGTACGCTACACTTAGTACGCTACACTACGAAGGGCACTAGGAACGCTGGGCCGAACGAGGGAGGACTTGCTGGGGGGACTGGGTGCTGCTGCGACCTGAACTGCAACTGCAACTGCAACTGCAACCGCGATAGAGACGAGTGGAGCCAGAGAGAGTGGAGTCGTGAGCGGCACTTCCTGGCACTGTTGGGGAAGTCGCTATGGTCTAGAACAGAAGGGGCTTGGGAGGGTTCTTGCCGGACCAGTTGTAAGCTTGTACTCAGTAGTGGAGGGAGCATCTTGTAAACTACTCTACACTATGAATGTACACCGCTCACTACACATGTAATCTACCAGAGGACAGTTGGCGCGTGGGTCAAGATGTGGTGTACGAAGGACGCTACTTCGCACTATTATTAAGGTGGTCCCCACAACCAGCTTCCGAGTCCCTGTTTCTCCCAAGCCATTATTACCCTATCCTTACCCGCCATACTCTTCTTGTTCTCGTTCTTCTTCCTCCGCTTTGCTTTTTAAATTTGTATTTTTCTTCTCTAGCTGCTTCTTGCTTTTCCGAGGGTCTCCGGCAAGATGCCCTCGGCGTAAATAAGGATGGTCGTGGAGTCTCTCTTCCAGATGGAAAGGCACATTTGAAACGAACCCAAAAGCGAATAAGGTACACTTGATTAATGTACACTAATATTTAACCACAGCAGTCCTTGTCCGTAAGATAGTACATCGATCAACGCTGCTCTCGCTCTCATCCCTCTCTTGAAAAACACAACGCAAAGGTAACTAACTACCTCTGTAGAGCTTGAACTGTTCAAAGTCACTACGCTGCTCAACTATTATCATACAATCTGCCAATTTCAATACTGTATCCTCTTCGAATGTAACCTCGACCATTCAATTTGCTGACTCCTTTCTTCATGGGGCCCTTCAATGTTTCATTACGTTATTTCGCAGTTAGCTCGGGTCGCCGTCGCAATATTGCTCTAAAGTCAGAAGCATTCCGATACCCGACTTACCCCATAATATCAGGGCTTGAGCAAAGTTTAATACCAATGTCGAGGACATGCAACAATATTCGATTATCATCAATGCGATCCGCCTTGGACAGCTACCTTAGTTGTCCCAGATCTCTCTTCATCTCCAATGAAGTGGACCAGGCAACTTTGTCGCCACGTCTGAGGAACTAGAGGCTTTTCGTCCCCCCTCGAGTCAGCAACAGTGTACTTGGAGCCCTTTTATGACTCGTGGGGTCTCTATTTACATCGTAGACTCAAATATCACACTCCGCTCCTACCCCTGTAAAAATGCCAATTGATATTAGGAATTACTTAGACTCGTCGATCCAGTTACACGTCAACGAGACTTCAGTCCAGTCTGACCATTTTCTACCAAACTCTCGCCAAGAGAGCAAATTACCCTTCCATGCCACACTTGTACTAGCCGGCAGGGTCCTGGTCCGGCGGACGGGTATTTCCTGCAATCGAACGGCTCCGATTCCTCCTTGTGGAACCCCATCAAGATTGACTTGAGGGAGGGTTCCTAGTCTGTTGCTCCTTTTGTCCAAGCGCTTGGCTTTGGGGTCTTGGGGTCATAAGGACTACCGAGTACGGACTAGCTATTACAATGCAAGAGTGGCCTGTCGATATCCAGGTAGGCAAATACAACCAACGGTATAAACAAGAGAAGACGAAAAGGTCCAGCTTAATCTCCTGCTGTGCCATTTTCACATCTCATATTTAGGTGACAGAAAAATGATGAGTGGGCATAGGCAAACTAGGATCATCCAGTACGGATTCGGTCTTGGAGCAGAATTAACTCTGCCAACTATTCTGTCCTACTTCGGGAAAGCTCATTTGATTGCTTCGTAGAAAGAAGAAAAAGTGAAGAAAAAAAAAGGAACGAAACGAAAAATAAAAACGATATTGCGACATTGGCCGAAAAAAGCGGGATTCTCCCCCTGGTCTCGGAAGGGAGGCAAAAGGTGATCGGCGGGTCCCCCCATGTCGACGATCCGTGCTTTGCACCGCAAGCGCAGCCATTAAACGACATGTCAAAGATCAAAAAAAAAAAAAAAAAAAAAAAAAAAAAAAAAAATTGGTGCTCATCCCATCTCGCCCCGCCTCAGTTATCAGCTTTTCCCATGAGTCGTGTCATATCCCCGGGGTAAGAAGAAACCAAACTTTGACGTCGCCTCACCGGATCAATTGGCTCCACTCGCGAATTAAAGTGGCATCAGCTTCGAAGCGATCGTCTCCATTGTTCGATTCTAGGCGGTTTTCCCAGATGCCGAGACGAAAAGCCGACGCCCTGGTTCTCCAACGGGTGCTGCAGAGCCTAACTTTAATGGCATCACGAAATCTGACGGTGCCTGGGTGAGATGGATCGAAATAGAGGAACGAGTTTAGCTTGAAACCCGTTTTTTTGGGCTCCCAAGACGCGATTTCTTAGTTCCTAGCAGTGGGAAAAAAAACGACGCAGCTTTGAATCCTCACTGGTCAAGAACTGGGCGGAGATCCGGAGATGGCGAAGTTGGAACGTAAAAACCATTAAAGTTATCACTAACACGCATGAAACTCCACAACACCAAAGAAGAAGAGAAGGGGGGGGGGGGGGGGGGGGGAGACGCACAGAAAAAAACAGAAAAAACAAGGAACCACGGCGACGGCGCCGGGGGCAGAGTTCCTTTTTTTCGCCTGGTTTCGAGCCCGGCTGGGCTGTTCTCATTCGAGGGTCGAGTTTATTTATCCCACGAGGCGTCATGCTCTGGAAGGATTTACCTAATTGTTCTCCTCATGGGTGTCGTTTTCCTCTCGTCCGTTCTTCGCCATATTTTCGGCCGATACTTCGGTTTCTTATTCTTATTCTTCTTTTTTCCTTTCAGTTTTTTTTTTTTTTTTCTTGAGATTAAGTTAGATCTTGCGGCTAACCTTATAAAAAACTTTGATCGCGGGAATCCCGTCCCCCTGCGTGCCTTTATATGCATATTCAAAAAACCTAGCTCAGCCGGCTTTTCAGCTCGGCGCTTTCATCCCGTTCTATCGTTCTTTCATCATCGGCGTCCCTGAGTCTGTTCGAAATTGTCGTAGGATCTCTGATGCCAAGACACCATCTCCCTGTAAGGCAAAGGGCTAAAAAAAGTGACATTCTATCTGGCTATTGTCTAGACTAAGCATGGCATTGAAAGCTAAAGAAGTCTTGTCGTTGCTGGATGAGCCTTGATGCAAAACGTTCCTCGGTGCTTACGAACGTATCTCGGAATGGATTACTCAACATCTTTGATGCATCGAGGGCCTTTTGTCTTCGGAGAACTTTCCCCCATTCATCTAGACCACGGCGTCGCTAACGATAAACGGCAGGAGAGAAAGGGACACAAGAGAGAGAGTGTGTATAAGAAGTATGTCATCAACGTCATCAGGGATTGATTTAGAAAAACCATCCGCCTCCGCGCCACGCTTGCAGAAGCCACCATTATGAACTACCTTCGTAGTAGAAATCTCCGGAGGCAAAGCCAAGACTTTGACGCATCACAAATGCCAGATTACCTCAATCATATCCCGAGCCACACCCGGAATCCAATGACGCCTCAATACCACCCCGACGCCAGAAAAAGAAGTATCCATCTTCTTTACGAACGAGGAAGCATTGGCATGTCCATGTCCCCAGAATTGCTTCGTAGAAATGTGGAGATTATAACAAGTCCCCGTCTCCTCCCTCGATGCCACGCTTCAGGCGCGGGTATGCGAGGTCGAGGCTGTGTGCTACGGGGTAATATATAGAGTAATTTGCTGAATTACGACGCTGCATATTTATCGAAACGTGCTCCCCTTCTTCTTCCTCCACCTTCCTGCGTCCTCGCCCATGGAGGCGAAGAGTTCTCCGCACGGTCACTAACATGTTTTTCTGTACCTGCAGAAAAGCACGTCCCGCCAAGTCTCAGCGCAGCCGGCAGGTGGCAGGCGAAGCCAGGTTGAAGTTGCTTAGAGAGTACTTCGTAGATCCGAAGTACTTGTAATTACTTAACAATAAACGAGTTGTCTGCCGACCTTCAATGACGTTATCCGAGTTCTGCTGGTCAAACGATTAGGGAGAAGATATTGCGGCTGTCGAAGGTGTGATTGATCAATACTATTTTGGCGTGGGCAGTATGCGACTCGACGTTCGACAAGTATTCTCCGCTCCTCTGTACCTCACCTTACCATCAAAACCCCGAGGTTTTCTCCTCCATATCATCACTATCAACAAGGTCCTTGATATCAAATCCAGTTACAGACCCGAACCTACGCAACCAAAAAATCCGAAATAAAAATACCCATCAAATTCAAAGTCTCAAATTAAAATGGCCAAGCAAAAACATTAACCTGCCAAACTGCCCAAGTTCATGTCGAACCTTCCAAACTCCCGCCAGGCCCAGTCCCTGCCTCGCAGCCCCATAAACCCCATGTAAACTTCATGACGCCATCAATCTCCAATTCCCCCCCAGTCCCCACAGAACCTCATGCTTGCCCCTTCCTTGCCCCACATCAACCAACCGTTTTGATCCCTTGCCATCCTGGTCGTTCTGGGGTAATCCAATCCTCTCTCGGAAAGGTCCAACCTTAAAATCGGCGAGAACAAAAGATGTCGAGGACTATGTTCCTTCACTTATGAAGTAGACAAAACAGCTTTTCCGGAAGTGAAGGAAAGCCGTCGATTTGTCAAGAATCCTTCTGTAGCATTCTTCCCCCATGTAAACTTGAGAAAAGAGAAAAAACAATAGCGGCAAACAGGTATTTCAGTACTCGTCAGATAAGAAAACCCCACCAGATATCAAAGAGTTTGACATTAATTCTAGGCCTATGAAGAAAAAGAAAGGGATATTTCGCTATTCAGTTTCCTAAATCTGAGGTTGCTCCAACAAACGCAATCGTCATCAGACATCAAGTATGGACAAAGTCGCGAGAAAGAAAAAAGAGACCTCAAAGAAGATGGAAAAAAAAAAAGGCATCTTTCCCCCTCGGTTGATCTCAGGCCAAGCATATAAGGAGATCAAGCAAGAGGAAAGAGAGCCCAAAGAAGAAAAGAATATGGTGCCCTTCCCTCTTTCCTAATATCTCATCAAGTTGATAAGACATCAAGAGGACGCAAAAAGAGAAAGGACTCCGCCCCCTCATCTACTCTCCTTCTCGATCCAAGTGGGCTGAGATATCAAGCAGAGAGTTAAGAAATAAAATCTTGGATGCCGCCGCCATTCTCAAATACAAGCAGCGGTCCCGAAAGCAACCACAAGGACGAAGGAGCGCAAGGAAGGAAAAGAAGAAGAAGAAAAAGCAAGGATATAAAGGAGATTCCACAACGAGGAAATCAGTGAAGCAAATTCCAAGATTCCCTCCCAAAGTAATATAGTCCATCAATCCCAAAAACTCCAAAATGTAACCCATACCCCTAGCTTCGCCAAGAGGGAAAAAAAAAGTAGAAGAGCAGGAAAAAAAAAAAATAAGAGAAGAAAAAAAGCCGACTGTTCCATCCCATCATCCTTCGCGCCATTGATACTTTTTTCAGGATTTGTCTTTTGTAGAAGTGTTCTTTATCACGCCCACCTTCCCTTAGTCTCCCAGGCTCATCTCTACCTCGTCACTCTGACATGGAGTCTACTATACCCCCCACTATCCCAACACCTCAATGGCACCTAACGCGAAGAGGGGCCCTCGATGGGACTAGTTGGGAAACTCTTCGCTCCGAAGTCCGTGCTCCCCGTCCGCCGTAGGGCCTGCGACATGGTCTCGACGTTGATCTCGCCCGGCCCTACGCCATGCAGAGTCGTGGTCGGACTTCCCAAGGGTTTCCGACTCGGCGACATCTCGAGGCCCTTGACAGAGCCCGACTTGCTCGTCGGCGGAGAGGTGCCAGGGCCTTGAGATGACACGGGCGATCGCATAGGCGAGGGCGAACGGAGCGCCGTAAGACCCGCGATGTGGATCGAGTTGCGATTGGCGGCCGGCGGGGCGCCGCCAAGAATGCTATGCTCAGCCTGGACGACGTCGGCAAAGGAAATGAAGCTCAGCCGGCGGACATCAATCGAAGAATCGAGGGGGGAAAAATTGGAGGCGTCGTCGCGGTCGCGATCGGCAAAAGATCCAAACTCATCGGCCCACAAGTCGAATGATTGGGAATGGAGCGGTCCAACACCGGTGACGGCCACGGCGGCGGGGAGGTGGGATGAGTGCGTTAGGATCTCGACGCTGTCGGGGTCGAGCTGCTCATCGGTGATGGCTTCGGAAGAAGCATTGAGAACAGGCGGAATATGATTCTCCGTCTGGATGTGGGAAGGTATCGCGGGCGAGTGGGGTATGGCGACACTGTCCTGGACATCTCGCTCAAAGATTTGAGAGCCCGCAGGTGACGAGAGGCGAGGCGAACTCGAGAGTCCGCGCGTGGGCGACGTGGGGTACGTAACGAAGGGCGCCTCGTTTTGTGAAGGGGATGTCGTGGATCGCGATCTTGTTACGGTCGACAGTTTGGAGGCGTCGCGGGACCGGGGGCTCCCTGGGGCCATGTTGGTGTTGGTGTTATTGTGATTGGCGGGAGAGGAGGTGGCAGCGGTGATGGTCGCGGCCGTGGGCTTAGGAGGCGATTGTATCTCGGGTGGTGTGTCGGTCTTTTTCTTCTTACCCAGGCTGAACAGTGATCGCTTCTTGGAAGTTTTCTCGTCGGATTTGGATGCAGACGCGGGGTCCGCCGGGATAACCTTGGCGGGCTCGCCCAACCTGAGCGTCGTGGTGGCCGGGGTGTCTTGAAGCGGCAAGCGGGGTGCGCTTGTGATCGATGGAGACTCGGTAAGGCTCATGGCGACGGGAATTTTTCGACACGAATCGGTGGCTCTTAATGTGGGGGACTTTGCGAAGGGTGTCGGAGGGCGAAACGGAAAAGAAGGACGAGGGCAAAACCGGGGACGAGGACGGGTCGAGTTCGGGCGTTTATCTAAGACAGATGAGTCGCTCGTTGAGGAAGCCTACTCGAAGATTCTCTGAGCTGATACGTCGGTCAGTCAAAAACACCGTCTTGTCGCTCGGAGATTAATACAAGCGCAAGCGGTGCGTGCAATGGCAGTGCATTTTTTTCTTCTTCCTTCGCCTCCCCCCCTTTTAGAACCGAGGGTTTCGGGAGCACTGCTTATGGAATAGGACACGAAAAGGGAAGATCAATGCAGCAGGATCGGAGGGGGAGAAGGGAGGGGAGGGGTGATGTTGAACAGGCGATCAATCAAAATTGCTGCAGGGTTTGGCTGAGCGTGTGACCTCATGATACAGAGTTTGAAGGCGCTCGATTCGCCATTTGTTGGCCAACGCCGCCGTCGCCGCCGTCCCCTCATAGGCCGTAAAAGGGGGCCGCCAGAAAATAACAGAAAATACAACAAAACCAGAAGAAAAGAAAAAAAAAAGAAAATGAGAAAGAAAGGAAAGGAAGAAATGCATGGTTGACGAGGTTAACTAGGGCTATGATTTCAGAAGAATTGTGTTTCTGTCCTCCATTCATGAACAATGTACACGTACCTCGAATAGACCGGCACTTTGACAGATCGTGTTTTGCGCAACGGTTGGACGAAGGGTAGGGTTTCGAGTAGATCCCTCTGGGTGGCTGAGGTCGTCCACGAGAAGTTGCAGGAGACAGACAGGAGAGGATGGGGCGGGATAGAAGAGGGAGCCTGGAAGAGGGAGAGGAGAAGAAAGAAAAAACCCCCAAAAAGGTGGGAAAAGGTCGGGCGATCCGAAGGGGCAAGTGATATTCGGATAACCCTGGAACGAAGGACGGGGTTCCAAAGTTTGGATTCCTCGAGACGAGAGTCAAAGTGTGGGTGGCCAAAAAAAGAGAAGGGAAAAAAAAAAAAAAAAAAAAAAAATCCAAAACCAAAAAGCGCCAAGTTGACTGGCTGCCCTGAATGCAGAGTGGTGATGAGTGATGAGCGTGCGCTTTCCAAGTTGGGTGGAAAGGGGATAGTCTAAATCGGGGCAGGTGGACTGGACTTGGACGTGTTGGACTTGGACTCGGATCTGGGCCTGGACTTGTTGGATTTGGGACCGAGATGCATGCGACTTGGAAAGAGCTGGTTGCTGTCGATGTCGACGTCCAAACAAGTTGGAAGCAGCGATGACGGGTTTGGATGGTCGGTTGATTTTCGATGACGTGATGTATTTTCTGCTGCACAGGTACAACTGTACGCTGAAAAGGAACTTCGTTCACTGGTCGAACTGGTCAAACTGGTCGAAACAAAATGCTACGAGATCAAGAAACGTCTTCAGATGATGATGGCGAAGGATTTTGTCACCGGAAATGGGAGAAGAGTGTTATCAGTAAATCAGAGTAATGGGAAAAGGAGGCATGAATGGGGTTAAGGCCGAAAAGAAAATAATAATAAAAATGAAAAAAAGAGAAGCAGCCGAAACCGATGAAGGATCAATTTGATGTTGTCCAAACAATGCGAATAGGAACGGAGCATTGGAGTAGCGCAAACTGTGAACGAAGTCACTTCGGGTTGACCGGTCGCGGTACGGTACTTGCCAGTGACAGTGCTTCGGGATTAGGACTCAACGAGGACAATTGATAGGACAGCCCGCACAGAGGACACGGTACAGAGGTAAGGCGAGAATAATTGAAGCGTATAACAATGATCACTATCACTAGGAGAGATGCCGGAGCACAACATTGAACGATCAAATGTGATTGGAATTGATCATTCTCTGGATCTATATCACACCGAACATTAAGTATTAAGCCCTGGGAATTGATCATTGATGGAACATTGATCGAGTCGGGGACTTTTGATGTGAAAATATCCATTGCCAATAATAGGAATCGAATATTTGAGACAATGGAGCGAGTGATGTTCATAAAAGTATTAGACTCATCAATCACAACGTCTCTCAAGGCAGTCGAGAAAAGACTGACCGCGAGGCACAAGAGCATTGACAGCATCACTCAGCTCTGCCTGCACTTTTGCTCTCATCCAAACTCCTTGACACTCTCCACACTATTGCTTCGTATTGATACTGAAGTCGTCCCAATTGCTCGGACGGACGCGTACTCATCCTCAACAGGCCCGGCCCCGCTCAATCCGAACATTGAATTGGGCGTACGAAGTGGTCCTCGCGATTTTTCTCTCTTTTTCCTTTTTTTAACCTTCGCCATGGAAACCATTGATTATCGCAATTACACATAGACACACAGACGACGGAAGCAGTCTATGAAATAAATACCTTCGTACATAGCAGAACATCAGGATTGGGTAGGCATCATACACACATCTGGATCAGATAGATTGCGAAGAGCGGGGAAGGGAACCAAGAACATCCTTTCACTGAACTGAAGTTTCCAGTGCCATGTCCGACGCCAGCCAGCTCCGCGTATTTCCTTTCTGTTTCGGGTGCAATCCGGCTTTAGTAAGTCTCCGTTGCCCCGTTCTCCCATCTCGACTTGCTCGACTTACCCCAAATTGCCCGGCTTGAAACACAGTCTCGGTCTCACGCGCAGCCTATTAAACAATACCAAGATAGTGGGCCCTCGACGAGAGAGCTGTTGCTGATGTCGATATCCGCTAAAGACGACAGGATTGAGACTACCAAGTACACCATTCTAAACATCTGCCTAAGATTCTGACAAGAACGTGATCTAACAACCACCCTCAGTTCTTGAAATCAGGTCTGTGAACACAGCACTGGTGCATATCAAATCTGTTATGTACTCCATTTTCTAGTCCTCGACGAATAATGGATCATCTGAACTCGGAAGCGTCAATACCAGAGCTATCGACGTCCGATTTCGTGATGACACAACCACGCCAACACCGCAATTATTTTGGATGCATGATTGCGTTTCTATTCAGGGACAGACACACGTAGCCCATAAACCCCCCTATCCAACTACCTCCGCACCCTTACGAACATTATACCAAAATGCCCTCCTTTCAGACACAGACTGGTAGTTAATCCCACGTACACACATACGTACATCAAGTGCATAAGCTCAATAGCACCCATAGCCCCCTTCGCCACCCGATTTCCTGGTGCCTGAATCGCGAATAGGGGGCTCCTTAATCATGCCAACGCGCTTTTCGGCAGTCTCCTTGCCATTTTGGTGACGATTTCTCCACTTTCTACTTGGAAAGGGACTCGGGTTCTCCCTTTGTATCCAGTGGCATGAAAAAAGAGTCGTCAGCTTACAGAGCCACTGAGTAACTTTCAACAACTTGGCATCAAGAGGATGGGGACCTGCAAGTTGTTATTGACTTACGTGTAAGTTAGAAAAATCTCAAGCCATCCACGCACCACTCCACCCCTCATATCCTTGTACAGCGCCTCAAATTTAGCCCTCGCCCACGGCTTATACGGCTCCTCATCGGACGTCCAGGGGGGCCCTTCGAAAGGGGCCACACCTCAGAGGCTTCATCGACCAACTTATCCCAAACCCAGACTCAATCACTCCCATTTCCAGAGAACGATCGGCTAGCCTTCACCGCTGGCGTGCCCGCTCAGACGTTCACTCAGGCGTTGTTGTCTCCAATCTGTTTGAGCCCCTCGCTGAAAGTGCAAGCCGTGGACGCTACCGCGCCGCGCCGCGGTAAAAAAAAAAATGTGGTGTAACCCCAGGTGAAAGACGGGAGCCATTCTCGCTGAGCACGTCAAGCGGCCAGGTAAGGGAAGGTAAGGCTTTTTCCTTGACCGCAAGAAGGGATCTGGAGGTGCTTGGCTCAAAAACGCGAGGGCTCTGGAGAATTCCGCTTGGAACGCCAGGTCGTGGGAAGGCGATGGATGCGAGTGGTATGAGCCTATTTTGAATCCCGGGCTTTGCTTGCTACTCGAATCACACCTGATAATCCTCTACATCAAAATATTGCATCTCCCTCCCTTCGCTCTGCATCCTCTGCATGTAGCGCAAAGCAGTGCCTGGCCAACGACCATAGTCGCCTCGCACCACTATATTTTAACAGTCACAACCTCGCTTTGCTCGATGTTCTTTTCCCGAAACCCCTTCCCAATCTCCAACCCTTAATCTCAAATCAGCAACTCCATTCACTCGAAGCTCAACCCTCCCCAAAAACACAATTTAGGAGGCGCAGTGTACAACCAGAAAGAGAAAAATGCCGCCGGATCTCGGCCCCAACAATTCAGATCATGGCGATTTCATGTGCTCATCTGACGAGTGCGAAGTCTACACAGAAGCCGAACAACGCGAACGTTATGGCGACGGCTGTTCCTATTACTATCCCGTCTACGTAGGCGAAGTCCTCGATGACGGGCGCTATCGCGTCGAGCACAAACTCGGCTGGGGAGGCTACTCCACCGTTTGGCTGGCCCAGGATATGCACGAAAATAAATCTGTAGCCCTCAAGATCATGGTCCCCGGGGAAGAAGGTGAACGCGAGTGTTATGTGCATAATGAAATCATCCAAAATGTGGTTGATCTTTCGGGTCTCACTATTTGCAAGAGGGCTTTTTACATCGACATCCCGGAAGGTAAGCGCCATATGGTATTGGTGCTTCCTCTACGTGGCCCAAGCCTTTATTACTCTGTAAATTGGGGTATACTCCCACCCGCCTCCCACCGAGTTCCTGCGGCGAAGCAACTGCTCCTAGCTTTGAAGAGACTTCATGATGCGGGAATGATCCACCGGGGTATATATTAACTCAACCCTTCTAAACAACTCATAGCTCTCCCTAGGAAGCCGGCTAACACTGAATATCTTTAATAGACCTGAACCAGGGAGCTGTTCTATTCGACATGCCACCCATTGACAACCTCACGACAGCCCAAAGGTATGAACTATTCGGCCGGCCGCGAAAGATTCTCTTAGATGAAGTGTCCTGGAAACAAGCCGAGCTTGTAGAACCACTCAAGTTTCCAAAAGGCTGCGTTGGGAGCAATGTCTACCTCGGCGACTTTGGCCTTTGCATCAAGGCCGGCACGCCAGTGAAGCGCAGGATGCAAGGGCCCGCTAGGTTCTGCGCTCCAGAGCTATTCCACGGCGCAGACCCAAGCTTCGCCACTGATATGTGGGCTTATATGAATCTCTTCGCTTGCTTTTACCTGGGTACCGATGCTATCTGGGGAGAGGGACTCCTACTGACGACCCGCATCATTGAGACCTTTGGCCCGTTTCCCGCCCATTGGAAAGGCTCGCATTACCTCCAGCATGTGGATAAGTCGGGTTGGTTCAACCCAAACCCGGATATGGATTACTGGTATGACCCGCAGACAAAGACTGTTCCGAAAATGAGTCTTGAGAGTAAAATAGATAGGTTACGCCCTGACATTAGTGAGAATGAACGGTATCATGCCTTGAAAGTTATGTACAGGGGGTTCCAATACCTGCCCGAGAATAGGCTTACGGCGGCTCAGCTCCTCGAAGACGAGTCATTCAAGATTGTCATGGGCTTCTACGGAATCTAGAGGGCTTATTGTAACTGCTGGTCTGGAGAGCTGAGGACATAAACGCTTCAAAGCTCGAGGCTCGAGGCTCAATACGAGTGTTTATTTGATAGAGGACCTCGGAAGTCTGGTCGGCGGATCAAGCTGGTATCTTCTCCCTTACTCGGCACTTACTCTACGGATCTCCGTAATCCTTTCTCGGCGGTGGACCGTTTTCCGGAGTGAGTGGTGTAGTTCTTTACATTCTGGGCACCAAGGTCCTTAGGGATTTAGTTCCCTTTCAATTTAAGTGGCTTGCACGAAGTTCGTAGCCAGATGCGAACATCACCAAGCCAAGACAGCAACAGTTTCTTCTGTCAACCGACCCTTTATAGAGCGGATACACCTACCAAACGAGCACATACGACCATAGCTCGCAGATAATTGAGGGTCCCGTCCGCTCCCCTGAACACAAGCTGCGAAGCGTCAGACTAGTAGTTGGGTCGGTGACGACCAGCGAATCCCTGGTGTTGTATGTTTTTTGCCCTTTCTCTTTCTTTCTTTCTTTTTTACTCGTCACTCTTCTAGTAATTATGTACAGCCTGCTACAGTGTCTAGGGTCCTTACAATGTGTATATTTGGCGACAATGAGGCTCTTATTGAAAAGGGAATGATGCTACCAAGTTAATGTCGTGGGAAGGCCTGAGAGAGAGTTCCAGGTCTGTTGGTGTGGTTTTGTTGATTGGTCTTTAAGCCAGACATGTGTATTCCTTGACCTTTACATGAGATTGATACAGAACGGAACGTGACGAAACGGCTCGTGTCGTGGGTGGGCTAGCCTTGTCATGCCCAAGTCATGCTCTTCCAAATATCCCAAATATCTGTGAAGGGGAAATATCCCTCTTGAACATATACTCAAGAACTCATCCTCCAAAGTAGCACATCATCCCACCCTCAAAAGGAACATTGAAGTCGATGCAACGACTTCTCTCTAGGCCCCCGTTAGGAATCGGCTAGATTCGTCGTAAACGATTCAACCCATAAAGGAAGCTTCTTCAAAAGAGGGGAAACCTAGGTCTGGTGACCTCTTATTGTAACAAGATGCGAGGGGTAAACGATGGGAAGACTATTATTCCAAGTCCATCCTTCCCTGAAGAGAGTGACTCGACACCATAACTGGAACTAATATGAATGCTTTTTCCCCTCTGCGCCGGCGCCTTACCTAGTGTCTGGTAGATGGGCTCCGCCATTATGACAGTCAAATGTGAAGGACAATCCCGCGATGCCTCGTCCAAAATGAGCTGGTCCTTTGAATGAACAGTAGTTGAACTTCGATGTCCATTATGTAAGCCACATCGAGTCTCTTCAGGTGCAAAGGTCTGTGCGACGGTTCAATCTGTTCCAATTGAGTGTCAATTTGAAGGCTTGGCTCTTTTCGAGTGTACCTCGAGGTTTGTACATCCGCTTACATAACCCAGCGTAAATCTCTGTGATGCTTCAATCCCGAACTTCCTCAGCAACTTTTTCAAACCTCACGCGAGCCGACAGCACCTCCACCGACGCCATCACCGCGTAGTCAACCGCCCATCCCTCTGTCCTCCGCCAGAGCTCAATCCCCTCAATTCCGTCCCTTGCCTCTTATCACCACCACCAAGCGACGCATTGAGCTCCTAGCGGAAACACCCAACCCTCAAATCCCCGAAACAGAAAAAAAAAATCTTTCTCTTCTCGTTCGTGTCTTAATAAAAACAACACAACCTTTCTTCTCGCAAAAATGAGCTCAACACTCACAAGACCCCTCCCCAAACTCCTCCGCCCCTCCCCCCTCCAAGGCCTAACAACAACGCGCGCCCACCAAACCACCGCCCGCACAAAACGTGCCCTCCGCATCCGCCCACACGCCTCCCACACTCTCCGCCAACCAGCCACCGCCCCGGCGCCTCACCTCGACGAAATAGTCTTCAACCCGCCATCCTCCCAACCGACGGTCTACCACACGCCCTTCAAGTTCCTGCCCCAATCCGATCCCCGACGAAGCAACAACCTCCAGCTCCTCTTCCACAAGGACGCTGCCGAGGCTGCTTCGAGCGCGAACGGATATCTACCGCCTACCGTTGCGCCCGTCGCCGAGAAGAAATACCACTTGACTAAGGAGCAGGTCGCGGAGATTCGGAAGCTGAGGACGGAGGACCCGGAGACTTGGTCTGTGAAGAAGTTGGCGAAGAAGTTTGATTGCTCGACTACGTTTGTGCAGATCGCTACGAGGTATCAGGTTCCCGAGGCGTATAAGGAGAAGTTGGCCCAGGGCGAGATGAGGATGAAGGCTACTTGGGGTCCGAGGAAGATTAAGGCTAGGGAGGAGAGGAAGGAGAGGAAGAAGATGCTGTTTAGGGGCGAGTTATAATTATGGAACGTCTTTTGGGAGGGGTACCAAGTCACGGCCTTTTTCTCTCTAATTTTTGGGCGGAAGAACAAGGAAGGAAGGGGCTAGGCTGCGTATTCCACGGAAGAAGTATCTTGGTATGAAAGAGAGGAGTTGTACGAGGAATCGGGAAAGTCGAGAGGCCGAGATGAAGAGGCAAACCACGATGGGGAATGGGATTCGGGAATGCTCCAAGCTCTTCTGTACGATTATCGAAAAAACTGCCAACATCACCAAAAGTCCGTTGCACGGTCTCGCTTGTATAGATGGAACAGGAACCGCTGTCGCCATAGAACGGAGGTTTCCTAGGGTTTCCTCCCTTGTATTATTTTTTTGTTCTCTTATATTTATAAAAATACGACTCGTAACTTTTGTTTGCTTTCTTTTTTTTTTTTTTTTTTTTTCCCTTTGTTCTTTTTCTTCATTTTTCTTTTTTTCTCTCTTTTTGTTTTCCCTGATAAGAATACTTGCGAGTGTTGCGGTCGTTTTTAAATCAGCCCACCTCGGTGAGAGAAGAGTCCCTCCTTCAGACCCAAAATCTCGAGAATACCGTCGAGAAGCCTAAGGAGGAGAAATGAAAACGTACCCGCTAATTATGACCAAGCCTCCCATAGTCCGAAGACCTGCAGTCCAGATCCAGGACACCTTGCCGCCGTCCTTTGCATTACCTATTTGCGCCTAATAAAGAAAGAGATGACTAGGAAAAGAGAACAAACCATGTATGAACTGGAGAGTGAAGAATCCCTCCCATCATTGATTCTTCTTCATGTCGTCTTCTCCAGGGAGGACCCTCCAGCACCAACCACACCAACTCCGCACTTTACCCTCAACCTCCCTTTCGAGGATCTGAGAGGCGGACTTCTCGTCATGCCACTCGGGTACGCTCTGGCCAACACGGATCTTGACTACTGTCTTGTTCGTAACACAGCCGCCGGCGCCCTCAAACGGGTGCACATTGTATCCGGAGCGAGGCTCGACGCCGGGACTCTCGCGGTCCGAGTGAGGTGGGGAAGCAGGGGCAGGGGATGAGGATGGAGGTGTAGGGATCTCACCGGCGCTATCCATCTCGACTTCGGTTTCGATGGCCCCGAGGCAGTCGCCTTCACGACCGCAAGTAACGCCACGGTCACCATCCGTTATGCCCATTTCAGTGTACTTGCTGCGCCATTTCCAGATACTAGATGCTTTCATCAATCCCCGAGATCGGAACAGGCAGAAGCTTTTGAGAATGATGGAAGACACATACCGTAGGTAGGTCTGGTCTTTGCCACGAATGGACCTTCCGCATGGCTGGCAGAGCCAGACTCCCAAGGTCTCACACTGGCAAATTCCCTGCTGGATTACATTCGAAGAGATTGGTGTGTCCGGATCTAGCATGGGGTTGATGTGGTCCTTCAGCGGGGCTTCGGTGCAAGTCTGGCAAAGACGGCGATGTCTCTCCTTGAGGGCCTTTGGCTCAGGGGGCTTAATTGCACAATTCTAGGAAATTACAGCAAGGTTAGTCAGAAAAGAGCGTTTTCACGACCCAAAATCATATAATGGATATGTGTCGATGTGATTTGCAAAATAGTTGAGTCTTCAAATAACACAGTCCCCGTTAGCGACATCAGAAAGGCAAGCCTACCCGACAAACCACCCTTGAGCAGCGCCGACATTCGGCCACCATATCCCTGGCACATTGGCCCGCCTTTCCATGGAAATTCCGTAGAGAGGCATCATTCTCGCGCTGGATGTGCCAGATGCCGGCCCTAGCCCGGTACCGGAAAGTATCGCTTGGGTCCACAGGCATCTCGTCCTGATAGCAGCGGAGAGTCGAGGCAAGAAGGGCCTTGCGATATTGAATGAGGCCATCATGGGCGGCGCGGCATGTGCGGGAGAGGCTGTCGAGCGTAACGAGGTCGATGTGCGATGCGACTCCAACGGCGATTCTAGGATACGACAGAGAAGGAAAAGATGTTAGTGATTTGCCCTCTAGGATTGGAGAGAGCTAGTTGTTTTTGGTAGACTGGGGAAATTGGCCCAGAGAACGATTTACGTACGGATAGATGGATAGAGCTGTTCCGAGCAAGTTGGTAGATTTTGTCGAGTCGGGAGCGCTGCTAGGAGCTTCTTTAGGTTCGGTAGGTTCCTCTTGGAAGATGTGCATGTTGCTGTGTTGCACGGCCTTGCGGTGCATGTCGCTTGAGTAGGTATTGCGAATGGGCGTAATGCGCTGCCGGTCTCCAGGAGCCGGCTGCAGGTCGACCAGGACAGCCATGTCGACAGTGGAAATGAAGAACGGGAGAGTGTTTTAAAACTCGAAGGGCAGAGGATTCCGATTCAAACAAGTTCCGATTTGGATTGCGGTTATTCCCCTCTTGATAGCAGAGGGCGCGCTTAACATAAGCTTGTTAGTAGATAGAGGAGATCATGGCGGGGTATGGCGATCCGATACGCAGGAAGGACTAAGAGACAATCTGATAGTCAGAGCCCCGGACAATTTGATTGAAAAGCAAGGACGGTTCGAGCAGAAAACGAAGGTAGAGACGTGTCCTCTGATGCTTCGCGACAGAAAAATGATAGGATTCCGGTGCTAGGGACGAGAGAGGGAGAGAGAGAGGTAGGAGAGGTGAGAGAAGCTGAAACTACGCTATTGTCGAGGCCAATGACGGAGATGCACGGATCTGGGCTTAGCGTATCGTGGAGCACAATTGTAGGTACAAGTTGTCAAAGGTACAGAACAGTTTTGAATGTGGAGACGAACAATTGAAGCTATGTACTCGATGACTTCAAACAAAGGAAGGAGAGCTAGAACTGTCAGGATCAGGTGGTTCCTGCTTTGGGTACGGAGCAGTGAGATGGTGTGGCAAGTGGTGATTCTTCCCTTCCTAATTTTGTTACTGGTGAGCTAAATTTGGATGATTCCTTCCCTCCCTTCGATCCCGCGATTTTATATCTTCTGTTTTTTTTCTTAAACCCCAACAATTCTCCGGTCGGATCTAGTAGATGAGGAACAGCACGGCGAGCGATGGCTGTGTCAATCCACCTAAGACGATATTAGGATGACCAGGTGTTGGGATCGAGGGAGCGCAACGATGATGCGACGAATACCCCGCAGGTCCTGACGTGCTCCTGGACGCGGCGTCTAGAAAGGTCGATGGCGGGGTGTGCCTGGTGCTACAGATTAGAATGGAGGGCAGCTGATGATACTTAACAGAGGACTTCGTACCTGATGTTAAGTTAGTTAGGTTCGACTATCACGGATGTATTTGGTACTTTTTAATCGATTAGGTTCATGACGAAGATTGATGTCGAGGATCCTGAAGGGAGCTTCTCCGTCTTCCGAACACGTAAAGTTCATACCCACACGCATACCAACACGAATATCCACGTATGATGGGAAAGTTAAAGGGACATTTGCGAGATGCGTATCCTGATTGAAGAGGCGCTATTCCCTAAAGGAGCGAGATGTTGAGGCTGACACCTTGGAACCGGAAAGCTATTCAGGGTCTCCTCATGCGCTGACGTCACTGTAAAAACCTCAATTCCAGCATTGCATTGCCACAGCCCTTATTGATAGTTTACAAGTGGATGGCTGTGCTGACCAAGGGGAAAACGACAATGGTTCGTCATGGATGAAAATTTAACAGCATATTTTGGTATTTATGTGGCCAATTTGTAAACTAGTATATCGAGGTCTATTCTTCGCTCCTGTTCTAGACCACTGAATCTGTATCAGATCAGTCGGCTGGCAGTTGCTTCCATTGGTTTCGTTGGGGCTTCACGATGCTGGACATGACGTCTCAGCACTTCTTAATGCCAGCTGTCTCCACCCGGCCACTGTAACTTCCGGATCAAGCGGTTCCCCCTTCATCCCTTGACCAATCAACTTGGTGTTTCATTTCTGAAGTACATTGATCTCGGTGAATTTCATACCGGGATGGCGCCCTTATCCTGACACCTCATCTTCCAAGTTTTAGACCTTGCTCATTACAAATCGTTTATCGTCTCTCATCAACTCTATCGCATATAGAACAAACCGGATCTAGGGCATGAAATCGACATCTGGATAGATTCCCTCGCATCCTCCCTCATCGCCGCCAAGTTGTCATCGGACTCACTTGTACCTTGACTTTGATGTCCGGGTTCCTCATCGGCCTCGTCGGATACATCCCGTGGACCTTTCGGGATCCAGGAATCATTCATAGGCGAGGGTTTGGCTAGGCTGTAAGAGCCGTCTCCTTTCCCAAACTCCGTATAGTAGCACACATCTGTCTCGACACCTTCAAAATGAGGCTCCTCCACTGGAACCTCCCGTGGCCGCGGACCCCTTCGGCCTTTGACTTTGAGCGCGTCATCATCCCCCTTGAAGACGCCCATTTACACAGCTATTCGGCTCGCGTGGGAAATGAAAGCCCCGACCCTATGAAAGACCCGGATGTCGACGAGGGCGGAAAGGACAGCGAGCATGAGGAAACGGGCATGTTGGAGATGAGCGTGTCCGAGTACTCGATTGAGGGGTTGAGAAGGGAAGTGAGGAAGGGTGCTCGCGGAATCCCTTCTGATTATGAGCGTATGTTAACCCGGGGAAGGGCGCCCTCTTGCCGGCCCAAGTTCGAGACTTTCTCGGCTAGCATTCTTGATGTTGACGATATCCTCTTACAGTCCGTTCCAAGGTTGTGAATAAGGCCATTCAGGATATCGGCATGGGGAGTTATAACTGGCAGCTCTTCATTCTTTGCGGCTTCGGCTGGTTTGCAGACAAGTAGGTTCTAACTCGCCCCGTTTGGAATGTACCAGATGGCTAACAACATTTTTTTTTGATCTCTAGTCTTTGGTTACAAGTGAGTAATAGGTTCAAGCCTAATTACCATATTGAAAGGGAATCTCGCTGACCAGGACTTAGGGTATCTCCTTGACCTTACCATCTCTCTCCGCCGAGTTTGGCGTCGCCGAAAAGACCGTCCGCTACACCACCAGCGCAGTCTTTCTTGGTCTCTGCTTCGGCAGCTTCGTCTGGGGCGTCGGCAGCGATGTCCTCGGCCGCCGAATCGCCTTCAACATGACCCTTCTCATAACAAGTGTCTTCGGCATGCTCGCGTCCTACGCGCCTAGCTGGGGTTGGGTCTGCTTCCTCTACGGCGCCCTCGGTTTCGGCGTAGGTGGAAATCTCCCCGTAGACGGCGCGCTATTTCTGGAGTTCCTCCCAGACGCTTCTAGCTCCTTACTCACTTTGCTTTCCGTCTGGTGGCCCATCGGTCAGCTCGTCGCCTCGCTTGTTGCGTGGTTCTTTATTGCGAATTGGCCTGCCGATGAGGGATGGCGTCACTTTGTCTTTGCCATTGGTGTTCTGACCTTCATCATGTTCCTCGTGCGATGCTTCGTCTTCCACCTCTTCGAGTCACCCAAGTACCTCCTCAGTCGCGGTCGATATGCCGAAGCCGTCGCCGTGGTACAGGGTATTGCTTACAAAAACGGTGCCAGGACCTGGTTAACCACCGATGTCCTGGATGCCGTCGTCGACGACGCCGCGCGTGCTGAAACTCGCCCTCCTCGAGTCTCCGCCGCGAATGTCATACTAGAGAAGCTCACTTCCTTCTCAGCAGACCGTCTGCGCCCCCTGTTCAACACTCGAAAGCTCGGCATGGCCACGGCACTGCTGTGGTTCTGCTGGGCCACCATCGGCATGGGCTACCCCCTCTTCAACGCTTTCCTCCCCCAATACCTCTCCCACGGCGGCAGCGGCTCCTCCACCGAATCGACCCTCACTCCCCGAGACGACGGTTCCTCCGCCGCCGCGCCAGAAATTTCCAACGAAACTTACCGCAACTACGCCATAACCTCCATGGCCGGCGTCCCCGGCTCCCTCCTAGCAACCTACCTAGTCGACCACCCCTCCCCTTTCTTCGGCCGCCGCGGCACCCTCGCTCTCTCTACCCTCGCCTCGGCCGTCTTCCTCATCCTCTTCGTCACCCACGGCACCACCCCTTCCTCGCAGCTCTTGTTCTCGGCCATCGAGGCCTTTACTCAGAATATCATGTACGGCGTCCTCTACGCTTTCACCCCCGAGGTGTTCCCGGCCCCCGTTAGAGGCGCGGGCACGGGTGTCGCGAGCTTCTTGAATCGGCTGACAGGGCTGATGGCGCCGATACTCGCGGCGAATGTTCCCGGGGATGGGAGGAGTGAGCCGGTTTTCTTGGCCGGGGGGTTGATTTTTTCGGCGTTTGTGGGGGTTTGTTTGATTCCGGTTGAGACGAGGGGAGCACAGATGTTGTGAGGAGGCGAGTGAGAGGGTTGTTATCTTTTCTCAAGGGTTATCATGTTTGTTGACAGGCGCAACAACAAAAGCATATACACATGGTCTATACACAGGGGCGGTTGTTTTGTATCAGGCACAGGTCGCTTTTATATTCATGTGAACGAGCACAATCTGCGTTACACGCTTGGTATATATCTAGCTCTCTACATTGTACACTCTTTTTTGATAGCAAACCATACACTCGAGTCTCCCGATATGAAGCCATCCAAACCTTTTGCGCCCACCTAATTGCAAGCTTGCAAACATGCCAACAGAGCGAAATCAAAGACAGAACGTAGATGGGAGAGACAAAAACAGAGAAGTAAAAGAAGCAGTCCGGATACAAGTACACCGCTGAATCCAATCACCGATTTCCCTTAGCTCCCGCCGGCGCATCCACCCTCCTCCTCCTAAACGACTGCCCCATAGCATCCTTGACCATCGGATCCGCCCGAATCGTATTCTGCACCAACCACTCCGCAATCTTTCCCCTCACAGTCTTCAGCATCTCCTCATCCCCCTTGAACGGCGACAGCTCCACGTCCAACAACCTCCCCGAGAGCTCATCGACCTCGTTAGCCAGCGCAGTGACGCGGTCGATCTGCGCGTGAACGGCCTTGTCGGAGTCGCCAGGAGTCTTAGAGGGAAACGCGAGGGGCCCGATCTGCGAGAGGGCGATGTAGAAGGTGACGCAGAGTCTGCGGGCCAACGCGACGAGTTGGAACTGTAGCAGGGGCGGGTGGCTGAAGAGCGGGGACTCGAGGACGGGGTTGAGGAGGGAGAGGAGGGTGGAGGATGGTCGGGTGGTGATGTGAAGTTCGAAGGCGGCCATGGCGACGAGGAAGAACCAGCGCCAATAGCGCGCGAAGTCGAGATACCCGAAAAATCCGAGGACGTACTGGACGACGGCGTAGATTACGTAGTGAGGGACCACGCCCATGATCGTGCCCCTAAAGGCATATTCGTACCTTGAGGCGCAATCCTTCCATTCTATGACGGCGGGCCCGAAGCGTTCGTAGGCGAAGCGACTCGCCTCGTTGAGAAGCGTATCAGCAGCGATCTTGAGACGGATGAATTCCGAGCCGTCGGAGGTGGTGCCTTGGGCTGCTTTATCCGGGTGATGCACGGCGGCGAGGCGGCGGAATCGGGATTTGATCTCGCGGTCGGAGGCGGTGGGGGGCAGGCCGAGGTAGGTGTAGAAGTTGCCTTGGCGCCGGAGCTCCCAGGAGGCTTCGTAGATGGTGTAGAGGAGGTAGAGGGAGATGACGAGGATTTGGATGGTGCGGCGGTCGCGGGCGAAGCGGGGGTGGCCGGGTTGGGGTTTGGGGTCGCCGGCGCGGATGGTGAGAGAGTACCAGATGGATTGGGTCCAGCCTGCGACGAGCTGGGGGAGAAGGGTGGGTTAGAGATGTTGTTTTGGGAGAGAACGGGAAGGGGATTCGGGGACTTACTGATGGGAGGAACCACCAACCGATGAGGGAGAGCATCTTTCGTGGTTTGAAAGAGTGGACGGCGACGGATATGGGGGGACGGCGTAGTCTTATTGTAACAACATGGGGATTGAGGGTGATGTGTAAGCGTCGAGGTTAGGATCAAGGCGGATTGTGTCGAGAATTCGAGTTAAAGAATGAGGCAGCCGTGATTGAAGGGTACAATAGTTGGTACTTCTGAGCTTGAGGATGTTTGATGTCAGCCTCGGGCGCTAAATTTAACAAGTGTCAATTACAGGGGTCAATCGATAGGCGGCTCCGCTGGACCCCTGTACAATTGTACTTATTCTCTTGCGGGCGGTTTAATTGTTAAGCCTCTATGATTATCAACAGCATCAATCAGTGCATTCGACCTCGTCCGGTTGATTCGAGAAAGCCCACAGACGGGTTTCTCGTCGCTCCTCACTTCTCAACAATGTCACTTTTAAGTTTACCTCCCGAGATTTTAACACAAATATTTGATCACATCGACTCGTCTTTTTTCCGCGAGAATTTAGCCCATCTCACAGTCTCCAAGCTCTGGTTTGAATTCGCTCGCCCAACGTTCTTGAAGAACATCACACTTTCTGCTGAGAACCTGCGAGTTTTGGTCTCCTCCGGGGCTACGAAGGAGCCATCTCCGCTTCAGGACAGCTTGGAAGCCCTATTCCTAAAGATAAGGGGAGATCAAGTCCGTATCTCACGTTTCTACCAAGAATACCGCTATCGCCAGGGATCCAATGCTTCGAACGCTCCTCCCGCTCCAGACGAGTTTCACGGAGACAATGCGCTCGAGACCTGGCTAAAAGACCTAGACACCAACCTCGCGCAGCTTGCAATCATGGCTCAGAAATCTCGCAGGTTGCGCGTCTTGCGTATACAGGCCTGGGGCTATCCCGCCCCTGCGCCTCTTCCTAGTTATGACGGCTACTATTACCTCTCACTACCCACGATGCGCGCCTTACTCTCAGTGGAGAACCTGAGCGTTCTCGTGCTCGACCTATCCACCAACTTTTTGATTTCATCAAGAGGGCGTGGGGGGGATGCGGGTGGTCATATTTGCACCGCCATCGGGACCCTTCTTGGGACTCTTAGAACCCTTCACGTACGCATGCGCAGCATTTGCCCCGATGTCCTGAAACCCCGAGATCCTAATGGCAGCCTACGCGTGAGTACGGTGGTTGTCAACTTGAGTCTTGATTTGAATTTAGGAGGGATAACTTCGGCGTCTCACTCGAGACAATGCGGTCCTTTGAGTTGGGGATTTCTTCAGCTGAAGGCAGACATGCGGGAACAGGCGGAAGCTCTCGCGGCGCGGATGGCTTCCCCGAAGACCGTGAGGATCCTGACTCATTCATATCCGAACTTTCGGAGGCAGTCGCTGGATGTGTTGACGGGGAAGACCATGATACTAGAAGGCGATGTGGCGTGGGATGAAGATGGTGAGACCGTCGAGGAGTACTCGGGGCGGCCGGAATCCGACTTCTCAGATGATGACTCTTCCTTTTTCGATGATTAATGTTACGACTTAGATCCGACGAGATTGGAGACTGTGGACTTGGCGAAGGGACCGACGCGTGGTATGTAATCAATCAACGCCAAGCGTTCTTGACTCGTTTTCGAGTTCACGGATGTATATGAGTTCTATGAGAGTTCCGCTGTCACGGAAGAGTAGGCGCTTCCTGGTGAGGTCAAGGCGGAGTCGGTTATCAAATCGTCATATAACATACACAACAGAACAGGTAGTGAATATAGCTTACGATCCATTAGATCTGCTGCTTTCTCTTCCTACGGGTGTGTCTTTTGTGACCTGTGTTGTCAATGGCCCTCCTTAATGCGTATCAACTAATGAAGTGCAGGAAAAGGTGGGTGCTGTTCACGATAAGGCCCCTGCAAAACGATGAAGCTCTTGGATATGCTCAGATTATGATTTTTCTTTATCAATGTGCTGGAACTAGCCGCTGATTCTACCATATCAGTGCTCCCAGGCGGTGTGGCAGTCATAACAGCAAGGCGAGCTGTGTTGTCTGCAGTCGAGACAGCCAAGACGCTGTATAAGAACACTGGCCGTGATAACCTCTTTAGCCAGGAGGCAGAATCCATGTGGACATTTTGGAAAGATCAAGTTGTCAAATGCCTTTTAAACATTTGTTCGCATCGAGGACGCGTCTGCTGAAGGCGGCGGCTTCAGGGATGGGGGGGAAGGCCAATCGCGGTGTCAGATTAAAGGCTTACAGGCCGAAGGGCGGGATCGCATATTATGTCGAGCCTTGGTACAGCTGGGAATAGACCAGCCTGATTACAACAGTGACAAGGACAATAGAATGGAAGGGGAGGAGGATAAGGCTTACCAGGATTATAAGGCAAAGAACAACATTGAGTACACATAGACTAGCAACCCAGAAAAGAGGGACACTGATTCCTAGCCGACACCGACAGAACGGATAGGCAGACGAGTACCACTAGCAACTACAGAAACGGCCGCAGACACAACCTACGTTCCTTGAAGGGAGTCGGATCGGATCCGTTTGATGATGGCAGAACCATAGGAAGAGTAACAACAAGGTCCCAGTCCCTTCACGTGAAGTCCTGAGATTTGGCCTTATGTATACACCTGTTGGCCCTTTAAATTTTAAGAGAGGTAATGATAAAAAGCAACAATAATCATAACCAGCAAACTTCTATTAAACCAGACCGGATACCACTGCAGCTGAATGACTCAGAGGGAAAAACAGAAGTTGGCGGGGGGTTTAAGATGAGGAATCAGGGACTGACGGGCTAATCCTGTTAAGCACCACTTGAGCGGCACCCCATCTCAGGTTCCATATCTCATTGTGGTCTGCGCCCCTGACGATTGTGCTACGATACTTAATGGGTCCATCCTCATGCTGCAAATCCCAACATTGATCAAACCACAGCGTACCCTTAGTACCTCCATCTCCAACCATGAAGTCGTTCTCCGCGAAAAAGACGTCGATACTCAATCTCCTTCCGGCGGTGCGTAGAGCCTGCTCTAAACGCGGCACGAGAGTGTCGTAATCTCCCCAGTCGCCCCAAACACCCTCATTCTTTTGCATGAATAGCACTGCATCGTCCGAGATGCCTTTTGTACTCTCGGTGTATATGTGGTTTATGATATCTTGCAAGAGCTCCTCTTCAAATCTGATGCCATCATTGTCTTCTCCATCTCTGACATCGCTTGCAGACTCCGGTCTTGGGGGGGCAAGTTTGTGAATGACGGGTTGGCTAAAACCGACCGAGGCGGCAACGGCAGGACTAATATAATTGTTTATCAGACTCACAAACTTGTCGGTGTGGTCAATTATGCTAGCAGGCAGCAACTGAGCCATTCGCATAGTTGCTGAGCTTGTATGCGAAGGGAGGATCCAGGGTGCACCGATGGCAAGGTACGGTCTCTCTGGATGAAGAATCTCAGGGTAGTTTAGTACGAAGTCGAGAGCGTAGATTGTGCCGCCGCTATGGCTGGCGACAGAGACGTGTTCAATTTCAAGGTGTCTGAGCAGCGCTATGTTCACCTCTGGTCCAAGTCACCACACTATTAGTTCCCAGGGTGTAATACGAAGCATCCGAGGTATTATATCTTGAATGCTAACTTGGGTAGCGTAGGCTAACCTGGGAAAGCTCACCACGCCAAAAGCTCATGCGAATTTTCTGATCAACCACATCAGTACCCCCAATGCCCGGTCTGTCGGGGCTGATAATGCGAATCTTGTGCTTCCTTGCGATATCATCCTTCGCGATGTGGAGCAAGCGCGATCCCATCATTGGCGCAAAGAATAAAAGCACGTTTTCTTGCTCGGGATGAGTCTTGTTTCGATAGCCGAAGTCGGCATATTTGACCTTAAACGGGCTGACGCGACCCTTGGCTGGATCTGCGGGTAGTTCAAAGGTCTGATTAAATCGTGGGTCGTCGATATAGTTAGGCCGAGCTGTCATAGTGCAATACACGTAATAAGACCTGGACTTAAAAACGTCAAGTAGGGTGTTACCTAGCGGAACAGACGAGCAGGTTAAGAAACTCAGATATAATCTATCGAGGTAAAGTTAGGTGATTCGACGACATTTCGTCGATGTAGATATATCTACTTCGTATTCGCGTATAGCGTGCGTGAAAAGATATATTGTCCAGATCAGGGTAAAGGCTGACTAATCCGCCTTCTTGGCAGTGGGCGCCAAAAGCGAATTCCAAGTTAACTGCGCTGGGCATTCCTGTTTCTTTTTATGTGTGATGTTGCGGTCAGGCCGTCTCAGCATTAAGAAATATTAACTTCCTTGACAACTACAAGTACTCCGGGTTTCTTAGAATTGACTCTTTCTGGCAAACAACAAGCTTAAATAATAAGCTCATTCGCGAATACTAAGAACAACCAGGCGGACGCATTCGCACTTGAGGTTGTTTATCCTGGTGAAGGGGCTAGCTAATTGGATACACTGCTGATGGTCGAAGTGGATAAGTTTGGTACCATCTTCCATCTGCTAACTGCGGATGGACAATTTCCCATGAGGTAGCCGGAAGCTTCTGCTTGACACGAAAATGGCGAGAGACTATAAGATTAGAGAGAATGTACGGTCTCAATAAATATATAGTCTTCTTCTTAAAATAGAGTGGTCCTTCCTTAAAGATATGTATGAAGGATAGAATTGAAGAGAAGCAATACACATTCAGGGTTGCCATGGCATCAGACTGTTCCAGAGATCATACATTAGTCCCATTTCAGCGACGCCTTGTATTAGGTGCCGCTTTGAGAGGTTTACCTTACAAGGCCCCGTTTTGGGACTTCCTTACAATTCATTTAAATTGATTAGAGTAACCATTCCGAAACTTTCTCACCTATTTAGATTGAACATTCTCACATTTCCCAGAACCTTGTTTTTAGAAGCCTATAAGTATTATATATCCATAACTACCTCCGATATAACTAGTTCTCGTGTCAGCATACTGAGACGGGGAAAAAGGTGACTGCAGTGTAATTAGTGCAGTTCTCTCATGGGCCGCAAGGGCAGGGCGGAAGAACTTTCTTCCTTTACAAGGATAGGGGCATATTCTTTTCTTTCCTTCCCTTCTTCCAGGAGAAATTCCAGAAGTTCTTCATCATCAAGTTATCAAGTTCAAGTCATGTTCTTCAGCAGTTATTTTAGTCCTTCTTCTAATTGACTTCCTTTCAGTCAGTTATCATAGTTCTCGTCTGGCCCTATTTCCGGACAGTTCTTCTATTGTTTTGTGTGTGGAAGTGTCCTCTATTTGACTCTTCCACCACCTCATGACTTCCCCCTATTTGGAAGCCTTCTTCTTTTCTGATACGGCTCTATTCCCGTTGATCAACCATTCCGACGTTCCATTTCCATTCCTGCAGGCGGAATTGCAGCAGCTTCTTGCAGGAACCATTCTTGACCATTTGACCACTTCCTTCTTCTTTCCTTCTTCTTCTTCTTCTTTTCTCATTTCTTGTGGTGTGCGGGCAGGCTGCACTGCTCCGTCTCAATACTATCTAGGCTGTTTAACTATATTATGATAATTCCCATTATAACCTATAACTTAGAACAGTCTTATAGTTCTTAACTCCTACTTATAACATAAGATAATGCTGCACTCTCTTAGGCAGTTGCTGATCTTTTTGTAAACTTCGTTTCCCTTGTGCTTGTGAACTTTTACTTTAAGCTCCATCAGGTAAGACAAACCCACCTGCACATCGTCAAAAACAGCCCTGTAACCGAAGATATTCAGGCGTTACTTAGGATTCGGGTTCAGCCTACACCCGACAAGAGTCTCCTAAGTGATGTTCCGGCAACGCTTAGCGAACTGAATCTGCTCCTTAGTCCAGAAGCTTCTTTCTCCTGGCTAGGAGTGATTGTATCTGATAAGTGAAGTATGTATCGATTGCCATTCTGGTCCCAGACGTAGAGGAATATTTTCTGTGTGTCTAGTGTATTTGTATTGAAATCTGCCTTGACTATGGGAGCCTCCTTGTGGTGGAAGAATCCCTCTGGGGCGTTTGATGTTTTCAGGTCAAGATGAACCTTAATGGCTGAAAGCTTCTCGCTACGTCTGGTTTTTGTGTGGAATATGAGTCCACCCTAGAAATAGGATGGAGGATTGGTGTTGTAGTATGTGATAGGGGTCTTTTTATATAGCTTACGGGTACCATCTTCGCCGAGCCTCTAGAGTACAGTCTGGGGATCTGCATCGCATATGGCCCACTGCAGGTTGGTTTCGATGTATTTGCCCAACGGGTAGAGCGCAAATAGAGCGAAGGTAATGATTAGATTGCGCTGCATGGCTGTTACCGCTAGGAAGACTTTAAACTCCGAGAATCGAGAGCGAAAACTTCGTAATAAGACTATTAGTATACCGTCCTTAAGAGCTTAGCCCCAAAACACCTAAATCAGCTTAACCAGTCCGCCCAACCTGTTGGATGCACTCGACGCCTGGAGGCGATGAGATGGTTAACTCCAGTCCAGACCAAATGGCCAGGTAGATTGATAGGATGCAGGAAAAGGTCGGTGGCTAGTGCGCCCCCACGTAAATTAGTATGAAGGATGAAAACTCCATGCGAGGAACGCAGGGCAATACACACATGTCCTGGAAATTTGATCTATACGTAATATATCATGTCAGGGTCGAGCAATAGCTGCGATTCCCTTAAGGAGCTAGCGCCAGAGTCTTCGAGCACGCGACCAATTCCTGATTGTGGAGATCCTAATGACCACCATGTGTGAGTCTCAAGCGACATGTATTAGAAGAGAACCTTCCGCTCACTATCCTTCCCTTGAAGGGCTGCTCTCCGTCCTTAAACGGCTTTCTTTTGCAATACTAGTGAATGAGTGCTAAGGGCTTAATGGTCCCTTTTCCTTGGTTTATTCTACGCTTTGACGCTGTCTCATGCGGTGCGTGGCGGCGCTCTAGAACTAGCATTCTAAGAGAATCGAGACGAGAAATTTTGGCCGAGCTGGGTTTTACAGTAATCCGTACGAGGAAGAATTGGAATCATTGCTATCGACAGAAAAAAGAGCAGCGCCTGAATCCTCCGGAAAGCTAGTGTTTGGAGCTTTTGCTATTGCGGAGATACCTTGAATCGTGCCTCTAGGAAAGTACACTAGTATCTCCAAGATATAAAGGGTGGTGAATGTTAAAAATACAACATACCTCGGTATTATTAGTCGGTTGTATCAAAATACATCGATATTACGCCTCAATCTCCAAGGGAATGAATTTTGGACAAAGCATCTTTGTATTATGACCGACACTCACTCGTTGAGAATTGGAAGGGCTCTTGTAGTTGAGGAGTGCTTCCAGGTCGTACGGCAAACCAATCGCTTCGTCAACATCAATTACACACGCCATGGGTGATCCGGGGACAAATCTATATCACATCCCTGTCGGCAGTTCCCAAGAGCCGACACCAGGGGCCATCTTTAATCGCAGGTGGCTGACAGGCCATTAGAGAAACACCTTCCTCCAGCGTGGCATGAGGTGACGGCATGCAGTGTTGAGAGGGAGCCATTCTTCAACTAGGCGGCATCAGTGGCGCCCCAAGCGATGCTGGCGATGCCACCAGCTCTGCAGACAGAATTCTTGACGTCGGCACCGTGGGTAAATTAATAGTACCACTTGGTAAGGCTTGTAGTCTAGTCTCCGGTCCTGGTCGTAGTGCCGTCGTTCGCCATTGTTCCTTCATAAAGTGCGCCAACCAATACGGCACCGGCCACTTGGTAGTTTCAGCTGATGTCCATGAGGCGGGACGAGAACCAGGTCATCGGCGATACATTAGTTTGCTGTATCGACTCTCGGAGTACAGAGCACTGATGGGGCATTTATTTACACGGGTTTGACGCCTAGGGCTGAAAGACACCCCTCTTTTGCGGCTGAACCTGGGAGTCCGATCAGAGAGGCCAAGGAGATGTGAGGTGTAACGGCATCACTGGATGAAATCACACAGAGCTGATCAGGTGACATAGAAAATGGCGCAAACATCGGGATGCCGTCCCCGGTGCCGTAGCCAGAGCCTCGGAAATACTGCAACTAGTTGTGACGACCCAGGGCGGCTCATGGTTGCAAAGCACAGTCAGTCGATACGGGATTGTGTGAATCAGTACGGAGTAGCCGTGCCTTTTGCTTACTTCGAGCACGGGTGGCGTCGAGTCGAGTTCGCCACTTCCGCATTCACCTCATTAGAGCCGCTGTAGTAAGAGAGTTAACAATGAAGCTAGAATAAGACCCGGTAGTTAAATAGGGTACTGTGCTTCATCAGTGACGTGATGCATCACTCTTCAAACACTGGGGACAGGTAATATATTCCGCTGGTATATACTTCGAACTGAGTATGGTGTGTTCCGTTGGTACAGAGTATTCTAGACTAGATCAGTCCAGATGCTCCATCTGACTCCTACCAAGTCAGAATGGCAGCAATCGCAAGCCATACAAGCACAGACTTGCACGACAAACTGGTTGCGTCGCTCTCATCTTCTCCTCCCTTGCCACCACCCCCATTGCTACTACCTCCTTTGTCGCTATCGATATCGTCAACCTCAGGATCGTAGACCTCGCCCTGCTCCTGTGCCCGGAGGCAGCTCAACTTTGCAAAGCCAGGCTCAACCTCAGCCGTAGGGTCCTCGTTGAACCGCCCGAAGAGCGTTAGAATCGGGCGGTAGCTGTGCGTGACGGTCCGCCACCTCTGCTTCTCCTCCCTCGGTCCGTCCCTGCCATCCAGTGACCATCCATCGCTAAAGGTGGTCGACCCGTTGAGGTACTGGATCGGGACGCCCCATCCTACCACTCTGTTAGTATCTCAGCCGCGCAAGAGCATCACGGGTTCGGTGCTTGACTGACTGTCGCGCAGAACTGACAAGCTCTGCATATATCCGCTCCCGCACGCAGAGGGCACCTCGATGCCGAGGCAGCGGTGGCGGACGCCCCACGAGGGGCCCTCATCCGGCCTTATTTCGTAGGCCAGGCGAGCCGCCTTCTCGAGGCCGGTGATGCAGGCATCGTTGACCCAGGGCGCGCAAGAGCCATCGGGCGTCGCCGACTTGTTGTCGGGGTTGTTGCTGATAGAGGCATTGCCAGAGGCCGGCAAGTACCAGATCCAAGCGCAGAAGAGCCAGTCGGGATGGGCGTCGACAACTGGACGGCCGCCGTCAGAAGCGTTGGCGCTGGGCACATAGAGCGACCCCGGCGCGACGATTCGGACGTCCTCGCCGATGACTCGGCGCTTGCCCTCGGCCTCGAGGTCCGCCGGCAGGCGTGAGAGGTCGACGCCGGTTAATTTGATAGTCCAGCCGTCGAGCGACGCACCGGGCCACGGCTCAGACACGTTGAAGCCCGGAAGCGAGACGGTCCCGGTGGCATTGGAGCGCGCGACGGCATCCTGCCAGGCCGGCGTGTGCACCGAGATGTTCAGCACCGCCGAGGTCTCGCCATAGCCGCCGACTTCGAGAGCGGCAGAGATGCCGCTGAGTAGAGCGAAAGTGAGCGCTTTAGAAGCCATCGTGAGTAAGCCGGGCTGGAACCGGAGGGTTTAGCAGTCGAGGGCTGGTTTGGGGCCTCATGGTTGATCATGGGCTTGTTTATAGAGGACAAGGATCCATCGTTAGGTCATGTGATGGAGTAGTTCGTCGCCCATTCCTTCACGACTCAGCCTCAGCTCGATGGAGTTGCCAAGAGAGATCGCCGGCGAATAAAGAGCACACGTGATACTTAAAAAAAATTTGTCTCCTGGTCCATTACGTCGAAGAGAAAGACGGGCTCATTCGCCGGCACATAGTCGAGGCCTTGTCAGTCATAAAGTTCTCCGCATCCTCGCCCGTTAAGCTGCCGCCGAATACGGTCCCGCTTTGGACGGATCGATGGCACAGCTTTCCCGCCATTTGTTGGACTCCATGGACGTTTGTCCTCCGGTACATCCTAGCCATCACCGCCTCGTGGTGCCCGCCGGATTTATTCGATTTTCAAGACCCCCAAATCGTGCTGGCCCTCCTCGATCTAGTCTTGCTGATGCTGCATCTCGGGGCGGACGTCAAAACGGAGTTTATCCTGCGCTATGACGCGAGCATTCTCCTCACCAAGCTTCTGAGTTCTATTCACTTTAACGCCCAGCTCTACGCAAGTGGCTACGAACTTTACCGCGAGGAAATTTTGAGAAAGTGTGACGACGTTCAGGGCTGTCTTACATTGGGGCAGCCACGGGAGGAGGTGCACGAATCTCCGGGACAAGTTCGTCAGCCGTCAGAAGTACCCGACTTGATTGTCCCTTACCGTCAACCGTTCGCTCCTCAGTCGGAGGAGGTGTCGACATGGTTGTGGGTCAAATCTTGGATGCCGTGGATAGGATCGGGCTAGGATTATGGTGCTAGTAGAGGGTTCGCTGAAAGGTGACAAGCTAGGCATTTATACAACAAAGGCATGTCCACGATACTGGAGTCAACATAGTGTATTGCCCATCACTATCCTTCAAGTAAGTTCAGACCCTCCCGCCCACCGCTTAACATACTTCTACAACCAGAGACAGGGCGAAAACAGAGATATAATGACCATGCATCCACATGACCCGGATTGGCTGACGGCAAGCTGGGTGATGAAGACGGCTCTGACACAAATCATCATCGAGGATAGAATCCGAGGCCCATTTCCCCTGTGCCATCTCGACCTGCATTTTGGCAATATGCTTTTCGACGACGAGTACAATCTAACGGGAGTTGTTGATTGGAGCAGTGCTCAGGCTGCCCCTCTCGAGCAGCTGTCAGCCTGCCCGGAAGTAGTCATTTTCCCAGGGTTATCAGATGAAGAGAACCGACCTATTGTCGAACTGAAAAGGCTTGTCGTGGAGTCCCTAAGGGAAATGGAGGGAGCTCACGTAAAGAAGCCGGCCTTGGATAAACCGGAGGTAAACCTGACCCAGAATGCGAGCCTTACGCCCCTTTCCACTTATTTGGCTACTAAGAGTGCGGAGATTACCTATCGCCAGTACATGGTTTCGCTAAGAGGGAGTCTTTGGGCCGGCAGGATAGTCGCAAAGCTGCTCTACGGAGAGAGTATTAGCTGGGATCAGTTGAAGGAGGTATACGGCGCGATGCCCCTTTCCTAAGCGATTTTCTATATCTGCAATTATAATCCAGAAATTAATTCGCAAGGCGTTTGTGGCACTGTCTGGGGATGTAGTTCCAGCCTTTACATTAACGATGTTACGGCGGAATCGTCGCCTTGAAAGTGGCAGGGACTCAACTAATTAGGTTTTGGCCGTGCTCTGGCCACATACTGCAGATCCCTGGACGTAATGTATTATTTTTACAAAACTGCTCTCCAAGCAGCAGCTATGGGATGCCATAATGCCACCATCCAACTGCTTCTCGAGAAGGGTGCTTGGTGTTACTGCTATCAGCGGTTCGGAGTCTACGGAACTGCACTCAATGTGTTTATGTTTTAATGTAAGTACTGCATGATTACGAGTCATGGATGAGAAGGAACGGGCCAATATTGCCGTTGTCCTCCGAACCCGGCAAGTCTGCGTTGAGGAGGTCTAGCACTAGCATTCATCGACAACTGCCTACGAACTGTCGGGTCCCTCTGAGGTCAACTGTCCCATAGGGCTTTGTAGACATACTCAGTAGTAGGCAATGGGCTAGCTAGGCTAAAGGCAAAGTAGCAGCCTCTGAGATAACGCTCAGCAGCGGGCCGAAGGAGCTCTTTCGAGAACGGACGGATAGCCCGTTTTGGGGTTGCTAGACCAGCTGCCCCAGTTGGATCTGAACACAGAGAGAGTCCATGGCGGGCATGCTGGTGTTGGGAAGAAGAGAGAGGTGGAACAGAGGGGCTAACTCGAGGGTATGGCTGACTTTATAGTCTAGCAAGGTCTCAGGAGCAGCTAGATTTATTACTCTTTGTTCCCTTCTAGATGTATCGAAATGGGGAGGAGGAGCAACTGACATGGTTATCACGGGATAGAATCAAGGATGAATGGGTAGAACGAGTAGCAACGGGTTATATTATGTTATAATAGTTTAATCTTCAGTACTTTTTCTGTATCTATAGAGATATCTGTAGCCACTTATTTTGGTCTAGCAAATTTAAATATTTCTATTTTCACTTTTTTATCTTCTTAATCTTACATATTTGAAACCCTTGTCCATTTCATATGTATTTACGTCTTCTAAGTGACAAGATTTCGAGGGTCGCTTTCTTGGCTGGAGAAGGATAGCAATCACCTTAGAAGGATCAGTGGCAACTAGCAACTAGCCATCCAGACCCCATCCCCCTCCTCCTCCTCTCTCTCTCTCTCTTTCTCTCTCTCTTTTCGTTTTTCTCTCTTTTCCGTAGTTAAAACCAATCATCACCATCATCACCGCACTGCGGCCTCCAGCATTACAGCTCAGAGCCATCAAGGCGTATAATAGATATTGTAGATAATTACCAATTTCCGCCATCCGGAAAATGCCCAGCAGCTGACCACTTGGCGATGCTTTGGGTCCCACAACTAACATCTTCCCTTCTATGTGGTCACTATTATGTTCCATACCCACAGTTGAAGGAATAAAAAGCAGCGGTAGATAGGCGCCAGGCACTTTCAATAGCCCGCCTAACCGGCTGGAGACATCTCTTGGAATGTGATCGTTGGAACCTTGGTATGGGGAACGAAGTGGTGGTTACACTCGGTGGCGGTCTCCTACCGCCTAAAGCAGGCTCTCGTCCGTGATCTGCTATTGCGTTCGCGGGCACCCGGTCCCTCGCTTTGTCTAATGCCCACCATTATGTAGTCACATTGGAGTATCGTCAGCGCCACGGTGGAGAATTAGCGAATAATATTGGCCTTCAGCTACCAAGTGCATCTTCAAAAATGAGCAGAGGAACTACAAATCTAACACTTTAGTTTAGCACTGGGGATACATGAGAGGGCCTGGCCAGCAGTGTGCACTACACTCAACGAGTTTCCAATTTGGGTAAATGGGCAGAGCAGCCCGGTATGCTGCTTGTTATTTCAGTATAAACACCTCACCCCGACCCTTCGCGAGATCCCCTCCTACACTTGCTTCCGTGCCCGGCCGTTTGTCCCAGTTGCCCATGCCAGTGTAGAACCGACGCCCTTGAAAAGTGCCGTAGCTGCCGCTATGACCACGGATAGTAACATAGAAGGCGGTGGCTTTCCGCCAGAGTCAATAGCCACGTCTTGCTTGCTAGTGAGATGAGCTGAATCCGCATCAGCGTGTGTCACCAACGGCGCCTCCAGAGCCACTGGGACTTCTGGAGTCGGCTCCTCGCTCATTTCAGGAAAAACGTCTTGGAAAAGCATCTTGGTTGGCTCGAGAGATTCTTGTCGGTAGACCTCCCATTTCATGCCATAATCTAAACTAGGCACTTGTTTCTGACTCCAGCCCGGCTTAACTCTTTCACGGGCCTTGATTTGAGGGGGCTTGTAGACAAAGTTGAGGATACAAAAGCTTGGTTTCTTTCGATCACAGCGGAGCATTCGCCGACGGTAGGTTCAAGGAGCGAGTAGTTTTGCTTCCGATCCATGTCGATGGAGACCTTGGACATGTCGCCTTCAAACATTGGCGGTACAGCGGTATGCATGTCGCCTTTAAATCGAGCAGATGGGGGAAGAGTAACGACCTTGGTCGTTTCTATGGTGCCGTCTTCCACTTCCCGAGATAGGGAGATCTCGGTGCCACATGTAGTTGCGGATACCACTGTAACTCGATCCTGCGCGGTTGCTTTCTTCAACGACAGCCGCGGGTCTTTCCGAGATAAGGAGATCTCAGTGCTACATGTAGTTGCGGGTACCGCCGTAACTTGCTCTTGTGCGGTTTCTTTCTTCAACAACAGCCGCGGGTCTTTCCTAGACAACACCCGCCGCTCTTCCTCTGCCGGGGTCTGACCATCCGTCTCGGAAAGTTGTACCGCTTCAGAGTCTCCTATCTCGTCATCGACAAACCTGGGACTGGGAAGTGCAGCTGGGAAGTACAGGTCACGAATCAAGTCCTCCTCCTCCTCCGGGCAGGGGATTACGATTGGGCTTGCACCAACAGGAAAATCCCGCTGTATGACTAGGAAAGAACCGCAAGTTGAGAAGGATATCGATTTGGCAAGCTGGCAGCGGGAGATGTAAGACTGTGCTTTTTTCGGGCGAGTTAGCTGCGTTCAAAGCGTGACTGGTTGGTTGTCAGACTCGTAAAATCGGCAACGTACTCTTTTTGAAGTGAAACATGAATGCCGATTTTTCCGTTTTCAGTGGCTCCAAAACGGAGTGACTATGAAATACAAGCAAAGCTCTTGTCGGGTGAGATGCTAGGTGGGCGATGTTTTTGAGACGGTCAGAGATAGCCAGCGTTCTTATTCTCCGTACGTTCAACTGATCTTTCAAAGTACTGCTGCACTCGAAAATGGTGAGGTTGGTGCGGCCCTGGCATGATTCGTGGAGGGCCAGAAATTCGTTAGACGGTGAAAAGTGGAAGTTGTAAACGGATGGCGAAGACGAAGAGAGATCACCTTTGGCCGTCCATGTGAAATCCTGGTGTCTTGCTTCGACTGGGCTGAGGCGCTCAACAAGCAACTTGGATTCCGACGGAATATGCCCTTCGTGTACCACATATAACGTGCGCAAAATTCAAAATGCAGTCGCGTCGGCGCTGATAGCAAGTGGGAAATCGAGGCCATCAGTAATCGGATAGTCCAAGTAGTTGACAAGCGCCGTGAAAACCTCCTCGGACCGAGACTTTGACGCTCTCAGGCGAGAAGAAGAATTTACTGGGTACAAAATACGTCATCTCATCCCATACTATCTCTGGGCTTGTGTTCAGTTGCGAATGCCACATCTCGACCATATTTTCTATATCGAGCGCAAAATCGAGCAGCTGTTGGGGCATGCTATCGAGCACCCACTTGTGCTGTTTCGGACAGGCTCGAGAGATGTACTTAACCCACTGACGGAGTACCTGAGTTTGGGGGTGGCCGTAGCGGGTATTCTTTCGCTGGTACTTAGCTGTATAAAACGCTTCAAGCCAGGCTGATAGCACACGAGGCTGCCGGAGAAAGGTTGTGAACGTCTTTGCGAGGTCGGCCACAACTGATCCAGTGCTGAAAATTAGTTCGTCTCCGAACTCGAGACAACGCTCAAGATGGCCAAGCCAACGCACAGATGCGTAGAGCGTAAAGCAGTGGTGTTTGTTCATGTATTCTTCGGAAACACGTTTGTTAAACGCTCCTGAGAGGGGCTGGGCGGGGCAGTGGTATAGCAATTGCTTAAGACAACAGAGGGCCATATCCAAGTTTGCTGTTGCAGGATGTGGTATGAGGAGCTGAAAATCCGATGGTGATGGTGATGGCGATGGCGATCGTCTAATATCGTGTCCTCGGGATGAAGAGTTAGCGCGTCGTTGACCCGCGAGAGGAAACCGGCTGTCTGGCCCCAATGTATCAGACAAAATGTTGGGTTGATCCGAGAGGGAAACACAGTATGTGCTGGCTGCGATCGACTCGCGTTCGATAAGTTCTTGGACAGACAAGTGGATGAATCGGAGTGTCAGTTCGCCTTGTGGAGACTCCGGATTTGGTTGTGCGGTGTATGATTCCACCAGCCCGGCACAGGCCAAGACCACGCACTCTTCAAATTCACCCACGTCCTCATCGGGCCTCAGCGCCGATGCCGACTGTTCGTAGATTGATATGGTCTGGCGAAGTTGACGGACCGTGAAGGGAACCCTGCTAAAGGTAAGCCAAACTAAAGTTCGTGTCGCCAGGTCCGCGGCGATCTTGCCTGACGCGCATATTATCGCCACTATGCGTTCGTACATCGCCTCGAGGCCTTCTGGGAAATGGATCTGATTGATCATGTCAAACCTCTTGTCCTTTGTGATGTATCGTGAGCGCAGACAGCGAACCATCAGCCGTGCTCAGAGAAACATCCCATCGGCGCCGATGCACAACTTGTCCGCAAAGGGTTCCGTATCGCCAAGGCAACTCTCCGGGAGCAGCTCTTCCTCAAACATGTCCTGGATCTGGTTGAGGCAGAACTGATGGATGTCGCGGCTCACCTTATTCTTGGCGGCAACAAAGATGTGGTTGGCACGCACGGAACTCTTCAGCGCTGCCACGTTGATGCGACTTAAAAGCATCATACGAAGACTGGGGACGTTGTGCGACAGGCCGACTAGGGATTCAATCAAGAAATCGTTGTCGCTACATTCGTCGATCCCATCAAGTACGAGGATCGCGTCCTCGGGCAAGCACAGACGCAGAATGTCGAGCAAGATCAAATCTGATGCGGTTAGTTGCCCTGTCTCGATTCCTCCACGACAAAGGTCAGACGGTCTAGTAGACGAGAGTCATATCGATTCTTCCACAGTAACTGGGCGATTATGGAGCGAAAAGCCTGCGCCGATTGGGTACTACTAGGGAATTGATGATCGAAGAAGTAGTAGTAGGCATCGGGGCTCGGATGCGAGTCGCAACTATTCTGCAGCTCCTCCACCACAGCTGCGGCAAGTATAGTCTTTCCAGCGTCGGGATGGCCTATCGTGGGTGAGCCCTGACTAACTCAATGTCCATTATATATCATCGGGTTCGAGTTGAGACTTACCCTGTATCCAAATGGTGTTGGATCCAAAGAATTTCCTCGAGTGTGCAACCGCCTCGCGGCCCTCCACCCCTTGATTGTAAGCCTTCTCCTCAAATAGCCGCATGGCTGTTCCTGGATCTCGAAGCCGAAGCTCCTTCTCGAGGCTGTCGGCGAAATTTGGCGGTGCAACCCATTCGGCGATTCGAGTCCTAGCCTGTTCTAGAAAGTGTCCAAGGCAACGTTAGCTGAGCTGCAACGGCAGTGAATGAGGTGGATTTTTTTTTTCTTTTCTTTTTTTCTTTTTGCCTCACCTTTCCGATCATTCTCCAGACATCTCATCTCCTGGCGAACCTCTCGAAGACACTTAGAAACCTCTGCTCCGCGTTGAGAATTCAAATCCCGTTCCTCCCTTATGAGTTTGCGTTCTCTCGCGGCCAGATCTCGCTCTAGGGCGACGTCCTCGCGCTCGACTGATTCCACCTTTCGATCAGCTGCGGCCCTTGCCCTCTCCTTGACTTCTTCACTCGCGTGCCACAGGACGAGTTGCTCAAATATGAATCGCCGATGACCGCGCATCTGGACCAGCAGCTCGCCGAACCGTGACTCGAAGGGTTTCCAGAGTAGGCTGCCAACTACAACAGCCTTCTTCTTCATTTCTAACCCATTTCTGTCAGTGACATCTGCTATCATCGCATACGGAGAGATTTTTATTGCTTACTGCCATCGGACTTTGCGAAGATTCTGGCCGCCGTATGAAGAACTGCAAACATGTCTTTGTAGATCAACACGATATGCGCTTGAACCCTCAGAGTGTTCGCTTCATCTTCGGTATCAGGGCCCCTGTGTTGGCAAAGGTCAAGCAATTCTCCGTATTGTGGGAGTTCATCCGTCAGACTCGACAGCATTTTCGTCATCTTCTCGAAAAAGGTACCGTAATTGCTCGCCAACTACATCACCAATTAGTCGCTCACCAACATACCCTTTTCCAACGGGAGCACGATATATCTATTGGAATGTTTTTAGGCGACAACGAACCTGCAAAACAAGCCGCAACGAGCCCCAGAAAATGGCGGCGCATTCTGGCTTGGAAGAGACGTAAATGTTAACGACCTTGAAATACGGCTCCAGCCCATCCGAAAATTTCCTGATGATGTTTAGCCATCTTTTCCCAGACGGCCCCTTCTTCGCAATGATGTCCAAGCGCTCCAGTGATTGTAGAAATGTGTCGGCGGAGATATAGGTGGAAAAGGTCTCTCGTTCTTTGTTCGACAGGGTCGCGAGGAACTCATTCTGGGCCTGCCGGAATTCGTCGTAGTCCAGTCCCTGTAAGTTTGTTTAGTCCAGAATTATGCAGCACTGAGGTCAACAAAAGAAAGGTTCGGGTAGCAGTGGCATACTCTGGACATCGGTGCGTGCGAGGTAGGAAGCAATTCGGAGTGTCGTCGATGATCTTATTCCAGAGCCTGGTATTACGGCATCATGCTGTTTCTCTTGGACAACTTAGGTCGGTGGGCTTGACCAACTTCCTCTTGGTCTAATGCCGCATCTCCCAAGAGCTTCTTCGCATGTCATTTCGAAAGGATGAGAACTTGAGCACTATTCAAAATCATTGATCAATGGAACCACATTCAAGAACCGCGTCAAGAAAGTGGCCGGCCGGACTAGAGGCATACATTGGGATATATATGAGAGTGTTCCTCGACCTTCCCAATATTAAGGATTGATTGACATTACCATGCAACACGGTCATCACACTCTGGAGCTATATTTTAAGGGCGCCACTATATGGCCCACTTGTTCCATTAGATAGCCAACTTTTATATAATAAAAAAATTCCAATAAAGTCACAATACATTAACATCAAGCCCCACCAAAATTTCTATATACTACTATATACCTTTATTTTATCAAAGTCACCCTCAGAAAAAAAATCATTTTAATTTAACTATCAAAAACTTTCCCAATTCTACTATCAAAAGCCTTCCTAATTCCACTATCAAAAACCCCCTAATTCTATCATCATACTATCACTATAGACCTCCTTTTAACTTAAAATCATAGCAATAGCCATCCCCTTATCAGGAAGATATTCAAAACTCTTAAAGAGGTAGAAGTAAAGCTTTATAAAGAAGCCTAGGAAGCTAGATATAGCCTTAAAGTCTAGGATAAATAGCTAAATACAATTACTCCTAAATATATTATCTACTCTTATATTAAGAGAAGAAGATATTAAAAACTACTAAAGTTAACTAAAGATAAGACCTATAAAAAAAAAAATAAAAGACCTTAAACTAGAAGATAGGATACCTATTTTAAATTATAGTAAAATAACTTTATAATAATTAGAATAAATAGACTATTAAGACTATAAAAAGCTATATTAATTATTTTTAATATAATTATAAAATACTTAAAATTTTTATATTCTTAGAATATTAAAGTAATATCTTAAAGAACTATTATAAGGAGGTTATTAGATAGTAGAAAAATAGTAATAAGCTTAAGTAGATCCTAATTAATCTTAAAATTAAAGATAAGGCCTTTTATAATATTATCTCTTAAAATATCTTAAACCTCCTTTCTAAATACTATTAGAAATAGCTTAGTAATAAGTCCCTAATTAAATAACTAATAGCTTAAATTATAGATAATAGTAACTACTTCTCTTCTTTTAAAGTTAATATAGATAATTATATTACTTATTTCTTTATATTACTAAACTTAAACTTTAAAATATTAAAATAATATTCTAATATTATCTTTTTTAACTATATATATTATATAAATAAGTTTAATATACTATTACTTAATATTATTAATATCATTAATATAAAATATATATTCTAAATTATTATTATATTTTTAAAAAAAAAGACTTAAACTAATTACTTTTAGGTATTATATTATTTTTATAACCTTCTATAAAGAAATAATATCTTATTATTATTAATTATCTTATCTAATAGAAATAAAGTATTTCTAAATACCTTTAATACCTATCTAATTTTTAAATATATTAATTATATTTTATATTATTAGTATATTAAAATAAATATTATTATAAATATAAAAAAGTATTTTCTAAAGGTAATATAAATAGAAAGGTAACTAGGATTTAGTAATAACTATATTTATAATATTAGTTTTTAAACTTTTTTAGATATTTAAAATAATTTAATTTTAAATATAGATAAAACTATATTCTAGTAAAATCTTATTACTTTTAAAGTATTTAAAGAAGATATTTTAAATTAGAGGGTAGTAAAATATATTTTTAAAATATAAATTAAACTTTAGAAAAATAAAGTTATTATTTATTATATTAATAAAAAGTAATATTTTAGGTATTATATAACTTCTATAATTAAGTCTTCTTATATTTATTTAAAAAGATATCTTTTCTATTTAACTAATAACTTAAAAACTATTTTTAAATAACTTAAGTTATTTTAGATAAACTAATATAATTAACTAAGAAATAAATAAGCTTAAATAAGGAATAAAGCTTTTATAATAGCTAATACTATATTATTTAACTATATTAGAAAATATCTATTATTTATTATAGTCTAGGAAGTTTTTAATATTTAAATAAAGATCTTACTAGAAACCTACCCCCTAGACCCTTATATTTATATAATTTTATATATATATAGAATCCTATATAAATATACTTTTTAAAAATATCTTAAGTAGTAGAAGCCCTTTAAGCTAAATCTATTTTACTAATACTAATATTAATAATAGGATTTAGATCTAGCTTCTCTCTAATAATAGTAATAATAGTAAGTTATTTTTAAACTATATATAACAAAAGTAAAAAGTAGACCTAAAAGTACTATTATAATATAATAGAATTACCTATTAAAGAAGAGAGGTTATAGAATAATAAGTATATAATATATAATATTAGGATTTAAAGCTATTAAAATATAAAAAAAATTAGAAGTAAGATAGCCTCCTACTTCTCTTAGAACTAAAACCTATTATAATTTAGATTAAGTTAAACTTAAAAATACTTATAAACTAGAAATATAGCTTCTAAAAGCCTATTAAATTACTATTTAAGGCTTTTCTATTTTAGTTAATCTTATAGAGCTTATTTTTAATAATAAGGGTAATATTAGTAATCTAATTAAAGATATTCTTATATTAGTTAAAGAAGATAATAAAAAGGGCTTAGATAAGTTTAAATATCTAATAGATTAGATATTTGATAATATAGATTAACTTTAGTATAAGTTTTAAGTAGAAATTAACTTTAATAAAATAAAGGTATATAGTAGTATATAGAAATTTTAGTGGGGCTTGATGTTAATGTATTGTGACTTTGTTGGAATTTTTTTATTATATAAAAGTTGGCTATCTAATGGAACAAGTGGGCTATATAGTGGCGCTCTATTTTAAATAATACGGGCGACTGCTCTTATAATATTCCAGTCCCCCTTCCCCTGCCACTCTCTACCACTGCTTGACGAGGAGACCCTTCTAAGGTCTTGGCGTCCCTTCTGGTTGTTCGTTAATGGGCACTAGCCTATCAGACTGTCAATATTGCATCCTAGATAACAGTAAGGAATCTTTCCTCCTCCTCTGGCGGCCGCGCCCTGGGATGACCACTGTCTATAGGTAGAGGGCGCTCGATCTCGAATTCCTTTCAACATATCTAGTTGCTAACTAGTGTACATATTCAGTTTCTACCTCAGGGATGATTTTGTTTTCGAACCACCGCCACCATTGCCGCAACCCCGCTTGGGCGACGCAAACGATGCATGTAGTGTACGAAGCGGACACCCTCCGATAAGCCAGCAGACCAAGCCCCGAAAGTAACGAGTTGTTAAACTCACAGATACCCCTTAATTTCTCGCATGTACCTCGTCTCTGCGACTTCCTGTGAGGCTGATGAAGAGCCAATAAGGTAGCTGTCGGTATCGCTGGTGGTACCTTGATGATGCATCGATGATGCAGCAGCTTCCATGATGACATGTGCAAAGGAAGTAATAACGTGCAACCCTTGACTGGACCAGTCGACCCCTCCCCAGGCTGTCATGGCGTCAAAATGTTGGGACGTAGCATATTAATCTACGAGAGGGAAGGAAGGAACGAATTACTCCTGAGAATTGGCGCAATCCGTCATTTAAAGGCGTCTGCTTCGTTTTCCAACATAACCCACCCCATAAGCTCTCTCACCCTGCTTTGTTCCCCCCGCTCCGCTTGTAAGATATCTTCTGGACTCATCTTGCGACATTTCCTCATCGCCAGGCGAATTTTATAATTGGAGCTATTTTGCTGCTCTTTCCAACAGGCGCCTTTATTATTATTAATGTAATATCTCCAACGACACTCCAGTACCCTCGACTTCCTCTCTGGCCCGCCCGCTCCATCCTGCGAATCCCTCTTGCGCGACATCCGAAGGAGGCCATCTTCACTAACCCCGAACCACGGGGCATCGAATCCACGAAGCCTATATCCCGTCTCTAGACATCAACATGGGCACTTTTACATTCAAATGGTACGGTCAGCCCCAACATCTGGCACCTAATGACATCATGAAACCCGATTAGGAAGCCTGTGGCTCTGTCGCGAACCTCGACTTGGAAAGGAGCTTCGCCTTGGCGCTGGGACAAGAGGATACACGGCACAAAGCTATTCTCTTTCCAGCGCAGCCCAGCGTTCACGGCACTGGCCTTACCATCTACCACTCTCTATCAGCTGCTAACATGGACCGTCTCGGTGAGCAGGAACAAGCCGGCGCAGGAGGTGTACGTGACCGGCACATTCGATAACTGGTCCAAGTCCGAGAAGCTGGACAAGATCGGCGACGATAGCTTTACGAAAACGGTTGCGATTCCAGATGCTTCGAGCAAGATATATTACAAGGTTTGTGGAGTTTCATCAATCAGTACTTCTCTTTCCTCCCGCCGAATACCTTCCCAATCAACCGGCTTGCGATCCTCAAACCTCGTCCCGCTTGAAGAAATTCACGGTTACGGTTAAAACCGAAGCTTGTCTAGTGGGCAACATCTGGGATCAGCGTCGGAAGCAGGTCCGCTTTTCCATATGTGCTCCGAAATAGTTCGCCTTGCCCTCAATCCACAACTAGTGTGCTTGCGATGAAGCAGCTCGCTCGTCTTAGAGAACGAGGGCAGTGCCTTCGACCATCCTCTAGTATGGCAAGCCGACGGAATCTCGAAGGAGAGACGGCACACCAAGCGCCGGTGCCGATTTCAGCTGCGTGGCCTGTTGCAAAGCACACTTGTTACTCATTTGGTGCCAAGACCAATGATAAAATTGTGGCTTCCGCGCCATTCCTTGAAACCGAGACACATCCAACTTCGCCCCGCAAGGCTCAAAGAGACTCAATCCCGAAGATGCGAGACTGGGGTGTTGGATGCGAGACTGCAGTGCAGTACAGTGCACTGTGCATCCAAATCCCCAAAGAAAAGGGGGTGTACCTCGCTTTGGGCATAGTGAGGCTGTCGCAAGTATGCGAGTGATCAAAAGGTTAAGCCTAGCCCTATTGTGAAATTACGTTTCCTTTGGTTCAGTGGATCCTGCATCTAGCTTCCTGTACGCTGCCCGACTCCGGCGAGGTAGCCTTGACCTCTGTGCTCAGAACTACCAATCGCCCGACCTGGTAAATTTCTCGACATTACGCTAGTATTTGGACGACATTGGTCGCACGCCCAAGTGGAAGAGCATGCAAAATGCAAAGGCGCCTCCCGGTTCGGCAAAGTGGCAGAGTGGTGATGAGACCAGCTTGGCGCCAATGCATCAATGGATCAATTGCAAGCACAAATCGGGGAAAAGATCACGAAATCGATATGCAGGGCTGCTCAGGTGCACAAATTGAAGCTGGTTTCTGCCGCAATTCTGGTGGGTTTCTGCTGCACTTTTCATACTTTTTGCGTGCACACGAGCAGAGAAATCAAAATGAACCCTGGTGGCCCATGCTCATTTCTATCCCTGCCCCGTCCCAAAGCTCACCCTGCCCTGGGATCCGAGCAACACCCTGAACCTGGCCCTGTCCGTTTCAGTTTGTCGCACTCCTTGAAAAGCTGGGGGAGAGAACAGCAAAGGGAACACGGGCCAAGATGGGATCCAGAACAAAAGATGGGTCAAAAAAGGAAACTAGCTCAGCATGGTTTTTGAAGCCGCGATCGAGTGGAAAAGCTGGACGGATGATTCGAGTGTACCTGCAGAGTGTGGCTTTCCGGCCAAGTGACCACTGGCCCAGGCAGCTACTATTGAAAGCGTTGCAACCAAGTTGCTTACCGTCCACGCACGCACCCCCGCCTCTCGTACTCGTACTTCGTACTGGTATGCTTCGTATGACGATGGATCTCCCGTCAGATGCCAGATGGGGGAAACATTGATATGTCCGTCCTTTTTCCTCAGGATTGTGGACAAAGTGTACAATGTACCTACCTGTACGAAATACGTTCGAGAACTGCCTGATCTGGGCCCTCTTCTAGACTGTCTCGTGACCCCAATTAAATCCCGTCAAGACCGTTGTTCTAACTGCACCATGAGGCTGTTGGCTTGAGACAGTGGCGCTCTGGGCCAATTGAACCCAAAGGTCAGCTGTGGCGAGTTGTGCTGCAACCCATACCCACTTCGAAGCTTCACCGCCGTGTCATATACGCTGATGTCTTACACATTACCAAGCCAAGCGGCGTCATCCTTCAGTTACAAGGTACAGACGAAACGAGGGCAATTGAGCGCAGCGTGTGCCCATGTTCGAACCAAAAATGAAGGCGTGAACTGTGGGCCTCGCTGTAATAACGGGTGTTGTGGATTGCTCACATCCAGAGTACACTTACTCCCGTCCTGTCCTGTTCCCAATCTTAGGTCCTGCTCCGCAACGAGGTGTACTAATGTACACTTCAATTGTTCAACTTCGTGTTCGCCGTACCTTTGTACCTCGGTACTTGCTTCGGACGGACAAGCAATGTTGCCGATACGCTCTGTACTCAAGTGTTTTACGGAAGGCACACTTGACTTGGAGTTTTAGTTCCCAACGCTTGTCGTATGAAGCAGGAGCACCACAAGCACTTAGGATCTAGATCTTCTGAGCAGGCAATTGATGAAAGGGCTGCACTAGACTGCAGACCGACCTGCGACTTCGCAGAGGAATTGATCAACTCATGCACAGTTATGCGCATGTACAGAGCTCCACATGGCCAGCAGGCCAGGCCTAAAGCTCCTTCCGGGACCCCACTACGGCCTTCCATAGGCTGGCAGCTCCAGACCCCAGTACATCATCTGTGCTCGATGATGTACCACTGCAGTCAAAGTGACCCAGGAATACCCTTTAAGCTTAGCCTGGCTCCCCGACCCTGGCCCGTTTTGGTCATTGCCTCTCCAACAATTGCATCACTTGAGGGTTTGATTCCTTCTTTGCTTGGCCCCCCTCCAAGTCTCCAAGTCGCTCCCCCCCATGTGTACATCAATTGATCCCCTAGCAAGTGGGAGCTTCATTACCCGGAAACCCGCTACTACCTCTCACCTTCCCATCACACCTTTTACCCTTCTCTCGCACACTACCAGATCCTCGCAATCAAAATCTCTTCCTCTCATTTCCTCTGTTTTTTTTTTCTTCCTTCCCACTACAACTACACCTATCATCGGTTGAAAATACTCATCCGACTAAATCTTTTAAATCTTAATCATCTTAACACTGTCCCCGGAAGGGCTCTAATATATCAATTGCCCTCTTTCCTCTCTGCTCTTTTTTCAATTGCGCTTGCACAAAAGCACCCGAAGAAAAGGACACCATTCAGCTGACGCTTTACCGCAAAAAATCTCAGTTCTTCGTTGACGGAAATTGGTCCATCGACGGCGACGCACCCCAAGAATTTGACAATAACGGCAACCTAAACAACGTCCTCGAGCCCAGTCTAATCACCATGGCTGACGACAAGGCTGCCGCTGCCGCGCTCCTAAACAATGTCACCCCCGACTCCACCACCGCGCAGCTCGCGGGCGCCGTGCCTGTAGAGAGCGCCGCCGACAAGAAGAAGGCGAAGAAGAAGGCTAAGAAGAAGGCCAAGAAGAAGGCCGCTGCTGGCGGCGCCGAGGCGTCCACTCCCGCGGGTGACGAGTCCGGTTCTGGTAACGACGAGCCTGCGTCTCAGGATGCCGCTGCTACCGACGAGGAGAAGCCTACCGCCGAAGAAGAGAAGCCTGCTGCGAAGGAGGAGGAGAAGCCCGTCGCAGCTGCCGCCGTTAGCGACCAGGCTGCGACGCCGGCCGTCGACGCCCCCGGCCAGTTCCCCGCCACTCCCCTCTCTGAGCTCGACAACCCAGTCAGCGTAAATCCTCTACCTGCTGCGAACGGCGCTGTCAACCCCATCCAGCTCGAGCCCGGCCAGGAAGTGCCCAAGGCGAGCGCCGAGGAGATTAACAAGAACGTTAAGCTCGATGAGGAGTCGTATGAGAAGAGCGATGCGCTACCTTCCGGTCCCGATGCGCCGGTTAGCGTTAACCCGCTTCCTGCAGCCGACGGAGCCGTGAACCCCGTTAAGCTTGAGGCTGGCGAGGAGGTGCCCAAGCCTGCCGCCGAGGACATTACTAAGAACGTGAAGCTCGACAAAGAGTCGTACGAGAACGCCGACGCCCTACCCTCTGGCGCTGATGCCGACAAGCCCGTCAGTATCAGCCCTCTACCCGCCGCTCCCGGCGCGGTGAACCCTGTCGACCTTCCCGCCGGCGAGGAGGTTCCCAAGCCTACCGCCGAAGATATCACGAAGAACGTAAAGCTTGACAAGGAATCTTACGAGAACGCCGATGCGCTTCCCGAGGCCGACGACTTGGCCAACAAGACCGTCAGCGTCAATCCCCTCCCCGCAACCGATGTTGCGCTCAACCCCGTCCAGCTTGCGCCTGGCGAGGAGGTTCCCAAGCCTGCCGCTGAGGATATCACCAAGAACGTCAAGCTTGACAAGGAATCCTACGAGAAGGCCGATGCGCTCCCTGGCCTTGACACAGATTCTCTCCCTCCTGTTTCTAAGAACTTGATTCCCGAGTCTAGCCTTCCCATCATCGGCGGTGCTGGTGCCACTGTCGCCGCCGGTGCCGCCCTTATCGGTGGTGTTACCCCTGAATCCACTACCGCTAAGCTCGCCGGCGAAGTGCCCAAGGAACCCAAGGAGCCCGCCGCACCCGGAGCCGCCCTCATCGGCGGTGTCACCCCTGATTCCACCACTGCTAAGCTCGCGGGTGAAGTCCCCAAGGAGCCCACTGCCACCGTCCCCGAGATCGTCAAGGAGAGCCAAGAGGAGGCCCACGCCGCCCCCGAGGCGAGCGCCATCCCCGCCGAGGTCCAGGAGAAGGCCGAGGTCGAGTCCGAGCTCCTCCAGAAGGTACCCGAGGTCCCTGCCGTCGCTGAGTCGAAGCCCGCCGAGACTGCTCCCGCTGCTGTGCCCGAGCCCGTCAAGGAGTCCATTGAGGAGGCCGGTAAGGCGCCTGAGGCTGCTGCCAACGCTGCCGCTGTCGAGGAGAAGAAGGAGGTTGAGGAGGAGCTCAAGAAGACTGTTGAGCCGGCGCCTGCTGTCGCTGAGACCTCTGCTGCGCCTGCTGAGGCCGCTGCCGCTGCTCCTACTGCTGCTGCTGAACCCACCGATAAGACTGCTGCTGCTGCTGAGGCGCCCGCCGCCAACGGAACTTCGGATGCCGCCGCCGCAAAGAAGAAGAGGAGAAACAGGATCAGCGCGATATTCTCCAAGATCAAGCACAGGGTGCTCAAGGACTAAGGCACTGATGTCGGCTGGGTTTCATGGCGCATGGATTTCGCTTTCTCATAACTCGTCATGTCGGCATGCCTAATGTCCTTTTTGAGCCCACGGTTTCGACTCGGAGCGGTTCTGATACGAACACATACACATACTCGCAAAGGCGGTTATAGGGTTTTTGGAGGGACAACTGGAATTCTGGCGGTGGGTGGTCAGGCTCACTTGGAACATATGAAGGCGGGAGGGGAGGTGGTCTTATTTTATCGCTCCCATTTCTTCTGTCATTTGTCATTTTGCTATTTAAAGGACTGATCGTCACTCTATTTTTTTTTTCTTGCTGGCAAGGGGGTAAATCACCCGCCTCATTTCCCGTCATTCTGGCCTGATCCTCGCTCCCAACAACTCCCCCAGACCAACCCTTGCCAGTATTAGACGCGGTCCCAGTCTTTGGTTGTTGTTTTGTTTTCTTTTTCTCGTTCGGTATTGGTTTGAACTGCCGCGCACGATTCCCCCTGATTTGTTCTTGGTGTGAGTTGTACCTGAAGAAGCTTGGAAGGGCAGTTGAGCCGCGATTCCTTTCTTTTTCTTCTTCCTTTTTCCTGTTTCTTGTTATTTCTCTCCCCTCTTATTTTGCAACCCGAAGGAGCACTATATCCCTCCCAACGACACGCATTCGAGACAGCTTGCGGTTTGGGTGGAAGTAACTTTCTTCCCGCCGCCGGTATTTGAAATTGTTGGTTCTCTATGTCGTTGGGAAACTATAAATCCCACACCCTTCGAAAAGTCTATGCTAGTAGAGACTGGAGGAGGAAAGGAAGGAAGGGTCTAGATCCAAGAAGCCCCTCTCCGGCTTTTGGGAAGGGGGTCCATTTTGGTTTGAGGTGGAAATGGGGATTTGGGGAGATTGACGGAGATTGAGCTTGTATCATAGTAATACCACTTAATTTGGAGTTGAAGATACGTTTTCTTGAATATGGGTTCTTTTATGTGCTTGATGTTTTGAGGGTGATGGTGATGACGGGTAAGGCATCCATCCTTGTGTGGATAGCGAGAAGAAACGGAATGGCGGAACTGCTTGAGAAGTCGAGATTCGGTTCGTGCCCATGGGCGATTCAGCGCGAGGTGAATGAACATGGCGAGAAACGCCCTCTTGTTCTTTTATTCGTCTATTTCCGAATGGAATTGCGAATACCGTCTCCGTCTCTGGAGCACTTATAATTCCGAAACGAGCAAGCGAGGAGAGAGGCAAGGAAGAGGCGCGAGGAAAGGAGCCTCCACCACAATCGCGCCTTCATCTTCCTCATTCAAATCTTGGAGAGCCTGGAATAAAAGCCTTGAAACACAAACATTTGGTCATCCTTCTTCCTGTATATGCGGGAGCTCATCTAATAACTGGCTGAGCCTGAGATTGGTGTTGACGTCCGTCCCGAGATATTTCGGAGAACATGCATCGATCCGGAGCTGAATGCGACGCGGACATCAACAACGCTGGCAAATCTGGATGGCTTCACATTCCTTGCCAGAGCGGCGGAGTCTCTGTAATAGCCTACAGCCCCAAAACATTGTCTTCCAAGGAAGACTTAATCCCAGAACCAATCACCACTACGGACAGAGGTTAAGCTTATTGAAACTTACTGGATCTAAATAATCTGCTGAGCATTCGCCCATGAGCAACGAGGCCTCTGAAAGGGCGCCCTGAGGAGGTCAACGGGATGCTGTAAGGTCTCTTAAGTTATGAATTCGCAACCGTTTCTCTATTCATTCGAAATATCAGCTCAAAGAAGAACAATGGATCTTCGATATAGGCTCTTTCCTTCGTGCAACTGTTGATACTCTTGGCTTTGGGTCGGACCTTCTTCCATCGGCTGCACAGTGCAAAGACTAGATTAGTCTGAGGACCCGCATTCCGCATCCCCCAGATTCTGCTGACGCGCTCCTTCCAGATCAGAATCAGGATCGCGTCACTCTTCTCAAGTCGCATGTCCCACCCTTTCGAATCGTACCTTCCGCTTCGTCATTGTTCCTGGCTCTCTCGTCTCTCCACCTTCCCATTGGACTTGCCGGGACAAATTCCATCTTCATCAACTTCGTCTGTACGACTTGGTGGATTTCTAATTGATTCGTCTAATTCTTTTCCCCTTACCTGTCACAAAACCTAGCGTTCAGCTTGTTTGCTAGAGAAAACTTGCCTCCCAGCAATTTTTTTTTTTTTTTCAGCCTACAAAATCCAAACTCATCTCCCATACGAATATCTAACCTCAATTAATTTTCACCACACCTACGCGACAACGCAGAAAACGCAAAAATGTCCGACGCAACTGAGCCCAAGGCCGTGCCTGTGGAAGAAGTATCCGCTACCGCCACCGAACCGACCACCAGCGAACCCGCGCCTCCGCTCACAGGAGCTAACGTCGACGACGCCCAGACCCCCGCGGCCGACGCCACGAAAGACGGCGATGAAGAGGAGGAAGACGAGGAGGAGCGCAAATCGCGAAAGGTCACCCTCGCCGACCTATGTGCCAAGGGCACAGCGCTCTACGTGAAGAAGAAGTACGAAGAGTCGGCCGAATGCTACGCCAAGGCGGCCGAGAGGCAGGCCGAGCTGAACGGCGAGATGGACCCCGAGAACGCAGAGATTTTGTTCCTGTACGGAAGGAGTCTGTTTAAGGTGGGGCAGGCCAAGAGCGATGTGCTGGGAGGCAAGGCCGGCGGGGATAAGCAGCAGAAGAAGGCGCCAGCGGAGAAGAAGGCCGCGAAGCCCAAGGAGGATAGGAAGGGTGAGCCGAGCGGTTCGGTGACGGTTGAGGAGGGGAAGAAGGATGTGAAGGAGGAGGACAAGAAGGCGGAGGTAGCCGTGCCGAGTACGAAGAAGCCATTGTTCCAGTTTACGGGGGATGAGAACTTTGAGGACTCCGATGAGGAAGAGGAAGAGGTAAGATATTCCCACTTTTCGTTTTCTCAGTGCTTCCAAGTGCTAACTGATTGGGCTTTGTAGGGTGGTGACGAAGAAGAAGAGGAGGAGGAGGAAGACGACTTGGCCGTAGCCTTTGAAATTCTCGACCTCGCGAGGGTTCTCTATTCGAAAAAGCTCGAGAACTTGGAGTCTCGGGAAAAGACTGAGGAAGAAAAGGAAGGCGATGAGGATCCGCTGCTAAGACATGTCAAGGAGCGCCTCGCCGACACCCACGATCTTCTCGCAGAGATCTCCCTCGAGAACGAAAGGTACCCCAATGCCATCACCGACTCACGCGCATCTCTCAAGTACAAGCAGCAGCTGTATCCCAAGGAATCGGAGATCATCGCCGAGGCCCACTTTAAACTATCTCTCGCCCTCGAATTCGCCTCCATCACCACGGACGAGGGTGGTAACAAGACCGACTCCGTGGACCAGGAGCAGCGGGACGAGGCTGTCAAGGAGCTGGAACTCGCCATTGAGAGCACGAAGCTTAAGCTCCAGGCCAAGGAGGTGGACCTTGCGACCATGGCATCGCCCGAAGATAATGAACTCACGCGACAGGAGATTGCGGATGTTAAGGACATCATTGCGGACATGGAGCAGCGGGTAGGTTCTTCCATTTCTATAGGCATACCGCAGTCCCGACTACTACTACCACTACTCCTACTACAATGACAGCCACTAACGTGAGAGGTACTACAGTTGGTTGATCTTCGCGGACCTCCCATCGATCTCAATGAGACTCTTTACGGCGAACAGGGCCTTGGGAAGTTGGGTGGTATCCTCGGCGCCGCCGTCGGCGGGTCCTCCGCTGAGAAGCAGGCGGCCATTCAGGAAGCTAAGAAGACGGCCACCGACCTGAGCGGACTCGTACGCAAGAAGCAAAAGGAGCAGAAGGACGAGTCCAAGCCCAGTACACCCACTGCCGAGACGAACGGAAAGCGCAAGGCCGAAGATGATGCCGAATCGGAAGAGTCCAAGAAGGCCAAGGTCGAGGAAGCCACAGCATAATGGCTCTATACTCCTTTTCTTTTCTTTTCTCTTTCATCTCCTAACATCGATGGCATTTTCTTGGGTCCTTTCTTTTCCTGAGCTGTAACATTAATGATTTGCAACGGTCGTGGAGGAAGCGGATAAACATGGTATGGGCGGAAGTTGGTGGCTTTGGCTTTTCGCGAGAGACAACATGGAGCAATCGATGTATTCCGGCGAAGTGGATGGATGCCCCGGCGGGCTTTGGTTTGTAACAATTGATTATTCAACTAGTGTTTTCTTATTTTGCTTAAGAAGTACCTTGATGCCTTGCAACACACAAACTACCCCACATGGCAAGAAGAGTTTGCCAGAGCTTGAGCTTGAGAACGATTTGGCAATGATATTGGTCGTTGGTTGACCTGACAAGACCTGTCCGTATTTCCAGCGAAGTCCCCCGTTTTCCCCAAGTTGTCCGAGAGCTCATCAGAATGACACAAATACGGCCGGCCCTAGGTGAGAGACGATCACTTGTCTGGAGTGCTTGGTTGATTCATGTGTTTGAAGTGGTGCCATTCATTTGTCCAATGACTCTCAGCCGAGACGGTTCGAGACACGTTCCCGTTTTCAATTGCGTAGCTTACGTAGGTTCCCGATACGGTTTAGCCCAAATCCGTTTTGTTGATTAGTCACCAATATCGCCACATGTGACCTCCGTAAGGCTTCACTTTAGCCGCTTCGATCCAGCGTCAGACGCATCAAGACCATGACAGACTCTGTCCATCCTATCAAACCCTCCACGTTCTCTTCCGTATCCCTTACAGTTAGCGAGCCCTTGACCTCCAAAGCCATTTTGGCTTCCCTGTTCCTGTTCTTCCCCTCCCCTGCTCTCCCATCAACCTAGAGCTCGTTTCTTCCTCCTAAATCCCCTCCTCTACCATACGTCTTATGCTTCGCCTCCCCTCCATCTAGAACATTGCAATTCTCCATCCCCATCTTCGGGAGTTCCAGAGCTGGAAGTCTCGAATCATGGTGGGCTGGGTTTCGTGACAGCATTCCTCTTTTTTTTCTTTTTTTTTTTTGTTCCGTTGTCCTTGACTGCGAGTTGGTCACGTAACCGGTCCTGGTGCGTTCGGAAAGAGCCAGTCACGACTTGAATCGTCGGTCCATTCCGGAGATACAAACGAGTGCGAGGGAAAAAGACAAGGGGACGGATTTCCCTTTTCCCTCCGACGCCGATTCCGTTCATTCGACTTCTCGGTCCTTCGCTAATACTTGGCTGGATGTTCGGGAGCTGGCCTCTAAAATTCGGATCGAACAGCGTGGAGTGTATATAATCCAGGGCCCGCGAGAGACGGGTAGTACGGGGAACAGGAGACTGCTGAAATACTGAAACCCCGGTTTTTCTGAGGCCTTCGTTTTCGAAAGGAGCATTGTTTTCCGGACACTCAAGCCTCGAGTGGCACCACGACTTTGACGCGTCTCGCCTTCAAAAAAAACAGCGTTCCGAAACCGCCACCTCTAACTATCGTCCCTGCTCGAGCTGGTTCGCTGGATGGTTGCCCCCTGTTCTGCGCGAACAATGTCATCGAACCTGTCGAACCTGGGAAAATCCCTTCCCCAATCTTCGCCTTCTCCCCAACCCGGACCAACGACATCGAGTTTCGAATCCCGCCGGCCCGTCCAGTCGCCTTCGTTTGTCCAGACCAACGCGGCGCCGAGGAAGGCCCAGGTAGCAAGAAAGCAGCACAGGAACCAGCGCAGAGCCGGACGATCCGCCGCCGCCATCATCGAGGACGACGACTTCGCCATGACTCACTCGCACACTTTCGGCAACGGCACCTCCCGCCGGGGCCAGACCTCCATCACACACCTCCTCGACAACTACCACGCTCCCATGCTCGTTCCCGGCATGGATAACTACCATACGTTTGCTCGTACGTATCGAAGGAATCCGCATTGGGGTTCGGGATATCGCCCGGCCGACAAGCAGCGATACGTCCGGGCCAACTACCGCTTCATCGTGTCCCCCGATGGATCGTACTCCACGATCGCCAGTGACCCCGATGCGCAGATCGACTGGGCCAATGTGCTGCAGGTCATTGCCTCGTCACAGTCACAGACGACCTCCTGCCCGATATGCCTGTCGGATCCTGTAGCGCCACGCATGGCGCAGTGCGGTCACATATTCTGTCTCCCATGCTTGATCCGTTACCATCACTCGGAAACAAATGAGGACGTAGACTCGCATATCCCGCCACATAAGAGGCGATGGAGAAAGTGTCCGATTTGCGAGGACAGGATTCAGCTTTCCGACGTTCGGCCCGTGCGGTTCTACGCCGGCCAGGAGAGCCCGCTACCGCGTCCGGGCGACGATGTCGTTCTTCGACTGATGGTGAGGAGCGCCTCTTCGACGTTAGCCATGCCGCGGGAAGGCGGCACCGAGGTTTTGGACGTGGGAGACGATATACCGTGGCAGTACGCGGCGAACGTCATGGACTACGGCCGCGTGATGAAGGCGAATGGAGCGTACATGGTTGTCCAGTACGACGAGGAGATTGCGGCCCTCGAGAAGCAGGAGAAGGAGGACGAGTGCATGTTTGGGTCCGACGGCGAGTGGACACAGAAAGCGATTAAGGCTATCCAGAATGCGAAGGAAGCCATCAAGGACCTTGGAAAACAGGACCACCCAACCACACCCCCCGGTGGAGTGTCTGACGAGGACAGCCACCACCATCATCAAGATCACGCCAACGTCCCCTCTGGCCCCAAGGGTCGCGGGAAGCAGGCGGCGGGTCCCGACTTCTTCTTTTACAGCGCCCCGCCACACCTCTACCTCTCGCCCCTAGATATCCGCATCCTCAAGACGAAATACGGCGACTTCTCGCTGTTCCCGTGCACCCTCCTACCTCGCGTCGAGCACATCTCGACGGGCCACGTAGTAGACGACGCGATGCGACGGCGGGCAAAGTACCTCGGCCACCTGCCGCGCGGCTGCCTCATCAGCTTCCTCGAGTGCGACTGGACTGACATCGTGCCCGGCGAGATCCTCGAGCAGTTCGCCGACGACATCGAGAAGCGTAGGAAGCGCAACAGAGATAAAGCTACTCAGGAGGAGAAGCTGAGGCAGCAGGCTGAGAGGATTGAGGCGGCGGCGATTCAGAAGACGATTCCGCGATATGAGCCGATGTCGATTAGGCATGATGATGGTGAGCCCACTAAGGTGGACTTTTCGGATGCGGACTTTTTGCCCCTTGGGGTTGGTGGCGGTGCGGCAGCGGCTTCGACGACGCCTCCTGAGCCTAGGGCTGGTTTTGCGCAGTTGGCGAATTTGTCGACGAGTCCCTCTACGGCTAGAACTGTATGGGGCACGCCCGCCGTGCAGCTCCCGCCGTCGCCGACGATGACGGGAACGGAGAGGGATGCGGTTGACGATGGATGGTTGAAGGACGCCGATATCCTTGCCGATGCGTCGATAGCGGCACAGCTGGAGGCTCTTGGCGTGGAGGATGTAGGTGCCGCCTTGGGTGCCACAAACGGTGTGGGAGCTGGGGCGGTGGATGGGCAGGGTCAGGGGCATGTTAATGGCGGCGGCAAGGGGAAGAAGAAGAAGAAGCAGAAGATTACGCTCATGAGTACGGGTGGAAGGAGGGGTCTTTAGATTCTTGCGTTCTCTGGCTTCAACAATTTTTTCTTTTTCTTTTTTTTTTCTTTTGCCTACTGCTACACAGCCTCGTCTCGCCTATCTTTCCATCCTAGATTTTTTGTTCCACCCTCCCCGCCAGTACATTCTTTTCTCCCCGTGTTGTGAGCTCTCGAGAATTTAGGGGTTGAGACGGTGGGATGGGTGTCGTCTTCCTTCTTTCTCATCTTTTCTTCTACTCCCCCCTTTTTTTCTGTTCATGTTCTTCAAGGATGGCGAAGCAGGGTGTTTTAGGACAGACAAGATCAAGACGGATGAAAGATACAAAAAAATACAGTGATTATTATACAGACATGTTTTGACAGGAGGAATGGGGAGGGAGAGGAGGAGGACGAGGAGAAGAAGAAGAAGAATGGATATTTTGGCGAGAGGAAGTTGTTGAGTGCGAGACTGGAGAAGGCAATGCAGGTGTGGAACTGCAGTCTACATCTATTTAAAGCGCAGACCCTTGATGGGGTGAGGAGGTGATATGATATGCTGGCCTGTGGACTGGTATGGTTGAAGTGCATTTAAGGAGAGAAGAAATACACCCTATATGTTTGGGCCTTTTTTTGAGGGTTTTGTTCTTCTGTGTTCACGAACTCGTTTCGCGTGAAGCCGGGGATGTTTTTTTTCCCATTTCTATCCTTTGGTGAGGCTGGCTTCTGGAGTCTTTCGGCAGTACATCGTGATCCCCGGCTTTTTTCCCTACAAACGATCCGACCACATCGATGAAATCCCCACCCGGGAAGAAGCTAAGCACAACAAAACACCACTAGCCTGCCCGGTTAGCTCAATCGGTAGAGCGTGAGACTCTTAATCTCAAGGCTGCGGGTTCGACCCCCGCATTGGGCTCAAATCCCAATGCGTCTTCAAAGAAGGCACATCGATATTTTTTTCTTCCCCCCCCCTTCCCCCCCTCCCTTTTTCATTTTCTCTTTTTTTCTTCGTTTTTTTTTTTTCCCTAGGTCTAAATTGTACAGCAAGAGGAAAAGGAACGAATCCCTCACCTCTTGGTTTTGGTATAAGTCGTAAACGGCAGAGCCCTGAGGTTCGAGATGGCCGGTCCTGTGGATAGTCTGCCTGGATTACAAGATGGAGAGAGCTGAGCCTCGTCCCTGAACACGAGCAGATTGATGAAGTAGGCCAAAGAGTAAGCTTCAGCTTCACGCCCCCAAGCTCAGCCGTAGGCACCGACGATACTAGCCAGAGGGTTAACACAGCATCTGGGGAAGGTTAAGATCTAGAACTTGTCTCGCTTGGCACCTGAAGATGAAGAACCCGAGGTGCTCATCTTTGCTACAGTCACCCCCGGAGATGGTATTGATCCGGCACCCCTCCACCTCTCCGAACCGTAGATCCGATGTACTCCTAAGCGACTTGTGATGCGTCTCACCGAACTTCTAGACACCCCCCAAGTTCTTCACCGAGCCGCCAAAGTAAAAGCCACATATACCTCGGTGGCGGCAGGAAGGCCGAGAATGGCTACTGTCCGTCGAAAAGATAAACCACGTTATAACCACGCCACCATAAACTCGACAAACGAAACTTCCAGAACAAAAACATTTGGCTAAGAAGCTTTCCCGCCAGAAACAAAATGGCCGAAAGTATCGCTTTTAGCTCCGATAAACACGGACGAACCCGATGTATCTATACGCAAAGTACACGGTATGTGTTCCCCACTGTCTTTCGTCCGATCTACTAGGCACGAAGGACAAATTCCCACGGATGTTAGTGGAGGAAGTAATTCTTGGTTACGCCTCCGAGAGTAGATCGTCCGGATCGGGATGGCCATCCGTCCCACATGTAGCCCCGGCGTCCGAATCCCCCGGAGCCGACTCGGCCGTTTCGCGTCCGCTGGAAGACGGTAGAGAGGGAGCGAGCAACCGCGCGGTGTCTCGTTTCGCTATGTCAAAGGCCCGCTTTCGGGCCTCGTCGGCACCGTCGCCATTGAAGATGAAGTTGAGCCATTCGTCCTCAGTATCCTTCTGTAGTAGGGGGCCAGGAGTTTCATCCGCCGCTTGGTGCTGTTTCTTCACGCGTTCTACTTTCTTGTCATCACTGGGGCGGTGACTCCCTGTTTTTGAAGAGGCACTACCCATGCCACGGACACTCGATCGTGAAGAGGACTCTTCACCTACGTATTTCGGATCCAGACGCGGTTCCTCGTCGGCAGAGATACTATCGTCGTCCGATAACAGAGCAGTTAAACTGACGTCATCAGACTCCGACAAGGGAGGTCGTGGAACTTCGTCTTTCTCCAAGGAAGGTCTATCCGGCGCAGCCCGGATCCTTTCCCCACAAGCAATATCTCTACTCGGGATACTCCCACGCTCCTCATCAATAGCACACCCCACATCACGCACCACATGTCCCGTGCCGCTGCCTCCAGCCACGGAAGGAGCATGGTATTCAGCAACACTCGAATCATCCAGATAATCAAGTCTCACCGTCACGTCAGGCAACTCGTCGCAGAGAGGTAACAGATTATCGTCATCCTTTTCCCCTCTCTCAACACTTGATCTCAGCGCCCCCGTCGACGACTCAAGTTCCTTCACGAGCTGTTGGCCCGCATGACGAATAGGTCTTGGATGGCGAAGTCGTGGAGCACAAGATCCTCCTCCTGGTGCTACCTCCTCTTGAGCAGGTGGGGTCTTATCCTTGCTTCTTCTTCTCCAAGCTTGTTGTGATGTCATTAAGTGGGATGGCATGTCTCCTCCTCGCTCGACTGCCGATCGATCCCAACGCCGATCGGAAAGTGTCTGCAGTCGCTCGATTTCTTCTTGCATCTCGAGGCCCGCCCAATCTGGCATGGCTAGGAGCCGTCGCCGCTTGGCTTCTAGATCGTCATCATTTCTCTGCCCTCTCTCCAAGCCTCGCTTCCGTTTATTGGTATCTCGCTGGACGGCCTTTTCGAGGGCTGCCGTGAGAATGGGTGTAGTTTCCTTTGCCTTACTTGGCTTGCGGACATGGTTATCCTCCTGCGGCCGATCCTTCGATGGGAGGCAGCTATCACGGAAGAACGACGATTGTATTTCTTCGGCTGGCGCTCTTGCGGGTTTGCTAGAAGCACCCGTAGTCGACCGAAGGGCCTGCGCCCTGCGAGCACTGGCAAAGTTCTGGCGCTGGCGTGTGAGGTCTCGAGTGTGTCCGCGGCCACGGGTGTGACGGGCTAGATTCCCTTCTGTCCAGTTCATCTTATGCCCTTTTATCATGAGACTTTGAGCGGCTTTTCTTCATGAAATAGCGATTCAGCAACCTTGGCATATTATGGATATACTCTAGAGGTGTTTCCACTTCACTCTTTCTCATGATCACATGTATCTTGTACACTTCTAGGGAAGGATCCATCGACGCATGTGGTCCAATTGTCTAGGCAGGCGCAAACCCCAGCGCAACTTCCTACTATCCCTGTTTGCGGAGATACAAAGTGCGAGGCTTGTAGCACCTAACGCCTCACGACGACTTCATAGAAGTGAGCTTGGAGCCCACCGAATTACACCACTGTTTGAACGATAGGAACGGGAACCATATTTCTGGAGGTCACGAATATACAGAGGTAGACCCAAATAATACTATACTCTCCGAACGCCAGTTAAGATCTAAAATGATCATGATCCGCCAACATTAGGTTACTGCCTTCAAGAAGAGAAGAAGAGAAAATGAACAAGAATGGTAGAAGACTCGGAATCCATTCCCTCAAGGACCAAAACTAATCATAATCCTCCAAAAACGCCGATAATCCGTTGATATCCCTACCGTACTAATGCTCAAAAAGCCTTTAGTCGCTTCAGTGCCGTTTCGGGGAGCCCTAGCAAGAAATGCGGGTCAGCCCTTGCTCTATCAACTCGCCACAGGAACCTCGGGGAACAGCTTCATTTTTGGAACTTACCAAGCCTCGAGGCACTCATGCCCATCAAACCGGAAACCCTCGCCATCACCTCAAGGTTATCCCCGGGGAGATCTTTAAATTTGTCCTCAATGCAGGAAGAGACAGGTCCGGACATTATCGACGGGTAGCGAATAACAAAGGCCATAAAGCTCAGCGGTAGAAAAGAAGCGTGCTCGAAGTCAATGACGTAGAGTTCACTAGTATCTGTGAACATGAAGTTCCCCAGGTGCAAATCAGCGTACACGAGATGCAGCTCCCTCTCGAAAGTGACTGTGGGATTATCTTTACAGAACCACGTCGCGAGCTTGTTCCTTGTGTCAGTTCCCAGAAAGACAGACGAAAAAGAAAAAGAACAGGCTGATGCCTCGGATTTCTCACATTGTTGACGTGCTCTTCCAACTCGTCGACGGATATATAGGGGACTGGTGCCTGCTGGTCTTTAAAGAACACATGCCTGATTCCACCCCAACCGCAAGGACCTGGCTTGGTGTCCGGTGGAACTGGAAATGATAAAAAGAGCCTGAGTGCTCGAGTGATTTTATCGAAGTACGGGTCCGAGATTTCGCTCTCGTAGAAATTCTCGATAGATTGGCCGATTTCGTCAAGTCTTTTGCCGTTCACCAACTCCATGACGACAAAAATCCTTTGCTGCTCTTTGAGTATGCGAAAGATTCGGGGTATATGGATGCCTTCCCTTTCCTCTTTCGGTATTTTCTCGAGATTGTCCAATGCGAATTGCTGCGTTCGGGTCTCGGCAAACATGGCCTCCTGCGATCGGTTCCCAAACTTAACCCAAAAAATGGGTTGGTCAGGGGGGTATACGAAGCCCGTGATGGCGTATCCTTCTGGAGTACAGTATCCTGCCGCCTTCCTTGAGGAGAGTAGCTCGTCGAAGGTGAGTTCATGGGCTCTCTGAGTGAGATAAGGGATGCTAAGGGGCTCCATCTTGCGGACGAGGAGACGTTGTGTACTGAATGTAGTAAGTGAGGCATGGCCTTGGCGGGTTCCAAGGGCGTCTTGACGTTTCCCGTGTCGAGAACTATATCGATTCCTATATGCCGACCCTAGACCTTACCTGATCGTGTGTAATTTGTGATTCGCTTTCTTTCCTTTGGAGGGTGTGTCCCGGCGTGTGTCCCGGCGTGTGCTAAGAAGGTTCAACATCGAATCACTTCGGACCCCTAGCATGGAGCTCCAAGAGCCAACCCTTGCAGTGCATATACACTTGTAAATCCGGTACGCCATGTCCCGCGAGGATCAGCTATGCCTTAGATTCCCACGGGCAACCTTTCGTTTGACTCCCTGGCTAGGTTGTTTTATTTCCAGAATGACGTAGTGTCTCCATCACCCAGGTCCCCTTTTTCTTAGATTATGACAGTTATTCGCTGTGCTTTCCCCAAAGAGAACTGCTTCTGGACAAGAGGATAGGGGGGACGTTCATCGTCGGAGAAAACCCGCCGCCGCCACAATCTATTAATGGATTGCCAGCTGCGCCACCCAAACTCGTATTGCGGGCTCCGCACGTGAGCGGACCTTTACCAGGAGACCTACAGAAATGGACCACAGTGTACGGGGTACTTCGGGCATAGGATTCCCAACATTCTAGAAAATCGGCAGTGGATTTTTTTAAAAAAAAAAAAAGCCTTGGCTCGGCAACTCATATGCCGCGTGTCCGTGTCCGGTGTGGTCCGAATCAACACTGTTTTGAAAGGGGCTTTTCCCTGGGTTCGGGAGCAAATCCTCCCCAAAAATGGGGTCAGCCGAAATATCCCAAAATAAAAAATGGGAGGAAAAGAAAATTCCCCAAAAAAGGAATCCACTATTTAGGCACTGAATTCATGCCCAAACGGCAGGGCTTCGATGCCAGCCTTAAGCTTGGCGAAGGATGCATTCCTTTTCCGCCGATGGCCCTGGGTGTTTGTGAAACCGACCCCCGGCGGGACACAGCTTTCAGGAAACAGGTGCCGGGCCGACGGCTCCGAAAAAGGTCCGGAAGAGAAAATTCCTTCCGGTAAGCTCCGCAGGCTTAACTCCTGACCGGAAAACGTAACATTTACACAACGTTCGAAGCAAACCGAGATGTTCTTGATCCTGCAGCCCGTTCTTCCGGCGGAGAGTTTCTTGGGAAAATACTTTGAAAAAGCAAAAATGATCACATTTTGAAATGAAGGAGGGGAAGGGAGGCTTCGTCTCCAAAGGAAAAGGACCTGCATTCCATAAAACTGGACTTGGCGGTGTGTGGAGAGTGCGGCTGCTGCATGCACGCGACAGCGGGATATTGATTCACCGCTTTCCCACTAAAAAAACAGCTAAAAAGGTTCTGGCCTCCCGTCATTTTCAGGCTCTTTCTTTCTTTTTGTTCTCGAAGGGTATCCCCAGACATGAGAACTGGTGGAACATGGACATCGACGGTACTAGGGCCGAGATGACAAGACAATTTGTTCGAGATATAGTTTGAGTAATAATAACCCCTTTGTGGGGGGTGTGGACAGAGAGCTCGAATCCAGTAAAACGCGGACAGGAGTCTTGCACTGTCGTAATGGAAACTGAAAGGGGGTGAAGGAGTGGAGAGAAAAAGGGCGCATAGTATGAAGGAACAGGTGCCAGGCTGCATTGGCTTAGCACTTCCCGTCTAGAGAGAGGAGAAAAAATTTTCTTCCCCCCGAAAAAAGAGGAAAAAAAGAAAAAGAAAAACACCCAAAACGGCTGTCGCAAAGACAAGCTCGAGGAAACTCGAAGTTTTAGAGGATGTAGCACTTGAACCTGGGGATGCAACACCTTTCTCTTCCTTAGCCGACAACCCCGGCACCCGGCTATCTGGAGATAAATGCAAACCAGATCTGACCAGAAATCGAACATAAATGCGGTGACGAGAAAGAAAGTATCGATTCCCATGTCTCAGTGTTCACGGGGTCCTCACCGACGTAGGGAATATACTCGGGGCATATGACCAGAGAATGAAGCGAGGCAGGTGTGGCAAGAAAGAGAAGAAGGAGGGGGAATTCAACCTTCAGTCTTGAGATAAACTTGAGCTTGATTCTGAGTCTTGAGGTACGTGGGTACCTAAATACGTTGTGCTACACTACGAAGTACAGAGTTGGAGACCCTGATCTTCAATCAATTATGCAGAACATCAGGTAATAGCCAATAAGAGACAGCTGATAAGGACCAACCTTACTATTCCCTTTTTGGAGGGATACGCAAGGTACACGAGAATTTCACTTGTACTTCGTACACTGTGTTGGCGTTGAGGGAGCTGTCTGGGGAAGATAGAGGAGGAGGAGAGGGGGCTCTAATACTTCGCACATGCGAGGCGGCAATAGTTCTCTCGATCAATTCCTCGATTGATACTCCTTCGAAGCAGCCCCAATGATCCCTCACATAAATGTGCTGCCCAATATGCAATATCTAGACGCTGAAAGGTCCATCTCTCATTTCTCAAGGTTGTCACTAGGTTTATCTGCACAGTGCCCTCGGGATTCAAACGGACTCTGCACTATCTTCCAATCGTAGGCGCCGGTTCATCTTGGCAAATCCTGCATGAGACGGACATTTCCACATGTACCGTATTATGCATTTCCATTTCAATGCCTGGGGCACCGTATGTACTTACACGAGCGAGTTCATAGGATCGGGAGGTGTACCCTGAGTGAAACGAACTGTTCTCTGTATTCGTCCACTACATACATAAACTACTACGTCCAAGTTGGGGAAAAGAGAAGAGGGGCTGTGGCGGGGATAGTCAGGGGAATGTCTCTTGACAAAGAGGGAGAAGGAACATCGATCTCGACTCCATCAGGTCGCACTTCGTATGGAATACACTACGGCCCACTATGGAAAAGGCACTTGGGCCAGAGAGCCACGCGATGGAGACGATTTGTAACAAAGCTGGTGGAAAGGGAGGAGGGGCCGAGGGGAACCTAGCCCAGATCGACGGGAACGGCAACGGAGGGAAGCCTCAATTGGGCATTATTACCTGTGTACGAAGTTCTGAGCACCAAGTGCTGAGGCATAGTACATATAAAACTCACACATGAAGACGACACATTGCCCTGCTTGTCTTGAGGAAGACAGGGGTCTGGGGTAAAAAGTTAAAACCGTGTTTGCGTCGTTTTGGACGGTTCGAGATTCTTTCTCCGTGGGGACTGATCCCGTCTTCGTTTTCCCTAGTCCTCTGTGTCGTGGACGGTCACCCCACCGTCTAGCTCTCCGTTGTGATTTTGCAAAGTCTGGAGAGACACCCATCGTGCTTCCGAGGAGGGAAAGGATTGCAGCTTAGAGGCCCAAAGGCCACAACAGATAACCGAAGCATCAATACTATGGAGGATCGACCAGACACACCCAGCAAACACCGATGCTCCCCAGTCCAAGCAACCAATGGATGAGTCGAGATAGCTTCTTATGACACGAAACACGGTAGCTGTGCTCGGTTCCTTCCAAACGGGGGAGAAGACAGGTCAGATGGCAGACAATGACTGCGTTCACGGTGGCTGCCGAGACAAAACGTACGACCCCAGCATAAGTCCATCTGTGGACCGTTCCAGAACGTTGGATGCCGACCGAGCTTGGCAGGTTGAGAAAATACAACCCTTTTACGTCTATGATAGGGTTTGCCTGCCTTCTGCTGGCGCTGGGGGTAGGTTTAGGCTAGTCGATACGTCAATGTTTTGTGGTGGCTGTTTTCTAAACTACACATTTTACTCCGTCCTGCTGGCGGATGGGGAGCTGGAATGCGGATGTACACTACTTGCGTGTACCTCTTCCGAGGTCGATTTTCGCAGATTTCCGATGGGAATTTGATCATGTCTCTGTACCCGTACCCAAAATTCAGACTCACGTTCTTCACACTAATTCTCCGCAGGGTCGCACCCTTTCATGTGTTCTCTGTTTTTTCTTTTTAAGATTGATCAATCAAATGCTTTTCTCTTTCTGCGACTTCCCAGTACGGTGATACGATTTGTACAATCGAAAAGTGTATTCGAAGAACGTCTTATCCCTCAGTCGAGAATCAACTAAAACAAACGTGGGCTGACGAGCGGTAACACAGAAAAGCGAGATATCACAAGTGAAAATAGTCAGTTGAGATGGTGGGTTGCACTTGATGAGATCGAGACTTAATGAGCCCTTGCACCCTTCCACCAACCCAAGCGATTTCCTTGGCTGGGCCTGGATTTAAAGTGGTGGTGGTGTGCGGGTGAAGCGTGGCATGCCCCTTCCCATCACCCCACACCTTCCCCGCGGGTAAAGACCCTGGGAATTGCGCAAAAGGAGTTGGGAGTTGATGACTATGAGGAACTGTTTCCTTGAGAGATTCGATCGAGTAATACTTGATAACACAATTAGCAACAGAGTTTGCAGGAATTGCTACTTGGTATGATGCCAACGATGTTAGTGCCCGGCGTACTGTGCTTTTTTTCTTCTTCTCCTCCCAGGAACTATTGCGCCTTTTCTGGTTCTTCCAGGTTGATAGAATCTGGGCGGGCAAGGAAAACCTGGACCTCGGGCTGGGGTGGCGTTCAATACGGATGACAACTTGGAGAGCAGAGCTGGTAGCAAAAGCGGGATCAGCTCAGTCCCAGACCAACCGGCGACAGCAACATGAGCGTGCAGTCGTCCAGTCAGTCACTGGGGATTTGATAGTCCGCAGGCGGTCCTTGCATGCGAGAGATAACTCCTACATATATCAATTGATGGATGGCAAATCTGGTTCTTGGATTTAGACGAGCTGTGACGCGGTATGTCAGTCCCCAAAAAGGCCCGTTTCTTAGCGTTGTAATAGGCCCTATTCGCGTCGCCTTCCACTGGTGTAGTAGTACTTGGTCGATTCTTATTCCCGTTTGCCCGTAAAAACGAATCTACGTTCATCCTGCATCCCCAAGGTCCCGGGATGGGCAATCCATTCCGACGCGTGTCGCCTCTGATAATATGTATGATAATGGATATGTTTCTTATCGTGAATCTCCTCTCGGTGGACGGGGGTGGTCTAAAAAGGGTTGCGCTTTGGAAGAACAATCGGTGTGGTCAAGCGAGTTGTGGTGGCGCCTGACCCCCTCTCCGCCTAATCTGGCGTATGTGTACACAGTCCAGAGGAGTTCGGCTGGTCGGTGTAGGGCGCCGCGAAAAGCAATAATTTCATAGTACGTGCAAGCCACCCAGTCGGGACGCTTAAAGCAACCAAAGGGGAACCTCCCGAGTGGTGCGGAAGAACCTGTCGTGTACAGCAAGACACAAGGCGATACGGTGATTGACTATTTTTTTTCGGTATCTTGTATGATTGTATCTTGGTATCTATTGGAGACCCCGCCTAACAGTTCGCGCCTCAGGTCGATGGCTTTGTGACTAGACATATACCTGACAATTGTGTACTAGAGCGTACTCATATCGTACTGCACTTGTAGCCGGCGGGGTACATTAGGAGTAGCCAGTGTGGTCCCCCGTTTCATATGCCATCAGTTGTTGGCTTGGGGGAAGTCTTATCGCCTCCAAACTTTCAAGGCGAAGGGGAAGGGGGAAACGAGCAAAAGCCAAAGCTGGGAAGCAGGGCGGCTGTTGCTGTCGACAAAAAGGTGGGCGGGCTGTGCCCACGCCCCCCCTTCTAAATCGGGATGACCATCGTGCTGATTTGCCTATCAGCTTAGTGACCAGGATGATGCTCGTGCACTGTGTCTTTCGGCAAGCCCTTGAGTACCGAACCTCGTGTTGCGAATACCGTGCCCCAACAAAGGGAGAGAAAAAGAGTCATAGGGAAACTGGTGACGAATATTGACGGTAGCCAGGAGAGAGAGAGTGTAAAACAAGCGAGGTCGTATATCATACAGGGGGGGAAGGCTCCTCCCTCATCTTTTTTCCCACAGACGATGAGTCGCACCTGAAGAACCTTGCCCCTCTAGACTAATACTTGGTCAGCACATGTTGGGTGAGAGGGAGCACAATTGATTGGGGATGATACTGAGGGGCAGGTACGCCAGGTTCTATCGATAGGCGGTGCGGAAAGGCCGCCCTTCGTATCAGTGAAAGTACCTAGGAGAGTGAGCACAGCACTGCACAGTACGTAAACAGGACGCTACTTCCAGCATTAAAGCGCCTTGGGCGGCCTGGCCAGCTTATTGTGGAAAGAATCCTGGCGGGCCTAGCCAGGGAAAAAAGACCGTATCTGTGCGGTAGCCAGACTCACTGGGTACAGCATTGCGCAGCAGTAGGCTACGGGCTATGTAAGTCATTGACGGTACCCACCATATCTTGTAACTTGTAGTACTTGGCAACTACCCGCAAAATTCATCCTCGGCCAATCCACGCCCTATCGTCATACTTGACAAACCCCACCATGCCCACACGCCCTCAATGTCCCGAATCGCCACCCCCTGCCTCCATTCGCCTAGGCAAACCGCGCTATTATGGAGTAAGTCTCTTATCGGAATCTCCAGGGAGGCACGAGCCTACACAGTCCCGTTTATTGTCCCGTCGACCACCGGTACAGGAACATAAAGACCTCAGGTTTTCCCCGGTCTACTTTCAAGGCCTCGATTTTAGATTTCCCATAAATATCCCCTTAGCTCCCGTGTTCCCCATCAATCCTTATCGCCTTCGACTTTGAAGTCCATATTTTTTCCTTCTTCATTTTCTCTCTTCTGAAACCGCTTTGCCTTTCGTTGTTTGGTTCTAGAAAACGACCACTTTCTGTTACCGATATCTCAAGCACCCACCAACAAAACCCACCTTTAACGCACAACACCAGATACCGCAGCCATGGTACGTGCTAACAAGCCCTCTCAGAAACCCCCGCTGTTGGACTCGTCCGGTACTTCGACCGGAAAGGATGTGGTGCCTTTATCTTCAGAAGAAGAATTGGGATATACTAACGCTTGTTTTTTCGTGCTTCTCTAGGCGTTCACATCGAGAACTGATACGGTAAGCTGCCTTTTTCCGCAGCCGCAAATTCTTCCGCGCCGACAGCGGCGGCGGCCTCCCTTCAGGCTGCGCGCATACAACCGGAGTCACGCTGGAAAAAGGAAAAAAAAAAAAAAAAAAAAAAAAAAAAAAAAAAATTTACTCTTGCTAACAATTCCATCACAGCTCATGAAGTACATGAGCCTCGACCAGAAGGGCAGTGTCATTGCCGAATACATCTGGATCGACTCTGTCGGCAACACTCGTTCTAAGTCCAGGGTAAGTTTTTCGCGAACTATTCTATAACATGCACCCTTGTCTTTGCATCTTCCGCGGATATTTGTTTCCTTTTCTGCCATTCGCTGCTTTCTTTTTGCGAGTCTTGGTTTCTTTCCCATTGGGGGCGAGAAACCCGGTGCGCTCTGCCTGCAGGTGGAGGGGCAAGGGCATGCTGTGACTAATGGTGATGGTGGGGCTGGACGCGGTCTTCGCCGGCGGTGGTGGTGTGCTCAGATTACTAATCTGCACCACCAACGCCACGACCGTCAACTTGTGTGCCCATCATTTGGATCGTGAGTCTCAAGACCACGATCGAGGTGTCGGGTTCACTTTTTTGCAGCATTGCGTCGTAGCCCCAGCATTTGGCTGAGATTGGCAGGCAACCTGGGGGAACGGATTCACGATGATTTTAGGCGCGAACTTGCTCTTAGCATATTTTGCTTTTTTTTATCCTCTGAAGCCCAGCCTTGACTAACACCATCCGTTGCAGACGCTCCCTGCTAAGGAATACACCCCCGCGGACCTCCCCACCTGGAACTTCGACGGTTCCTCTACCGGTCAGGCCCCTGGTGAAAACTCCGATGTCTACCTGAAGCCTGTCGCCGTCTTCGCCGATCCCTTCCTTGGCTCGCCCAACATCCTTGTCCTCGCTGAGTGCTGGGACAACGATGGCACGCCCAATAAGTACAACTACCGCCACGAATGCGCCAAGCTCATGGAGGCCCACAAGGACAGGAAACCCTGGTTCGGTCTGGAACAAGAGTACACTCTCCTCGGTGATGATGACAGGCCCTATGGCTGGCCTAAGGGCGGTTTCCCTGCTCCTCAATTCCAATATTACTGGTATGTGGATGGAAGCGATCGTATTTCACAAAGCGTTTGACAACAAATTGTACTAACCCCCGAAACAGCGGTGTTGGCTACGGCAACGTCGTCCAGCGCGACATCGTCCTTGCGCATTACAAGGCCTGCTTGTATGCTGGTATCAACATCTCCGGTACCAACGCCGAAGTAATGCCCGCTCAGGTATGTTGTGACTCGACCTCAATTGAAATCTTCTGCGCAATATGAAACTAACAGCGAGTAGTGGGAATTCCAAGTTGGCCCGTGTGAGGGTATTGCGATGGGTGATCAACTCTGGGTTGCCAGGTTTATCCTCAACCGTGTTGCTGAGGACTTCGGCGCCAAGGTTTCCGTACACCCCAAGCCCATGAAGGGTGACTGGAACGGTGCTGGTCTCCATACCAACTTCTCCACCGAGGAGATGCGTGTCGAGGGCGGCATGGCTTACATCGAGGCTGCCATCAAGAAGCTCGAGGCCCGCCACGCCGACCACATCGCCGTCTACGGTGAGGAGAACGAGCAGCGCCTCACTGGCAGGCACGAAACTGGTGCCATTGACCAATTCACTTGGGGCATTGCCAACCGTGCTTGCTCTATCCGTATCCCTAGGGAAGGTGAGTTTTTATTACCTGAGTTGTATGCGCAGGAGATGTCGACATACTAACTATTTCCTAGTTGGTGCCAAGGGCTATGGTTACTTCGAGGACCGCCGACCTGCCTCCAACGCGGATCCTTACAGGATTACGCATGCCATTATGCTCTCATGTTTCGGCGATGCCGAGTAAGGGGAGCATGGGAGAGTTGGGGTGCTTTTGATGGTGGTGGCGCATATACCGAATACCTGCGTTGCCTTCTTTCTTCTTCTTTTCTTCTTAGTTGTGTGTACGCACTATTAATAATAGCAGCGTTGTGTGTTGTTCGTTGTTGCGCGATGTGTTAGATTAGAGAATCTGGACGGGGACAGCGGCATACCGAACCCCCTGGGAGTGCGTCTTGAACGCATGGTCCCTAAAGCATGAACATATTTTAGACTGGCAGACAAGCTGATTGCTAAGTCTTGCTGCACTGACGGCGTTCGTTTTTGTCTTTTTATAGTTATATGATGATGGGAACTGGGTACACAATACTTGCACTCGTAATGAAGATCGGATCCGCCTCTGGAGTCAACTTACACCTGTCAATTCGGAAACTGCTCTCGTGATATTGGACTTGGAACGGAATGTAATACTCCCCTCCATGGATGCTCAGAAGATGGTCTTGGTGAGACGTGAAGTGGTGTAAGAGTGCCACTTCTGAGGCGCATTTCGGGATATAATATATCATGAACTTTAAGGCTTCGTATTCTCTCCAGTCTTGCCTTGTTCCTGAAGACATCACACCAATCTGGGGCCTTGCGAAGAGACCGGGCCTTTTGATTGACGTCGAGATGCATGTCATGGATGCAAGGGGGAAGATCAATAAATAACAGCTGCTAACGGCTGTCAACATATGTCATTTCCATTGCCAGCCCCTCGCCGCGAAACACGCATTTTTGGTCGCGTCTCGACGCGTGCCCCCCGCGTACAATTGAATACAGCTTGGACCAGTCTTGCAATCCACCCGATATATTAACAGAGCTCACCTGCGCTAATACACCTTCTCGACCTTCAATTATATGTACCAACTACCTTGAGGATAGTTCTATTCCTCACGAACCTCCTTCCGCCCTCATATCTTGTCCATATCGTACCCAATTCCTTGACCAATTCTCAATCTCGAGCCTTTATTGATACAGCATGAGAACATCGACACAATAATTACGTTAACACGACCTAGTCCTCTCCCAACCCATCCATCTTCCCCTTTCCGACTACACCATGTCCTCGACTCGGTCGTCAAGTCCCGTCGAGGGAGGATCGCCCCTAGGGGCGTTCCTCTCGCCCAAGTCGAAGATGAAGGCGCTCCTCGCTACGGTCGGGAGTGATTCCGAAGACGAGTCCCCGGTCCGAACTCCAAAGATTGCCCGACGATCACCGATCCGGAGGGCAGAGCTGAGCTCTGACAGCGAAGATGAAATCGTGCGGCCACGAGGCCGGTTCGCGGCACAGATGCTCGCGTCGGTCGAAGAGACATCCAATACGGAGACGAAAACGGAGATAAATCCCTCCGAGAGCGCCAGAGAACGTGTTCGAAGGCTGCTTGAACTTGGTGTCAGTGACGCGACAGAAGATACACGGGAGGACCGAGGCAACGATGCAGATGAAGATGTCCCCGTTGCCCGAAGGAGACTACGGCCTGCTGCCGAGAGGGCATCTACCCCAGAGACGGCGGACTTTGCAGCTCCCACCTCTAGCCCGGGTCTATTCGTCTCGCCCGGCCAGAAATCCGCCCATGGTGAAGACGAAACCAGACATTCCTCAAACGAAGCCTCAGACGACGACACGATGAAAAAACTACGCAAAAACGCCCGCTTCCAAGCCCTCGTCGAGCGGAAACGAAAAGAACGCGAGGCCCGCGAGGCCGAGGAAGAAGCCAAGAAGACCGCCCGACTAGCTCGCCTACAACAAGGAGAAGGTGACGAGCGACCCACAACACTCGAGCTCTTTTCCGATTCCGAAGGCGGTAACACGTCGAGTATCACAGACGACGAGGGCGGTCGTCGTCTCACGCAGAAAGTAAGACCGACGCGTAAAGCGAGCAAGAGGGCCATTGAGGAGATGAATCGGGAGACGCAAAGGATGGCGAGGAATATGCAGCTTGCGCACCAGGCGAAGACGAAGAAGAAGATTACGAAGGCTGCGCTTTTTGAAAAGTTTGGGTTTAAGCCTGCGGATGGCGCGAGTGCATCGGAGCCGAAGACTTTGAGCTCGAGCAGACCGACTACGCCGGTTTCGGATGTGGAGATGGGGAATGGGGAGACACCGCCTAGCTCGCCTCCTACTGTCCGTACACCGAAACAAGCTGCTGAAGCTACCAGTGCTGAGGCGGCGGCGCCTGCTGAGGAGGGCATGACCACGTCTCCTAGTAAAATCGAGGTTCCCAAGGCTTCTGAATTACCGAAGGAAGTTCACCCGAAACGTCGTATTCGTGTGAAGCTTCCGGTGAATCTTGTAACGATCGACTCCGACGACGAGTTGAGCATCACCGCCACGAGAAAGAGCAAGCTCGACGCCATCTTCGACCGCGTCCCCAAGGACCAAGCCCAAGAGCCCAAAACCTTCCAAACATTCCGAGCCCTCGCCCAGCTCACGTCCCCAGGAAAGGCCGCCAACTGCCGCCGCAGGGGCGAGAAGCCGTGCATGACGCCGGCAGAAATGCAGGCCATGCTACGCGCACGCGCCCGGCAGCAGGCCAAGGACGAGAAGCAGCGCCGCATCGAGATGCTCAAGGCCAAGGGCGTCGTGATTCAGACGGAAGAGGAGCGCCTCAAGGAGATTGAGGAGGTGGAAGATATCGTGGCGAGGGCGAGGGAGGAGGCGCAGGAGATTATGCAGAGGGAGAGGGAGGAGGCGAAGAAGGAGAAGGAGGAGAGGAGGAAGAATGGGGAGGTGGTGGACAGTTTGGATTGGGATGATAGCTCTGATGATGAGGACTACAAGGAGGAACGCGAATCTGGTGGTGAGGAGGAGCCTGATGAGTTGGCTGAGCTTGAACTTTCCGGGTCTGAAGAGGAGGAGGAGGAGGAGGAAGAGGATGGTGACGATGAGGCTGAGGATGGGGATGATGAAGAGGAGGCGCCTAATCCTCTCTTTGACAACGAGGCCGATGAGGATGAGGATGAGGAGAAGGAGGTTGGTGATATCGCCATGGGGGATGATGATGAGGAAGAGCTGGTCATGATCAAGACCAGGAGGTCAAGGAAGACGCAGGTCTTGTCTGATGATGACGAGGAAGATGCTGTCGCCATTGACGCTACTCCCAAGCCCAAGGCGGCCTTTTCCAAATCTCCCGCTCCCCCTTCGACCAAGTCTCCCGCCGCACCCATGTCCGTCCTACGGTCGGCGACCAAGACTTTTATCCCCGGCCTCCCCGTTGCCCCTGCTGGTCCCGCTGGGCTCGGCCTCACGCAGATGTTCGCTGCTACGATGGATGAGAGCCAGAGCCAGATGGGTGGCACGCCCAGCCAGTTGATGGACACGCCCCGACCTACTTTTGACCCCTTCGCTCGGCAGAGTTTCGTCGCCAGCACGCAGGACATGAATCATGATGACGACGTAATCATGGACAGCCAGCCGCCGCTTCAAGAAACCCTCAGGGAGGAGACTCAAGGGGGTATGGACCTGCACTACTCGCAGACCCAGATGCGGAACCTTGACAGTCTTGTTCGCGAGGACACACAGCTCTCCGATTTCATGCCGTTTACTCAAGATGGTGGCCTCGAGGACCATACTCCCCTCAAAGAGAGATTCATCGATGCTCCTGACTCGAGTGCCACTCCTGGCACTGTTTTCGGCGCGACTCCAACCCCCGATTCCATCCATGAGTCCCCGCTTATTAGGAGAGGAAGGCTACGGCGCAAGCTAGATGTCATTGCTTCTATTAACGAGGAACTGTCTCAGGTCGCTGAAGAAGAAGAGGCGCGCGAAGGCAGCCCCAGTCCCAGCCCGCAGAAGGACGAGTTCGGATTCAACACGACCACCGCGTTTGGGGTCTTGCAAAAGGCAGCTCGTGACGAAGAGAGGCGCAAGAGGAGGGAGGAGAAGCTCAAGGAGTTTAACAGGAAGAAGAGCAAGGCGAAGGAGATGATTGAGGAGCAGGCCGAGGAGTCGGAGGATGAGTATGCGGGCCTTGGGGGTGTGGATGAGGATGACGATAGCGATGGGGACCTCGCGTCGGTCAAGGATCTGATTGATGATGAGAAGGGGGCTGCTACGGCGGAGGACGAGCGGAAGCTCGCAGCTTTCTATGCGTAAGTTACAACACAAACCTGAGCCATCCCCAAAACCTTTGGCTAACAAATCTCTACGCAGCGATCGGGAACGCGCCGACGACGAGAAGCAAGTCGAGAAGCTCTTCAAGGACATCACGACGGGCATGCTCCGCCGCAAGCGTGCCAACGACTACGACCTCTCGGACTCGGATGACGGCGGCGAGGCGCGCAAGCGCATGAAGCGTAAGCAGTTTGCCAAGATGCAGAAGGCGCTCTTCGCCGACGAGCGCGTCAAGAAGATCGCCGAGATGCCGGGTAACCAGGCCTTCATGCGGACCCTCGAGGACCGAGCCAGCGATGATGAGATGGATTTCATTGATATTATCGAGGATAATACTACGGAGACGGAGGATTCGCAGTCGCAGCAGCAATCCGATGATGGTGCTTCTGCGCGTGTCCTCGTTCCCAACAGCCAAGCGGACGTCAAGAAGGCTGCTAATGGAGGGGAAATACGAGCGCCGGCGCATATGAGGAGGACCAAGGATGGCAAGAAGCCGTCTGATATTGGGCAGATTCGGGAGTCTCTTTCGAGTCTGCTTGATGAGCCTCTGGGATCTGTCGTTCCTGCTACGGAGGTTGGCAGCGATAGTGACGACGATGAAGAGAACGACGACGAGCGTGGTGATTCGAGGTCGCGGAGCAACAAGGAGAATATCAGCCCACCCCCTGGCGCATCTACGACCTTAAACCGCAAGGGACCAGTCATCCACGACCGACTCTCCTTCAAGCGCGGTAATTCCTCGACGACAATGACAGGACGCCGCGCCTTTTCGCGCAGCGCCTCTCAAGCAGGCAAGCCGCCCACGCTCCTCCGCCGCGCAACGTCCAACTCGTTCATGTCCAACAACGTTGGCGGCAGCGGTGGCATCTCGGGATCCTCTTCCGGAACAAACTCGCCCCTGACGACGGGGTCGGACAGCGACATGTTCGGCGGCGACAAGATCCGCAGGGGCGCCGCCAAGGGGTCTAGTATTAGTTTCGAGAGGAAGGGGGCGAGGCCTTCGGCGGCGGAGGGGTTGGCGATGAGGAGGACGGAGAGGAAGTTGAAGGGGGCGGAGGAGAGGTTGATAGCTGCGAGGGGGTTGTTGGGGAGTGGCAAGTTTGAGTGATTGTGTGGGTTTGGGTCTTAGGGGCTGGGTCATTGGATGGATTTCATCGGATTTGGCGTTTGGCATGGGGAAGCGAGGGATCCATGTGGGTTTGAATGAGGATATTATTATTACTACATTGATTGGCGGGGTCTCGCGACATGGTAAAATATGAATACAGATCTGTACAGGCATTTCTTGCTCTAGAGTTTAAGCTACAGTTGGTGACTCCCATATGTGTCTCTGGATGGACAGCTTAGGGCCTAGTTGTCTAGCCGTTCAAGGTGGATGAGGCCGTTGGGGGGCTATTGTCGTCAAGTTAGCACACCGAGCGACACGCAAAATAGAGAGCCGCAAAGGGAACCTCACCGGTGAGAACTGTCGCAGCTTGACACCAGCCTCGCGAAACACGGCCGCAGTATCGGTATCCATGCTATACCCCTGACTATACACGACCTCACTAATACCAACCTGGCAAATCTTGATACTGCAAGTCAAGCAAGGGCAAGTATCGCAATACAACACGGCGCCGTCCCTGATCCTCTCCCTACCGGCCTCCAGCAGCGCATTCTCCTCGGCGTGGATACACAAACACGTAGAGAGACCCACGCCAGAAGAATTCGCCTCGTTGCACCGCGTACAGCCGCCCTCGGCGCAATTCCTCAAACCCCTCGGCGTGCCGTTATACCCCGTGCTAATGACGCGTTTTTCCCTGCCGACGAGGACGCAACCGACGCGGCGCTTCATGCAATTCGAGCGCTGGGCGGCAAGCGACGCGAGGCTCATGAAGTAGCTATCCCAAGAAGGCCGTAGCCGTTCGGGGTTCGCGAGGTCGATTTTGCCAAGCGTAGCGTATAGATGGGCCAGCGATTCAGACGTGTTGAGCAGGCGGACGGAAGCGCGGGAGATCAACGGCTGGAGCCCCGTGGTGGGGTCGTACAGGTGGGCGTCGGATTGGGCGACGAACTGCTCGAGGGTGAGGTCCAGCCGGTGGGGCTGGGCCTGGAAGCGGCGGTGGCGGATGACGAGGGGGCTGTCGACGGAGACGAGGATGAAGAAGGGGCGGCGGGAGAGGAGATCGAGGATGGATTCGTTGTGGATGTTTGTTGTTACAAAGCGGGAGCGCCAGCGTTTGGTTACGAAGTCGAGGAGGGATTCGACGGTGGGGAAGGTGTAGGGTTGTGAGGGGTGGGTGAGAGGGAGGGGTTGTTGTTTCTGGTCGGAAGAGGAGGAGGTGGTGGTGGTGGAGGATGGAGTGGATTGGGAGGTATCCTGGGAGGGGGGCTCGAGGTAGAGGTGTTTGAAGCCGTGGTGGTCGACGAGGTATTGGGCTACGGTTTTCTTGCCCGAGCAGATGCCTTGGACGAGTGTTAGTCTATGGATTGTGGGGAGAGCGGAAGAGCAAGGGGGGATACAAACCACCACAGATGCCGATGAGCATTGTTGCGGTTATATTTCGTCCTGAGACGCACTTCTTTCGGCAATTGACTGTATATTTTTCGAAACAAGCAGATGATGGACTGGACCTGTCTCGCCCGTCGTCTAGATGTCGAGATGTCTGTGCAGCAACCGATGATACCTTCCTCGACTTGGTCGACTTGGTTGACTTGATTAAGCAAGGAAAAACCAAGCCACGTGACTTTTGCGCTTGACGCGTCGCAACGCGTCTTGGAATTGCCGGAATTCAGCCATGACGTATGACTCTTTTCAATTGCTGCCTGTCACCTGGTGGCACCCAGCGCCAACAGGTACCCCTCCATCCACAACCAGTTAGATCATCAGCAGCTCCCACTTTCCGACTCCCACTTCCCACTTTAGCAAGCGTGAGCATCGTGATCTGCTCATCCCGCAATTGCCAATTACCAATTTACCCCACGTTACGTCGCACTTTGTACTCATCTTCTCAGCACAAGGCAGCCTCCTCTTGTGATGCTCCCAAATAAACCACTGACTCTGACCTCCTGACCTCTTTCGGAAGAATAAGACATGTAGATGGTCTAAATCTTCATCTAGGTTCTTCTTTCAAATAGCACTTTCTTCTACGCATTTATTTTCTCATCCTGGGAGTCCCTTTCCCATTTCACTCGCTGCTTTCTACCTTCTCCATCTTCCTTATTTGTCACATACCCTCAGCTCACCATTTCGCGGAAACAACAACCCTCACAAAAGCAAACACGAGAACTACAGCACCCAAGATACGATGACAGCACCTGCTGGAGCGGCTTCCCTTGTGGGAAAGCCCATCCGGTTTGTTCCCAACACGTCTGCGATTGAGCTGCCCTTTTATGCGAAGCTGTTTGCGCTCAAACTCGACCATGACAAGCTCAATGACTCAATGCGTCCGGTCTTGGGCCTCTACGAGCCCCTCAAAGTCGAGCCCGAGTATAGCAGCAAGATCCAGATTCTGGGAAATGCCCTGACCAGTGACGAGTACGCCAGTCTCTACGTCTCTCTCTCCCTCCCAATCTCCATTCCACTTAGAGAGCTCTGTTTGTTCCACGCTAAGAAGAAAATCACTGACGATACTTTCCTCCTGAAGGGGCCCCCATGGAACTTGTCGCGCTGAAGGCCAGATCAGGAACACGAACACCATGGAGGAATTCAGGAATCTTGATAGGCCTACCATTCTAAGAAATTCCGCACGTTCGGTACGATGATGATGGCTCTTTGATCGCTAGTGTAGTTTGCGACGAGTTTTACTGACGCTCATTTTCACGTGCGCGCGTGTTTGCAGATTTGGGATGCAATCAAAGACGGCTCCATCTACTCGGTCCCGTCGCTCCTCTCGTCCTTCATCATCATCTCCTACGCCGACCTGAAAAAGTACCAGTTCACTTACTGGTTTGCTTTCCCAGCCCTTCACTCCTCGTGGATCCACACCGCCGATTCCGCTAAATTCACCGAGGATGAGATCGAAACCTTAGAAGGTAAAGTTGGAACATTCCAGAGGAACCGCGAGGAACAACGACAACATGGATATTTCCTGGCCAAGAAGGTGCCGTATTCCCCCGACGAGTCGGAAACGAACGATAAGCTCGCCGAAGGCCTCGGCTACAGCTGGAAGATCGGACCCCTTGGCGACTTCGAGAGGGGTTTCTTTGAAAACGTCCCTGAGAAGGACAGATACGTCTGCTTTGTCGATCCTTCGACTTATGAGCACAGTCCTGGCTGGCAGCTGAGAAATCTCCTAGTGCTGATCCAGCATCGATTTAAGCTCAAGGACGTGCAGATTCTCTGCTACCGAGACACCCATGAGACACGCCACCTTTGCAGAAGCATCGTCCTACACATCGCGCAGGCACCCTCACCCGGTTCCACCGTCATTGCCAATGGCGCAGACGGTGAGATGCCCAACATTACGGGCTGGGAGCGAAACGGAAGGGATCTCCGCGCCAAGCAGGTCAATCTTGCCGACTATATGGATCCGTCGAGGATTGCTGACCAGGCTGTGGATCTGAACCTCAAGTTGATGAAGTGGCGCATCGCCCCGGGCCTGAATTTGGACGCCATCAAGTCGACAAGATGTCTTTTACTCGGTTCTGGCACGCTCGGTAGCTACGTCGCCAGAAACCTCATGGGCTGGGGTGTTCGTAAGATTACCTTTGTCGACTACGGCAGGGTCTCGTTTTCGAATCCCGTCCGCCAGCCTCTATTCCAATTCCAGGACTGCCTCGAAGGTGGCGTGCCCAAGGCGCCCCGCGCCGCTGCAGCCCTCAAGGAGATTTACCCCGGAATCGAGAGCGAGGGTCACGTTCTCACGGTCCCCATGCTGGGCCACCCTTTCGTGGACGACGGATCGCAGACGAAGGCGGATTTTGAAAAGCTCGAGGCGCTCATTAAGGATCACGATGCCATTTTCCTGCTCATGGATTCGCGAGAGTCTAGATGGCTGCCTACGGTCATGGGTAAGGCGGGAAAGAAGATTGTGATCAATGCGGCTTTGGGCTTTGACTCGTATGTGGTCATGCGCCATGGTGCTGAGGACCCTGTCGAGGGACACACACCGCTTGGATGTTACTTTTGCAACGATGTCGTTTCCCCGGCCAACGTAAGTCAAGCCGAAAAAATCATCATAATTCTCCTTTGCTAATTCCTGAATTCGCAGTCTATGAAAGATCAAACGCTCGACCAGCAATGCACCGTCACGCGCCCGGGAGTCGCGCCCATCGCATCGGCCCTCGCCGTCGAGCTTCTCACCAGCATCCTTCAGCACCCACTTGCCCACCGCGCTCCCGCGCCCCAGCCCACGGGCGGAGTCACCGCCGAGCGAGACCCTCCCGAGCACGCTCTGGGGTTGGTTCCGCACCAGATCCGCGGCTACCTGTCGACCTTTCAAACCCTGAACATTCTCGGCCAAGCTTATCCCAATTGCAGCGCGTGTAGCGCCCCCATCTTGGACGCGTACCGAAAGGACGGCTGGGAATTTGTTAAGAGAGCGCTTCTTGAGAAGGATTACATCTCGGAGCTGTCGGGCCTCGCGGAGATTCAGCGTCAGGCCGAAGCGGCGGAGGCGGATCTCGACTGGGATGATGAAGAGGATGGCCTTGGCAAGGTCGAGGAGGGCGATGGCGAGCTTCTCTAGATGGGAAACTCCAGTAACGACTTCAACGACGGCGAAGCTGACGGGGACTTTGTCCAGGTTGTACCTCAGGCGGATGCTGCGCATGAGGCGCCGCTTTGGTATAGCCGTATTTTGCCTGGCTCGGGGGTTCGATGAGGAGGTGTGTTTCGCCGAGGCGGCGGTTAGGTGAAGATTCTGAGAGGGCGGCCATGAGTGATGGCCGTGAGGATAAGGGGTGACCATGAAGATGAGGGATGAACCTGATATTTTGCAAAATGCGTCTCATACTACGAAGCATTTTACATCTTTGAGGTGAAGGGGAAGAGGAAGTGCCTTGATGCCCTATTCGAGGCTTGGCTTTGAAGGTGTTCGATGATTGCTTTATCGATGAAACAAAGCTCTGGACAATGCGTCCTTTTGCTTCGTTTCCTTACGTTTTTTTTTTTTCTTTTTATAAAGGAGTTTAAGGTTAGAGAATAGGCGATGGAAGGGGGACGAACGGCAACACTTGAGCGAATGGTTTTTTTTTGCTTGGCTTTTTGCGGGGTCTTGTGGATGGACCTTGTGTATTATAGCTACGAGATCAAGGAGGGAGACATCGATGCGGAATGAAAAGGTTTTTTTCTCCCCAATGCAAAATTTGCTTGACCTGTTTGTTATGTGTGGTATGCCAGCCAGGCGGGAGCCATTCCCTGATGTAAGCGAGGACCTTCATTGCTTGTAAAGAAAATGAGCTCTAAGAGGAATGATAGGTAGGTAAAACCACGTCGGGTATCATGTCGCCAAGTGACTCCGATGCCGTTCAAATTTAGGGCCTGCTTCCGTGCTCCCCCTTTTGAATGTTTCTCGCCAAGTGATTTTTTGAAATGAGCCTTTGACCCAGTCCAGAAAAGAAGCACAGCGCTGAGGCTATAATGGTGCGGAGATGCCTTCTCTTCCCTCATCCCGCCCCCCCCCCCCGGGGGGGGGAGAGATGAATTAATTTTTTTTTTTTAAAAAAAAAAAAGAAAAAAAAAAAAAACAGAAACGCCATAGTTTCAAACCCAGACTCCTTACTTTCCTCCCTCTTTCTCTCTCCCAGCCCGTCAGAAAACGACAAAGAAAGTCCAAATATCCGTCTCCTCCTCCTCTCTGTTAACCAAACTTCCTCGACCCCCCCTTCCCCCCAACCCTCTCCCCCGCCTCCGTCTTCTTCCCCTTCCCAATCAACTCCAGATGTCCCGCCCTCTCCCCTAGAAGCTGCTCCGTCCTCGCTACCAATCCCGAGGTGAACTTCTTCGTAGCCTTGCGGGCTGCCGTCGTCTTGGCCTTTTGGGGCTTCGTTTTGGAGACGGCGTTGCGTTGTTGTTTCTTCGTGTGGGGTTTTTTGGCGGGTGCGCCAGGGCGGGGTTTTAGTTTTGTGGTTCCTTGCGCCATTGTGCCTTTTTTTTGTCGGGGTTTTCGACGGGAGATGTGGGAATATCGTGTGTCTTGTGGGGGTTTTGATCGATTCAAAGTTGTCGTTGAAGGTGGATGGAGAGACGGTAACTTGGAAAATATAAAAAATTGGCGGGGAATAAATTCTGCCAGGCGGTATCGATTAGATAGTCTTATCGATATGCATCTACCGAATCATATTTCTGTATCGAAGCACGGCGTCCTGACAACATCTCGGAACTGCCAAAACATCACCCAGAGGGGAAAAAAAAAAAAAAAAAAAAAAAAAAAAAAAAGAGAGAGAAGGAAAAAAATTGTGCCGCCACGGCTGGATTCGAACAGGTGTGGCCCCGTCCCCTTGCGCCATTCCATGGCAGTTGGGGCGCTCCCAACTGACCATATAGTATGGTGCTTCCGTGCCGGTTGATGCCTTCGAGATGGCTCTTCCTTATAAGGCTATGGCGCCTGCGTTCGAGTACTACATACACAATGTTACACTTGCCACGAAGAACTCATACAGAGACTCGAACAAGAGCAAGGGAGTCAACCAGTCCAGGAGTATCGAGACAAAACACCCATAGACGCTTCCTGCATCTACATCTATTATCAATCCGTCTACCAAAACCCACTGTATATCTATATCAAAATGCAATGCAGACAAACAAAAGAAGAATGAAACAAAGCAAAACGGCTGTATGCCACGTAGGAAGAGCACCTCCTCCTTCTCATCACGCATCAAAAATCCTCTCAATACCCCCCCAAGTCCCCTTCGCCCTCTCCTCCCAATACCCTTCCTTCCCCCCCTTAAACCTCCAAACCTCATCTCCTTCAACCCCATCCGCCACCTTGACGAACCACTTCGGCCGATGCGCCTCTCCCTTCTCCTCCATGACGCGCCGCCTAGCGCGCTGCGCCTCCTCGAGCCTAACCTTCCATTCCTCCGCCTCGTCGAGGTCCCCTTGTTCGGCGAGCCTCTGGTCGGGTCGTAGTCTCGAGTCCGTGGGAGGCAGTTTGCCCTTCTCGACGGGGGTGATCTCGTTGAGGGATGCGGCGAACGCCGTGAGCCCGTACGCCTGCGTCGCATTCTCCGCGAGAGGCCCCGCCTTCCAGATTTCTACGCCAGCCGCTTTACCAGCCTCGACAATGCGGAGTCCACCCGTCCATGTGCCAGAGAGGCTGCTGCCTGTGTGGACACCCTCGGCGCTGTACGTTTCGACCTGCACGTCCTCGCCGCGGCCGCCGAACATGCCCTTGCTTCGGAACTCGACGGTGGCTTTGGCGCCCGTGCTGTCGTTGACGACGTTCATCGTGCCCACGGGCTCAACGTACTTTTCGCCCATGACCACGTTGCGCAGGAACATCGTGGCGATATTCCACGAATAAAACTCGTCCGACCCGTCCGCCAGCCTCAACGCGATGCGCACCCGGCCCTCCGTGTTGATCTCGGCGCTCTTGCCCCAAAACTTCTGCGACGGCGCGGGCGCCTGCGTGAACGACCAGTTGGCAGAGTCGGCGTGCATCGCGAGCCGCACGGGTCGGTGCGAAACCTTTTCCACGAGTAGGCGGAAGCCGCCAGGGACGTCGGACTCGGTGCGGATCAGCTCGTAGGTTTCGCCTAGGAGCGGGTTGAACGGCTTGCGCACGGCGCGCTCCCTCGCCCGCGCGTTGCTGAACTGCGACACGGCGAATGCCGCCACGTAGAGCATGCGCTCCTTTTCAAGCCGGGCTTTCGCCGCCTGATCAAGGAGTTGCGCGTACTCGAGCTGCTCGGCGACCTTTTGCAGGAGGGAAACCGGCTCGTTGGCAGAGACAGGCATGCTGATCGTGCTCAGGTCTTTGCCGACGTTCTTTCGGAAAAACGCGATGAGGCTGGGCGGCAACGTCGTCGCGGGCGGTATCGTCGTGCGTCGCTTAACGACTTCTTGGATGGGCAAGGGCGCGAGCGTCTTTGGCCTGGGGGGGAAGAACTGATACGTTCCGCCTAGCGCTACCGTCTCATCGTCGGACACCGTCGAAGACCCGGACGAGCTATGCACCGACACATAATCGGCGTCCGAATGAGGCTCATCTTCGCTGCGCTGGATCCTAACGATTCGCGAATCCACCTCTCCTCCACCGACGCCGCCGCCCTGTTCGGCGTCGAAAAACTCATCGGTAGTGGTCGAATCGATACTCTTCCTCGAGAGCGCCGGCGAGTGCGGGTGCTCCAGCTGCCTCCTCCGCCTGCTCCTCGAGATGAGGCTAGTAAACTCGGCGAGCACCGAGTCCAAGTCAGTCAGTAGCGCCTGGCAATGCTCCTCCGTCGAGAGCTCCTCGTGATGATGACTGCCACTCCTCGACTTGCGCTTTTCGCTCTTGCTAGTAGATCTATCGGCAGATATCGTAGTGGTGAGGCCAAGATGGCTCGGCACGGCGAGTGTCGAAGAGCCCGACTGTAACGGAGCAGTTGCAGCCTGTGTGGCGGCCAGGGCAGCCAGAGCTGACGTGCTTGGTTTGCGCTTCCAGAATAATGATCGCCTCTCAGGTTGCTGAGATGGTGTCGCATGACCGTTGGCATCGGCGGGGCTTGCAGCGCTAGTGGCGGAATGTCCGGAAGCGGGTGCAGAAGCAGCAACAGAAGAAGAAGCAGACCCAGCCTGATTCGCGATATCCTTGACTAATCTGCGCAGCGCATCACGGGTTCCAACGATGCGACTCACGAGGGTCTCCACCTGCTGCCATTCCTTTTCCTCTTCGGGGTTGATTTTCGTCACAGGTAGGGCCCTAAAGGCTTGCGCAGCCTCAACCTGCAAGCGGGGGATTGCGGTAGCGGGTTGTGGAGCGGGCTCAAGTCCGCGAGCGATGCGACTGGCCCTCTCCAGGGCGCGAGCCCATTCGGTAAATTCCTTGGCGTTCGACGCCTTGAGATGCCACACCTCGGCACCCGAATCGATGCTAATCTCGCGACGGCTCTCGTCGGCGGCGATGGCGGCAAGACTAAGCGGGATGGCGCCACGCAAGGCAGACGATCCACGGCTATGGTAGTAGGATAATGTGCACGACGAGTAATCGAGAGAAAAGAAGCGCCGAGCGTATCCCTGGCCCTTCTTCCTCCTGCGCTTTAGCAAATTGCCGACATGGTATGTTGCGGGAGCATTAGGCCCGGGCTCGCTGCGACCGGAAACAGACGCAGCATTCTGACCGGTAGCGGAGTGGCTATGCAAGCTGTCAAAGGAGCCCGCAGCGACGGGATTCAGGCGAGGACTGTTGTGTCGGCCAAGGCTTGTGCTGCTCGTGCTAGCCTTGTTCGTGATTCCGAGGTTCGGTAGGTGGTGGGTCGTCTGCGGCGGCGATTCGGTAGGGTAGATTAAGAGAACAAAAGTTGCCGTCTTTCCTGTCTGTTTAGAAAAGGTGTTGTCGAATACGAGGCCGTACATGCCACCCTGATTGTGGCCGACGTCGAAGATGCCCATGGACACCTTGTCGGCTTCGCATTTTCCATGCCATGTTATGGGTATGAAACCTTTGGAGGCCAACTGGTCCTGGGCGGTGGAGGAGTCCTTTTTGGCAAAGGTTTTGGATTTGGCGTCGGCAACGGTAGTGAGGGTGCTCGAGTCGACGTCGGGAAGCGCGGCAGTGAGGTTCGTTCCGCCAGAGCCGGGGTGCTTGACAATACCAAAGTTTCTAAACGTTGCGTGAAAAGAATACAGTTAGCTTTTTCTTGGTCAAGGTATGCGGCGAGAAGGAGAGGCTGATCGCCGGAAGCGACCGGTTCGCGGGGCGTCGATCCCAGCGAGGCGAGAGGGATCGTGGCGCGGGAGGACGGCAGAAAAGGGTTCGAGGATGCGCGACATACAAAGATTTCTTGTGAGGCTGGAGGTTCCAGGAGATGCTAAAGCCCTGCTCAACCTTAACCCAGCGTACAATATAGGACTAAGAAAAGGGGGGGAGTCAGACAACAATACTCGGCCAAAGAGACGCATCAGGCGCAGGGCGGGATGGTCTTCTCAACCCACTGCGCCCGCCAAGCACATTCCAAGGAGAAGAGGAGAAGAGGAGAAGACCTAGGGGAGACGAGACGACACACCTTGCTGTGAACCTCGAGTTGTTCGATGCCCGCCATTTTCGCCGAACAAAACTAGCTTCGATTCCCCCCTTAGCGAGTCGGCTCAGCGCAGGGCGATGTAGAAAAAGAGGCTCCGGAAGGAACGGGTCCTGACGATCGTCTCAAACGGGCGACTTAGTCTTCTCAAGCAAACATCGCGCAGCAAGAATCTCTGCTTGGGGCTTGATGAGATGGGCGGGGCCGAGCTAGATGGAGACGAGATCGAAGTGAATGCAGTGCCCAGCAGGGATATGAAAGCCTGGGGTGCAGACGCAAGAGAAGCCTCGTTGGCAAGTTCGTTGGGGTTGGAGGACTTTGCGGAATGTCTTGGAAACGATGAATTGGGAAATTTGGCCTTACGAAGTACGGCGTATTACGGTATTACGTGAGGGCTGCATCTGCAGACTGCAGGCTGGGAAAAAAAATACTGGCGGGGGTTGGTTGAACGTTGCATGGCTCGGGTTCGGGTTAGTTTGGCTTGGCGGATTGAGTTTTTGGGCGTGTTTGGCATTTTTTGGCATGATTTTGTTGGTGAGATTTGGAGGCACAGCTGCAGCCTAGAATCGAGGGAAGGAGCCGGCGACAAGGGGCTGGGCAGACTGAGACCCCGTCGGGTCCATCAAATCAGCCCCATCAGGAGGACCCGAGGAGGCGCAACCGTTGTCAGCCGGCTTCAAGTTGCTCTTTGCAAGTACTTGTACTTGGAGACTTGTCAATTGATTGAAGCACCAACGCAGGAATTAGTGCATGTTGAACGTTGAAGTGGAGTGCACGAAGTAGAGTACAATTGTACTTGGAGATATTGATTACTTCATATTGCAGCTCTCAGATACGCGGATACGAGACCTGACGAGGCACTGAACAGAAGTACCGACAGAGGTGGCCCCCCAGGGCTGAGGCCCACCAGTATTTCGTAGTGTACCATTGGAGGCCTAAAGTCTCCACTAAGCCCAGAGGAAAATGCGAAGCAGAACCGCCAAGTATCGATATCTCAAGGCATCATCATCATCAATGGATCAAATCCTTCCTCCTCCACGGCCACGACTAAGTAATAAGAAACACCATCTGCGCCTTCGAATGATTAAACATCAAGACCCGAGCGGATCATCCCAGCTTGAGCTTGAGCTGCCCCGTTGTGGCCGTTGTTGTCGTTGGTGCCAGTCTCTTTCGTATCGTCTCCTCCAGGCCTTTTCATAGAGATCCCAGTCGTTTTTATATTGTCTCCATCCACCAGATTCCCAGTCATGTTCGAACTGTCTCCTCCAGTCTTTTTCGTATGCTTTCCAATCTATTTCATACGGTTTCTGCGCATTTTCGTATTGTTCCCAATCTCTTCTATATCGTTCCCAGGGCCCTTTAGATTTTTTATGCGTTTTCTTTGCCTCACTCTGATCCAGCATATAACCGCAATACGTCATCCCGCCTATAAACCCGACCGCTATGAGGATAGTCAAAATCACGCAGCATGCATGCCGGATCCTAAGGGTGCGGAAGCCAGAAACGGGCCTTTGTCAGTCTTGATGTTTCTTGTTTACCGCAGCCGCCACAACGGCGGAGCATGGGGAAATAATAGCTTTTTCAGGAGAAAAAAAAAATAAAAGAAAATAAAAGAAAAAATAAATAAATAAATAAATAAAACTCACGATCCCCGGGGAGTGTCCTGCTTGCTACTTCGCCGAGTCCCCGACGTTGCCCCGGAAGTTGTAGAAGTTTGCGTAGTCGTGCTATTTAATCCGGTGGCGTCGGTTGTGTTGGTTCCGCCGGGCGGCGTCGCGTCGATCTGGATGACGACCGATTGTGGGTCATCATCTCCCGGAAGTGCCCCGCCCAAGCCGTAGGCCGGCGGAGGGAGCGCCGGAAGACGGAGATCGTCGAGTTGATACGTCGGCGGAGGTGTTCCCTCCCCTCCATGGGTGTTGCTACAGCCATCAGGTATTAGTGCTTTAATTTCCTAGATTTTAAACAATGCGTCCTACAATGGATAAGAAAACAAAACAGAATAGAAACAGGAATCGCGAATAGCTGGAGTCGCCGCATCATGCATCAATGATCAAGAACTAACCTGGAATTATCACGGCCCATCTCGCTTCGCAGAATTATTGGATGATCCGGTGAAAAGACAGCCGGTTACTCCACGTAGATCTAGGGGAGCATTGGTGTATCTATTTATCTCTTAAATCGAGGCTTCGAGGCCCTTCTCACATGTCGTCGTCCTTTTGTTTAGGTTCTCTCATGATGTCGATTGACAGGACGCTAGGTCAAGTAGTCTCTGGATAGCTCTGTCGCGAGATTCCTCTACCTTTCGAGAAATGGCGCCAGGAATTTTGAGGGCCCGTGTGACAGGATAAGTCCCATCCCGTCAGAGTCTATCTTCTGATCGATGGTTGTAAAGTGGATCATCGTTAACTCAAGAGGACGAGGTAAAACTCAAAGTCTCAAACCAACAACGGCTCGCTCACCAACTTTGGGGGAGTCGAGGTGGACTCTTTCTTTCCTCCTGATTACGAGCATCTTTCTTATGCTCGCATCGATATTGAGGACGATTCCCCATTCACATTGATTCCTGCGTTCAATGCCATGACTCCGAAGCTCACGATTCTTATTTGCACTGATATTTCTACAAATTCTATCAAATACCGCGAGCACCACCGCTAATCACCAGCATTCTCCTCGGGCCCAGCTACATCCGTCTTCTGTCCTCCTCCAACACCACAGCCTACCACCACCCCCTTCAGCCCGTCCTCCAGAGGCACTCATGGCGCTAAAGCCAGGTCCGGAAACGAGCCATCACATCTCCTGCGGACCAAAAGACCGGAGGAACATATGCCGGGCTTAGGTGCCGGCGTTACCACCCTTTCCAATAAGCATCCCCGCTGAGTCGTTCTCCTAGAGCAAGTGCAGCTCTAAACTTTTCACCTTGGACATTAACGTCAGCGCCCTTCTCAATAAGCAGCTTCACGATAGCCTTACGGCCGCTGGCTGCTGCTGCGCAGAGTGCAGTTCCGGAGGCATCTTCGGCGTTAACATCGGCACCGTTCTCGATTAGCAGCTTCACGATAGCCTCGAAGCCCCGACTTGCTGCTGCGCCGAGTGCAGTCCCGAACAATCCACCTTGGGCATTAATATCGGCACCATTCTCAATTAGCAGCTTCAAGGTAGTCTCGGAGCTCTCAAGTGCTGCTCCCTGGAGGGTAGTTCCAAATTTATCGATTTGAGCATTAATATCAGCACCATTCTCAATAAGTAGCTTCATAATATCCTCGTAGTTTCGAGATGCTGCTGCGAGGAGTGCACTTCCGTAGTATCCACTTTGCACATTAACGTCGGCACCTTTCTCAATAAGTAGCTCCACAATAGCCTTGTGGCCTGTTTGTGCTGCTGCGTGGAGTGGGGTTCCATAGTAAGAAAGCTTGGCATGGATGTCGGCGCCTTTATCAATAAGGAGCTCTACAATAGCCTTATGGCCATTGACTGACGCTTCGTGGAGTGCAGTCCTGGAGCTTCTATTGCGGGCATTAATATTGGCACCCTTCTCTATAAGCAGCCGAAGAATAGACTCGTGACCTTCTCCTGCTGCAGCGCAGATTGCATTTCCATAGGATCCACCTTCGGCGTCGATGATGCTAGAAACTTCCTGTAGACAGGGGCCGGAGGAAGAGGCAACATTTCCATCCAAGATCTTAGAGAGGATCAAATCGAGCCCAAGAAGTGAAGCATAGTAAACAGGGGATGCCATCTTGCTAGCGCTGTTGCGGTAGGGTTCGGCTTCATATATCTTGACCCAATTGTTGAAATCTGCATCATTTTGGAACAGTCGTAGGGCCTGCCGTTGAACACAATCGTCGCTTTGGTCTCCAGAGAGAAGATGTATATACCATGTTTTTGTAGCATACATGGCCAGTGGATACTCTTCCAGCTGATGCATCGACGTAGAGAGAGCAGGCTCCAGCAAGTACGTTAGGCATATACAGGCTATCTCTGTATGAGCCTCCCGTTTTCGTACGCTGAACTCGGCAGCCTTGCGATGAAGTATCCGGTCCGATTCTAGATATTCCTGGACTGAGAAATGGGCGATGCGTACAGTGGTTGGTTCGGGGCGTGGCTCAATTATGAGAGCATGCTCATCAAATTCCTCAAATTCATCAACTTTGTCAAGGTGCTCATCAACTTCGACAAGTGGCTCATCAACTTCGATAAACCCAGGACACACTTTATGAATTTCATCCATGGTTTCTAGTCTTCGGTCTGGGTTGAACCTTGGCGAGTCACCTAGCTCAACAGCAATGGCGTCGATGAGCTCCGGTATCGTCAATGGGCGTTTAGCGAAGCAGAGCAAGGTCAGGATGCGCCGGGCAGATTCCTTGGAAGCTGGAGCGATATTTAGAAGCATACGCTCATATGTTTCGTCAAGCGATTCGGGTAGCGAGCTCAGCAACTTTTCGAGCTGATATTTGCTTTTTGGGCATTGGCTTAGTTCTCTGAATTGGCATTCGACCCATCGAAATCTGTCAACGTAGCGAGTTAGCAAATGCCCTAGTATTATAGAGACTAACAACGTACACGCCATTCGCAGACTCTGTGAATACAGATTCGATGCGGCCGTGGTAGTCCTTCCACTTCTGGAATTTCCGATTGTCTCTGAGCTGCTGGGAGACGAAAGCGGCAATGTCACGATCGACATATTCATTCTTCATCGAGAGCATCTCGCAATTTAAGGCACCAAGCTCATTACATAGGACATCACGAATGTCGATCTCATCCCGGCTTGTGACTAGAAGATGAAGGCCGGGCGCCGACCAACTCCGTAGATCAACGAGGGCTTGAAGCACATCTTCTCGTTGCTCGCCCCGGGGGCTTTCGTCTAGTGCGTCCAAGAGGATGTAGACGTTGTCAAACAAGCGAACGAGTTCATGAAGGTAGCTAATGAGAACGTGGTCGGGTGGTGTCGAGTTGCAGTATCTGTCATGTAGCTGCGAGAGAGGGCAGTGACTGCCCTCTTTTAGTTGGTCCGACAGCTGTAGGATAAGGGAACGAAGCATGGCGGAGATATCTTGCTTGGATTCGTCGTTGAAGACAAAGAAGAAGAATGCGACTCCGATACGGGGATTAGACCTTCGATGGCGGAACGCGTACTGGATGGCAGTGGAGCACAGTACCGACTTGCCGCAGCCGGTGAAGCCGTAGAGCCATAGGAAGGAGTTGGGCTTCTCCAGCCACGTCGAAAACGAGGGGCCTTTAACAAGCCAAAGCCCAGTCTCGCCGTGTCTCTTTTTGCAGTTGCTATTATACTCTACGGAGGGATCAGGAGCCTTCAGCCAAGTGCGGATAGCTGTCGTGATCTGATCGTTTCTGACTCGTTCGATCAAAGTCTTTGTGGCCTCGATGTCATCCTGGATGTTGGCAATGACCTTATTATCTAGGGCCTGCAGTGCAAGACGCAAGTGGGAGAGGGTCTCGTCGACAGCCTCCTCGAGCTTTTGCAGCGTGCTCTGCCGGAAGGGGTACGCTAGACGGCGAGCCGCGGTACGGGCGGCGGCGGCGATACTGTAAGTGCGGCGATCTTTGAACTTCTCATTTTCGGCATCGAGCTCAAGGATACACTCCTCGCAGTCTCGAATGGATCTCTCGATGTTCTTGAGTAGGTCTCGCTCATCAGATCGGAACTTGCGGTTGGCTAGTTGCCCCTCCAGAAGGTTGAGTTGGTCGAGGAGGCGGTTTAGCTTTGTGGCGGTGTAGGCGGTGTTCGACTTCTGGCCCCGGGCGGCCGTGTAGAAGCTGACCAGGCCCTGGGTGACTGTGATGCCGAGGGAAATGATGCCGACAACGCCGCCGGGGATGGAGAGCGGATCAGTCATGGCCGGACACTAGTCGTGGCCCCGCTGCCCCGACATTAGAATCTTGCAACTATTGTGGTATGGGACAGAGTTTTCCCTTCCGGAAAGGCAAAGCCAGAACGGATCACCGTGTTGCTTAAAAAGTTCGCAACGTCGGTTTTGCATTCGTCGTTTGCAGTTAGGCATTGATTGGTTTGACCAGGAGGCTCCGCATCCGACTTTGTTCTGCCGTTTGGTTGTTGGTCCTGCCATCCAATCAACGGCTCGTAGTAGACTCCTCTGCAAGAGGGGCGGGCTTCGCCTCGCTGGGCATAACCAGGACCGCCTTGTCAGAGATGGGCGGGTAGGCGCAGTTCGCACCAAAGCATCGTATGGTTCCCCGACGGCGATGCAGACGCAATTTACGTGCGCCCTGCGTCTGGCAAGGTCGGCGTTTTGGTTGCAAAGGGACGGGGTCCTTTTCTTTCACAGCCGCGTTACAGCCACAAATTCGGTACCAATGTTCACCTTTCATAGATTAGCATCTGTTCGAGGAACTATCAGTGTCGTGTGATACCGACTCATAGATACTTTGCCTCTGCCCTCTCAGCTTCTGTGTCCTCTCAAAATTCCGCACCTACACACCCTGGTCTTGATCGGTGTGCGGGTCATCGTGTCTGTTCTCCTTCTGCTCATGAGCATAGCTCCAGCTGTGAGTGACTGAGAGGAGGTGTCCCGGGTTTTAAAAGTAATTGCTCGCAGGGCCTCCAAATAATCAAAAAGTAATAATCGGAATACTGGACCAAATACTTGAAGAGACTTTCGCTTTCAGGTTTTATCTCTCATCATGAGTTGTTGCCCTGAGATTGACATGGAAGGGACTGAGTGGTCTTGCCCAAGAAGATTGAGACCATGATTAATCGAGTTCTGATTGATCGGGTGCCAAACGAAATTTAAGTCACCCGCCATCAACTGCCAGACGCTTGTTGCTAGTGGGACCAGAAAAAAAGTCCAGGACCCCTCAAAAACTTTTTTTTTTGCCATTCTCTGCATTTTCGATATGCTCCTGTAGAAGCGGGCTCAAAAAATTTCCCAAACGAGACGGCAATCTACAATGGCCGAAGGGAGCACGACCTCATCGCTAACATCAACCTCGCACACCCTCACGTTCACCCCGGGAATGGCCCCTGCCACTCCCTTCCTCGGCGGCGCCAACCCGCTGGCTCTCCTCGAGCACATTGCGCCGTCCAACCGCCACGCCTTTCTCCAGCCGTCCTCCTCGATTCCCTCCGCTTCGCTGAATCTCGTAAAGGAAACTTTGGAGTCGTTTGCTGGCCACGTTGGGGAGGAGCAGCTTCGGAGATTGAGGGAGGAGAACAGGAAGAGGAAGAGGTCAGAGAGGATACGCGCGGATGAGGCTGAGGTGCTCAAGATTCGAAAGATACATGTTGATGGGTTTGAGACGGGGCAGGTTTGGCAGCAGGCGAAGAGGATTATTTCAAGTGCCTTGAAGTCTTCGGAGGAAGCGCTGAGGGAGCTGGAGGAGGAGAGTGGGATTGCGAATGGAGTGAACGGGCATGCGGAGAGCGACGATGAAGACGAGGATGAGGATGAGGATATGGAGGGTATATCCGGGAAGGGTGAATCAGATGAAGATGACGATATAGAGGGAAGTGATGTCGAAGAAGATTTCGAGGGCCTGGAAAGCGGCGACGAGCTCGACGAGGATCTCGGAGACGAAGAAGACGGACTTGAAATGGATGACGACGAAGACGACGAAGACGAAGATGATGAAGAAGAGGAGGAAGAACTAGCCGAGGAGTTTGTGGAAGATGTCCACGGTCTCAACGACGGCTTCTTCTCCATAGACGAGTTCAACAAACAAACACAATGGTTCGAGGACCAAGACGCGAAAGGGGACCCTAATACGGATGCGGTGAGCGATGAAGAAGACATCAATTGGGATGCCAACCCATTCTCTGCCGATGCCACGAGATCCAAAAAGACCGGCAAGAAGGGCCAAACGGGCAAAAAGGACAAGGACGACTTCGACGGCCTCAATCTTGGTATGGATGAGGATGAGGAAGAAGAAGACGAAGACGACGAGGAAGAGGATGGCCCTACCTTTGGAAACATGGATCTTTATGCCCCTGAGGGAGCGAGCGATGACGAGGGCGGAGACGACCTCGGAGAAGAAGAGGAGGAGGATGACGGCGGCTACAATGCCAACGACATTTTCTACAAAGACTTTTTCGCCCCACCGCCCAGGAAACACAAAGACGGCGCCAAACCCAAGAGGAAGAACGTCCACTTCGAACCCACGCAACCAGACGACGCCGACATCGACCGAGCCATGTCCAACGTCCGGCGCGATCTCTTCGAAGACCTCTCCGACCGCGAAGACTCAGACGACGCCCTCTCCGATGCCTCAGCGGGAGACCCCAAGTCTCGCAGGTCCGCCCACGAGCGAAGACAAGCCAAGATCGCCGAAGAGATCCGCAAGCTCGAAGCCGCCGCCGTAGCCAAGCGCGAATGGACCCTCTCCGGCGAAGCCACGGCGACGGAACGCCCGCTCAACTCCCTCCTCGAAGAAGACCTCGACTTCGAGCATGTCGGCAAGCCCGTGCCCGTCATAACGCCCGAAGTGAGCGAGAGCATTGAGGAGCTGATCAAACGCCGCATCCTCGCCAACGAATTCGATGACGTCCTCCGCCGTCGGCCCGATTCCGAGTCCGTAGCCGCTGACACACGTCGCGGCCTCGTCGACGTAGACGACACCAAGTCCAAGAAGGGCCTCGCCGAGATCTATGAGGAGGAACACGTCAAGAACGCAAACCCAGACACCTACGTTAGCAAAGCGGACGAGAAGCTCCGCAAGGAAGAGCAAGAAGTCGAGCAAATGTGGCGCGACGTCTGCGCGAAACTCGACGCCCTCAGCAGCTGGCACTACAAGCCCAAGCCCTCCGCCCCCGCCATCACCGTCGTCTCCGACGTCGCCACCGTCGCCATGGAAGACGCGCAGCCCACCACCGCGCAGGGCGTCGCGGGCGGCGAGAGCATGATCGCGCCCCAGGAGGTCTACCGCGCCGGCGCGACCAAGGATGCCGTCGAGCAGGGCGAGGTCGTGTCGAAGGCTGGTCTGCCTGTTGCTAGGCAGGAGATGACGCGCGAGGAGAAGTTGAGGAGGAGGAGGCGCGAGAAGGAGAGGAAACGGAAGGCGGGGGCTACTGGGTTGGCGAATGGGGTGGCGAAGAGGGACCCCGGCGCGAAGGTGTCGAGGAAGGATACTATTGCGGATTTGAGGAAGGGTGGTGTTAGGGTTATTAATAGGAAGGGCGAGATTCTTGATGTTGATGGGAATAAGCCCAAGGCGGCCAAGGTGGTTACGAGCGGCGGGTTCAAGTTGTAGGTTGGGATTATCATATCTAGACTCTCCGGGAAACATCATTATCATGACATTTTTTGCGTGGTTTTCATTGTCTTTTTCTTTCTTTCTCTATCTCTTCTCGTCACTGAAAAATTCCAATGTATTTTCTCATTATTTCAGGGGCATTAAAATGCATATTTTCATCAAAATATAAGAGACCGTCAGGTCTATCGCCATGCAAACAACACCAACCCCAAGTCAAAAAGCACTTCATGCGTCTCTCTCTTCTAAGGGAAAAAAAAAAAGCCCCAAGTCCATTTGCTTCTCGGATAAGAAAAAGCCATTCGAAACCCTTCCTCAGACATCCTAAAGCTGTAAATGTCCCAACGGCGACCGCCCACTCGCAGGACCCTTCAGATGCGCCGCCGAGCCCCTGAACAGACTCTGCCAGATGTACGCCTCGGAAAGGAGCATCTCGATGTCCTTCTCGCCCCAGTCCTTGGTGGGCAGGCTCTGCAGGAACATCATGATTTCCTGGAAATCCATCTTGACGAGCTTATCGGACCATTTCACGAGGAAGGCGGCGCAGACGTAGAGGTGGAATTCAGAGAATCCTTGTTCTTCGGCCTGGGGTCATGTTGTTAACAAAGTAGGACAGAAGAGAAAGCCTTGGGAGGGGGGAATGTTCTTACCAAGTATGTATCCCACATTCGTATCGTGTTCTTGACGCTTATCTCCCTCATAAGAAGACAATTCATCCACCGGAAACTAAACTGGATAAACTCAACCCCTTCCTTCTCCAAATGCTTCGAAAGCCCCGCATCAATCCTCGCCGTAAGATCCCTCAGCGCAGCAACCTGCCTCTGAATCCCCGGCTGCGCCACAATGTAATGGTCCTGTATGCCGTCAAGCAACTTGGTCAAGCACCAGAAGGAATCCGCTTCCACCGCGTCCAGCACTGGTTTCGGAAGCTGACCCGGGTCCATGCCGGTCTCTATGTTCGGATCCGCAATGTACACGCTCAGAAACACCTGCCAGAACGGCGTCACGAGATCGTTGATGCCCTGGACGTACCCGCTGGCAGGGTGCCTGACGGCCCAGACGTAGAGGATGCGTTCGAGGGAGCGCTGCGTCGCTTCGTAGCCGTAAAGCTCGAGGTGGGGGTTGGTCCGCGGCACGTCGATGCTGATCTGGTGCCAGATGGCCTCGTCGAGCCCGCGCGTCTTGCCGGCCGTGGGTACTGCACTGACGGTTGAGCTACTACCGCCTCCCCCGGCCCGTTCAAAGGCTTGCCGTACGCCGTCGAGGTACTCTTTGCGCTTGCGCTCGAGTGTCGCGACGCGACGTTCACTGTTGGTGGGGAGATAACTGAGGAGGAGCTGCCAAGTCATGGCGCGGACTTCTTCGGGCACACCCGACCAGGCTAGCTTGCGGAGCTCGGCGAGGGGGATGGAGGTTGCTTGGAGGAGTTTTTTGAATTTGTCGATGCGGGAGATTTTAGAGTTGATGGCTTCTGCTTCTTTCGGGGTGGCATTTGGGGGGATGGATGGGTAGTTTATGAGATGTAAAGCATTTGCCGGGTCTAACGATCTTGTAAGCTCACCGGCCTTTTCCCGCTCCAGGGGCCAAAACGCTCACCTCGTAATATTTCCTTATACTGGGGTCTGAGAATCTTTCCTTCACTCTTCTTAGGTAGAGGATACGTCGGGGCTGGCCGCTCAATCGCGATATCGGCACTATTCGAATACCGCCTAGAATGGAAAGCCCCAAACGACCCATCTAACCTCGGAGATAACGTCGCCCCAGGCGAATCGTCTATTGCTGTCTGACCTGCCGCTATCTTCTTCTTCCGCCTCCTCATGTTAGATAGGCTAGGCAGCCCGAAATCGTCGCCATCGTCGTCTTCATATCCCATCATCTCATCCTCGTCGGCCTTCCAGTCATCGTTCGTTGTTGAAAGGAAGTTGATGTAGTGCTTGAAGGGTGGGGAGGCTCTACCAGAGGCTTGGCGTTGAGGCGGCGACGTCTCTCCGGGACGGAGCTTGTTCGAGGAGGATGAAGGCGGTGTCTGCGGTCGGGAAGAGCTTCCGGAAACGTTGCTATTTTGCGTTAGCATCGATCGGTAGGTTGGGGCAGTCGGCTGGCCTTCGTTAGATTGGGGCTCTGACGAACAGTTGATTGAGTTTGAGAATGTCGGCATGTGAATAGGCGGCGCCAACTACTATGTTGGATTCGCGGCTGGATCTCTTCGGCGTCGTTTCTCGTTGACTAGGCGCTTTCCAGAAGGGCGATCCTGAGCTTGATGCCCGACGTTAGCCTTGGGAAAGTTTGGGGGGGAGGGACCGAGATTGAGAGGGGGTCATGGGTTGCGCTCGTGCCTAGAAACATACCTTGAGCGGTCTAGAAGGATCGAACGAGAGCAATTGTTAGCAGACTGCCCTAGGCTAGAACGGAGGGCAAGATATTCTTCGTTGGATAGGTAGGAAGTAGTCAAACTCACCGACCTGTACCATTTCCTTGGTCTACAGTTAGTCGTCGTCGTCGTCAGAGCCGTCGTCGTCAGAGCCTGGTACCTCGAAGCTCTAGGGCAGGGGTGGACGTACCTGTTGCGGCGGCTTCTTGCCGCTTCCCGAGCCCGAGAACATGATTAGATCTGGCTAGGGTTGTTTGCTACCGCATTATGCTTGTGAGAAGCTGGGATTGTCGTTGATGTTCGTTGGGGGGCGAGCCGAGGACGGGCAGTCCAGTCTTGGAAGGGCCCCAGCAACTGCCCACATTGCGCATGCCCATGCCACCAGTTGGAGGGGCACCTTGGCGGGCGCCGGACAGTTCGTTGCAGTTGCTGTCAGGGATACCGCGTGACAGCACTAGCCACAGTACTTCATCACTGGATGTTGTGTCCAGAGCCGGGCTCATGTTCCAAATCCTGAGGATCCAGCCTCGGATTCCCTGCTCACGCTTACATGTGCGTTTCCAAAAAACGAATAGATATTTTGAAGATGGGTCAGAAGTTTTGGGATACGAGAGCATACTTCGTGCTTGAGGTTCCGGGTTCTCCGTGCAAGTCTCTGCCACTGTGGAGTGACCCCACTAATATGACAATTTGACTGCGAGCAGCTCTAAATCGTGTTTGCCAAGCGACGAAGATGAAGACATCGATGGATAGTGTATTATGAATGTGGCACAAGCTAGATCTCATCACAATTTGATCAATTTTAGATGCTAAATTCAATTATGTCTTACTGCTCCCCATACTTGTACAATTGCGTCGTCAAAGTCGATTGCGCCTATGCAGATGCTCTGTAGCCAGTAGGAGGGAGAACTGAGGTACCGGGGTACTTTTCAAGACCCCAGCTGTGGCTGAAATGTCACATGATCTCAATCCTTGTTGTCAAGGAAGGGACCAGCCAGTCTCCCTATCCTTGCCTTAGGCAGAAGAAAAGGTAAAAAGTACTCCTTCCCTCTGAGACTGACATTCAGTTGCGACAGTGAAAAGAACAGTAGCTCCAGGCAAGACCTGCTCTCCTCTGTCAATTCATTCTCTTTTTACCCTCCCCATTCATCTTGCCACATCCTCGACCTTTCCTACCTTTTCCCCTCCACAAACAAGCCTGTGCCATTGGACTTTTCCTTGTCCACATTCTTCATCCTCTAGTTCTTCCCCTCACACTTTTGACCTTGGCAATTTTCCCTAAAGCCACTGATAACAGCAACCATGACGGAACCTGAGGGCTTCGAAGATGATCTCTTCGCTGATCTGTATGTTCTCCATCTAGTCTGACTCTTCATTGCATACAGCTGTTCATTTTCGGATCATCACTGACTTTGTTATGTAGGTACAACGATGATGAAGCTCCCAAGCCCCCGCCTCCCACAGCAGCAGCACCAGCCCCCGCTGTCAGCAGCGCCCCCGCGACAACAATAGAAACCAAGGTCATCACACCCGTCGTCGAAGAGGCCAATGGAGAAGCCTCGCCTGGAGGTGCATTCGACCAAGATGACGAGGATGGCGATGTAGATTTCGACTTGGGAGAACCCGAAACAATCTCGTCTCCTCCACCGCCACCACCTCAACCACAAAGACACGATATACCCGAATCACCCCCCTCCACTTCAGGCGCAATGATGAAGGCAGGTTCGACGAAGGAAGATGGGTACGTAAACTTGTTTCTTTTGTCATTTCTCATTTCTCGTTTCTGTTTTTGTTTGCGCGAATCGATTGTTTGTGATTTTCGCATGTGGCCACATCCCGCCACCACACAGTGCTGCCGTTGGCAAGGCTCAATGTGGAAAGAGGCTTGCTCAGTCAAGGATCGTTTGGTGGAAGGGTGCTATTACCTTGCTTCGGGTGGTAAATGGTCAAATGGGACTGTTGGATCGAACGCAAACCCGAGTTGTTTGGGCGTCAGGAGGAGTTCTTCCGCAATCGGCTCCCGTTTCGAGGCCTGCCTAAGCATCGAAGTCGATGTTCTTAGGCTGCAGACTGGAAGGAATCTAGACATCGTCCGTTGGATATGATCGGGTTTCGAGGTCGAGGAACGACCCAACTGGTGTGTGGGGATTACTGGGCTGGTCCGGTCTCAAGGCTTCATTCATCTTCATACTCGAAACGATTTATATATCCTGGTCCAGTCGCAAGGAGTCTAGAGTGAATCCAGCTACATACAAAACTCGGAAGATGCATACCAGAAGGAGGCGGAGGGTATCGACACGAGTGGCGGATTCGACGGGACGATGACATGGCGTTGGCTCTTGGGCAAGGCGGTTGTCTGAGAGAGGAGAGAATAAGTTAAAAACCCCCTCGAGAAGGAAGAAGAAATAATCGCCGTCTCTCGGTTGGCTGTAGCAGGATATGCACACGCGAGTTTATCTCTCGAGCCAGTACCTAGCAAGAGCAGAAAGAGGACATGCAAAAGAAAAGCGATAGCAAAGACATACTCGAATACTTTACGACTCAGCTATAACCCTGATCAACACGCTACCTTGTACTTCTCACTCGCGAGAACTGCTTTCTGGCGTCCCAACGCTATGTCTAGTTCCGTCATCTTCATGGAGCTATTTTAGTGTTGGCGTGGTCTTCCTGCCAACTCACGGGAAGCTCTCATGGCTCTTTGGCCATCGGGCTTAGGGCAGGTTTGCGTTCCAAGTCTTGAGATGGTGATAACACTGGCATCGAGCCATGAGAGAGGGGAAGGAACGAAGAGCTGGTGATGAACCCCAAGCCGTCAGTATCGGAATCGGAAAGAAGAGGGCTAGCCGTATGATTCATGAGCTGGGAAATGAGTCTATTCAGAGCCCCTCCATATCTGGAAGTTGCAAACCAAGCTCAATTGATCTCAAGGTCTATTGAATCGACTATTTGAAGAGGGAAGGCGCTCACTATTGAATCTGATCATTCGGCTGCCCGTCGCTGGCTATAAATTCCGTGACACCCTCACCTTTCTTCTCTTTAACTTCCTCTTCCTCAACATCAGCATCTCACTCTCACTAGCTTGCCTCAAGCACACACATGGCACTTATATCCCTTCTTTCACTAGCCCTTTTCTACACCTCCTTCACCTAAGCTTTCCTGTCATTTCGCCAACGAGGCATTTGTCGACCATCACCTACTATTTTCGCAAATCTTTGCATATCAAACACCTAAGATTTACCTTCCTTCCGCGACCATGGGGGAGATTTTGGTGCATAGCGTGGCCCAAGGCCATGGGCAGGGCGATTTTGAAGCTGCCTCCGAGATGGACTGGAACAACGAGTTGACAGTGGCCGTGGCTGAGTCTTCTCCCGAGGAGGAGGAGGAGGAGGAGAACATTGATCTTTTCTCGGCGTTGGAGGATCATCTCGATGAGGTGAAGCCTCTTGCCGCGAACGAGCGGAGCACCTTGTGCCCAGACTCTCGTAATCCTGGGTATGGTGGTGGATAGGATAACATGCCCCTTCAGAAGACCTCTTTTCTTACTTTAGCACTTCGCCGGGAGCCGGATCTGTCGCTAGCCTTGACGCATCACTCTACGCGGGTAGTTTGCTGGCCTGCGGATGAATTGTCCCTGCCCGATTCCCTCATTAAGAGGGATGTGTGCAGCCAGCGCATTCGTCCTCGCAGCGCCCATCCCTCGGATAGTCTCTGACTTTCTCATTTGACTGATTTGTCGCTCTGAGCAACCACTCGATCCTTGACTACCGTTTTGTTTATTTGTTTCTATTCAGTTTAATCGTTTATCGTTGCGCTAGATTTAGACTTGAGCGTAGTTTGCTAACATTGGATTGTGTTTATAGAAAGATGTTTATCGGCGGTCTCAACTGGGAAACCACAGATCGTGAGCATTCCCCCCCCCCCCGGGGTTTTGACTTCTCTCTCATTTACCAGGATATACTGTCCCGGGTTGTGATCTGTAAGATAATAATTCGAACTAACCATGGCTTGTTTAGAATCTCTACGGGATTACTTTTCTCAATTCGGCGAGGTTCTCGAGTGCACCGTTATGCGCGACAATAATACGGGACGATCTCGGGGCTTTGGTTTCCTCACATTCAAGGACCCAAAGACGGTTAATATCGTGATGGTTAAGGAGCATTTCCTGGATGGGAAGATTGTAGGTTTTGTGTCTTTCATGTCTTCGTTTTAATGTGATTCTGACACACGCTCTCCAGATTGATCCGAAGCGAGCGATTCCTCGAGACGAACAAGAGAAGACGAGCAAGATCTTTGTGGGAGGCGTCAGCCAAGAGACCACAGACCAAGAATTCCGCGACTACTTTGCCCAATTCGGCCGAGTCGTCGACGCCACGCTCATGATGGACAAGGACACCGGTCGACCGCGAGGCTTCGGCTTCGTCACGTTCGAGAACGAGTCCGGCGTGGACGCCTGCCTCAACGCAAAGCTCGAGATCCACGGAAAGTTCATCGAGGTGAAGAAGGCGCAGCCGCGCGGCAACATCCGCGAGGAGGAGGAGGCTGCGCGCCGCAGCAAGTTCCGCAAGGGCGACGAGCAGCCGGCGGGCGGCCAGCAGGCGTCGATGAGTAGCCAGATGAACGCGGCTGGTATGAGCCCGCAGGTGATGGCTCAGTATATGCAGCGTATGCAGCAGTACTTTTCCGTCATGCAGCAACAGCAGCTGGCTATGAGTCGTGGCATGAGTAATATGAATCCGATGATGCAGCAGATGATGATGGCGCAGCAGATGCAACAGATGATGAACGCGGGCCGAGGAGGCGGTGGTGCCGGCGGCCCAGGTGGCCAGGGTCCCAACCCCATGATGGCGGGCATGAACCCCGCCATGATGCAGCAGATGCAACAGATGATGGCTGCCGGCGCCGGTGGTCCCGGAGGACCCGGCGGCATGGACCAGGGCGGCCACGGTGGCCGTCAGGGAGGAGCCGGTGCTGGTGGTGGCGGCTTCGGAGGCGGCTACGACCAGCAGCAGATGTACGGTGGCCAGCAGCAGCGCCGAGGAGGCGGACGAGAGAGCCAGTACGGCCAAGGCGGTGGCGGCTACGGTATGGGCGGCGGCGGCGGTGCCCCTACGTCGTGGGAGGGCATGTACGATGACGTCCCCCAGCCCAATATCCCCCAGGGTGGAGGCGGTCGCGGCGGTTTCCACAAGCGAGGCGGTGGCCACCATCTAGCTCAGGGTCCTATTGACCCTGCTAATGCTCCTCCTGCTAATGCACCCACAGGCCCGAAGAATGCTGGACGGCCCGGCGCCAATTACCGAGGTGGTGGAAGGGGTGGCAGTCGCGGTTTCCACCCTTATGCCCGTGGTTGATTCGGTCGGCGATGCCTCTTACCTTTTCTTCTGGTCGTGCTGCTTCTTTGGTTCGTTTGGGCGAGGAGAAAAGCCCTTGATCAGGGCCGACCTTTTGAATTCTTCTTTTCCTTCTTTTTTTCCCTTTCTCTTCGGAGATATGATTTCCCTTTTTGTTTCGTGCCACCAATTTGGGCCCCCTTTCTGCATCATGTTTTTTCACGCATTACTCGAACACCTCGCGCCCACGACTTTTTTGGGCATCTCAAGAGTGGCTGGCTGGCGAGACGGTCCGTTTTCGTTTCTTTCTTCTTCTTGATTCTTCATTCCTTATAATACAAAACGGCAAGGGCCAGGGAAGGGTGTTGGACATCGAAGAAACACAAGGACGAACCCAAAAAAAGAAGCAAGTTTTTTTTTTTTCTTATTCAATGGTTATTGCAAGTTCTCGAGGAGTCCAGGACAGAGGGTTTTTGCTTTTCGCGATTCCTTTCATTTGTTTTCCTTTCTTTCCTCTTACAACGCAGTCGAAGAAGAGCTTACGGAAGGGTGGACTCTTTTCGAGAGAAAACATCAATACTCTCTCTACTCGGATCACAAATATCTCCTTTATTTTATTTTTTCCAGCTCCCTTGGTAGACGGCGGGTTTATCTAGCTAGTTTCTTGGGGAGTTTGGAAAGTGTATAATAGAATCCGAGTTTCCAACAAGATTTTCTTCTTTTGATATCTTGAACGTATGAGTGAGGAAAAAAGGTACGTACGTGTTGCCTGGGGATAATAAGTGTGACGATCTACAGGAATGCACAAGTTCAGAGCCTACCAATCTTCCACCTCTCCCGAAACAGCCTGCTTCTTCCAAAAAGTCCTTTTCTTAGCCAATGTGGCTCCAAATACTCTGAATCACAGTATTCGACTCATCAAAGAACTCTCGTTACTTCCACATATATATATTTAGACTTTCCAAGCTGCCGTTACCCTGGCTCAGTGCACAGAATCGCGAGATGTTGACTCCGAGTCAACCACGTCGCCCTGACCTCGGGAGACCAGCCATTCTTTCAGAAACTGACTGTAGACATATCCTATGGATTATATCACTAGATGTCTTGGCTTCACGCTACGGATCCTCGAAATCGGACTGGCTCAACTGACTTGAAAAGAAATAGGGTATTGCGCACCAGGAGGCTGGCACTCTCGGAGCCGAAACTTTGCGAAAACCAGCTGCAAAGAGGCTCACCTTCCCCGGATCGTGCAGAACGCGAGTCGGTCTTGGAGGGCTCGGACGGCGTGAGCTAAGGGGGCCGTCGGACTTGGCATCATCGCATGCGTTGGAAGTTTGGCTAGGCGCCCTGTAATATCGTCACTCTGGGCGACATCAAGGGGCCAGTGGAGCCAAGGTCAAACAGCGTTTTCGGATACGTGGGATTTGCGCATAGACACCTTGGCCGCTATAGGAGCAGGAGAAAGCTTCTGGCTTGGCTATGCCTACTGTGTGTGGGCGTATGCAGGGGCAGCTTGGCCAGGCAGTACGACCAGCAGCATGACGAACTCCAGCATCGCCAACGTGGTTGAGTTCACCAGTCCGCCACGCCCGACCCTCACAGACACCCCGCTTACTTGGATTTCCCAGTCTAGTACCTGTGTATAGTGTGAAGATTGGCCACACCCGTGCGATAGACCTATTTATCTACCTGATTTCTGCCTAGGTGGTTACGGGACGGGAAAAGCTGTTCCCAAGACGGACCCATGCATTATAACCGATGTATTCATCTTTATATGGGCCAGCCGGTGATGGCCTCGGATTAAATCAGGAGAAAGAATCAATACATCTATAGAAGAGAAGTACTAATATACAAGAATTGAACATGACTGGCGAGGACAATCGCAGAGGGCGAAAACAGCGTCTCGAGCCGAACAGAGAAAAGAAACAAAGAACCAAAAAAGGAGCCTTCACGCCCAAGAATTGTTCTGGCTCGGTTGCCGTCTTGCTGGCAATGACAGGCCGTCTTCCACCCTTTCAATAGCTGCAGGACGAAATAATCACACACTTTTTTTTTTTTCTTCTTATTCTTATTTTATTTTATTTTTTATTTAATTTTTTTTTTTTTCACTGGGTAGAGAAGAAGCGGATTAGCAGGATTTTATCGTGGAGTACCTTGTAGAGGATGTTAACCTACTGGTGAAGACGTCTCCTTCGATCCCGGTATCCATAACCTCGCGGTGACGGGGTCCGTGTTGGCTAGAAGCCAAGAGTCTAGCATGCTTTGGTACGCCACGTCCACGACTGGACGCGCCTCCTCAGCTTGATCGTGGCTGTGGGCGAAAGCGCTTAATGACTCTGAAGAAGAATCTGAAGACTCTGACTGACCCTGTAAGATGTTGATGTTAATTGGCACCAGCCTCACAAAAGCGCTAAATAGAGGCTCGAAGTAAACCTCTCATGAGAAATATATGCGGGTGAGATATGTAGTGTAAAAGGCATCAATTAATATAAAACTTACGAGATGAATGTGTTGTGCCTCGGTCGTTGTGAATATTCGAGGTGGACATGATGTTGTTGAGTGAGTGCTCATGCGTGTAAGCTGTGATTCGCTTTTGTCCCGGTCCAGCTTCAACCTCAAAACAAGCGCCGCGCCGGCTCCCGTCGCGGAAGTTGGAATTGGCGCGGATTTCCTTTGGTACAGCAACATCTTCTTCATGCAGGTGAACTTAAAATGCAACCGGTCTGTTGACGCTGCATGTTTCACAGTTTCTTCAATCGTCGAGTATAGGCATTTCGGCCTTTATAGCTTCGGGTGTGGCCGCCTACATGGGTTGAATGTGCCAAATGGTCTGTGCATCGCTCAACTTGGATTTCTGACCGGTTAGGATGAGGCGCGATCCATCCCAGGCTGGAGACTGTCCTGGAAGAAGGGCGAGGGAAAGGGGGGGAGCAACTAGGTTCCGATGGGGACCAGGGTCACAGCTAGAGGAAGCACACCCAAGAGTGTCCGGCGTTGAGCCAACATGCCTCCCCCCTCGGGTAGGCGTCGTCCTCATACGCTAGCTTGGAGCATAGCGGACCTGAGTTATGAACAGAGACATAGACCAAAGGGATAGAGCGAAGAGCTAGAGAATGGAAGGTGAGGAAGGTCGATACTGCGACGAGGGTGTAAAAGAGTGGCTTAACGTTTGAAGAGAAGCCGTGGAATATATACTATCGTTACGGATTTTGTCATGAGAACTTCTTCTCCTTCCCAGGACAAGGCAAAACGTACATTGAAACCCACTGAAGCTTTCGCCAGGATGCCTTCGGTCATAATCAAGTCACTCAGGGACCGGTTTCGTTACATCCTTTCCCACGCTACGCTCATTGGTATCTCTTGAATAATATATTGATATGATAACACTCTTGTCTGCCTCCTCCGCGCAGGCTAGCTCATACGTCGAATGTTAAGGGTATCTTGATCTACGCCTGATCCTTCTTGACATCAAGGAGCCCCAGCCAGGCATATATCGGGCTTGGGTGAGCTTCGTAGCCTGGAATCTCCACCGTTTTTGCCTCTTTGAAGCCTTTGTGCGAGAAAAATGCTTTACCCATCGGTGCGCCAGCCACGCCGAGTCCGATTCCATCCAGCTTCGCCAGCTCCAGGAACCAATCCGTGATGGTAGTCGCATGTCCTTTTCTCCAGTAGGCTGGATGCGTAACCATCATGTCGATCACCATGCGGTCTTTAAAAGTCCTGCGCAGGTCCATCTCAATTAGTTTAGGAATGGGTGGGTTAGGGCATGATTGAATCTTACTTGACTTCCTCCGGATGGAGAACCTCGTCCATGGTTTTCCCTCCCAACGGATGTTTGTCTCGGGACAAGACGGGATCGTCAATTGGCGGAGGGTCATCTACCATATTGCCAATGAAAACGAGTCATGTTAGTCGCATGGTGTGCATTGCATTGCATTGCTGACCACCAAAAAGAAAAAGAAAAGCTAAAAATGAGCGCACCTTCTGGCTGGAATTGCCCATGTCGTTTGGAATTCGGCAAAAGAGAGAAGCTAGCCACGGCCACAACCGCCTTGCCTTTCTCGAGCATCTCTTTTGGAATTTGCTCATCGAATGCTGGATACACGCCGGCAAGAGCCTCGTAAACTTTGGAGGCCTCGGTGGTATTCAAATTGTCCTCCACCACGAGCACGATTGAATCCGAATCAAGGATTGCATTTCTAAAGGAATTCCGATAGCTGGAAAGCGTATCGCGGGGGTATTTCTCAAAGTAGGGCCTCTCATAGTGAAACCATGATGAATGATAGAAGGATGCCGCAGCCACCACGCCGATACGGGGGATGTCTGACAATCGCGCCAAGCGTAGGGCACCTTTGAAAGGAGGGGCCTGCGGGAACATATCTAAAAGGAGGGGATAGGGCAATGGGAGTTTCTCGACTTTGCTCGGTTATGATCTCGACATGTTCGAGTCGCGAGAATATCATCCATTGATGGCATCCGAGAGTCCTAGATATATCGTTCGCCTTGACGCTGTCGTCACCAAAGTCAGATCCGGAGGTCACTTTCAGAGCCTGCTGCTTTGAAAGGAGCACCTGCCTCCTCTGATTAGCGGGCAGCTGCAGCTGCATTGAAACCCCGCACGAGACAGCCTCACTTTCCAGCCGGTCTTGACGATTTTCTTGACCGGTCAGCACGTGATTTCATAGTAGAAAGTGGGAAGGATCAATGGGCAGGATGGGCAGGATGGACTGGGTGGGCTGACGGAGGCTGCGAAAATTGCAACAGGAAGGCATTAAGACGAGTGGTTGTCCTTCATATGTAGTTCTGGCATTTTATTTTATTCACAGCACCAAACATTGAAAGCTGTCAAATGCTAGTCTCACTAGTCTCGGGAGCGCTAACCTCAAAAAAGCCGGATCATGGAGAGCGCCGATACTCTACCCTCATGCACCAGCTCCACGAGCGCAGGGAGGAGTGAGAAAGATGGAACCCATCCGCTTGGACAAAGAGAAACTCGTACTACGGTTCGAGGGTTTCGTGATGGCCGAGACCAAACCCCGCATCAGGAGATAGGTGATGAGCAGTTCACGTTACAGTCGGTGATGGATACTGTTGACTGGTTTTCAACCAGGGCAATGTTAAACCAACAGTTGCAACTCGATGATTTCGTCGTTGCACAGTTCACGCTGCAGCCGGCCACGGATACTGTTGACCGGTTTTCAGCCGGGGTAGTGCCAACCGAATCGGCGCAATTCGACGAGTTTGTTGTTCCTCAGTCACTGCAGAACAATGGCGGCTGGAATGCTTGGAGAATGACAAGTCAATCCGAATACGGAATGCCGGTGGGTATTTAAGACTACGATGGATCTTCCTCTTTCTTTTGCTTTTCCGGTGTCTTACTGGCATCTGACTCCTGAGATTTGCCGCTCACAACAGGCCATTGATATCGAATGCGCCCCGACTGGCAATTCAACTGGTCGCAGTGCGGTTTCATCAAGCTTTCCCACCGAAGTCCTCGACACATCGAGTGGCCATCTAGCACAAGATCCAGCTTTTTCAGCCCTCGTACAAGCCGCTTTCGACGCTATGATGGATGAAAGTCGAAATGACCCGCAGGGATCACCATCTTATCCCGCGCCGGATTGGAGTCTTCTGGGACTACCCGACCATGGGGGTGTTGATTCCTCACCCCAATCCACCGGCAACACGATGCAGCCCTTAATTTACCCCTTAGACTGGGACCAGTTTGGAGACATTCGGGTGGCCAGCCAATCTGCCGACGAATCGAGTTGGGTGCACGCGGGGTTGAGTGGTGACCGCATCGCCACATCCGCAAGAGACAATACCGACTTGAGCGCAGACTCGGGAACGGACGAGCAAGTCATCCTCACGCCCTCGTCTGCGTGCATGCCTCAGTCAGATATGTCAGAACGCGCCTCCGAGCCCCAAATCACTAGTCCGGGCCACATGGAGACGACCAGCCCTTCGAGGTCGCAAGTTTCACAACCGGAATCACTGGAACCGCAGGAACCACAGGGACGCCCGAGGTCAAATACGCAGGAAACCGCGCCATCGACTACAGCACTGACCAACTACACGTCCTCTGCTACTTCTACGAATTCGCTAGCGTTGAGTAGTCCTAGACCCGGAGCAAGTCTCGCGATTTTGCACCGACAGCGGTCACCCCAGCGCGTGGGTGGCAAGTTGAACGAGGGGCAACGGTATTCCCAGCGTGTCCGTGGCAAGCTGAACGAGGAGCAGCGAGAAAAAGCAAGGGTGATGAGAAAAGTGGGCAACTGCCTCCGCTGCAGAGCTTTCAAGCTAGCTGTAAGTTGCCCCCTCCCCCCCCTTCTCCCTGAATCTTTGAGTCTGCTGTAAACGAAATCTAATTTCATCACGCAGTGTGACCCAAATTCGCCTTGCCAACAGTGCCAATCCGTTTGTGATAGCGCAAGATCATTCTTAGATCCTTGCTACAGGGAGAAACTCGACCATGTGACTTTGGCAAGACATGGTAAGTTCGGGCGATTATGGAGCTCTTATGCTATTGGAGAAAAGCTCAGGGACTAACGAAATAATAGGCAATAACAACTTTGGGCAACGCAACGTACAATACATTGACTATATCTGGGCGGACAACGCAGCTCCCCGTAAACTCGTCGAGATTCGCTGGAATCTTCCAGGAGGACGCCCGGTTGACTTGCCCTACTTCAACGTCACCTGTAAAAAGTTCTTTCCTCGAACTAACGATACTCACTTCATCACCTGGAACGTTGGTGACAAGGTTATGACAGCAGAGCTACCTCCTTATGCGGCCGATGACACGCGGAGTCTAAAACTGGACGTTGAGGCATTCCTGAACAAGAGCTGCTCAACAGTCCTCGACTACATCATTGAAGACACTGCTAATGAGCTCCTAGCCTCCACATTAAGAGAGGCAATACGCTTCAACAATAAAAACCGCAGTCCAATCATCGACCTTGCACTCCGCGTGAGATGTGCATCCTTCTGCTCTCAAGGATGGGGCTCGATTACGGGCAACGAAAAACTGGGTATTCTACCCATTGACTTCAATGAGCTTGGGCAATGCGGCTACGCAGCCTATGACAGAGGGAGGGACGTACCCCTTCCGCTCTCTATTGACCATCAACTCGACGTTGCCCTGCTCCATACGATACAGGAATACCAGCGAGAACTCATCAAGCAACTGAAGCAGAAGATCTTCGGAAAGGGCTCGAAAAAACCTTGGTACGAGATATTCTTGACCATTTTCGTCCTCTTGTCCAACCTCGAGTACGTCCATAGCGGCGCAATTTCATTTTACCGCGCGCAGATGAATACGGTATGTCGCCCTCCTCATTTTTGCCCCGCAGAAAGAGCTAAGCTCTAGACTTAAGACTTCCCAGAGGCCAGGGGGTTGGTTGAGCACTGCTAACTGAAAAATCAGAAATACAGCAAGTCCTGTTATTCGCTCACCCACGAGATGATCGACGAGTACAATTATTCCGCTGAGAATCTTCTGTATCATTTCTGCTCGATTCTCCGCGGTAATATGGGGTTCATGCTGGGGTTTGAGAAAATGGACGAGCTAAAGCATCGGGAATCACTCGATGACGATGCCGTGGAGTATATGAAGAACGTGTTCGGGATCCTGTCCAAGATTGGTTCGTCCTCGACACCTTGGGGGCCCCCTTTTCCCACGAGAAGGCTCGTTATGTATCGCTAATGTTTCTTTGCAGCGCCGCTTGAGAACCCCGCCGGATCGGGACTGGACCCGGAAGATCTACCCCGTCAGGATGGGAGATGGATTATGAGACTGTTCAGTCGCATGATGTAACTTTCTACGTATCATTGATCACCCACCCACACACGGTCACGGATACGAAGGTATATTGGGTATAACCTCCTCTTTCCGCCCGGCGTCGGCTAAGCCCTTAGGATATCTATCACGTGCGGTCCCATTGCGCTCTATCTACTCTGTCAGTTCTATTCTATCGAATACCCGCGCGCCGGCTTTGTTGTTTCTTCGTTTTGACTGTAAGAGAATCAATGGAAACGAGTGAATGTGCCCGAAAGATGGATGGAAGCGGTACTGCACTCCCGTAACCTCCGCGGGCGCAGTCCGCACACCATCTCTCTTGTTCGTCTCGTCAGCAACCCTGTACAGGTAAGCTCTGCCGGGTCTGCTGACCCGTCTCCGGATGCGTTGGGTATTCGGCACAAGCAGGACTTCCCGGAGGTTGGTTGTTCTGGACTGTTCTGGACAGCGGCGGCATGAAGGAACGCGCAACTATTGCGCACTCCAAAGTGTCTTCGTCTGGCCGTGGCCGTACCCCCCACGCGCGGTGTACAAGCCCGACACACACCTCCCGCTGAGCTCTCGCCGCAGCACGACATGGCCAAGCCGTGTCTGAGCCAGTAGGCTGGCTGCTCTCTGTCTTCTCTGGCACAAATTAACGCAGATACAAAAGAGCCGACCGGCAATAGCCATTGAGCGACGATCATGTCTATTCCGGTACTGCCCCTCCTGTGATAGACTTGCAGCACACAGAAATAGATGAGGCCTAGACGAAAATGAGGCGTGTCATCAATCTACAGGCTCTCTATCATCTACCATCACACCTTCAGGAGATGCGAGACCTGCGGGGCTGCAGCCTTGCGTAAAACGAGGCGATTTTTCCCCGCACGTCTTGTAAAGGAGTGCCACGTCAGACACCCTCGGCTTTTGATTGATGTGCATAACGGGCAGGGCTCTATCTAGACAGGGAGATCTAGGTGATGTTTCGCTGTTTACTTAAACCCCGAGTATCACTCTCCAGAATGACCGTCTTGCCCTTTCTTTTCATTTGTAAGGCGCTTCGAGGATTCTCTCATGAGCTATGGCGTCGATTGCTCTCTTGACTAGGCCGCCGGCCGGTCCCGGGCCGGTCACCACCCCGAACCAGATTGCCAAGCCGGCTTACACCGGTGTCTCTGAGGGCAATGAAGCTCGGAAGGAGGATCCGCTTGCGCGGTTTCCCGACAAGCTTTCATCGCCGCTTTGCTGGGATGCACGTTCCTTTCCCAAGGGTACTGGAGACTATATCATTCAGTTTACTGCCGACGATCTGGCCAGCATTGACAATGCAGTAACGTCCTTTAGGGGTACGCCCAGTCAATATCTTTTTCGAGTGATGTGCGCAATTCTAACTTTGTGAGTGTCTAGCCCTCAACCTGAAAGATGTCGCAATGGTTTGCCCTGAGAACTTCCCCTTGGCACCTGGGTTAGCCCAGAAGCTGAGGGATGCAAGCGACATCGTTCATAACGGCCGCGGCTTTTCTGTCTTTCGTGGCCTTTCTCCCAATGGCCGCTCCGATGAAGACAATGTTATTGCCTTTGCCGGTGTCAGCAGTTACATTGGTCGTGATCGCCACGCCAATAGCAATGGCTTCGCCATGGGTTAGTAGAGGCGATTCAAGAATGATGGTTAGGCGCGTTGGCTTAACTTTTTGTATAGATCACCTTCGCGATGCCATCCGCGACCCGAAGCCGAAGGGCCGTGAACACGTGGAACTTCACCCATCGAAGATGATGGTTCCCTTGGTGTGTATATCTGTTCATGGCGGAAGCATAGTTGACTTAGATTCTAACCCCCGTCGCTACAGAAATTCCATGCCGATCGTAACTTCGCAGACGTGTTGGCTCTGTACATCAAATCGAAAGCCGCCAGCGGCGGCCAACAATACCTCTCCAGTGCCTGGACTGTTTACAATATGATGAAGGAGTCTTACCCCGAAGAACTCCGAATTCTCGTCCAGGACTTTCCATGGCCCGGTGTCCTGTACGTATCCCTCGCTCCAAAGCCTAACCTTTTAATGTGCTATGGTGCTAAAATTACTACTAGGAATGAGATGCCTCACACGACCTATCACCCCGTCCTTTTCGAAAAGGACGGCCGTATTCTCTGCCAGCTGGTCTATCGCGTCTTCGAAGGCACCACTCTTCTCAATGACAGCCAGTGGCGCGCCCTCGACACTTTCGAGAAGTGTGCCAACGAGTGCGCCATCGAACTCGACGTTCGCCCCGGTGATATCCAACTCGTCAACAACCTCGGGCTCCTGCATGCACGACGAGGATGGATTGATCGCCCCGGCATTGAGAGGCATTACTATAGACTGGGACTGAGGGATCCCGAGAATATGTGGGCGAGACCTGATGGGTATGAATTTGTCTTTGACAATCGATTCGTCACGCCGAAAGAGGAGCAGGTCATTCCAGTTACTGATTTCGATCCGTATGGATTGACGAGCTTGGATATGGACGGACATGGTTGAAATTGTACTTCTTCAGGAGGATCTTGTCTTACGCCAACCATAGTTTTAGCTTGTAGTCTTTTCCGTTGTCTTTGATTCGCTCTCGTTATTGGAATACGGAAACAACAGGTTTAGCTCCAAATTCCAGACTTCCCGTTTGTACCATGTATCTCCCTCCAGCCACCCGCGACTTGACCACGTGACGTATATCCCCGACAATGTGGCTTGCACACCAAATGGTCTCGTTTCCTGCTGCCAGGTGGCCACAGCTCCTCTCCTACGTGACGGACGTGACGTGTTGGGGACAAAAAAAAAAAAAAAAAAAAAAAAAAAAAAATCCGCCAAGAAAAGGTCGAAAACGTGCAACGCATCGAGCCGAGTCTAGACCGTCTGGCCCCTATTAAGGGAAAAAAAAATTCTTTGGAGCCCTCATTTAAGATTGAGATTCTGTGAGGAGGACCGAGTCATGGCAGAAGGAGTTTGGGATAGAATTCGAGGGGATTCACGCGATTTGTCCCTTTGTTTCTTGTCCCCTCTTTTTTTTATCCTCTTCAATCTTGAGGTACAAAGGCATTATACAAGTATTGTTGGAGGTTGTTGAGGTTCTTCAAGATCCTCCCTCAGAGTCTTTGGCTATCGGTAGATTGCGTGTGTTCCCCAAGTCCCAAATTCCCGATCGTTTTCATCTCTCTCTTCATACTTGGTAAACGAGCACGGGGACTGCAACTACTTCGTATATTACGAAGCAGAGCTATTAACGGGCACCCTCTCCTTTTTATCAGCCCTCTATACCCTCTACGAAGACTCAGAGACTGCACATGCTTGACGGCTAAGTGAGCCCAAGTCTATCCAAGTCTCTCGTTGTCACTTGTAGATGTTCCGAGTACTTTGAGCAATACTTCGTTGCTCCTTCCTGAAGCTCTGGTGAAACTGACGCCATCGAGGGTACCAGAACTTAGTACAATCAGTCTCGTTCATCGATCTCTACTTCCCTACTTGTTTCTCGCTGTTCTCCCTTGCCGAGCTTAATTCGACTCCGTGTCCATCTCCACCGCTCCCCTTCATTCTCCATCAATCTTCTCTCCATCATCCCACCTGGACCTGGATCTCTCTGCTTTATCAATCGCCCGCGTCTATTCTCCTCCAGACACTTTGCGCCAGGTACCTCTCCCTCACTTTGATCGATCCCCACAGAGATCCCCACATCCTTTCGACGCAAGTTCCATCAATAGATCTCTCTCGACGAACCCGTTTCTCGTCAGTTATCCTTTCGTCCATAGCCATCCTTGCCACACCAAATAGCTACGAGAACAGAAATAGAAAAAGACTCCGGCAACACACAACCTCATTCCATGATACACTACGCAGCTCCAGATCCTGTTCAACACGCCGCTTTCAAGATCGACGCAACCTGTACCAACAGCGCTAGGCCCGATCCACCTCCCAAAACCGACCCACACGCTTCCAACGAGGGAATGGTAAATCGCCAATAGCTTTACCTGTAATAGCTTTGCCCCATTGTTGAGCAAAGAGGTAACCCACAACCAGCTGCCAGTTGGGCCTAGAACCGAAACTCAGAACTCAGACCCAGAGCAAGAGCGAAGAGTCGAAGCTAGAATCTTGAGCCAGGGCCCGATTTGCCAATCTCCAGTCTCACACCACCTCTCTCCTTTCTGCTGTTTGCTTCCAGCCGTGTTCTGGTTCATTGCCCAATCTTAGACCTGGTTACTCCCCTATTCCGTCGCCTTGCCCTTTGTTTCTCTCTTTTTTCTTTTCTTTTTTTTCCCCTCCGTTTTCTTTTCGTTTTCGTTTTCCTTTTTTTTTTTTTTTTTTTCCTCCCAATAAAAACATCGTAATGTCCTCACCCGCATCCTCATCGACCCACTCGGGCAAGCGAAAGCGACCCTCAACCACCGACCCCAACTTCGACATGATGGATCCCGCCCTGCAGCCGTCGTCGCGCGATGCCTCCGGCGAGGAGGGTGACACCACCGCCCCCGAGTCCGGCAAGCTCCAGAACCGGAAGCAGCTCGACAACGCCACCTCGTCGTCCCTGTCGGCCCACCCGCCCAAGAGGCAGCGGGCCAGCTCGGACCGCGCCAGCGCCATTGCCGAAGCCAGGAGCCAATCCGCCGCCGACCCGGGCGAGCCCAGCGACACCACCGAAGCGAGTGTTGATATTGCTGAGAGGGTCGGCCGTAGGGGTAGGAAGCCCTCGCTGATCACCAAGGAGAATGAGAACGGCACCGAGAAGCGCGCGATGCCCCCGCCCCCTATTGGAACCTTGTCTGATCCCGCGGGATACAAGACGAATCCTCCACCGGTTGGAAGGCCGGTTAGGGTATATGCGGATGGTGTCTTTGATCTGTTCCATCTAGGGTGAGTGGTCCCCTTTTCCTTTGCCTCCCTCTTGAGCTATTTTCGACGCGTTCGTCGGCTTCTCTTGCTAACACCATTGGCTCCACCTCCGCAGACACATGCGACAGCTCGAACAGGCAAAGAAGGCCTTTCCCGACGTTTACCTGATTGTTGGCGTCACCGGCGACGAAGACACACACAAGCGCAAGGGTTTGACGGTCCTGTCTGGCGCCGAACGCGCCGAGACGGTACGCCACTGCAAGTGGGTCGACGAGGTTGTCGAGAACTGCCCCTGGATCGTCACCCCCGAATTCCTCGACGAGCACAAGATTGACTACGTTGCGCATGATGATATCCCCTACGTCGCCGATGAAGGCGACGATATTTACCAACCGATCAAGGAGGCTGGAAAGTTCCTTGCTACGCAGCGTACCGAGGGTGTGAGCACCACTGGTATCATTACCAGGTGAGTACTTGCATCTTGGATCTCTCACCCCCTCTCTCTACACTCCTTTATACTCTTCACACCCTTTCCCTCCCTTGTCCTCTACCGCCATAAGCTGACAGAGCTCACTTCTACAGAATCGTCCGCGACTATGAAAAATACCTCGCCCGGCAGTTCAGGCGCGGCGCCTCTCGTCAGGAACTAAACGTCAGCTGGCTCAAGAAGAACGAAATGGATCTCAAGCGCCACGTCCAGGACCTGCGCGATAATATCCGCACCAACTGGTCCACCACCGGTCAGGAGCTCAGCCGCGAGCTTCGCCAGTTCTGGCCCGCGAGCCGACCCCAGAGCCCTGCCCGCCACGCCTACATATCCAACGGCGAAACGTTGTCTCCCGTGTCCGCGCTGAGGTCGCCTGGCCAACCCGGCGGACAGGGCAGTATGAACGACTTTGTGGCCGGGTATGCTGTGGGGCTTATCGGTGGTGTGCGATCATGGGTATGTCCCTCCGACACCTGCTATATGATTACATGATTCTTGAGATTGGGGTTTACTGACTTGGGCGCAGATGACGAGGAGCCGCAATCGGGACATGGATAGTCGACCTGTCAGCGACGACGACTCCGAGGAGAGCGGTTCTGACAAGGTACAGGTGCAGAGGCCTGTGTCGTCGAAGATTTAGACTGCTTACTTTTACGTTTTTCTCATTGCTTACGGAAACTTTTGGGACCCGGTAATTTCTTCTTCCTATGTTTAAAATTGCTCTGCCTTTCTTTTTCGTCCGCCCCCTTATCCCTTGTCTCTTATATTTTGCTTTCCGCTGGTGTAATTATAATTTTCTTGTCTCTTCTACACTTTGAAAAAGGGGGTATTGGTAAAAAGCTTTCTTGAAAGAGGACGAAAGGTATATTTTTTCTACTTTTATTATTATTATTTTTTTTTCTTTTCTTTCCTTCTCTTTTCCTTCTCTTGCATGAAACATCAAAAGGGGCGCTGAAATCAAGAAAAAAGGCGGATCGGATTGGTTATCAGAACAGAAAGAAAAACACAGTTGTAAGAGGGGGAATGAAGAAGAAGGGGAAAAAAGGATGGGACTCGTTTGTTCTTTTTTGAACGCTTCGTTTCTTGGGTGGGATCTTTGGCGGAATGGCACAGGAAGATGGGAGATGATGGGAGGAATTGCTAGGGATTGTGCGGCTTTTTTTAGACTTGTTTCTTTAAGATATTCTTTTTAAGCTATGTCTTTTCTCTTCTTCTTCTTCTTGGGTATTCAGATTCGTGAGGCGTGAGATTCGAGGAAGGAAGGGAGAGGTAGGTTTTGGAAGTTGGGAGGTGATGTGGGGGGATGTGTGATGGATTCGATGTGCCAGTTCGGTTCGGAGTTGACGAGGAAGAGAAGGGAGAGGAGCAAGAGGGAACGGGAATAGAGGCAGGAGGGGAGGGAGGCCCGGTGCGAACCTAGCTTGAGGATAGCCTGGCCCCCCTGCCTGAGGGATTCGAGGACACCGGGATTAAGCGCTTGGGCGGGTGGTCGAGATGCGCGTGTGTATGGTTTGCGGGATGAAGAGTGTTGACTGGTTCATGGTTCGCCTTTTGGAAACTCGGCTGGGGCCGAGCGCCCCTGGAGAATGTGAAGGGTGCGTTGAATGCAGGATGGGCTGAGAAAGTGCTTTGCAGGGTTGGTTTCGGGGGGACGTGTGAGGAAGGCATATGGGGGCGGAGGATGAGTGGTCTCGAGGTAGGTTAGGCTGAGGCTGGGGGTGTATCGCGAGACGAAGAACTTTTTGCATGACTTGGGGGGTGTGTGCAGGTGTAGTATCGTAGACAGGCCCGAGCCTGGTCTGCGAGGGTCTCAAGAGGTGGGTGGAGACGCGCTGATGGGGGTTTGAAGAGATGCACGAAGGATTGGAGGTTGGCTAGATCTTGATGATGATCCTACCCTCGGAGCTGAACCCTGAGGATCTAGGAGTCTACCCGGACAGGTGCTATAGGGGGCGGAAACATGAAGGCGAGGGGGCCGTTACACATAAGATTGACATAGATGGTCTGTCCTTCCTGCGCAGCTCACACGATGCCCTCCACATCCTTGGCTACGGATTTAACCTCTTGATCCGGGGCGGAAGAGGTATATGGTTAGCCGCGGGGGGCTGTTTCTTCTACAGCTGCTGGGGGCCGAAGGATGAAGGCTTGAAGGCGATACTACCATCAATTACATGGATAATGGGGCCGGTTTAAGGCCTCATTCGTCTTCGCCCAACACGACGAATGCGAGAGATCACATCTTCAGGAAATTGACAGCTGGGTTGGTTCGCATTGGATCTGGACATTGGCTAGCTGGGGGCAAAGATCGAGACAACACACCCTATATTCGGGGCCGAAAGAAGCGGTATCTTCTTCGTCTAGTTCCGCATGTCATAGTTTGACGTCTTTGCCCCCTCCCCCACCAACAACCATCGCGACTATTCCAAATATCTGGCCTTTGTGCTCATATGAAGTCATCCTCGGGTTGATTATCTATCTCTGACTGATGCTGACTGGGGGGTCCGGCGGTTCTCTCACACAAGGATATGCGTCCGGGAGGCAGTAGCATGATGGTCAAAATAGAAGCAAGTCCCGTAGAGCTACATGGGAAAGAGTCCTGTCCAAAGGATGGTTCATGAAGATCCACTGACGAGCCTCTCTGCCGGAGGCAGCCTAGACCAAAAATAGAAAAATAATACCCCCCAAAATGTAATTCAGACGAGAGAAAACTTACTCGAAGGAAATAGGAGCACTTTCGTTTGGGAGAGGGTGTTTTCTTCGCTTCTGTGATGCAAAAAGTCCAACCATCTCGGAGATGCCGGGGCGGACCCGGAGCTTCCCGTCGTTAGCCCGGAAGGTTTGTCCTCCGAAGCGGAACTGACAGACTCCGGACGTCAGCCTTACAGTTCCCCACTAGACAGAAAAATCAAAGCAAGTTTATGAAGACATAAAGTTGTGTCTATTCTAGAAGAGGCTTATAGGTCCGGTTTCTATTTGCAAACGCCGAGACTACACCGTCCAGCGTCTACTGGCGCCGAAGGGGGGGATCAGCAAAGTAGGCAGACTAGAGGTGGAGCGGGTAGGAGGATCCCGTCTTTCCCGCGAGGCGTGGTGGAGGATCCATGCCGTGTTACGGCGGATAGGGCGAAAAAGGAAAAAAGAGAGCTGAACATAGTGAGTTCGGACAACCTCTACTAGCCTCATCCTCAGCTCGTTTTTCTAATAGTGCATGCTATAAGGGTATAAGGGATCTTTTTTAGGCCTGATGTGAGAAAAGTGTGGCTTGGTGGCCGGAAGGCTCACGATCCGAGCTAAATTTTGCTTCAAACTTTAGCGCGGGGGGGGAGCAGCAAGGCTCGATTGGAGAAGCGAAAGAAAAGGGAAAAAGGGAAATCTGAAACAAGGCCTGCGTTTACGGAGTAGGATCAAGTCTTTAAACGAGATGACGTGCAGCGAAAAAAAAGTACAAACACGAGGGCAGTGAAAGGGGGAAGACAGGATCATCTCTAACAAGAAAACACCCATGGGGTCATCCGATGATTTTGCTCCTCCGCCTCCCCGCTCCGCGCTCCTTCCGTAGATACCTTGTCTATGCGGGAGATCGTCATTACATTGCATGTTAAGCGCGGAAGGAGGCCATGCCATCTCGTATCAAGGACGAATGGAACAAGAGAAGAGAAAAAGAAAAGGGTGTCCGGCGTTCCCGGAATTAGACACATTCGGGCGCTTAGTCCCATGTCCGCTCTTCTTTCCTTCCTTCTGCCTCTTTTTTCCCTGGAGAGAGGACAGGTATTGGTTGAATCGGTCACACAAAGCTCGCTTGCATGGGGAAAAGGAAGAGGGCTGTGTCTGGCGTCTGCATCTTCGTATCTGCGCCTTTTCGCAGACAGAGTCCCGTCAGTGGTGGAGATAGACGCGAGAGGAGTGGCGGGGACCCGGGGAGGGGGGGAGCAGACTGCCGGCCGGAAGGGAGCAGGTCCGTCCGGGGCAGTGGAGTGGGCTGCGCCACCCGAGCCTTCGGTTTGGAGGGTGTCATTGATCTGCCAGGCTGGTTGCCATGCTCAGGTACCCGGGAAGAACGCTGTGGCGCAGCCTCGGCGGACACTAACAGTGGCTCGGTGTTTCTTTTTCTCAGAGTGTTGGTGTGTGAGAGACAAAAGAGAGAGAGTGTGTGTGTGCTTGAAACGCAGGCCTGCGTGCTGCAAGGGCAGAAGGCGTTCTGGTTTTTGCACCGCCACAATTGTCATGCTTCTGGAAAAGAAAGCATAGAGCATTCGAGATACACACGTTCCTGTCCCAACACTGGGTTGCCCTGCAGATTGGGGACATATACGACGTCGTGCACATGATGTAGTGCGAGGATCCTGACGTGAGAGGAACACATTTACGCCTCGATCTGGCTTAGGGTGAGAGGCGAATACCGCTGCACACTTCGTTCTACCCAAGTCGATGTCTGCCATCAGGCTGTTTTGATGCCATCTCCATGGCACAGCCCCGCCATCGGGCCGGTGAGATCTTGAGTTAGGCCTTGAGAAAAGTCCGGCGCTGTCTGTTATTGGTGAACTTTTTCGTTTCAACTGCACTGCCTATAACTTGAAACAAAAAACAAAGGGAGAAAAGAATGGGTATCGAGATTTATCGTTGGAAAAGTGCCGCCGAGGGAATGCCATTCCCTGCTCATACATACATATTTCATACAGGTACGATGTTGCAGCCTCTCGTATGGGTTTGCAGATGGGGCAATATTTCAGAAGATTGGGGGCCTTTTCTCGGAAGATGAAACACTTCAAAGTCCTAGGAAGCCATCATTGATCAATCGAAGTCCTATGAAGAAAGATTCTCAATGATCCTAGCGTAAACTGCTGAGGGGGCGGGCGGAGGAGACGATGCCGTCTTCACTGGTCCTGGGGGCCATGCACTGTGATCCTGGCACGCTGATACGATGATGTTAGTGGGACGGGATTAGTAGGTTTCAGTGGGCCAACAGCAGGCGTGCCTCGACCCAACAAAATTCAGTGCTGGAGCACCACTGAATATGGGGTTCTATGTTGCAGTTACAGTGGATTCGCTTAGCGAACTGGCCCCCAAAGAAGTCGCTAAACCTGCCAGATCATAGCAAGGAACTGCCAGCGTCGCAGCGCTGAACTTATGTAAGCCCACAAATACAAAGCACGAAGCTAGGAGATTGGAAACTAATATCGCGTCGATATCCCACCATGGGTCTATTTTGATAACCAGAGAGACCGGCCGGCAGCATGTTAACGGTTCCGCGGACACCTACATTACATTAGGGCTCGCATTGATAGTTGATCGGTCAGTGAATTGATGATGATGTCTCGTCTTGGCGCACCGTAGCGTCCCTGCAACTGCACCTAATATTTGCAGTAGCCTGGTCCACTCTGCGGTGTACTTAGTGTAGTTAGTGGATGGGCGGGAGACATTGGAGTGTCTCCCTCAAGGCTTACGGTATGGTGGGTGGAGTGTAGTCTGATCCTGACCCCACTGTGCCTTTTGGAGTTCAGAAAGTGGAAAGTCATGGCCAGGCGTCCATGGTTCTTGGGGACATGTAATTCCCATTTCTGAAACACGACTTACATCGAGTTTATTCCCACGAAATCTTCGATGTCAATTCTTTGTGCGAATGGCCTGCCCGGCCCTGTGGCCAGGCCAAGTCATGCTGGCCGCGCCAACGGGTCTCCAAGTGCGGAACGTCCCGTGGAGGTCGAGGCCAGCCTAGAGAGCAAGGACCAGGCTTAGAAAATGTTAGCCAGGCCAGCCAGGCCAGCCAGAACAAAACTACTTCGTACGTAGAATTCGATACTTCCATGTTGTTTCTGGATTGGGCTGCCTTGATCGGAGGAAAGGGGCCGGCGAGGGGGTGGAAAAAAAAATTACTTGGCAAATATCAAAACTACATTCAACCTCACTGCAACACTTGGGGGATTTCTGCAAGAATGAGGGCCCCATTTGAGTGCTGGATGCCACGATCCTACACACATGATGGTACTTTGGACACAAGAACGTGATGGCGTAATGGACTTGAACTATTTGGGAAATAGAGCTAAACGCCCGGCGGCAAGAAACGCCTCCATCTTCCAAGCAGCGAATCACAGACTGGCAGTGTCCACTCCCGCAAGCAGCCGGGGGCAGGGTTGGTCTTTTTTGCGAGTGCGAACCAGCAAACGTGGTGTTGATCAATGGATTGGTGGCTTCGATGGGACTTTCCAATTCATCAACGGGCGTGGGATCTGGCAACAGACGCCTAATATCAAAGACTCGTTAACACGGAAGCGAGCGTCGGGGAAATTAATATGCGACGATCAGCGATGCTGCCGTCTAGCATGGTCGACGGCGATGTGCCGTGAACACTCTACTTCGTAGACGAGGGAGTCTCTAAAAGTATGCTTCCTATAGATTGCCCTGTCAGGTTCGGGGTGTGCGGGTGTGTGGGTGTGAAGAAGAGATAAGAAGGGGGGAAAAGGAGAGGAGCAGGGGAAGAAGGTGGGACCCCTGTTCTGGGATATCTGGGATATCTGGGAGACCGGGACCGAGACTGGGACCGCGGCAGGGATTGGCGAAAGCAACACGGAATTCGATGTAACCTCCGGGTTCCTCTAGACGCGCGTTCGCCCTTTTCTCACCCACCTTTCCCTTTTACTCGTAGCGTTGTCCGGCGTGGTCTATTTTTAAATACAAAAATAGTGTACTTGAGAAGATTTAGCTGCATCCAAGAGTTTGGATGAATTGAAACAAAGGGACAGCACGGACAGAAACATTAATCCTTAACAGAACAGTAGGGCACGCCCCCGGTGGCGCCATGGACTAGCCCTGGCGGACTTTGGGTTTGGGGACAGTAGTTGAGCACTTCAATAACTTGAAGTTCAGGCTATAACTCGGTTCAATTTTGGTGTGCAATCAATGTACGAAGTACTCTCGGAGATGGGGATAATAAACCAGTCCAGTTTTTACTGAGGTAAAGACTTAAAGACAATGGATTTGTTATTACCTCCGGTTCATTCCCAGGCCACTTTGTGTCACAAGACTCGACCAACCCGGAGGTAAAAGAATCCAAATCCGGGCCGCGCCAGGGCAACCAACTGCCCAGCACGTACCTCGGTATTTTACGTCCGGATTGTGTAGCCTGGCCTCGAGTTTAGCACAGAGACCCAAACCCAGCCCTGTGAAACCGGTGTGGCAATTGCCGACTCGCTCCCGCCGTTCTACCTGTGTTCCTAAAATTGCCCAGGACAAGCTTCACGTTCCGTCCCATCCCAAACTCGTGTGTGCTAACTTGTGTGTGTGTGTGTGTCTGTGTGTGTCTGTTTGTTTCCATCACCCCAGCCTTGCCAAAAATCCGGAAAGGAATACCTTGTACGATGCAAGGAAAACCCAGCGCGCCAAAAAAAAAAATGATATCATGGGGCCATTGGATCCTCGCAGAAATAAAATGTCTCCCTCGATGCAGTGAGGTGGCACAAAGCCCTTTCGACCCAGGGCGGTGGCATCAAGGGGGGGGGGGGCAAACGAGAGAAGGCGAGAGAAAAAGATGAGAGAGAGACAGAAAAAAAAGGAGGGGCGTGCGTGAAGAAAAGGGACTATTTGGACAATATGGACAATTTACAAAAGAGCCAAAAAAGGAAATGGGGAAATGGGATGGGATGGGAGATCTGCCCGCCCGCTGCGCATACTTACCGACGTACAGTTTCCAAGCGAGCGAGAAGCTGTGTGTGTCTGTGTCTATGTCTGTGTCTGTGTCCGTGCCAGAGTGTGGTGTGTGTCGGCGTCCGCTCGATTGACCCATTACGATCTCCTGCTCAGTCCTCCTCGTCGTCGTATGTGGGGCCACCTCCCGCTATTCAGGATCAGAAGTGGTTAAAAATAAATCTCATCTAATTCACATTTCGGGTGATTTTCTACGCTAACTTTTGGGCCCGGCGCTTAACTTGGTTGTGCACGATTTAAGTGGTTGTTTTTTTCCCTTCCATTTTTCTTGGTTCTTGATATTAAGGGATTATTATTAGTGGCGTAGGGCGTGAGAGAGCGTCCGACATTGGCGCTGTTGACTGCGCTATTGGAGCGCCACTGTGTATAAGTTGCGAGCATGAGCATTTCAAAAGACTCTCGGCAGTCTCTTGAAGACCATGATACAAAGGACCTTTGGGGACGCCAACGTCGCATTCGCACCATCGAAAAGTTGGTGGGAAGGTTGGTGGGAATGCCCTGCAGAACAATGCTTTCTTCAATTGATTCGCATTTGGTTCATTCGTACTCTCGGGACCAATCAGGGAGAATGTTCAGGGTTATGTAAGCCTAGGTGCTCCTCATCCTGCAATCCTTGCGAAAGCTGGATGCACCAAGAACCGTTTTTGGGTCAATGGTTAATAGATTGGGATTTCCAAAGCCCTGGAACCGATAAACAAAAGCTTGGGGGGAGGGGGGGAAACGTTTGTCGTCCCTCGCATCCTTGGGATGTTTTCCCAATTTGGATGGCTTATCGACTGTCAGATGCACAAACCCTGCAGGCGCCGGCGCTTAATTTCTACCAGGGGTGGCGCAGCTATTTTTAGATTTATCGTTGGGGTAGCGTCGTACTACTATGGAAGTACACTAGGTACATGACTGCATGGACTAGCCCTTTCGCTAGCAGGGAGGGGCCCTTAACCATGTCAAATCAGGGCGACACCACTTGGAAGATGATGCCGCACTTCTGATTGACACCGGTTGAAAAAGCGAAAAAAAGGAAGCGAATGTATACTAGAGAGGGTAGGAACATAAGAGGGGAAAGAAAAACCCACAGAACAAGGACGCACCTCTGAGACATGAGTCCTACACCGACTTGACAGACAGTGACGCGTACCTCACTTTGATTCTGAAATTGTCTTCTGGAAAATTGATTATTTCCTCTTTCTGGCCGGGAGGTGTCTGGACTGGATTACCGAGAAATTATAAACCAGGCACAGCTGGCTCACCTACTCTATTTCAGATCGGACCTTCGTAAGGCGGACCTCTTTTTACCAACCTTTTAGTAGCGGTTGTGGGCAGTGCGACCCACTTTCGCCCGCGGAGTCGAGAACACCCGCGAGGCTGGGAAATTGGCGAAAGCCGAAGGTGCGCTTGCCGAGAAGGGAGAAGAAAAAAAAAAAAAAAAAAAAAAAAAAAAAAAGAAGAACAGAACAAGGTATACAAGCGAGTACCTTGAACTGTGCTTTCTTCTTCAGTCTGACCACATGTTTCTTCACGTGGGATACTCATGCGTTGCCCACACCTCCTTCCTAGAGTAGAATCCCAACCTCAGCTTGGCAGGCGGGCCTGGTCCCGACCTTGGCCTGGGCCTTTCCTCACAGTCGTGGTCCCCACCACCGTCGAGGTATCTTTCCTCAGCGATACAATCCCTAAGCGATGAGTCTTTTTCAAAGCAGAAAGTGCGGTGAATTTTTCTTATACTGTTTAAATCAGGGGAGGCAAGTGATGACCGACGGAGCGCGCCGCTTCCAGTGAAATAGGGTATTCCCAATTGACGCATTGTACCTTCCATGTGAACAATGGTATTACTAAACCCTGACCGATTCCTTCAGGTACCTCCCGCAGCTCTATCGGCCCGGAAATACATCACGCATAACCTCAACTCCAAGTACAACCAGAGTACAACCAGTCCCAGCCCTGCAGGCGTGCTGTGCCCTCTGACAGCCTTGGCCCTACTGCACACCACAACCAAGGTTCCCTTCTTCCCCAGGATTCTCGCCAGATCTGGGTATCTCCATCCAACCCCCTGTGCCAAGCATTAATACCTCGAGTTATTGCCTTCTTCCTTTTCCGCCGGATGATCTGGATGGCCAGGGTGCCACGGACGTCCAGGTTCACCTGCTTCTTCGGCGAAGCACTCGAAATGGTTGCGCGACTCCATGTCCCAGCGACCTGAGTCAGGAGACTGTGTTCCCTGTCCATATGTCCAATATTCAGGGGATCAATGTTCCATCGTTGATGATCTTCATCATGGGTTCAGTAAGTTTGAGACCTATTAAAGTTTTTTGGCTTCAACGTTATCCCTGCCTAGGAATTAACGAGACCCTTGATTGATCTGGCTGACAGACTGTTCAAGGGCATCCATTTGCTGAGTCGGCCAATGCTGTTGGTGGATTATAGTTTGCTTGCCAGCCCACCACCTTTCAAATCAATCCCTCATCGAGATTGGTAGATTGTCGCCATCGTTCTCCCTCTCCTCCTCTCTCGCTCCGAGATCCTCTCGTCGCCCCTCAGTGGGGGCCTTTCGGCACCATTTGCGACAACCGGTTGGCGCGTCAAATTCGTCTACTTTACATCAATGTTTGTCGCCAACACGGCCATTCACTCCAGTATGTTGGGCATGCAGACCCAGGACTGCCAAGCGTTACGAGCGGTACAAGCGTGTCTGCAGCAGAAGGGGCCAATGTGTCTGTACCATCTCCCTTTTGCTCGGCAGTACCTGGCCCAAATATGTGTGTTCCTCTGCAGCGCAGATGTGGAATATCTTCCGTCCAATGCAACCTTGGACCCAACAGCCGGAGACGTGGCTTCTAATTATGGAATCAAATCTGATCACTCCCCCTGCCGCTTCGCCCACCCTTGTTTACCTTGTATCCTTTCCCCCCTGCCAGACCTCTACCGTGCCGCTTGTTTCCCCGCTCGCATTGGTTCTTGCTGTTTCCGCCTGGTCCTTTTTTTTTTTTTTTTTTTTTTTTTTTTTTTCTTTTCGTCCCTCTTCTTTTTCTCCTCCTAGAGCGCAGCGGGGAATTCGCCCTGTCCTTTCCAGCTGCCCCTCCACGTGGAAACCAAGTAATTGATTGATGCTTTGTGTTGGCATGGCGATTTAGTAGTCCTTTGATTAGTGCAATGACCTGGATCTACTCCTCTGTTTGGTAGGATTGAGTTCCTACTTCTTTGCTCTTGATCCCGTCGAAGCTGATGTAGAGGGATAATACAACGACTTCTACCCGGGCCGTTGGAGTATTGTCAAGACAGACGAGTGATCCAGCCCTGAGGATATTGCTGTTGTGCTGCAGAGTCGCATTAGTGCCCTGGGTGAGACTTTAGATCCCTCCCTACCGCCCACCCACCCATTGTCCCAATCTTTCCGCTGTTCTCTCCCAACACACCCTCCGCCTTTTGCCCACTACCGGGATCCAATATACCTTATATTACCCTCGCACCATTTTCGTCCTTTCCTCTCGCGTGAATACTCAGAAAGGCAGCAAGCTTGGCAGCGCCATCTCGAGTCCATTGATTCGTTTCTGCCCCCTTGCTGTGACTGAGCAGCGCCCGCCTTTGCCTTTGGTGGTGCTCTAAACGAGACTCTTTTTATTAACTCTCGATTCTATTCCCCTTTTCTCTCTTCTCTCTTTCATATTGGTCTTTAGTTCGTAAAGTCTGACGAATGTCGGCCCCGGGATCTACCACATTTCATAGGCACTGGCCCAACAACTTTCTAGTTCATCTTGCACGCGTCTGCCAGTTTGCCTCGAGTGGCTTGTCCGGTTGTGTGACACCTACCCTTATACCCTTTGCCGTCCAATCTATCCAGTGCGCTAGTTTGTACTCGAATAGGCTGTGTGGGTGTGAGAGAATTGGCTTTCAGAGGCCGGGTTTACGAGCAGTGCTGTTTGTTTCCTCAGGGTCAAGATTTACTCCGGGATACAGTCCTTGACGAGACCGGGGCTCGCTTCCCTCGCTTCACCCCACCCTCCTCCTGCTCCCCTGTCCCCGGTCCCTTGCCCCTCACGACACCCCTGCTCACAGCCCTTGTCGCCCCTCTCCTCTGCTCCGCTCCACTACTCTATTCCGTACATGCTCCAAGTCTAGCATGGTACGAAGTACACGCTCGGCTGTCGTGGTTAGAGTGTACGAACCATTCTTGCAAAATGTGGACTCGATACACTTTGCACTTCGGACACAAGCGTAAAAAGCCTCGCTCTCTCTCGGCCATTCAGCGACTCTGGAGCACCTGAATGGACCCACCACCCATTGCCTATCTTTTTCTATCTATGGACGGTCTTCCCTTGTTAGTTCCCGTGCGCAGCGCGGATGCGTTGCGTTCCGTCCGCGCGGTTCTTATGGGAGCCTTTTATGGGTATTCAGGCCCCGTCTCACCTCGCACAAGCTATTTGTTAGCGGCGCTTGTATGAACCTGTAGGATGTCTTGGATCCACCCTGCCAACAGGACCCCATCCTCGGTGTTTCTTTCCCATCATTGCCCTTCTGCCAACGGCCCCCAGTGTACACAACAAAGCACGGAATATGAGGGCCGTTTCATCCCATGCCCCAGCCGGGCTAACCTGCATACAGTTCTCTGCTCGCCTCCTCTTTGCTACTTGTAGAGAGTCGAGTACTGACCTCCATGTCCTCGTTTTCTCCTTCGCTCTTAGTACACCTACACCCCCATTTTCCCACCTGCCTGGAAGGCTAATAAAAAGGCACCCCGAGATGACCATAGTACTTCCCCCTCCTCCTCTGCCACCCCCCCTTCTAAGTCGCATTTGCCGTAGCTGGCTGTTGCCATGCGACATCAATACATATCATCTCTCCTCAGCTTTTCGATCCCGGGCTTGCACCCCTTCCCGCCCCGTCGTTCTTCCTACCGCGTTAGTGCCCGAGTGCCATAGAAGAACTTTAGTGGTTTTTTTTATTTCTTTTCTTCTCCCCCCCCTTCTCCCTGTACCATTCCATGTTGTATTGTATAGATGTATACACGCATAATTTTGGAATGGGGTCCATCTGTACTTGGGCATAACCTGCACATCAGCCTACGATAGCATCAGTCTGGTACCTGTCTAGAGAGAAGCATGTTTGTTAAATGCCACTCCTACCACCCACACGCACACACACAAAACACACACACACCCTCCCCCCTTCTTGATTTTTTTTTTCTTCTCACGCCCTTCTTTCTTTATCAATCCTAAGTTTCCTACTTCTTCCCACCCCATATCTGACATGCATCTCCCCATCCCCGACCCAATTCGCGACCACCTTAAACGTCGGCTTTCCCAACTTACATCTTGAGCTCTCTCTGTTTTCCTAGACGAAGCCTTCTTCGCATCGGGGCTGTGTGCGTTGCTAACTTTGGTGACCTCTCACCCCTAACGAACCCCTGAGGTGTTGCCACTTCTTAGCACGCCTGCGTTCGGCATCTTCCCTCTCCGGACCTGGCCCCGTCTTGTACGAACTTACAAGCCGAGCCTAGTGTTCCATACTCTACGCTGCTTCGACAGCTCAGCCTCTTTCCCCTGTCGAATCATGTCATTTTGAGCCGCAAGCCATGGCAAGTATCAAATCGATCATGAACGTTGACGATGACCAGTCGGAGCCCCAAGTGAATAAAAGGGACCATGATCCTACCTCCTCAAACCCGAGGATCCCCATGCCTCCCCACACATCCAACATGTCAAGCCAATCCTCCTCAAGCAACTCCGCAGCCAGCCATCCTCGACATTCTCTTCATCCTTCTTCTCACCAACACTATCACCACCCGCAACCGCATCACCCACTCTATCTCGACAACCGCTACCCTCATCCTTCTCACGGTCACGGTCACGACCGGAGGACGACTCCGCTGGCGCAACACCCCAGCCCCTCCTCCCCGGAGAACTTCTCGCCCGCGTCGTCGTCTTCGTTAGTGTCGTCGAGCCACCAGCAGGCCACGAGTAACCCCGGCTATCGAGGGAGCAACACGCCAGACCCAATGGACCAGCACGGCTACTCCTATGGTTACCACGGCGCGTCGTCGTCGTCTTCCTCCCTACCGCCTCCACCGCCACAGCTTTCGGTCCATTCCTCGTCCTCGTCCTCCACCGCCAATGCTGCGGGGTCTAGCCCGAAACCCTTCACGAACAATGCTGGTGGAAATCCTCAGATACCGGTAAAGTATACGCCGGTTACTCATCGCGTCAGCAAGGCGTTAAAGGGTCTTCCTGTTCACATATGCAATGATTGCGTTCCACCAAGGGTTAGTCAAAAGAGGGCGCCTTGGCAGTTTGGCTTTCTCCTATGAACTGCTGGCTGGGCTAGAAGCTTCTACTACCTTTGAAAAGAAAGTACCGATTCGCTAACTTGCACTATTTTCCATAGACGTTTTCCAGGAACGAACACCTCAAGTACGTATGCCAAGAAGTGTCGCCGTTTGACAGAGCGCGAGAGAGACAGAGAGAACGGCCCCAGTGCTAATATCACTCGATAGGCGTCACCAGCTGAGTCACAAGACCCCGAGCCACGAGTGCAAGATACCCGGCTGTGGCAAGAAATTCCATCGCAAGGATCTCTTGGATCGCCATGAGCAGAAGCAGTAAGTAGAAAGGCAAAAATAACACCCATATCTCGCTTCTCCCAGCGAGATCCCTATCCGTGTGTGTGGTTCTGTGAGAGCTTACCGATTGACAAGTCTAAAGTGAGCAGGACAGGCAGATGAGCATGAGGCGTGGAAGCCTGTTCTCTGCTGGCCGCCGTCCCCCGCATTCCACTTCTGATTCTGGCGCCGGGATAATATCTGCACCGAGGCACTCGCCGTTCCCTCCTATGCCTGACTGTGTTTCTCGGAGATTCGAAAACCCAAGTCCTGGCCTGTATGATAGCTCGTCGGCTCCGATTGGAACCTCCCGTCGCAACTGCACCGCCTTCAGAACCAGCACGACCACCCCTCCTGGCAGCATCGAACCATCTACTCCTATTTCTCCCACCGGCAGCAGTAGCCGTGCTGATTTTTACGGCCGACCGCTGTCCCAGGGACACGGGCAATGCTTTGGTACTAATAACTATGTTTTTTCGGCCCCTTTGTCTCACCAGTCGCCTGTCGTCCAACACCAACAAATCCTTAGCCCACAAGAGAACCTGATGAATCTTGGCGGCTATTACAGCAACCAAGCACCTCGGCGACCCAGCCTGCAGCTTAGTTTCCTAACGCCCTCGGACAATCATAATAACCATACCAACTTCGTCGCGGCTCACGATGGGTCCGGAATCCCATCATCGGCCTCTAGCAGCTACTCGACAGGATCAGACCTTACTCGCAGCAACCGCTCAACTGCTCGGTCATCAAGCGTTGACTGGGTCGACGAGTCAGGGTTTTTGTCTCCCTCCCCGATGCCGGCGAACCACGGCGGTAACGGTCCAGTTGAGTTGCTCAGCCCTATCAGTTTGGACACGCCGGTACCTACCACTTCTATTTCGTCCACATCGGCGGCGGTTTCTATTGACACTCTGGAATACCAGTCCCCGCTCTCTTATACATCCCCCCGAGGAATCCCGAGGGCTTCTGGAAGCACCGTGTACAACTCGCTCGAAAACATGCCTTTGAGCAGTGCGTATACGGAAAATCCGGCCCTTGCCAACCGGCGCCAGCAGCATGGAGAGCAGCAGCAGCAGCAGCAGCAGCAGCGGGAGCACATGGATTCCCTGGTTTGTCAACCCCCGCCCAGAAGCCACCCTCGCTCATTCTCGCTGTTCTCCAACTGACATTTCAGTCTTCGAGGAGGCGGCCCTTTCCCAGAATGGACGGATAAGATCCCCTCCCTGCACATTCTGCCTGAACGTGACGATGGACTGTCACACTATCCCAGAGGAGGAACATATTTATCCAAGCATCGAGTCGCCAACAAGCGTGGCTGTCCCATCTTGATCGTCAGGGATGGCCAGCTTTCTCAACAAGGTCTGGCTATGCGGTGCTACGAATGGATTGAAGTTGCCTGACCGACCTGTGCGAGTGCTGTGTTCATGCCCATTCTTTCTGTGGAGGCGCCGGGGATTGTTTGATTGCTGTTGCCATTGCGGTAAGTTAAATTATTCGAAACCGATTGAAGATGTACATTCATCAGAGCTACCCAAGCTGACTCGTGTGAAGGTTGGTGGGAGCAGGTGTTTCTTTGCCAGCCGCCGTGAAAGAGCCAGTGCGTCTATTTTCTTGGAGTGGATGACTGTGGGTGTGCGACTTTCGTGTCTCGTGCACTTTCAGGCGGAGAACACTGTTCAAACAGTGAGCCAAGAAAGCTCAACCGGCCAGCACTGGTGATGTTGGGGCAGTATCCATGAAGTCAGGATGACTGTCGGATCCTAGTGGGAAGATACGAACAGAACGCGGCACGGGAAAGACCATAAGGACTGTTGCGCCATGCTTCCAAGTGCACTTGGCTCAATCGAGCCGTTTCGGCGGGCTTTTATGATGATGAGGGTGAGCGACGAACCTTGTACAACACATTTCTTTTGGGAACGGTCATGGAGAGGCAATGCTTTTGGTGTCATAAAGATATACAAAGCTGGGGAATCCGGGGACAGGGCCATGGCATCTATAGAAGGGGATCGAAAACCAGGGGGATGCAGGGGGTGTCAGGGTGGGTAGCGGCAATTTCGGTTGGGCGGCAGCGCTTTTCATTCTTTTGTTCTGTTTTGCTCTTTTTGTTCTTCCTCCCTGTTCCTTCGTTTCTTTCTCTTGTTTTTTTCTTCTTATCTTTTGTGCTTTGTACGCATGCTTATTTTGCTAGACCCTTTCCCCATTTTACCCTGTGCGGCACGGACTTTGCTTGGGAGGGTCTCTTTTTTTGCCCTTTTTTATTTTTATTTTATTTTTATTTTATTTTTACATTTCTGATGGATGTATGGATATGGCCTTGATGACCTGTTCCCGTGTGCGTTTACTTTTCTTTACATGTTTTTTTTTCTTCCCCTTCTTTTCTCTTTCGTTTCTCTAATGTCTGTGTACCGAGTTATCAAAAGAACATTTGAGTCTTGTGGGACTTTTGTTCCTGAGCACTTGGCTTATTGGTGTTGATTTACGTCGAGTTGGAGTGAAACCTCCTGTCTTTTTGTGGTTCAGTCGGACAGGCGGGGATAATGGTTGATATTTGGGTCGCTGGAGTTGAGGAGTGAGTGGATGGGTGACGGGGGAATTGTAAAGATAACCGTTTAGTGTAAGAGGACAACGTGCGTCTGTCTCGGCGTCTTCTCTGTTTTACATGGAAATGTTTGGATCTTATCGTTACAAGCATTGTCTCTACTTGTCGAGTATCTCTGTCTCCGAGTTCGTTGAAGCAAACTGTGGCTTTCACCGAAGGATCCGGCGGAGTCGAGGATAACGGCAACGGGCGAGTGGTTTGCGGGGAACGCACATACCGACGCAATGGATCGATCTGATTTGACGTTTGTGACAGGAACCTTTTTCCGATTCGGACGTCACGGAAGCAAGCTTTCTTCCCACCGCTTCCTCTGCATCAAAATCAGGAACTGGATTACCAATCAAGAATAGCGAATAACTCAAAGCTACCGCCGCAACATTGTTCCGAGCTGCCGTCCTTGGCGAAGTTGGGACACCACTGGGCAGCCAAATAAAGCTGCATTTCTAAGTTGCTCTCAACTGCCGCCTTGTCGAATTCCTCTGTCTCTCTCTTTATCAGCCTACCCTCCGTTTCTTCACATTTTTCATTTCCTTCTCCCTAAATCCCCCAGTCTTTTCCACTTCTAACTATCCACGCAACATGCGCGTCTACCCTTGTAAATGACGTGATTTGATTAAGCTCTTCGTCCCTGCCGATTGCGAGGCTCGAGTCTTACCACTTTTGGGGCATATCGGCGGCGATCTCGAGTTGTTTTGGACTCAGCGCCGATTCGGTTTGCTCGGGGGAGAACGTGCGTGGGGGGAAAAATAGGGCCTCGCATGCGAGCTTCTTACATAGTTTGAAGGAATCGATCTCGGTCTTATTCATTTTCTTAGTCTACTTCCTCTCACCCTCCTATGGTGGGATGTATATATATTCAAACCAGGGAATTCTCGCGAGTTTGACATCTCACCCACTCCCGGGGAAGGATCGGAGGAAATGGCTGCGGAAAGCCATCCCTCCATAACACTCCGCGACGCCGAATCCGAGTCCTCCGCACCCTCGCCCACCTCAGAAGAAACCCCCCTCCTGAGCAGCGCGAGCTCCACGACGCTCCGTGACAGCATGTACGCCGCCCACCCCCCAAACGGCGGCGCCTCCCAACCCCCCGGCTTCCGCCTCACGGGCCGACCCAACTCCCCTCCACCCTCGCCGCCAGAAGAAGAAGAAGAAGAATCATCCGGAGGCATCCGCGTAGTATCCATATCCCGCTGGCGCGCCCTCACCATCACCCTCAACACATGGCTCCTCCTCTTCCTCCAAGCCTCCAACATGTCCGGCATGACAATGACCCAATCCACCATCGCCGCTTCCCTAAACGCCTACTCCTCCGCCATGTGGTTCACCACGTCGTACCTCATCGCCGCGTCGGCGACCTCCCCGCTCCTGGGCCGTCTGTGCACCATCTTCCCACCGCGCGATCTCGTGCTGCCTTGTTCTTTTCTCACCGCCGCGGGTTGTCTCGTTTCTTCGAGGGCTGAGACTTTCGCGCAGTTTGTGGCGGGGAGGGTTATCATGGGGGCCGGGGCTGCGGGGGCCATGACGCTGGCAGTTGTGTTTGTGTTGGGGTTGGTGGGGAGGAGGAGGAGGGGGTTGTTTATTGGGTTGGTGAATGTGGGGTTTACGGTTGGGCTGTCGTTTGGGGCGGTGGTTTTCGGGGCTGTGGAGCCGGTTATTGGATGGGTATTGCTTTTTTCCTCTCTCTCACTCTCTGTCACGTCGACATGCTAATCATATATTCTGTGCAGAGGGCGTTGTTTTGGACTCAGGCGCCGCTTGCTGCGCTGGCGGGGCTTGGGATCTTCCTCGCCCTTCCGCCGCACGTTGGCGTCGATGAACGGGAACGGTCTAAGGCCGGATCTTTCTGGGCAAAGGCACGCAAGATAGATTACCTGGGAGCTACAATTTTGGTAAGTTTTCTTCTATTCATTCCATGCTCTTCAGAAATTTATTCTGGGACACTCTCTTAACAGCAGGGATATTATAGACCATCGCTATCGTGCTCTTCCTCTACGGCCTCGCCGGAGAAATCCAGCCAAAGCCCATCCTCCTCTCCGTCGTGGCCCTGGCCGCCTTCCTCTTCGTTGAGTACTACGTCGCAGCAGACCCAATCATCCCCGTCAAGGTCCTCTCCTCGCGAGGCGTCCTGCTTTCCTGCCTAGCACAGCTCGGCTTCATGTCCGCCCGCTGGACCCTCTTGTACTACGCGCCCGTATTCATGCTTGCGGTGCAGGGCTACTCACCCCCCGCCGCCGGCTCGATCCTCGTCGCCACCAACTTTGGCTTCGGCTCGGGAGGTGTCTTAGTGGGCTGGCTACACATTCGCCGCGGGGGAAGTTTCTGGCTCCCTTCGGCGATTAGTCTGGCCGTCTTTGCGGCTACGCTTTACCTTCTCTCCCTTGTGGGATATCCTAACACGCCGGCGGCGGTGATGGCGCTGACCGTGCTGTTGAACGGATTGGCCACGGGAGCGACCCTCAACTACACGCTCGCGCACATTCTACACCTTAGCCACGACGGGACGCAGTTCATCACGACGAGCCTCATGGGCACGGTGCGCGGTTTCGGCGGAAGTTTCGGCACGGCTATCGGCGGGGGCATCTTCTACCGACTGCTCCGCGCGGCCTTGGAAAAAGGATATGCGAATCTCGACGGCGGGCTGACGGAGGAGAGGACCGAGCTCGTCCGGAAGTTGTTGGGTAGTCCCAACCACGTCTTCTCGGGGGGCCTTGGACCCGAGGAGCAGAAGGTAGCGATCGAAGGGTATGCAGGTGCGTCGAGGGCGACGTGGGCGGCGGCGGCCGGGTTGGGGGTGTTGGTTGTGCTTGTTCAACTGGGAACGGGGTGGACGAGTCCTGAGGAGGGGAAGGAGGCGGTTGTGGATGATGAGGTTCGCGCAGCGCTGTTGGAGAATGAGGGCGTGGGGGAGGCATGAACGCAAATCGGGTACAAAATGGTGGATCAGGCAGAGGTTGTTATAGGGTGTGACATGTAAACGTGACGGATATACCCCTTTCACAGTGAGTAGAATTCGGAGAACTCAGCTTTTTTCCCCTTTACCCAGGCCATCTTGGGCGTTAGATAATGAAGGAGGCCCAGCCCTGCGTTTGTCCCTGAGATCCTAGTCGTTTACTGGGCTCGGTAGACCCCGCTGTCAAGACAGATTTCCCACCCCTCGACTGGGAAAGGAAAGCTGAAACGGCCATTGCTGTCAAAATCGCGTTAGAAGCCCGACATATCTCCTTGTGATATGCATCATCCCGCATTGCGACAAGATCTCCTTTCACAGCTGGGAAACGCCCAAGGGACTGGGATAAATCGAAAACAGCCAAAAGTCTCCGCTGATCAAAGTTTCAAGGTTGAGCAGGTTACAGATTCATCCCATCTCACAATCTCAGTCCAGGCCGTCGATCCTGCTTTAGCCAGCGATCCCATCTCATCTTGGTTTTTTTCGTTCTTCTCTCTTTTTCCCAGGACATCCCGCGGGATAAGGCGTACGCGTCATGGCGGGTGCGGGAATCGGGCGCATTTCAGGCTGAAGTCGAGAAGGAAAGAGGGAAAAAAAAAAAAAAAAAAAAAAAAAAAAAAAAGTGAAGGCGAGGCGGCAAGGAGACTTTGGAGTTGGGGCACGGGTTTGGGGGTTGAAAAGATGAATGAGCACAGCGACATGACCATTATCGCGTGGTATCGATCGTCATTTTATTATATTGATGATGCTTTGTCTGAGACGAGGTACTGAGCGGGTTGATGCTGGCTTGTTGAAAGCTCTCGGGGGTGGAGCTAGATTTGACTCGATCGAGGCCAATTGTATTAGTTAAACATCTGGTACGTCGTATCAATGGGCCATGACCGAATTTGCGAGATGCGAGTGATGGAATTCCGACTAGATGACCATCATCGTCAAACATTTTCTTGAGAGTTGAGCTGAGGAAAAGGAAATCTGGAAAGTTGTCTGGTGTTGTTGAAATATCTGGACTGCGATTGGAGGAGAAACTGAAATTCTTAGTCATGGTTCTGGACGGAGGAATTTAGCATTGGTGGGCTCGGGAAAGGCCGCAAATCATTGGGAAGTTGGGAACTTGAAGTGACACCGGAAGGATTTGGCCCTTTAGTGGGGGAAGGTGTGGCCGAGTGTACGCAGTAGTGGGAGGTTGTTAGTGGGAAGAGGCACCGAGAAAGAGTACATCAATTACAAGGGTACGCTGGCCAGGCAGTGTAGGGTATAGTTGAACATGTGAGCAAGTTTCTGGTGAGGCGCCACTAAATGGGCACTGTCGAGGTACATTCGCGAGCTACAAGCACATGCTCGATTTCCAACATTGAACCCTGCAGGGATCCAAACTACAGGGCGCTATTACGGGGCCACCTTTCGAGCAAACACACTGAGAAACCCACCAAGGGAAGGAAGACTAAACATATTGAGATCAGATGGTGGTTGTTGGTTGTTTGGTTTCCGGGACCTCCTGTGATGTCGATCACCCCAAGACCTGGAACACTGACACAATTCAGGACTATCACTGTGAGCAAGGCAGAAAAGTAGGCACCCCTGGTCCTGGTCGATCCCTCAGTTGGGGGGGCAGAGAGATTTGTGGTGGAATTTATTAGTCCACATCCCCAGCCGAACTCTTCCACCAACGACAAGTCGCTTGAAACGAAACATCTAGAGAGATAAGAGGAAAACGTTGCATAACTTCCGTAATACGAGGGTCAGAAGCCTGCTTTATTCACAAAAGTGGCCAGAACTCGGCCAATTCGAGAGTGTCGGAATACCGACACGGTCATGTTTGGTTGTGTTAGTCCAGGCCTTCCCTGGTGCTAGTCCCTTGGCGGCTCGCACCTGCTTGGCTTGTGCGGAGCTGCACTAAACTGCTTTTGGACCCACTGAACACGAAAACCCAGAAAGTTTGGCCAAAAATCCTCCGAAGGCAACTGCAACTGTCGCGCTCTGCACTCGCCTCATACGAAGTAATATCTCGAGTCCTTCTGCTTGTTCTGCTTGGGATTCTGCTGCTGCATAAGATGTGCATTCAAGATAAGCGATCCAGGAAACAGCCTTGGACCTCGATCCTTCCAACGTCCCCTGTGAACCATGTGATGTGAGTGCTGAGGCTTGCAAGTATCAAAAGATGTATATAAGGCAATCGCGACTGGTGCGCTTGGCTTCTCGGTCCCTTGAATCTTCTCCGATTAACCTCTTTAGATGAGGGGGACTAGGATCACGACCAAATACTCTCCAGTGCCCTCGCTTGATAGGCCTCTTTCGCCCACTTCCAGCTGCCATCCATCATACAGCAGATTCATCAACGCCGTTTGAATCAGATGGTCGGTACCAGCGTCGTTGTTACTGCAAGTCTTCTCTTGACCCGCCTCCTAAGAACATGTTCGTCGCACTTCAACTGCAACAACCGCAACATCCAGCTTCCTGTCATCAACAAAGAGAGAAAGCAATAATACCAAGACGATGACGAAGAAATGACTGTATTCAGTTAAATGGGGACGGCAGTGGTTGACAGTTTCCGCTAGAAATATTCATCCTCTTTTCTCCCGCCCTGCCGAAGGAACTTCGGCAAGTGATGGAGCCTTGTTAATGTATTTCATAGCGAGCAAGCCGCGTCTCTTTTCCCCTTCTCTAGGATTACGCTCACGTTTTACTGTCACTACTCTCGCTCTCACTCTCGCTACTTCTCAGGTCTTATCCTCATTCCCACGACTTACCTGGTATTTTGCTTGTTCCGACTGCCCAAAGTTCGCATAGTCTCATATATATTTTTTCTACCCGTCAGAGTCGTTTGGGACCATTCATGGGTTTGAAAGACGTGGTGCTGAAGTAAGCCGGGATATTCGGCCAAGCCGCATCCGGAGAAATCGTCGGCATTCGCCTGCAGGGCCAAGGTGTTCATCACCGAGATTGTTTTGCCTGACAGCCTTCAAGGCTCATCATTTCAGTTTTCCACGGCATCGTACATCGCTAATACAACACAAGAGGCAGGGGGTCCTTGGCTGCAAGGCTGCACCATCGGAACAGCCGCGAAACAAAAAAAGGATCATCCCAACCAGACGAAGATCAGGCATTGTGCGGGTTCGGACGTCATTCCCGAATAGTGAAGGAATAGACGAGTCGAAGTCTTAATGCACCACTTAGTGCTAATCTACTACCAACACCCCCAACAACCTGGCCATACTATTCGCCCGGGTCTACCACCGCCCCTCTCTCGAGATCGTGCTCCAAGTCCTGTCGGCTCCTCCCACCCCACTTGCGGTCCCTTTTAACCCGTTTGACAGCGCCAGGCGAAATAAACTTTTGCACTACCCCGTCTTTGGCGCGTCAGCAAATAACCGCACACTATTTTTCGGATCGCCGGGCTGGGGGTGTACACTCAACTACGAAGTAACGGTTATACCACTGCCTGAGGTGCTTACATCTATTGGTGCGGTGCCCGACGGCGCATCAAATCAAGTCGCATACTGATCAGCGACTCCTGCCTTTGCTCGACCCTGCCTACCATTCTTCGAGCTCTCGCAACTCTCGTGTGAGTTCGCCCGGTTCCAAGATAGATCTGTCTCGCTTGTCGTACCAGCCCTGGTTTAGGAAGCTGGTGGTATTAAACGAACGACCAGCTGTCATTCTTGCCGTCGTGTTGACACCATCTCCAAGCCTGATCACCACCGGGATTTCTAAGTGTGCATCAAAGTACCTTTAAACACTTTCCAGCCGGCCGATTACTTATAGAACTCTGTAGCCGAATCTCGCATTTCATCCTGAAGACAAATCCTTTCCCCCACGTAACACATTAACCCTCACCAACCGTCGTCCCGATCTCGTCGGTTTATTCCACCGAAATATTACGATCTCATGCTCAACACTGGTGGTGGCTGTTTTGCTTTCAGCAACACTTCCGCGACCGGCAAACCTACTTCTCACTTATCCTTTCCTCATATTCTTTTTCTCATCCTCTCTCATTGCCTCGAACGAGTGACAAGCTACCAGATAGGTATCCCTCTCGGCGTCCCGTTAAGACAGGAGCCCACTAAAATCCCCGTATCCGATAACTTGTTTTACCTTCATCCGCCAACCCCGCATACGATAAACGGAAGTAACCTCGCCACTAGCTTCCTCTTTTCCTTTGGTCGTTTTTTGGAAGAAGGGTTGCACTGCTTTATACGGGCAGAGTAGTACCAGGAAGCAGACGACCCCCTCAAAGTGCGCTTGTTGAAATATTCTCGGTCTCGAGTGGCAGCTTTAAGCGCATCGACTCAGACCGGCCAAGAAGCCGCCAAGCTGGACAATGGCGGCGGTTGAACCGTTAGGCACCAGCCCTGCGCCGGCGCCGGCGCCACCGATTCCCCCGATTCCATCGAACGGCATCGCTTCTAATGGAAATGGAAGTGGGACTGCCGTTGACGTTCACGCCGTAGCCTCGGAAGTTACGCAGCATCGCCGGCAGTCCGTTAGCCACACGCAACGGGGAGACACGCGCATCGTGGTCATCGTTCACAACCCCGGCCAGGACAAGGTTGTATCCGTTTTTGCCAACGTGCTAGGCAGACCTTTCCGGTTAAAGCGCGCCTTTGAAGAAGTTGATCCCATGGACCAGGGTCATGTCATTGGCATTCTAGACGAGGAGGCCAAACGAGACGTCGCCGCGCGAAATCAGAATCTCATTGTGGCAATAAACGCTCACTGTGCGGACAGCGGGAAGCCGCCAGATACTCACCTCTCATCGACCTGCGACTACGAGTTCCTTTACACCGAATCCCCCTTTTATCGCCGAGACCTGGCGAGATTTATCTCTTTTACCTTGGGCCAGATTAGTCCTCACGAATCATTGATGGCAAAGCCGCGAACTTACTTTATCTCCACCACATTCCCCGATGTCCGTGCCGCCTTACCGAACCTCGACATCCTCACCGTCGGCGCCGATGCTGTTGAGATCCGAGTGGATTTGCTCAAAGAACCCCTTGGCGATGGCAAATTTGCCGCTATCCCAAGTCTGGATTATGTTGGTAGGCAGGTGATGCTTCTCCGCCAAACGACCGAACTCCCCATCATTTTCACGACAAGATGTACCAACGAGAATGGTCGGTTCCCCATGGACAACCCCGATCTGTACTTCGAATACTTGTACCGGGCGATCCAATGGGGTGTGGAGTACATTGATGTCGAGCTGTGGCTCCCTGAAGGGATCAGGAAAAGGTTGTGGGATCTTAAGGGCAACAGCCGCATCATGTCGGCCTTTCACGACTTCTCCGGTACCTTCAAATGGCCATCGCTCCACGCCCAAGAGATTTTCCTCGAGTCCTGCAAATACGCCCACATTATCAAGATGATTGCCATAATCAACGACCATAATGAGAACTTTGAGCTAGAGTACTTTAGATCCAAGATCCGAGCCGACTTCCCGGAAGCCCCGCCCCTATCCGCGGTGAACATGGGCGAGACTGGTCAGTTCTCGCGTACGCTCAACAAAGTCTTCACGCCCATCACCCACCCCTTGCTTCCCATCATCGCCGCCCCGGGTCAGATGAGCGCGGCTGAAATAAACGCCGCCCTTTCGCTGCTTGGCCAACTGCCCAAAAAGAGCATGTACGGCATTCATAGCAGTGTCTCCGCCCGCATAGCCACTCCCCAGGCACCCTTTTATGAAAAGTGCTTCAACGAGCTCGGTCTCCCTCATCACTTTGCCGTCGTGGAACGCCACCAAAGCAATCCAGGTGGTTTGGATGGTTGGTGTAATCAGCGAAATTTCGGAGGTGCATACCTGACACCACCTGTTTCACATCATACTCTTACCAAGCAGAGTCCTTTCTTTTCGTCTTTGAACAACGGAGCAGGACCTATACTTACCGAAGCTGCCCGAGCCATTGGTATGGTAGATACGATTGTCGTCCACTCTTCATCGGCGTCAACATCCTCATCCTCCTCTTCATCCACATCGCCACCTAACACCGCTTCGACCGGATCTAGCTCACGCCCAACTCGCGATTCAACTATGACATCCCTCAACAACCACCTTAGTCAAGGCCTCCCACGAGACGCGTCCGTAGTCCTCGACAACTCCACTTGGCGTGGTATCCTCAACAGTCTCACTCGCGATTTTTCCCCATCCGCCTACTTTGGCCGACCTGCCGTCGTTCTGGCCTCATCACCAGACGACGCAGCATCGGCCCTCTTTGCTCTCAAGGCCCTCAACGTGTCCAAGGTTTACACTGTAGGTTTCAAAACGCCTCCCACCCTGACACACGATGGGAGCCCCATCGAACCGTTCAACAGCCTCGAGTCTCTTCAACGCGCCCGTTCAGATACCACTGCTCCGTTTGTTGTCGTGTCAGCTCTCCCAGCAGATAAAGCAGCGCTCGTGAGCATGCTCCTCCGCGTGTTCGCCAGTCAAAAGGGCCGGAAGGTGTTTCTTGACCTCGCGGACGGCGCGACAAAAACGGCCGGAATAGCCTCTGACCTAGGATTCGCGCCGTACGGGGCGGAGGATGTCGTGGCTTTCACCACCGTCCAGACGATACGAGGCCTGGTGGGCCAGAATGTGCCGTATAGCTTTGTGAGATTGGCCGGAGGAAGGGGCCTTTATTGAGACTTCCGCGAAGCCTATTCTTTTAGGGAGCTCGGTTAGCAAAACGAACATGAGGGTGGATGGGGGAAGGAACACGCCGGAACAGTCAATGGCATTTCGGCGGCTTGACCAGCGAACCTAGAGCGAAGACGACCACAGAAGAAGTGAAATCTTGGGTTGCTCTATATCAGGAGGAGGGATTTGGATCTGCTTTTTACACACCGACTCTATACGCCACCCACGCCTCATATGCCTCGAGACCTAGAAACAGTTACATCTCGACATGGCTGGTGCTTGTCTTCGGAAGGGGAGGCAACTTCCACATAGATGAGAGGGCTACTCACCTGATACCCCGGCATCTTTTCCATAACCTTTTTGGACAATTATGTACTCCTTGAGTGTCATGTAAACTTTGATTGATGTATTCTCATACACTTTCTTTTTTACCTTTCTTTTCCAGTTTTGCATCAAAAAAGAACTAGTCATGGTGATGGCGGTGGGGCAAGGGAGGGGAACGGGACTGGGAGAGGAAAGGGGGAATGTGTGGATTATTCTGTTACCAAGACGGGTTTCTACCTGCGTGGTGGAATTTCTCATGAAGATGTACAAGGCTTTATATGGATTTTGCATACATTCGACAGATACTTTAGCCCCTGACCAAGTTTCCAGGAACGCCGATATGCCTCCTCCCGCCGCTTGGAGCCTGTTGAGAACATGGGCAATGTCGAGCATGCTTGTGCTCCCCTGGAACCTCCACTTCCCCGAGGGTATTTGGCGAAAAGAGATGTCCTTTACACGTTATCACACCTATTTTGTTTTCCAAAACTATACACTAGGCGAAGACCGTTTCGTGCCTTCAAAGAATCCAGCAGATGGAGTCTTGAACACGATTGAAAGATACGCCGAAGTCCAGCAGCGTCACGTAGCAAAGGGCGTCAAAGCCCACGATGGCTAGCGAGTAAGGTCTTGGAAGACTCATGGCCTACATATGGGAACGCGAAGCAACGGAGAAAGGAGAGAAGGCGATGACAGAGCCCAGAATCTATGGGCCTTCCAAGTTTGGGCGCCAGTATGGTTGACCGAAAATCGGGAGGAGGTTATTCTCCACCGCCTGTTGACTGCGCCACAGAAGGGAGTGCCAAAGCGGGATCGGATGTCGATGAGGAACCTGCTACAGATGCTCCTGGCGAGCTCGATCCTTGGCTTTGTGCGGAACCGGCGGCTCGGGGACTGGAGGCATCGGCTCTGGCCCGATTCTCTTCGAGTCGCTTCGCCCGAAGTCCTTGCTGCGTCTTCTGATCTTCGGCGCTGCGCTTTTTAAACCACAACACTTGTAGCTCCTCTGCCGACCTGATCACTTTCCTTGCGACATGCCATACTTCTGGATGGTTGTATATGAAGTCGTGTGACAGGAGCACGGCTTGACACAGCCCGTACACAACGTAGACCCATATCTTGGTGCCACATCTCACACCCTTGCTGTCCTTCCATCGCATCTTAACCTGAGCTTTTCCTGCTATGCGTAGGGTCAGGTTCAGGGCGGCTGTGTGTACTTCTCGTTCTTCTTCATCCTCTTCGATGTCGAGCTGAAGTTCTCGGGCGAGCGAAACCGAGATCGCACAGGCAGTCGCGCCCGTGTCAAGAAGGGCGTCTTTCTCCAAGCGCGGAGCGGTCCCATTTGCTGCTTCAAGGGACAAGGCCAGGAAGCTTAGAGTTGCTGCTTCGTCCTCCCTCCCGGCCTAGCCCGTGGTCGACGTGTCAGCGCTGGGCGAGCGATGCACTCAATACAACTGTACTGATCTGATTTGCTTACCTCTGTTTCAACACTGTATAAACTAAATGCGTCGTCGACGCCCACCGGATCGGTGATTTCACCAGTTGCAATGGCCTCCGCATTTTGAGCGATCACTTGGAGGCAGTGAAACTTCTCGAAAACATCGTTGACGTTCTGTATCGCCTGTCTCGCATACATCCCCTGGCTCGCCTGAATCGACTCGTGAAGCAAGTGCGTTTGTGCTATAAACCGAAAGTCTCGATTGAAGTAGCTCAGATCCTGCAATGCCTGCCGAATCCCTTTCTGCATGAGCGCCCATTTTACCCGCCAAGAGAGCCAAGGGCTGCCTTTTAGTTTTTCAGTGATGACGCGGATTGACTCCTCCAAAGATTTGAGGGTCTCGGGCAGGCTCTGGATATGGTGGACAATCACTTCGTTTCCAAACTCGCCCAGTCTTTGCTTCAAGGCTTCGTTAATTTCTGAGCTTTGCCATTTCGGGTTTGCTGGATCTGAGAGCAACTCATCGATCTCTGCATGTGCGATGGCCTTGTAGAGGAGCACTTCGAGTGTGTCCTGCAAGATGGCACTTTGCGCCTCAAATTCCCTGGCTATCTGATCGGCCTCACGCCAAGCCGGGCCTCCGAGGCTGGCCCAGGACCGTACGATCTGTCGTCCAACGATCACGGGACGTATTATCCCTGCCGTGATAGACACAAGCTCCATGGCATTATTGAAATCCCTTAGACGCTATTCTCAGAGTGCCAAATTGGAGAGAGTAGTAGTTATACCAAATGCTTGACGTCTTTTGGACAGAAGAAGACATAGAATACTAGAGCACAGGGGAGATTGAGCAATGAGCCCAAGGGCTGGCAGTGGGCATCGGGTGCCCGACCCCCTCATATTTCAATAAATTCTCAGACCCAGGGCAGCCCCTCACGTGGCTGGACGTGATTTGGCCATGAATAACACATGGAGGCGCAGCCTGCATGATGTGAACGAGAAGAGGCTCTAGGGACCAGTATCGAAGGCCAAATTCCGCATGTCAGTGAGGCTGAATGCCTCACTATCCTCATGAGCTTCCAGGGTCGCGGCATCGACGAGCCGCTCATCGATATCCCAATGATGGACTCTAAGAAGTCCAATTATACAGCTCTAGCCAGCTTCTTGGGCTCCTACCCGGAGGTATTGGCCATAAGAAGATTTAGAGAGCTGCAGATTAGAAACCTGCTGTTCTATCAAGCTGAGCTCGCACACCTCGAAGCTGAACTCCAGGAAATTGAGAACCAGGATGCGCAAAGGAAATACGACCCATCTGATCGTGCCAACTTCCGATGGACGCCATGTATGGTCAGAGAAAAACCGGCAAAGACGCGGGCGCCAGATTGCGCCGGAGGCTGCCAAAAGCCAGAGGACCCATCGCCGCCGACATCAAGAGAGACAATGAACTCTTCATACCTTGAGAAGGTACTTCAAATCCGCCGCACTCTATCTAGCTACAGTAGGTTATCAAGGAAAGGGATTTGGGAGTTATTGAATCCTGACACTTTGCTAGATGACGCAGTGGAGCAGTACAAGCGGCTTAGCGCTCTCCCGAATCCCAAACGACGCGACATGGCAGCCATACACGAATGGCTCAACGACATGAGCCTTGGGACAGCCTTTCTCGCCGGCGACGTCGAGGACGTTTGGACCGTCGAACTGGGCGATGGCAAAAGCAAGGCAGCAGATGTCTCCGACTTTTATGGCTTCGAAGACCAAGGTGGTCTCGCGTTCCCTATTGGCAGTGCCGTGGCTTGGCTTCATCGACTCTTCTTTCGCTCCAACGGCAGCGCGTCGAGACAACCTCACCACGTTGACACGTCCGTGTATGGCGCGCTTGATCAAGCCATCACAACCGTGGTCGCGAGTGTTCTTCCCGTGTTGCCAATCGTCGTCTTATATTTCGTGAAAGATATGCTGGTGAGGATTGGCCTCATCCTTGTGTTTACGGTGGTTTTCTCTGCGATCCTGGTGGTGGGATTGCAGATTAAGCCACACGCCACTCTGGCCATTACCACGGCGTGCGTATTCTCCTCTTGATCTTTGGCGTAGTGATGCGCTGATATCCCCTTCTAGGATTGCCGCTGTACAGGTCGTGTACGTTGGATCAACGGCAAGTGACGGTAAATCATCGTAGTCGAACGTCGTCTCTTAGCAACCTTCAGGTACTGTGGTTTCCCAGGGCCTTGGCAGAAATTTCAGCACAACCTGGAAGCAGGACTTGGGTCATCTCTGACCTTGGGGGCTCCGTAGGTTTGTCAGAGATTTCCGCGTAATTCTCTTCGGGTATGGCTTTGGGAATATCTGCCGACCCTGGATTACATGCCTAGCGACACCGTCGAGAACTATGCCTAGTCTTATCAGGAAACATCGTGGGACCATAAACGGTGATGGATCTCTGAAGCCACGGAAGCCGTTTCCCTTCTCCGTAGCGTCGGCGTGATCCACTGAGATAACAGTTCTCACAGCGTCCTACTCAATGCTGACCAAGTTTGAAGAGAGGCAAAGACCGGGAACAAGAGAGAGAAGGGAGTCAAGGGGTACTGGAACGCGCCCTTTGGCTAGGACTTAGGGAAGAGAGATGGGGAGTGAGGTTTCGTTGCATCCTAATCTGATGACAAGAGGCATCATAGCGAAGAGAGAAGAAACTCGAGTTCTAGGAAGCAAGAAACACGGTTAATCCTGTAACCCGGCCCGCCTCCTTACAAGCTAACACAACTATCTACTCCGAACATCAAACTGAGTTTTCCAGAAGAGTGGATGTTTTCTTTTTTTTCTCTTAGTGTTGAAATGAAGTTCTGGCCCCAAGTTTTCACACACCCCTCCCTCCTTTGAAGATTCGGGCTGACGTGACAATATGATAAGCTTTCTCCAGGATGCAAGTTCTGCAGGTGTCCGTACGTTGCCATTTCCTGTTCTGTGGGGTGAGTAAGATGAAAAAGGGGCTGGGCTAGAAAAACAAAACCACATCTTCTCCGCGCCATCTCCTCATTTTCGGGAGGGTATTCCGTGTAGTACTACTCCACATGGAACTCCGAGTTCCCAACGTCTCTGGGAATGACGGGAGTGGAGGGAAACGAAGCGGGGGCGTAGTGTGAAGTCGTGGAGAGGGAGGCGGGGAAATGACGGGTGTACGCATATGCAAATGGGCCCATTTTCTTCATTTTCTTTTCGTCTTGTTTCTTTCCTTAGGAGAGAGGGGTGGTAGAAGGTGTTTCGAAGGACAATGCTTCAACGGGCTGGTTGAGATCCGCAAGGTCCAAAGAAGAGTTGAGATTAGATAGAGGCATCATGGGCGGTAAGGCGGCCATTCGGGATGCCAGCGTAAAGGGCTACCACCAAGGGGTGGAGGAGGAGGAATGGATGGAATCAGGGAATGGTATAGATACTAAGAATAGTATCTTGTCAATTGTAGAGAGCGCGACTGATGACCGCCCAGGGGTGTGTGGAGGGATGGAGCTGAAAGAGGAGTTAGCGCAATCATCTCTAGGAGGCAATATATGATTTTCCAAGAGCGCTTTCAATTCCTCTGTTTCCGGGGAGCACTTTACTGTAGGTTCCTCATCATCTCAATTTCCCTCCTCCGCCGGGCCTGGTACATTCCAACCGTGGTAGGCGGTTTCTTGTGGAGTATTTGTGAGAACTTACACTGCACTTGCAGGAGCAATGCGGAGAAAGCAGGTTTGCTTTGAAGTTGTGGGGGGTAGTCTTTAGGGAGAAGTGGAAACTTCAGTTTGTGGCTCCATGATCTCCACACGACGGCGCACATGGTTTCGTGATTGAAAAGAAGACCTCTCCGCCTGTTGTGTGCTGTTCAGGTACAAGTTCCTAGATGCCATCATGAACTGCGGAGAGAGAATTGAAAGCTTCCGGAGGGTGGCGAGCATTCCCGTGAGGTTGCAGGAAGCCGAGGAATGGAACTAAGACGGTTTTGTACCTTGACGTCCTCATCACCTGCATGACCCGATGGCTCTTCTCTTCCCTGCATGGCCAGCGCAGCGGCTAAGATCGAGGAACTATGCGGGGAGTCGGACGAGGCCCGTCTAATTGGTCAGCCGGCTTCTCCGTACTGCTCGTTAGGTCGCCGTACAGCGTGGCAATGACCACGGCCATGAGCTTGTTTTCTCAGGAGTCGACTTTCGGAGATTTGATCCCTCCGAGGTGGTATTCTCGGCATCGTGAGAAAAGCAGAGAGATAGAGAGAGCCGCCACCAGCATGCCAGGGGAGTTTCCAGCGTAACATCATGCTAGGGAAACATGTTCACCACGATCATACGGCAAGATGCAGAGGATGGAAACAAGCCCCTCACGTCAAGTTGACTGGCAGAAACCCAGATAAAAGTAATAAAAAATTAAACAACAAGGCAAGCATCTCGGGAACATCATTCCTCCATGCAGGTGCCCAAACGAGCTTGCTGGTGTAGCAGTAACTGTGGCCTCTCGCAATCCGTGGCGGGTTTTCAAGATTAAGGCTGATCCAAGAATAGAGAAACCCAAGCCTGTGCTCACAGATAACTTCACTCGGAAATAACGGGGCAGGTCGAGGAAGGAATCTAACCAATCTGATCTGCGTTATCCCGGGACTGATAGCCGCAGGTGCCGGCGTGTTGTTGAAGGGGAGGCGAGCACGCGTCATCGGGCCGGTACCTTCTCGCTGGGGGGGTTGGTTTCTGCCGGCGCTGTCTGCCGGCGGATGCAACTGTGTTTCCTGCTTTCTGTTTCCTCTTGAAGATTTTGGAAGACGGGGTAGAGAGAGTTGCACTGTTAAAATTGGTTGTTCAAGGTGACGTTTATGGGTATCATTGGGCCAACAAGAGCGGGAGGACCACGCCACGCTGGTCGAGGTCCCATTCATCATGTGGGGAGGAGGAGCTGGGGCTTAGAGTAGGTGAATGGTTGATCGATAGCCTGTTTTGACGTGGGTTGAAGGTGTTGTCGCATGGCATGAGGAGGGAGGAGAAGGAATCCGGTTGGATAATGAAGAAAAAAGCATGACCCACGTGGAGTAAAGGAGGACGAGGCAGCTAGCAGTCGAAGATACGACGAGATATCCCCTCAGACCAGCGCGTGAATCGACCTATCGAGGAACAAGATGTGCAGTAGTGCATCGTAGGCTATATGAAGAATGCAACATGAACACCCACAGTCCCCGCCTACAGTAGCAGACAATTTCGTACAAAAAAGGCGTGTGTTGGTAGTGGGTTGCGGAGAGATCTGATGATTTGATCATATCAGTTGCTCGCACGCGTGCGGCCAAGCAACTGGAAGAGGAGCAGGTGAGAGAGGGATGTAAACCCGTGTGTCCTTCGGGCCTCCATGTTTGTCCTCACCAAGTTATGATGAAGGCAAGACGTTTGATTGGGTCGACTTCCCCCGGGACTTGCAACGAGGCTGCGGAAACACTTGTTGACGCTGTGCTTCTCACCGAAGACAAGTCGACAGATGATAAGACAAGAAAATGCAGTCCACAGATTGAGCTTGTGAGGAGACCAATGAAGATACCCAAGCTTGTGCGTGCTCCTCCTTATCATTGATGGTGACTTCGATATCTTCTTAGATGTAATAATGAGGCTCACCGGTTTCTAAATTAACATCTCGGAGCATGCTTCAATGATACTCGCTTAAGTATCCTACCCTTGGGGGCAATTTACATCTCCACGGCCATAAATAGATCGAGACAGTCCGCGTGGAGACTAGGAATTGTTGCTAACCACTCCAGCGGATAGTTCTTAAAGTAGTGATATGGACAGGGCTCCAAGGTCACACCTACTATGAGCGGGAGGTAAATTGCAAATTACACTGAACTCATCTTACCACCCGCAAATGCCGTCTCGGGCAAACGGGTGCTATTGATAGGGGTCGGTGGCGTCGGTGAGGGCCGAGAAAAAGAGATTGCATAAGCGGCTTCCCGGAGCTCAAGCCGGGATCGCGTTGTCGACGGTCCATGTAGGGCTCCGCTCCTGTCAATTTCTTCCTCGTCCACCCCGAGTTGAGATTGCGTTTGCGTCGAGGCACGGGCCAGGAGAGGTGGAGAGGGCAGTCAGGACCTCATCGAGCGAAGAAAAATAGCCCCGCCTCACAAGTCCCACTCTAACTTGAAAGGGTTTGAGTCAGGGTCATCAGAGTTAGCATAGTTAGCATAGCGCATCTCGATGGAGGGAGAGCAGAACCATAAAAAGAGAGCGCCACATGCGGAGCCGAGATGCGAGAGATAGAGAAGATGGCAAAGGAACTGTCCGTCATGCGGGAGTTGGCGTTCCCCGCCCATTCCCATCACCAGACGTAGCTCCAAGTCGACATGTGGAGTAGCGCTCACAAAAAGGCCAAACGACACACCCCCTCCCTTTCCAGGCCCTACAAGTACTTCGTACTTTGCCAAGATCAGGAAGCCCATGGTTCAGTGTTGTCCACTACATTTTCCATCACACGTCAAGATTGCTGTCGTCTATTGCCCTATTTCTGATCAGTAGTGCCTATGCATCTCAACAAAGTATAACAAACAGCCAACGACCCTACCATGTACTTTTAGGCTTCCCCTTGCAGTACCATTGTTCGCGTGCAGCCAGGATCCCTGGCCGGTACCTTCGCCTCAGAGCTAAGCTCACTGGAGTCGAGTCGAAGCTTGGCCGGTCAAGGGAGGCATCGAACCATGCTTAAGCAAATGGATGACGAATGTGGTTCTTCGTAAGATCATTTTGATTTTGATTAGCCTCTGCACCGCTACACTGGTTCAATTGATATCCTCAATGCTATCGAAATAGATGGGATGAACCTGATTTGAAGGAACCAAGCTTGACTATTTGGTGGAAATCCGAGAATAGGGAGTTTTGACCGTTGATGAGAGGGTGTTAAAGACGTAATGACCAATGCGCACTTGGAACACCATGGCTCTTGGGTCGGCGCATGCACGTCGATCATTTCGTCGAATCTCTCGATCTTTCCTCCTTTCTTGTCTCTCGAGCCTGTAACCTCCATGATCAGAAATCTTCATGAGGAAGGCAAATGAAGGTTGCAAGATCTGGGAGAGAGAACTTACGTTGTAGATTGGGCCAATGAGAGACGTTCCCGCTCATCCGACGTCGACCCTTAACGAGGACGTGGCGAGGGGCGTGTGCGGTGGTTGTTCATGGGTAGCATTTCCAGAAGCTGGCCGAGACCTGTCATTCGCGATTGACTCCAGATGCAGATAGGGGTGCCTGACAGACTTCACAGTTAGGTCACAGGACGCTAGTGCGAGCAATGAGGGGTATCGCCCACACACATTTACTGATCAAGTGTCAGTGTCTTCTCTTGGAGGCTGTTGCTTCGCACTAACACCAGCTTGCGCCCAAAATGACCAGGCAGGGGCAGGATGGTAGAAATCGAGAAGAGGCAGGCCAGGCCCATCCCTGAAGGTTCTGGAACTGGGAATCCCATGCGTCGATGCAGGGAAGCACACAAACCTGGCAAGTGCAGTGTTCGGATGGAGAATGAGTGAGCAAAGTCTCAAATCAATACCTGACATCCAGTGTCACCAGCCTTACCTCATAGACGTCTGCTTTCTTCGGTTCTGCAACCCTTACCGAGGAAGAGTCCATTCCCACCCTAGTCATGGGAGCAGGGTGCTTTCGGCGTTTCTCTGGCCTAGCGTTCCGTAGTATGAGTATTTTGTGGTTCTGATCCAGGATCAAATTGACTCGCTCGCTTCGCCCAGCAAGACCCAGAGTAGTTGGGCGACCTTTGGAATTGACGTGAGCTGATTGAATTTTTTGGTAATCCCAATATACTTCGTAAAGCGAGGCGAAACTCCGGTCGTCCAAAACGCGTCATTGAGCCAGAAGTAGAAGCAATTCCCGTTGCTCGTTACCTTTCCACAAAAAGTCCTAGCCTCTCACACATCGCTGCAACATGTTCCTACCCTTCGCCGCGCTGAGAGTGACGAGAACTTTCATGGCTGAGAACACCTTGACGGGCAGAGGCAGGCAGAGCTTGGGTATATCAGAGTCTCTTATTGGACGGCAATGCAACCTGAAACCTTGCTCATTAACAGCAAGATCCCTGGTCATAGTCGATGCGCCCTGTCTTCTCAGGGACCGGTTATCGTTACGGCAATGACCGCCGAAATTCCCAGGAAGCTGATGGGTGGCTAGAAAGAACATCAGAGATGGAGATGCATGTCTGGTGCGATTTACCGAGCGCCCCGGACTCCCCTCCCTGAAGCGAGCAATGGGTGGCGCGTCCGTGTGGCTTTCGTTCCTGCCAATTTAGAGCTTAGTTGCAGATGGTGTATCAGAATCAGGGCAAGATCGACGTCATCCCTTTTCAACTGTTCAACTCGGGTAAGTGCATTCGATTCCCAATTTACACGGGGCTCGGTTTCCCATATGCCAAGGCTCTCAGAAGTAAGGAGCCGCCTTCTCTTACTCGTTGCCGGAAGCCACTCGTCACAACCTCTGTCCGTTTACGTTATAGACTCATCGTAGTGCCCAGGTCCTGGTAAAAAAAAAGGGGACCAGGAATCCTCATCATGGACAATCCAGGCCCAGATATCACCTTCCCCGGCCGGGGCTATTTTGCTCATTGTCATGTCGCCAGGGGCGTCAGACCAATGCACGTCCTTCAATGTTCTGGAAGGCGGGAAGAACTGGAATCTGCACACCAATTGATTCCACATGCACGTCTGCTACTAGGATTCTACAGAGACCATCCGTTTTCGGTCAAACGCCGACCTCGATGCTCAGCGCACACACAGCAACCCCCGACCAACAGCCTCTGGGCTAACGTAGGTCTACACTACGTATTTAGCCGACTCAATCGTAATGGTGTGGAGACTAGGAACTTTGCGGTTGCTCCTGTCTAGAGAGTTAAATTGTGACCAGCTATCGTAGCGCCCGTTTAGTGGCGGAGAGGTGAAAAGGGGACAAAGGGACAGGTACGGAGTACATTAAGGGAATCGCTGGGAATGTCAATGATATTGATGTTCGAGGAAAGCGGATGGACGAGCCCAGGTTCCTCCCATCAAATTTTGTTGACTGGCTAAGTACCGCCTACTGTAGCTCCATGGCAGGGGCGGCGAACCACGTTCTGATCACGTCCCCTCAAGGAGTGCGGGGTACAGCCATTGTTCACTTACAGTCTAAATGCAGGTGTCCAACTTAGGAAGCAGAAGTCAGACTCTGACGAGACTGAATGTAGCCCCGCTACCTTGATACATAACTACAACTGACCTCGCAAGATTAAGGGTTCTAGCATCGGGGAGGCGCATCTCCTAGTATCAGAGACGCGCCCAGAGATATCCATGCGATGTCCGTATAGAGGCTTCCTAGGAAATCTTGTGTTTTCCATCATGGCCCTGAGACTTGGTAGTAATAAGCAAGATGTCAACGCGTCAAAATCCGGGGCAGGCAGGGGTGCAGGGATGCCCGAAACGTAAAGATCTACACGTCGCAAGATATCAGACGAAAACTTGGCCCTGTGCGCACTAGTCAATGCTGGAGGGAGGTCTTCCTCGGGTTGACCATTGACAGCATTATGCCAATATTATGGAATATTTACACGAAGTATGGCTTGGTCAACACTTTTCCAATATAATAGATCTCTCTGAAGGTGAATGGATGAACGCTGCGCTCTCTGGCTGTCATCAATCCATATGTTAGACATGTGGGGTAAGCCCAGCCTAGACCGGACTGGTACAAATTACCGAAACTAGCTCGGGCAGACAGAAGGGAAGGTACGAAGTGTTGAAATCGTCATCATCAATTGATGTTTCCTTCCCTACCCTCATCCAAACATCTTCAGTATCGGCGGTCCAAGAATACGATATATGGGAATCGCCATGAAGCAAATTTGCATCCATGATACAGTGCTGATGTGCCTTATGTATGTTCACGTGATCTTCTAACGACCAGCTCGCTTCGTTGATATTGCAAGTGCAAGCGCGATTAAGTTTAGTTGGTGGGGAGACCCCAGTTTCGTACCGAGCGTATGCTCTACATTTTGGGATAACTAGTCTCCAGCCTCTCCCAGAAAACCCGAGTCGAGCGGACAGGATTTGAAGCGGAGTTGACTGAAGCTTTGTGAGTCGATCTCGGGCAAAGTCTTGGGAGGATACAAAGGTAGGCGCAGCAAACCTGATTCATTGAACACTTTTTCAACCTCCTTAGCGGACTCAATTTGTATCCTCCGTCGAGGAGCGCCACTAATATAGTCAATAGTAATTCACCACGAGGCCCTTGGCCTCTCCGCCTCATCAAGAGCCAGTAATTTCCCACTGGACCTGCATCCTCGAATCTTGGGGCTAAGACCCGGATTCGGGGGGATTTGAAGGGGCCATCCCGGGGTGATCTCATTAACTAAGCTCGAATTTGTCCCAAGAACATGGGACGAAGCTACGAAACAGGCAATCCAGGTGGTTCCCTCTTTCGTACATCCTGCCCAAATCACAGCCAGCTGGATCGCTTGATGTCAAGATATTATTACATACGCCGAATGCTTCAGAAGCCGGTTGCTTCTATGGAATGTACTCACCGTCTTTACAAGTACCGGTCGCAGCTTTCACAAGTCAATTTTACTCCACGTAGTGACGAGGAAAGAACCACATGTTCTGTCCGCATGTGGGTGAAGCTTCAAACCGGGTTTCATTCCCTAGAAGGAAAGGACGGAGTTGCGGACAGCTCAAGGTTGAAGCCAATTTAGGCAAGACTATTTGGCTCCTGGCTAATTTTGGAGAGACCAACCACATGCTCAGCCAAGCCGGGACACACCCCACCCGCACATGCCTCTTACATTGTGCCAGCTTCGTAAACTACTCGTGGTTGGGGGATCTCCTGCTCATGGTTCTTTACTTCGAAGTTGGCAAGAGGGACTCGACAGGTCGATGAAGGCACAAAGAAGTGCCCATCATGACTAGGAAAATAGAAGGGACCGCCCAGTCCATAGGATAACCCGTCTTTTCCAATTATTGATGGGGCGGTGTTTGAGGGCAGAACCATGCTACACCAAATCCGCCTTTGCATCAATTTGATCTGTTCGATCGTCCGGCACGCCCTGATTCGAGCCTTCAAGCCGTACCAGTATTACGATAATTGAACTGTCAATTTTTACGGAATGGGTAAAATCTGTTCTTTCATACTCCGGACTGGGCAAGTTCCAATCCGAAGTTTATGCTGCGATCCTGAGTTAATAACACCACAACATTATGGTCTTTGCCCACTGATTTTCCCTCTTCTCTCCCTCTCTCTATGACACGATTTGGACGCCTGCTGTCTTGCGCGTCCCCACCGAGACTTGATCTCAAACCTCGACTGTCTGGCAACTGCTACGCACACCAATTGCAGAGACAACATTGAACCCTCAACTTTGGCCGTGCCCTCCAGTGGGTAGGTCTGCCAGGCCCACCGAGATGAGATAGAGAACTGAGCGGCGAGTTTAGGAGAGGGAGCCACCTGCACAAACACCACCAATAATACCACCTATCGATTTTCACCAGCAATACCTGTGGTGTGCAGCGTTTTTGGTCGATCCTCAATTCAATCGCCCCACTGCCGCCACATCCCTGCGGCCTTGAAGCTTCAGGGCAAGGTCCTTCCTCGATCTCCTAGGCACTCTGGCCTTCTGGCACTCGATACCACTCACTTCCCTGACCGTGGCATTGGACTTACAGCCGTCATTCGGGATATCGTACCAAATTGCCGCAACACCATAGTTTGGGATCCAGATCCAAACCCGGTTTATCTGATTTTCATGGTTTTGGGCCAGCCCAGCACAACATCGCGACAACTCATGACGCGGTGTTAATGAGTTGGATTTCCAAGCCTCAATCTGTCTTTCCCTTGGTTCCCCGATCTGTGGTTCATGATCCATCTTTGGTCTTTGGCAATCATCTCATCAACCCCTGCTTCATATCGCAATCCCTTGGTACAACATCCGCACTGGTGTGGGCCCTCTGCAGTTTAGGATTGCGAGTCTCCAACATCGAGACGGAGGTCAAGTCACATTTTCACCAAAGTCAACCACTTTTTCAGTAGATCCGCTGTACCTCTTTCGAATTCAATCGTTTCTGATCCATGGCCTATGAGTCCCTCCCCTCCCCCCAGTTCAAGTAACCGAAGTCACATTTCGGCGGTCACGACGACCCGATCTAACGGCGAGCTTGGCCCCCAAGCTGCATGCTCGACCCCGGCTTCGCTCGCTCTTCCTGATCGTCACCCTCTCTTCTTCTCCGGGAGTAGCGCTTTCCTGCGACATCAGGGCGCTGGCTATCGATTTCTTGTCCACTCGGACGACCACGGACCCTGAACGGAGAAGTTCGACAAAACTCATCTGTCGTTACTGCCTCCCTCTATCATCGGCCTTGATCATGAAGGGTACCCAAGATTCTAAGAACCGCCTGGTCTAATTTCTTTTCTGCGGATTCTGTAACAAAAAGGTATTGTCGTCTTATCATCTACCCGAACCCGTCCATGGTTGTTCTCCATCCCCTGTTCATCATAAACCATCCACCCCTGCCATCCTCGGAAACCACCCCTCTGCTCGGCTCAGTCTCCGAAAATACCCAGCTCCGCTGTGTCCTGGAAGACGCCGGGCACGCGCTTCGCTGCGCCATGAGCTGCGTGTCTGCTGTCGAGCAAGTCCTGCCGTCACTCCGGCTTGGGTGTTCCTGTACCCCTCCTCCTCCCCAAATGTATACTAGTCGTAGAAAGTTAAAGCTTTGGCTGGTTGGGTAACTTCGCGCCCCCTCGCTTCCCTTCTCCGCCTACTAAGTGGGCTAGGTTCTTTCATACCCTTGCTCAGACCCCATCAACTAGGGCGAACGAAAGCAAAGAATCGTTCCTCAATTGCCTCTCTCATCGACAGAGAACACAACACACACACCGCATCGTCGACACTACTGACCTAGCGGGATACCCTACCCCGAGTCTGCCGAAATGGCGTCTCATTTTCTCACTCCCATGCAGCTGCCCAGCTACCTTATTTCGTCTTCTTGGTCTGGTGGTCCTGTCATATTGGCTGACCCCCTCATCCCCACCCTCAGTCCTTCCCAAAAGCCGCTGCTAGTATCAACCCATCTTTCAACAGCTCCACATCCCGCACGAGTGCTCCATTCTTGCCACTTGATCATCCCAGGCATGGTAGTGTACCAGAAAAAAAATGGCTAACACTGCTTCCATTCAGGGCCCTCCTCACATTAAACTGGGCGCCGAGGCCATCCCAGGGGACCCGCATTCAACCCCAAGGTCAAAGGGCACGTGTACTACAGTGGTTACTGCTCTCACTCTCCAGTACTTCGCTGCGGGCCTCCCGGTCCGGCAAGAGACCCGTACCTTTTCGGAACCCTGGCCATCTTCCCTACACTCAGACATCATCTTAACGCTCTTCCCCCACAATTTAACTAAGATACACCCTCGGGGTGGCCGGAGCATCTTCCATTACAAAACCATCACGTCTCCTCTCCCGATCAATCTACCTCGATATCTTCAGATATCATCACCATACCTGTCTTTATATACACATTGGGGAAACCTCTGATCTTCGACTTGTTTTCTTCATCGCTTCCCTTTTAACGTCTATTGAGTTAGAGAGCTTCATTTCCTAACAGCCGTTCACACACCGGTGGCGACATCACCTATGCTTTGCATCCATCCTACGACATAAGCCTCCTTCTGTATTTCTATCTCCATTTCTCTGCACATCAGTCTTAGGGATGACAACCTCGGTCTTCGTACCAATGAGTGGACCCCCGATTGCTGGTGTCTATCCCGTGGCACTTCCACGGGCTCAGGTCGGCATTGAGAGGCTGCCCTCCCGCCGCTTGAGCAACGAGCCCCGAGAGTCCATGAACTGCAAGTCGTGCCGGAAGCGAAAGGTGCGAGATCAACCGGAGTCGCGCTTCCAGTCAAGCTGCTAACATGAAGCTTCAAATCAAGATCAAGTGCAACCGGTTACGACCTTCGTGTGAGGCGTGCCAAGTTTTTCAATGCCCCTGCATATATGGTTAGTATCGACAGGTCCAGAACATGTTTTCCCCCCAGGCCATCAGCTCACCCATCAATTAGATGCCGTGCCGAAGAAGCGTGGTCCTAAGACCGACGTACTAGAGGCGCTTTTGAAGCGAGTTGATGGATTAGAAGCTAAACTGAGAGAGAAGAATGCATCTGCTTCTCCGACCACGCCCACCAGTCCCAGTGCCCGGGATGGTTCACCACCTACCGGACCTGCCCGTGGAGACTCCGATTCCGACCGGCAACCCAAGAGACTAGCTATCGACACAAATCGAGGGGCAGAGGCTAATGACACTGCCTTATTTTCACCCATCCCTACGAGGTATGCTACAGACCTCCTCGTCGTTTGGTGGGGTCGGATGGTGGCCTCTAACATGAACCTTCAGGGAACCTTCACCACCCATCCAAACGGATGCCCTTTTGGATACCTACTTTACCCGATTCCACGCCAAGCCTTATTACATTCTCGACGAATCCTCGGTTCGGCAGCGCCTGCAACTCAACCAACTACCCAATTATCTCGTCCATGCCATTTGTGCAGTTGCGGCCAGGTGCGTCAATTATTACTGACCATGTTGCGCATTTCTGAGAATTCCTTTTTATGTACTGACAGTGCATAGGTTCACGCTCCACCCCGGCGGATACCGGTCGGCAGTCAAGCTCAGCGAAGAGTATGCGTCGGCCGCCAGGAGAGAGATCGATATCGACGAGCCTTCGGTCGACGCACTTCAAGCCCTTATCCTTCTTGTCCTGGCATTCACTGCTGCCGGAAAGGGAAAGAAGGCGTATATGCTTATGAGTATGGACCTTACTCTTTCCACCTAACACCGGTGTTGAGCTATAGAAAGCTAACGGCAAGTAGCAAATGCGGTGGGTATGGCGATGGCCTTGGAAATTCACAGAGAAATCGATCCCCACGCAAGGGTCACCCCTGTCGAGAGGGATGTTCGACGACGGCTTTTCTGGACTTGTTATCTTTTAGATCGCTTCCTCGCTTGCGGCTCAAAAAGGCCGTCACTTATCTCTGACAAGGCAATCCTCCTTCGGCTTCCATGCTGGTCACCCAACCAAGCCTCGCTCCCGATTGAGGGGGACTTCTTCAACTCCGGGTCAAATCTTCAGTACCTTCAGGGAAGCGGCAAGAAGTTCCAGGGGAGCACCGGTATGCTCATCGACATTGCCCGTATTCTCGACATCACAAACAGGTACCTAGCGGCGGGAGGAGTTAAGGGCGATTCTCATTTTCCTTGGCACTCTCTATCCAACCTCTCCAAGATTCGACAGGATCTAGACACTTGGGCTTCGGGAACAGCTGAGCTATTCTCGAACCCCACGGCCCTCTTTGGTCAAGCAGACTCTACAATTCTTGTCCTTAGCAAACTCATCTACCACGTCATCCACTGCCTCATCTACCGCCCGTTCCTACCCATCGACCTCTCCGAGCTCGCGGGAACCGGCCAGCATCAGTCGTGGCAGATCGAGGCAACCAATCTCTGCTTCCTGCACGCCAATGCCATTGCCGAGCTCATTGACCTTGGAAAACAGGCGGGTACTGTAGAGTGGCCGGAGTTTGTGGGCTACTGCATCTGCACCGCTGGCACAGTTCACATCCATGGCGCACACTACAACAAACACGGCATCAGCTCTGGGAGCGAGGTGTTTAGCTCATCCGCCGAGTTTCTTTCAATGGAGATGCAGCAGCTCAGTGAACTGAGGTACGCGTGGGCCAGCGTACAGCATCAGCGCGAGGTCCTCCAGGGAATCTACAATGCACATTCCGAGCTGGCCAAGTCCATGGCGAACAACGCCATGGGCTACTCCCACGCTTTCCACCTAGAGGATTTTTTCGACCGTTATTCAAACATTGGCGGACCCGATGGGCAGTCATTCAGTTTCGACGCAGCTAACCTCAGTCTCTCGGATGTCATGGTCGACTTTACTGCCGATGCTTATTCGGGACATGATCTCTACGCGCCCCGAGGTGACAATGAGACTAACCAGGGGGGGCGAGTAATGCTAAAGAGAAAGAGCACCGGCTCATCCGATAGGCAACGGCCGAGACTGTCGTCTCTTTCATTCACGGCTGGACAGATGGGCGGACACAACGGTCCCCTCAGTGCAGCTAGCATGCCTACCCCTCACCAGCACACATTTCCCAACATGCTCGCGCAGCCATCGCCTATGATTGCCACGCCGAACTCGCTTCCGGGGCATTCTGATATGTCGGACCACTCGCCTCATATGAGAAGCAGGGTCGACCAGATGAATGAGGTAGCAGCGAACCACGCAGCAATGGCAGCCGCCGAGGCGGCAGGTTTCGGAATACCAGCAGCCAATCAGGGCGCGCCAATGTCTCCCATGACCAACAACACGCACTTTAGTCCCCCGTACTCTTCTTACACGCCGAGTCAAGGGCCCGGAAACAACCATGGAGACAGGATGAATACCAGCGGCAGCAGTGGCTACGAAAATATGTTTGAGTCCATGTCGCCTGGTGGATTCGCGAACCCGACGAGTTGGCACGGAGAGGAAACTGGCAGCGTCAACGAGAATGCCAACGTAGTGATGGCAAACTCCGACGCAAGGAGCACGGCAGGAAGTACTGGACAGGGCGACGAGAAAGACCCGTTCCTTTCGCTGCTGGAACAGCTGGCTGAGAACGAGCAGAGGCAGGGCGGAAGTGACAGTCACGGCGGTGGGGAGATTGATTTTTTCATGACTGGCAGCGGTGATGGACGCACGCATTAGGAGGAAAGTGACATGTACAATTAGCATTTTGATTTTGGGTCTGGGGAGGGACTATCTATGTACAGCGAGTTTACGTGATACGAAATGACATGAGCTTGAGCGTCTTATCTCCCTCTTCTTTCATTTTCTCTCACATTAGATATTTGTTCCCAAGTTTGATGTGAGCATGAGTATGACTGCTTTTTTGCGATGGAGGAGGCACCTTGGAGAATCAACTTTGCCGTAGCCGCCTGATGGATCCGAGGGGTCGCCTGCAACTGACAAGTAGGTTGAGATGGCACGATTCTACGATTTACTTCAAACGAGGTAGTGTCAAAACATCAGACTATCACTCTCTCGGCATAGCTTGCGAACCCCATATGGAGAAGAAGATGTGGAGAGGTCAGGGATGTGCGGTGGATGGGAAGGCAAGCCTGGTCGGGTGTGATTGATATGATTTAAGGGGTCATTCAAGTGGGACGCCCAAAAAAAAAAAAGAAAAAAGAAAAAAAAAAAAAGAAAAAAGAAAAAAAAAAAAAAAAAAAAAAAAAAAAAAAGGCTCGTGCGAAGTAACTGAAGTAACTCGTTCTCCGTTCACCAATGTGGAAAGTGGAAAGGGCCGAGAGAGAGAGAGAGAGCAGCCCCTCAACGGGATTGATACACATCTCCATTTCATGGGTGGCGTTCGAAAAATATGGACTCTGACAGGAAAGGTTACATCGTTTCAGTGGAGGGGGGAAGGAGATGAGTTCTATCCCTGTCGGGGGGGCGTGGACGGAAGGGATGTTTGGCGGGACGGCGGGCCGATGGGGGAAATGCCGAAGATGGGGAAGAGGGACGTCTCGTCGTCTCCCAATCCCCAAGGGGCATTCTCAGAGGGCTAGCCAGTTGGGTTGGCGGGTCCTGCGATTGGGATCAATATGAGTGTTCATCTTGATGCTGTGCTGGAGTGGGTTGGTTCGGTGAGGGTGAGGTTGGACTGGATGTGTCACGTGTATCCTTGTGTTGTAGCACGTGACTTACGATTGACCTCAGCATTGAAGTTTGATCTTGAAGACGTCGCTGTCCAGTGGAACCAGAAAATAGGGTCATATACGGGATCCCGTGAATGTCGATGTTATTGAATTAGTCTACGGATTCATCCGTTTCAAGAGTCTATTTCCTATTCCTCATATAAGCTTGAATTCCCTCTCAAGTTCTCCTTCGTTTAGTGCGCTACTGCCTCTGGCCGTGACGATCGACTGATTCTGGCGCTGCCGCGGCCCATCGAGCAGGTGTCCCTAGGCGTCCCTCTACATTCTTCTTGCCAACTCCAACAAAGGTTTGCACATGTCCCCTAATTCATTCACGACGTGCTCGAAAAACTTCTCTTGCAGTTCCTCGTTCGCCAGATTCGTCTCACCCAATCCGAAATCACATCCCAAACACTTGCGTATAATCATCGGAAACTTTAGACCCATACGACGAATTAACTCGGGGGAGCCGCGGGATAGCTCTTCCGCGGCGTGGTACTTGTTGTGGCGGCATGCAGGCAGTTTTTTGAAAGCGTTTCTCTCAAGTGACCGCCATGGCCGATCATACACCAGTTCCAAAATGACAATGGCAAACGAAAAGAGAAGTTTGTTTCGAATGTAGGTTTCTGCTGGAGGAGCGACACCTTTCCCCTTGTCGATGGGCTTAGGAAACTGTACCCGGAAGAATGGAGTACTTGCAGGGAAGACCTTTTCACCGCTGATCATTTCTTCGACAACTCCAAAGAGATGAACATTGTTGCTTGCCCATGAATCGGGAAGCCATGGGGTAGCGTGGTATTGCAAGATAGCGTTTGCTAACCCGTTAATGATGTTCATCTTTTCCACAATGAGCAGTTTCGGTGCCCGAGTGTCATCAGCCATACCATCAAGAAGGTTGTGCAGTGATTTACGTTCACTGCCTGATCGACCGACTAGTGGCAAGTAGTGGAACTGGGCCTCCTCCGCGCTGGCGATGTGAGAAACCGGAGCTTCTGCTACAGTGAAGTGAGGACAGACCTCCACTGTACATTGTGTTCCAACCCGGGAGCCCTGAGAAACAGTTGTTGCGTATGTCACTATGTTGCCTGGAATCCCTGTGTGATTTCCGGGCTGCCTGTCGCTCGTTTCTGTCATGGTGACTGTCGCGCTCCCCGAAGTGGTGTTGCCGTTGACAACGTCGTTGAAATGCACACCCTTTTTCTGTAGCTTTTTGGGTTTCTTAATCTCCTTCCTTATCACCAGAGGGTGTGTCTGCTCCTCAATACTCGCGATCCAGCTCTTAGTTGTATCGCGATCACAAGTTTCGTCTGTTTTCGTACCGCCTACGTTTTCCAAGGCGACAGCTTGAACCCAAACTCGCGTTTCTCGGCAGGGACTGGAGTGCTCGTGACAGCCGATAGCAACTTCAAACTGGACTCGGTTCTGAGTGTTTGATGAGGGGGTAGACAAGATGTTGACTGCCGCAATATCCGCCGTGTGGCATAGGTGACCAGTACAAGACCACATAAGGGAAAAGGTCTTATATAACGAGTAGGCTGCATGTCTGATTTGACGGCATCGTTCGACACTGTTTAGACTTGTTGCTTTGCGTCGCACTGCGGGGCTTTGGCTAGCTTTATGGATGGGATGCTGGTCTCCTTGCTCGATCTTCAACAGCCAGACAATGTCATCACTCAGAGCCCTGAAGTCGTTTATGTTGGTATCCAAAGTGTTGATAGATTTTTGGATCCCATTCTCTTTCCAGCATAGGCGAAACCTCTTGGCAAGTTCTTTGGAACTCCCGGGTTTCATATCCATTTCCAAGAAAGATTCCAGAACACGGTATATAATAGTCAGGGAATCGCAGAATTGCCTCAGCATGTCCTTCCAGAGACCGAAGCTGCGGCTTAATGCAGGTCTGTCAGCTCGTCGGCCAGCATCATCCTCGCTCAACTGACGACCGAGCTTGCGAAGCTCGTCATCGTTTAACAGCAGGCTTTCTGCTCTAGCCGGGTCTCTCGTAATTGATTCAAGAATGCGCACGACGGCATTTCTGAAGAGCTGTTCTTTCACCCTGATGGTTTGGTCCAGTCTTCGGATTTCGTGAGAGTACTTGCGGAAGGTTTCGACTTTTTCGGAGAGGGTTTGGTAACTCTGGCATAGCTTGAGGGCAATGGGGATGGCTCCGAGTGCTACTCCAGCGGCCTCCATTAGTCCCGTGTATTAGACGCTCCTTAGAACACCTGATATTGCTTTATTTGACCACTGGTATCAAATAATATCGACAGTGTGTCCGCTGAGACAACTTCGTCCGTGAGCTGGAGGAAGATGGATCAATTCATATAGACGTCTGCGGGGTAAGAGCCTGGTCCGAATATGCCCCTGTCTATCAACTCGCCAATCAGCCTTACAGACTCTGGCATCAGAAGCGGGGTCAGGCTGCAATTTCTAGAGCCGAAATATCGTTGGAAGCGGGACTAAAAGGGAAGGACAGGTAGGCATTTGTCAATTCCACATCTCAACCAACGGCCGGGATATAATCCGGTGGACGACGATGTCTTCCCCTCCAGCCTCAGAGGGCTACCCGCGAGGGGCTGGCATAGACATTCAAAGTTGGGTTACTGAGCCGGGCGGTGCACCACCTACTGGTATTATCAGTAGTTTGTTTGAAACTATCCTCGATGCGGGTATTGAGGTTGCGAAGCTAGCCCCAGAGGCTGAGCAATCACGGAGACTCCACGGAGAACTTGAGCGATTCGTCCTTTGGGGGCATGGGGCTTCCATCTCCAGCGGACAGCTAGACGATGTGCTTTCTAGGTCCCGAGACCTACGTCAAACAGTTCTGCCGGCTATCTACGGTCTCGGCAGAGTCTTCGTCGATGACCTACTGCGGGCATATAGAGCCGAGGACGCCCAGCTGCGCTCCCCTTACACTTCCCCAACAATTCGGACACTTCAAAAGCAGTTGGAAACGATTTCATCTATATCAGAAGACGACCGAGCACTAGGTTGGGAAAACCTATCGGATGACGAAAATACTAACGATACAGTATCAGAGGTCATCGATATTATTGAGTTTTATATCAACTGCCTAATGGACATGTCTTCTTTGCTGGACGCAATAGAGGTTGATGAAGACGAAGATCTCGAAACGAGGCTGGAGACGTTCAATGTTGATACTGAGCTAGCTCGTCTCTACTGCCGTCGGATTCGCGACCAGTTCCCCGAGTTACCAAAGTTCCTCGTGGAGCGCCTTGGGAAGGCGAACGACTTACGTACATCCCAGCTCAAATCTCTTCAGCTCCAAGTTCAAATACAACCCACTGACGAGAGGGGAAGGGCTGGAAAGGAAGATCGTTCAATCCAACACAGCGAGAACTTGCTCTCAAATGTCAAGAGGGAGATGACAGTGACCAGCGGCACTTACGCATCCCAAATGTCCGAGTCGGTATTTGATAAGACGAACCCAACATCATATCATCCCGTCCCTATCGCTAAAACGAACCCGGATGGGATTATAGTCCCATGCGATGATGCACAATCGTTTGCTAGCTCCTCATCTTTCGCAACCTCCTCGTCAATCACTAGTAGGCGCTGTTTGCGTCGAGCGCCCCCATTACCGGAAATCCAGCCAGTTCAATGCCCAGCATGCCACAATATCCTCCATGGAGTGGATACTGAAATAGCTTGGAGGTATGTATCCTCTACGTATCTTCCATATATCATCTGACCACTAAAAATAGTCTTTGTTTCCAGGAGGCATATTTTTTGGGACCTCCAGCCTTACATCTGCACTGTAGAATCTTGCCGCTTGGAGCAAACCCTCTTTCGGTCAAGAGAGGAGTGGATCAGGCACGAGATATCTCACACAGAGCCACGCAACGCGGTCTTTTCGTGTATTTTCTGCTCGAAGCAGAGGGACAAAAGAGCATTTAGGGACTCCCAAGCCTACTATAAGCATTTGGGGAGGCACCTATGCCAAGTCTCTCTTGCAGTTCTGCCACAAGATCGGGACGATGATAGTGAACTCGACAGCGGGCAGAGCGCACTGACAGTCGACGTGGACGACTTGCCAAGTGACGCCAGAGAATCGCTAAGCGCATTGCTCAAGGACATGACACTTTTATCGCAGGATTTGAATCGCCACTTTCTGCCACAGAGTAGTCTGCAAGAGACCCTCACAGAAAAACGAGTTTCCCAAACCCTTGCCGAAGCGTTTGCCCAGTCCAAAAGAGAAATCTCGCCTGACCGACAGGCAGAGATTACTCGGAAAGTTTTGCTCCCTACGGAGGTTACAAGACTGAAAACACCGAAACATCTAGCGACGAGAAGACAAATATTCGCCATCCTCGTACTGATCGACGCAGTTGAAACAATCGTTGATTTCATTGACGAAGGTATTTACGACGGCGATCTCCCATTTGACTGGGTTGGGATTGAGTTTGGGAAGAGAGACGACAAGGGCGGGCTACAGCCTATTGGCCTCTTCGCAAGGTGGGAAGCGAGAAAGGTTGAGCTGTTCTTTCACCAGCAGTGGATGGTCCACGTCCCCATTTTCAACATATGCAGGGGGAACGGGGAGTCACCACCGCATTACGAAATTGGCCCGTATGCTATCTTACCTTTCATAAATGTGAAAGTGATTGGTAAACGAGGTTATGGTACTGTCTCCAAGGTGGAAATCGAGAGTAGCCACCACAACCATCCTACTAAGCTGGTAGGTTCCTACCGTCCATGGTCCATATATTTACATTTACTAGTATAATTTATCATTCTAACACTGCACTCAAATACAGGGCAAAAAGCTATATTTTGCTATCAAAAACTATGATGATATGCCTTCATCTCCGAGCAACTTTACCCAGCAAATCTCCCACCTCCACTCATCGACTGGCCACCCACACTTGGTTCAACTTCTCTGGACCTACAATAATGGCCCCAACTACCATCTCGTATTCCCCTGGGCAGATGGAAATTTGAGAGATTTCTGGGAGATACATAATATGCCTATACCGGATCAAGCTGGTGAAAATCACCACCGCCGTGCTGCGGTATGGTTTGCCCAACAGTGCCTAGGTATTGCTCAAGGTCTCCACGTAATTCACAAGCGTGGGCATGATAGTGTCGGGGATATTAAGGGAAAAGAAGGGCCTGGCTGGCATGGCGACTTGAGCCTAGACAACATTCTTTGGTTCCGCGATTTCGATAGCCGAGCCCGGGGTTACAGCCTTGGGGCGTTGAAAATCTCTTTGAGCATGACGACGTCCGGATCCAATTCCGTCTTTCCAAACGACCCGTATAGACCCCCAGAATGCAATATCGACATGTACCGATCAATTTTCACGGCTTGCGACATTTGGGCCCTAGCATGCATCCTGCTAGACTTTGTGACGTGGTTCCTTGAAGGCGGCCAGGGGATTGAAAAGTTCAAATCCGCGATATTGGCAGACGCTGATAATTATTTCGTGAAATCAGTATTTTTCTCTTACGTGGAGGTCTGTGATGAGCACGGCACCCCCAAGACCTTTGCGAGGGTCAAGGGGTCTGTTGTTAATGTAAGCAATGAAGCAACATACTCTCATCATGGATAGTCAGGCTAGGCGTGCTAACTATGATGACAGCAATTTGCAAGGCTCTACAATCACCCGGGGGGCTCTGAATTTACGCGAGACTTGTTGGGATTTGTGAGATTAAGGCTGCTTCATCCGGACCCTAATCTACGAGCCAGTTGTCCTGAGATCGTTTCCAAATTCGAAACGCTCTACAAATCTTGTGAGGAGAATCGAAATTACTGTCTTGGACGGCAGACCATGCCTCCACAGAATGAAGACAGAGTGCGCGAGATTCTGATTCCCAAGCAGGTGGAGTTAAATCAGGAGGAGAGAGAGAGGCTGCAAGGATACATGCATACGCTCCCAGGGCTAGACGAAAAATACCTGATCGACCCCAGCACCCACGGCGACGACAGCATTCCATCATCGGGAACCAAGATAGAAAAGAAGAGGTTTTGGAAGAGCTTGGCATGGAGAAGGAGATAACGCACACTACGTTGACGGTTCGGGTCTACAGAGTCTCGGCTTGGATGGTGCCACCCCACCCAGGGTATACCTACAAGTGCCGCAGAACATGGGGCTCAGGCTCAGAACGGCACGCCAGATTATGGAAGCGCAGAATTCAATGTTTACCCATAGAAAGCATTCCGAACGTGCTCTAAGATGATTATAAACAATAAAACTCCCCGAATTTATTAATCCCTCTTCTACGCTCGAGCCGTATGCTATAACTCGAATATAACGGGGTGTGATTTCTTGGATTCTTTTTCTATTGTATTTAACTACTTACAATCTTCGAAAGGAATCGAAAATTCAATCGCCGGGGGGTTTGTGAGCTTCCGGGGATGGGGAGTCCGCCTTTACTTGTTGGACCAGAGGCCCTGGAGGTTTCCTTCTGTGTCGACAAAGTGGGCAAAATAGCCCATTCCTTCCGCGGCGATTTTGGTCTTTGGTCTGATGGTTTTCCGAGGACATGGTTAGCGAATTGAACTAAATTTTTTTTTCCTCTCTCTACTTTTGTTTTTGGTGAGGTGACGGGATTGATCGATTGGAATGTGAGTCCATGATTGCCATGTCGTGTACTTCGTCCTTCCGTGTCCGGGCCCGTGTCCAGCGCCGAGCTTCCGGATGAGGACCCCGCACTCGGCCCCATCTACCGAGGAAAAGAGGCACACTGAAAGAAAAAAAGAGACGAAAAAGCAAGGAGAAAGTAAAGACAGGAAAAGGGAGGGGGAGAAAAAATAGAGAAGAAAATAAAAACTCACACATCCACCCTCCCCCCATTCTTAACAACCGCATCCAAAACCTCCTCAATACTCTCCACCGAAAAAGAAGTCATAACAGACCGATGCCTCACCTTCCCCCCACCAACCTCAGAAGACTCTGACTCCTCGCGCCACTTCGGAACCGACACGTCGGGAGCAGACACCTCGACGAAGGCGCCGTTGACGGCCGGGTGGGAGAAGATGAGGAGGGAGGAGGTGCCCGGGATCTGGGAGGCTGGGATGGTTTGGGAGGGATCGGAGGACCAGCCGAGGACGGAGGCGTAGAAGGCGGAGGCGCGAGGGAGGGAGGTGGCGGGGATTTCGAGCCAGCAAATGCGGCTGTGGGTGATTTTGCAGTCGGGCTGGGAATTGAATAGTGGTTAGTTTGAAGGGATTTCAAGGGCGGTGGGAGGGGGAGGGGGATGTGGAAGGGAGACATGCGTTATGCTCAGGCATGGTTGGTTTGAGTTGATGTTTGTTAATATGTGAGGGTGTGAGTTTGGACTTGTCGGCCGTGTTCAAGTTGAAAGATGATGGAATTCAAGTTGAAGGATCAAATGGAATATAGTCATCTTCTTATACTTTTTAATTCTAGGTGAAGATCTGAAGACGGGGTTTTTCTTTTTGAAAGCCCTCTGAAGGCAAATCCGAATCTATTTTCTCGATTCCTCATCATTTCGGGCAAACCACTCCCCGATGCATCATATCCAAAGCACAAACAAGCAAGGGACTGGGAGGAATGAAGAATCGCTGCACAGGATTACGTTGAAATGCTGTGCGAGGATGTGAATCTTGGTGATCGTCATGGCTCTCACAGATTCGGGGTTGTGGCGTTTGGCGTCGGGAAGGATTAGTGATCTGGAGCTGGGCGAGAGATCTGCCTGTGGCTGAGGGTGATGCCCAAAGGTGGGAGATGGAAGGCCATAAGGGATTTGAGCCGCTGAAGCGATTTATCAAATAGTTAGATCGATCGATCAAAATATAGATCTTTACGTGGAATGTTAAACATTAATTTGACAATGTGAACGAAACGAAGTGTAGCGTGGACAAGGCGATAACACTGATTCCGTCGTTGGCAGTTGCGTCCAATCACTATAGCAGAGAGTGGCTTGATACTTGATATCTCGTCTCGTTCTTGACCCGTTCTCTATCTTAACATCACGATGCTTCAAATCGTAGCCGTTCCCTCTCCGTACCGACAATCGGAAACCCACTCTCACGTACGCTACTCTGTGATCTTCCGTAGGCTCGGCCACCCTAGTGTCGATGATGGATTAATGGCAACGAGGGGCAAATGAGTGGATGCCAGGCCATGCTGACCCAATGTCCTGCACTATTTTCTGGATGATGATCACCTACCACCCCACCTCGGGCGACTACAGTCAGGAATGGAAGGGATGTTCGCATCTCGGAATCTGTAAAGCGACATTGAAATAAAGGACCCGAGACTCTATCGCCACGGCGTTTGGCTTTTCTTCCCCACGTGGTTAGTAAATGTGACCGTTGCAATTGTCTCGAGTGAAGCCACGCTTAAGGTTTGAAGCTTGCAATTAGCAGTTTATTGGAGGAGCCTTGATTATCCGTACTTGTAGGTCAAGGAGAAGATGCGAAGATGCCCTCGCTGCTCTCAACTTTGTCTTGTTTCCTGGACAGAGGCTGTATGAAGTTTTTGTCTTCCATCCCCCGTCACCGTCAATTCTTCCCAAAATCCCAACCCTCGGTCGGCAGCGCCTGCTCCAAGTGGATTGAGCGGAATTCTGTCGGGGCGGGGACGACCCATGTGATTGATGACGTCTTGGCAGGTCATTGAATATTATTGTGCATTGTGTTGGGAACAAACAAGTACAAAGTACGATGTACTCGCGTATTATCTGTCCGCCCCTTGCAAGTTGTGACCAGAATGGGCGGGAAGTGGGAAGTGACCGGTCGAGGCAACTTCTCAACTCCTGAAGCCCTGGAAACCTTGCGCATCGCGATTGGCGGGAGCCAGTGGGCAGGAAAGATACATCACATAATTCCTTGTTCATTCAATTCCATTCATCAAAACTTTGACAGGCTGCCGCTGCGGATGCACCTTCCTCCTCGTCACACTGCAAGAGCGTAAAACCAGCAGGAGCGGCCGCCGCAAAAGGCGCAAAAAGCAACATGTGAGGTAACATGTGAGGATTTACTGTAACAGGCAGGAACTGCCAGCCTGGTCCTTGGACGAAACAAAATACGACATTGAACAATAGAAAAAATAAAAAGACAAGAAAACATCTACATCGTCATTCATTTCCAGATTATTGTGAGCCGTCCAAGAAAATTGTGTGTGCTACAAGGCCGCTCCAATTATGACCCGACCCGTTCCGTCAACACACCATCCGGGTTTCGTGGGGTTTTTTTAAAGGTTGGCTCAAGATCTCGTCAAGTACAAGGTACGAAAGTCGCCCTCTCGCCTTCTCGGTGCGTGCTGCCCGATCACCAATCGCCGTCAATGATCAAACCCCGCCACACTTTGTTTTCTCAAGGAGGACGCCGAATTGAGTCTGCTTCCCGACGTGGCTGTGTCAATATCTCCGACGAAGTTACGGACGACGAAGTAACGGACGACAAGGTGGGCTTGAACGACGTGAGTACGAATGTCAAAATTAAGCATGGAAAAGTCGGAAAAGAACTCCGGACGACGTCACCACTTGTCAAAACCGGGCGCCCTGGGAACTTACTCCTTGGTACTAACCGGGCATCCTCTTGTTCTCTTTTGGACATGACGGACATGGCATCAAGCCTGGCTTGGCAGTCGAAAATTAAATTCAATTCAGTTCCGACGGTTCCTGTTCCCCGCGGAACTACTTGACTAACAGACAATCAACTAGGGCCACTCTAGTCGATCGGAACTCGAACGAACTGCTTTTGACGCTTGCGAGATTATTCGCATCGGCCGGATGGGCGATCATCGAGTCGATCGGCTGCTAAATCAAAGCACCCGCGCCAATACCGACTCCTAGACCGAATCGACGAACCCGGGGCTGCTGAATTTCACCTTTTCACCCCTCTGCATCATCTGTTTTTCTATGTGTCTTCGGTTTCTCGTATCCTGTTGGCCGGCCCAAGAGACCTGACGGACCAGCCGTTGCTATTAGTTGTTCATACATGTTCCCGCGTATTTGAGATGCACGCGCCGTAACCCTGACGTTTGGTCCTATGCCTGCCGCCCTGCTCCTGCCAGCTGTTCTGCGTGGGCGAGCTTATCGTCCAAGCCAATTATCGTCTACCTTTTTCTTGACGCCTGCATTAATCCTTTTCTTGAAAACCTTTTCGCTTTATCTCCCCGCACTGAGCTGCACACTGCACACTAACTAAGCCGTAGAGCCAAGAGCGAGGGGACGAGAGGGAAAACGAGGGGAAGAAAAAGAAAGACCTCGACCTTGGCTGGGGAGGTTGGTCAGGCGGGCGGGGGCTTATATTCCAATGAACCGGGTTCTCGATCCGTGACGTCGGTTTTTATGACGTGGGAGCCGAAGAGGCGAGTCGCTCGCTTATCCGAGCCTCGACCGCCTTTTTTTCCAACTTTTTTTTTTCCTTGTTCCTATTTCCTCTTTTCAGTTCCAGAGGCTCGCTCTACCGCCCAGAGCACAGATATCCCCGCTCCGCCTGTCACTGTGCGTCCTTGGGGCTAGTCCTAGCCGCCCTCAACCCCATCGAGCTATCTTTAGTTTCTCTCTCTGCCGCTTGGTTCGGGTGGAGAAGAATGGCGCTTCGTCCTCCAGAAAAAGGCTCATGACCTTTATATGCCGAGCCCACAAAGTAGTTTACCGATTGCCCGGCGACTGCACCGCACTGCACTACCGCCCTCCATTCACCTTCCCTCACAAATGCGTTTACCCCGGGCCTCAATCCTTAACCAAAACCTAGTTTGGCTTTCATTGCCTTCTTCTGACGTCCATCACACATTGATCTGTTCATCCGTCAGTGATCTTTCTCTACCGAAAGGCGGAACGAGAACGAGAACAAGAACTGCAACAGTAACCCATCCCAAGGATTCGGTGGCGGGTCTGCCATTCAGCCAGCCAGCCCTGCCCAACGAAACCAGACTCAACCCAGCACAACGCAACACCGCATCCACGTCCACCGAAGCGGTAATTCGTCACATCCTGGCCCTTTTATTGCTCGATTTTCTCATTTCCTTTTCTACCTTGCACATTGATTAGGTCCCAGCCCGACCCTGAGCCCTGAACGCCAGCATTGATATTGACGGGACACTGACGAGTCCCTGCTGGCCGTTTGTTGGTCTGGTTTACACGTTTTTTATGTTGCAATACAAATTTACAGTCCTCGTTATTATTCGCGCATTGACCCACAAGATCCATATTTCACCCGTCCTTTGATATCACATCCTAGCCTCACGGATTTTTTCTATAATTTTTTTTTTTCCCCTTCACTTTTGGTCCTCTTCCTTCTGCTAGGATTTGTCCTTTCCTCACTTCTCTCGACGAACGGCGTCTGGAATCGGCAACACAAGACATTCGTTTCCAGGTCCCTCAACCTGAAGACACACAGGGCGTTCCCTTCTCCCCATCTTGGCATCCCATTTTTGTCAGTCAAAGCCGGACGTCGAGAAAAGGTGTGTTTTCGGCAGTGTCTCGGATGCCGGCGACACAACTCGACTCGAACATTTCCTTTTCTTTTTTATTTTCTCTTCGCTCCGGAAACAACATCAATAGACGAAAATAAGCCTCCTCTAACATCAAACTTGCTTTGAGCTTCGACTTGGTTCATAAATGTCCAAAATTGTCACCGACGACTTGTACTGGGACTTTATTTGCAATTCCATCGAGCCCTCGTGAGTTGTGGCTGTATTCCTCGAGCGGCATTTTATATATTCACATTGGTTTGCTGGATATTCGCCATTTCAACCCGACGAACAACCCCATGGTCCGGCCTTCCGTCTTGACACGCCATAGAGGCTAGCCCTCCTGCAGGACGCACATCATCACATCCACAGATCCCGCTCTCTCCACCGACAGAAATCCGGCAACTTTTTTTCCCTTTTGGAGAGGCGTAAAGCGGCAATGCAATGGCAGTGGCAGTGGCAGCGTTCGACCTTCGCACATCTCACATTCCCACACCCGACACTTCACCATTGTGGGTACCCTTCGACTCGCCGCCATTTCCATTATCCCCCTCTAAACTGCTGCTCTTTCTCCCTGCCTCTTAAGCAGAGCGAGCCCGCCGCACCAACCTAACCGAGTCGTGAGACCTCGATATGTCTACGTCCCTAGCTTCGGGGAACGCAGGCATAGAGGATCGCGGCCCTGCCGTCTTTGCCGTCACCACAACCACCTTGGCGCTTGCCACAACTTTTGTCACCGCGAGGCTCATCTGCCGCAAATTTATTGTGAAAAATATTAGCTGGGACGACCGCATCATCGTCCTCGCCTGGTTCATCGCCTTTGGGCTTTCATTTACTATTAATTTCGCCTCCCGGAAGGGGCTTGGGCGCCATGATGCGGATATCCACGAGAAGGACTGGGGCGCGTTACGCCGCAGCGAATATGTATTTTCCGTGCTCTATGTATGCAACCCCTTTGTGCTGGGAGTTTTTCCTTCTTTTTTTTTTTTTTGGTTCCTTTGTCCCTTTTTTGGGAAAATTTCCCTCTGCATTTACTTTGTTTTCCCGCTCTCGGGGGAGCACGGGCACGCGACATGGGATGTTGGACTAACAACTGCTTTCGTTATAGAATCCCGCCTTGATGGCAACCAAAACTAGCATCCTCATCTTCTACCTCCGCATTGCGAGAGACACCCAAAAAGTACTTCGCCTAGCGTCATGGGTCACGCTTGGCATCGTCAACCTTGCCGGCACCGTCTTGACGTTGATGAACATTTTCCAATGTCGACCCATCCACGCGGCTTGGACCGGATGGGACAAATCGGGCATATGCATCCCGATTCTCACCGAGTTTATCTGCGCGTCGCCAGTTAATATTGTTACCGATCTCGCGATTCTCGCACTGCCGATTCCGGTGCTCACGGGCATGAACCTGCCGCCGCGGCAAAAGACCATTCTCGTCATTACATTCGGACTCGGTATCTTCGTTACGATCGTCGATGTCGTACGCATCTACTATCTCCAGCAGGCCATCGGTACCGTGCCGACCTCGATCAGCAACGACCCTGACTCTAAGCTGGGCCAGGAGGAATTCGCCTTTAATGCATCGCTGTCGCTGATGTGGAGTGCAGTCGAGGTCAATGTGGGAATGACTTGCGCTTGCATTCCCACTCTAAAACCTTTGATTATCAAGATTTTGCCCGCCATGATTATGGACCCTAAGAGAGCAGGGAATGAGTCCAAGGAGAGGAATTCGATGATGGTGGTGGCCAATGGGCGGAGATCGTACGTGGGTCCAGGCGCTTCGCCGCTGATCGACGACCCGCACCACCGGCAGCCTTCTCCACTGAGTCCGCCGGGAGAGGCGAGGACGTGGGACTCTCCGAGAATGCGGATGGTCGATTATAATCGGCGGTCCGGAATGTTAGACGCGCCGCCGGCCCTTGCCGAACTCGGGTCTCCCACATCTATAGATGATCATCGACGCACGACGCTCGCGACTCTTTCAGCTACTTCAGCATCGGGGACGTCGAGACGAGAGAGTGCCATCTACTTTGGTTTTGTCAACATGGCGAAGCCAAAGAGCATGCTGCGGTGCTCCGTCTCGGAGTCCTGGAAGTACTGCACAGCAGTGACGATACTCTTCTTGCTTTGGGGCATGTCGTATGGGTTCCTCAGCACGTTAAACAATGCAGTCTTCATCATAGCCGGCATGTCGCAGGCGCAATCGCTCGGGCTCACCAGCGCGTATTTTGGAGGAGGGTATTTCTTCGGACCTTTGCTGGTCGGCGAATGGATTCTGCGACGAGACGAGCACCACCGGACACCGAGCAAAAGGCGTAAAGGCAAAGAGGGGATCGGCGGCTTCAAAGTGACATTTATGGTGGGACTCTGCTTTTACGGTGTGGGAACCATCATCTTTTGGCCATCGGCGGTGACCAAGTCCTTTGGTGGCTTTATGCTCAGCCACTTTGTCGTCGGGTTCGGACTATCGATCCTCGAGACGGGGGCCAATGCCTTCCTCATCCTCTGCGGACCGCACGAGTACGCCGACTTGCGGCTGATGTTGGCGCAGGGGATTCAGGGCATCGGGAGCGTGCTGGCGGTGGTGCTCGCACAAAAGGTGTTTTTCGCGTCGCTGGAGCCTGACACCGGAGCCAAATCGATGACACTGATCAACGTTCAGTGGACATACTTGGCCATCACACTCGCTTGCGTGATTCTCGCCCTCTTCTTTTATTACATGCCGCTGCCGGAAGTGAGCGACAGTGAACTCGACCGGGCGTCGAAGCGGCTGCCGGTGGACCCTCAGAAACGAAGCATCGGCGGTCTGCAACTGCGCACGTGGACGCTTGTCCTCGCGGTGGTGGGCTTGTGGACATACATGGCGGCGCAGGAAGGGGCGAGCAGCTTCTTTCGACAACTGCTCGCGTCGGTGCTACCGCCGGACAGCAAGGGCTCCTCAACCGCGGACCTGGGGGACCTGACGGACGACCGAGGCTTAACTGACGATAAGCTACCGGGGCTCGTAATGTCTATTCCGGACTATCTACTCATCGCACAGTCCGGGTTCGCATTCGCGCGGTTCATCCTGGCGTTTATCCTGTACAAGGGCCTGTCGAACCCTCGCGTGCCGCGCCCGCGCACGCTCCTGGCGATTTGCGTATCGCTATCAGCGATATTCGCGCTGCTGATGATCGTCGTAAGGCCGAAGAACCCGAACCACGCGGCGATTCCCGTGATCCTCCTGTACTTTACCGAGGGCCCCTGCTGGCCGCTCATATTCTCGCTGGGCCTGCGGGGTCAGGGCCGCAGGACGAAGCGGGCGGCGGCGTTCATCACGATGGGCGGGTCCGGGCCGGCGTTTTTCCCGTTCGTCATGTACGCCATCATCAAGCGGTCGAACTCGGTGCAACTGGCGTACGTGGTGGTTGCGTTGCTGCAGTTCTTGACGGGGGTGTACCCGCTTTTCCTAATGCTGGTGCGGGATGCGCGGGCTATGGTGGATCCGGTGGTGGGCGGGGACGATATGGATGATGGGGACGATGAGCGTGGCAGTGGTGGTAGTCGGGGAAGTGGTGGAAGCCGTGGTAGTGGGGGTGGTAACCGCAATTCTAACGACGAAGAGGAGGGCGAGAACAGCAACGGAGACAACAACGCGAACGACAACAATAATAACAACAAGAACAACACCAATAACAGCCGCGGCGAAGACGAAGAGAGGGCCGTATCGAGACAACTCCAGGAGGGCAGGAGAAGCAAGAGCCGGCAGAGCGTGATGTGGGCGCCCGGGGACATGGTGGCGGAGTATTTGAGGAGGCTACCGGAGGGGTTCCGGAAGGGGTCGGTGGCGACGACGGCGGATTCGACGACTACGGCGGGGTCGTCTTCGCCTAAGGAGAAGGAGAAGGAGAAGGAGAAGGAGGGAGGGAGGAATGCGCCGGTTGTTTATTAGAGGTGGGGGACGGTTTGGGAGACTTTTACAGAGATACGAATGGTACGCAAACGAGAATGGGGTTTGTTGTTGTCTGGGATGGCTTGGGATGGTAGGGGAAAAGGTTTTAACTGGGAAGAGAGAGCATGTGCGAGAGGCAACATTTGAGCATTGAGCATTTGGGCGTCTTGGGAGTACGATTTTGATTTTCTGGATCTTGGGTTTCACCTGGCTGGTGGTGTGGCTGCTGAGCTACCAAAACTACGACACGATGTATGACTGATGATGAGCCTTGCCCTTGTATTGGGGATGAAGAGAAGCGAATATTTGGTAGGAGTCGCGATACTAATAATACCGGTGCTGATTTATTTCGGCGGCGGGCGCCTGATTCTGTTTTTTTCCAATTTTTTTTTGTTCTTTTCTTTCTTTTTCTCCCCTTGACGGTATTTCCGTTGTTTGGGAACTGATGAGATGATGAGTGTGGGATTAATTTTTATCCTGTACTTTTGTGTATCCTTTCATTTTCAGGAAATATTCCCTTTCCTTCTCGTTTGAAGATCATTCCGTTTTACGTCCATCTTCATTTTCTATTATTTTATTTTATTTTTAGAAAAGACCTCACCGGCCTTTGTGTGACTCGGATGCTCTTCGGAAGGGGTTATTGAATGTTGGTCAAGACCGGGATTGAGGAGGATCGGGATCTTGCATGTTGGGGGCTGCATGTATGTGTATGGGCGGGTGCTTTCGTACTTGGTCGTACGAATTAGGTAGAGTTGAGAGATTTTTGTGCTTCTCTTCTCTCCTCATGGGCATGGGTACAATAATTCGGATGATATTGGTTATTGATGGGTTGGCTCGGGAAATGAGTCCTGGTTTCTGGGTCTTCGACTTTTACTTCGCACTGACGTTTGGGGGCAAACCCTAGAAGGGGTACTGAAGTATTGCCTGGTTGAGACGTGACATGGAGAAGAAGAAAGGCTAGATATATCTAAGTTTGTACTTCGTACATCTCGACTCGTTCCTCGAAAGCTTGCAGCTCACTGTCGCCGCCATGAACATCCACGAACTCAAGAGAATGAATCGGAAAGACAGCAGAGAGCACAACGTCTCATCACATCACATCGGATCACATCACCCTTGATCGAGATGCGACGCAGCCGGTCTGCTTCCCCCACTTCTTCCGGAGGAGGGTGTCGAACTGTACTTGTGTTATTATCTCGTATGCTTCGAAGACTAGAAGCTTTGATTTTATTTTTGATTTAACTTTTGATTTTTATTTTATTTTGTTTTGTTTTTCTGTTAATGGGATCCATGTAGGGATGTTCAATTTCTCGTGGTTGGTAGCCTTGGCGCGAAGCCCGGCCGGAGGAAAACATTCCCCCGCCGCCGTGCACCCTCCATGTCTTCGAAGAAAGGGTTCTTTTGCCTCGTCCATCTCGAACGAAGTACTTCTCTAGTTCATGGTGGTCTCCAGTCTTGTAATGAAACCCAAGACATGAGAGACACACATGTAAAAAAAGACACTTTTGGGGAGCTGGGAAATGGGAGTCCCACAGCCCGGAGATTAGACTGTTCTACTTCGTATATTTTTCATTGTTGATAGATAGAACTGGCTCTCAGAGGTACGGAGCTTACACCTCATTAGAGCTATTTATTGAATTTGACAGCACTTTGTAGCAAAAAGACTGGGAAGAGAGAAGAGAAAAGAGAGAGAATCGATCTTGGACATGTGGGCTTTGCCCCTGGTCAACATCATCTCCACCTCGCCGTCTTCGTCCACCCATGTCTCTCCACTCCCTGCACCTCACAGATTTGTTCCAGAAGCAAAAGGGGAATCCCTGAGAGCATCGGAGGAACTCAACGCGATTTTTGCACCTTTGCCTGCAAAAAAAACCAAGATGGCACCCCCTTCCCGCGGTTGTCCATGCGCGCCCTACTCCATCTTGAGTTTAGTCCTTGAGCTTGACCCACCACCACCACCACCCCCGTTCTGTGAAGCCCCTCCTGGAGTGGGCATGGAACATGTGGGAGAGACATGGTGAAAGGGATGGGAAAAGGAAAGTTTAAAGTTGGGTTTTTATGGGGGGTCCTGCCCTCTGTTTTATGATTCGATTTTTTTTCTTTTCTTTTTTTTTTTTTCTTTTCTTTTTTTTTTTTTTGGCTTCTTTTTTTTATGAGGCAAGGTGTCTTGATGTCTCGCAGTGACAGTGGTGTTTTACGTTCTTTTTTTATTTCCTTTTTGTTCATCTGAGCTGAGGGGCGAAGGTTTTTGTATTAAAGGCGCGATTTATGCCTGCGGTGCTGCGGATGTAAGAGGAGCTCGGCGATCTTCGTGATATCCCTCACTTCGAAGCTTTAAGACGCGCCGATAGAAGTGCCGAAAAAAGAAACCGAAAGAAAAAGACAATAGGAAACAAGCGCTAGAAAGCGACAAGAAACAATGGGCATCGCGACCCTTCCGACGGTGGTGGCCGTCGGAGGCGCCTTTGTGGCCTACGCGACGTATTCGGCCATCGTGAGTCTACGGACCAACATCGAAGCCGCCAAGAGGAGTGGCTTGCCTTACATCATATCCCGTGTGTCCTCCTTATCTTCTTCTTCGCGATCCTCAGTCTTGCTACTCCTCCACAGTGTTTCGGAGCTGACTTTCTCTCAGCCCTCTCGCCGATATGGCTGCCGGCGCAAATCACTCACAAACTCTGGATGCCCATCGTCCGAACCTGTTTCCCCAAATCATGGTGGGAAAACTGGATAATGTGAGTCTCTCTCCTTCTCCCCTTCCCCCCTCTCTCCCTCGACAGTAGCAAGAGCTAAATCCCTTGCAGCTTCCTAACCCAAGACTGGTCCTACATCCACAACCACGCCATCTTCGCCCTCTACGGCCCAGCCTTCTTCGTTGTATCCCCCTACTCCACCATGCTCCTCACCTCCTCCGCCGAACTCATCCGCCAAATCACCCACCGCCGCGAACATTTCCCCAAATTCGTCGAAACCTACGAGATCCTCACCCAATTCGGCGACAACACGCTTACGACAGAGGGTGCGCTGTGGCGAGTGCACCGGCGCGCGACGGCGGCGAGCTTCAATGAGCGGAACGCGGCGTTGGTGTTTGCCGTTGCTATTGAGCAGACGCAGGGGTTGGTGGAGAAGTGGATGGCGGATCAGGCGGGTGAAAGGGAATCGAGGCCTGTGGAGACGATTGATAGTGATACGATGAGGTTGGCGTTGAATATCATTGGCTATGTGGGCTTCGGGTTGAGGTTGTTGTGGCCGGGCCAGAGGTTGCCGGAGGGGGTGGATGGGGAGAGGTTGGAGAAGTATTCGGGGTTGGAGCCCGTTGGGAGGCATAGCATGAGTTTTGTGGAGACGATTGCGGTTGTTTTGGAGAGGATTTTGTTGCTGCTTGTTGTGCCCGAGGGGATTTTGAGTAGGTTTCTCTGCTTTTTCTTTGGAAGGGCCCTTTCTTTGTTTGGACTTGTGTGAAACTGACATGAGTCGTTCAGGATATCTCCCATTCAAACAGGCCAAGGAAGCCGCCGAAGCCTACCAGAACTACGTTCAATACATGGAGGAACTCCTCGAGGAGAAGCTCCAAGACATGCGCAAAGGCTCCTCCGACACCGAAGAACCGGGCATGGACATCATGGGCCAACTCGTGCGATCAACCTACGGCGACGATGTCAAGAAAATATCACCCATAAACGGGACAAACGGCACGATGCTACTTAACGGCAACAAACCGAACGACGTCGAAAAGACCGGCAAACTAAACAAATCCGACATCCTCGGCAACGCCTTCATCATGCTCGTAGCAGGCCACGAAACCACCGCCAACGCCCTGCACTTCACCTTTATCGAACTAGCGACGAACCCCTCCGCACAGCGCGCCCTACAGCGCGACGTCGACGCTCTGCTGGGTCGTGACACGGATCCGCGGACGTGGAGTTACGAAGCGAGCGTGGGACCCTTGCTGGCGAGCATGGTGGGCGCGTGCATGAATGAGACGCTGAGGAAGTGGCCCTCTGTAGTGGAGGTGCCGAAGAAGGTGGCGGGCGGCGGGGACCAGGTTGTTAGTTTGGATGGGAGGAGCGTGGTGTTACCGGAGGGGGCGGCGATTAGTCTCGTGGCTGTGGCGGCGCATCGGAATCCGAGGTATTGGCCTACGAGGAGGAGTAGAGTTACGGGAAAGGAGACGGATTTGGATGATTATGTTCCGGAGAGGTGGTTTCGGAAGTGTGCGGGCGGTGAGGAGGAAGAAAAAGAAGGGAAACTGGAAACATCGACGACACCATCCAGTGCTACTACGGAATCCTACGAAGAAGGAGAGAACGAAGAGGACTTTGGGGGCTACAAAGGTCCCGATACGAGCGGAGAACTCTTCAGGCCCGAACGAGGCGCATACATCCCATTTTCCGACGGCGCGAGGTCTTGTCTCGGGAGACGCATCGCGCAGGTGGAGATCGTGGCGGCTCTGGCGGTCATTTTCCAGAAGTACAGTCTCGAGCTGGCCGTGGACGATTTCGTGGAAAAGATGAGCGACGTTGAGGAGATGGGAAGGGAGGAGAGGGAGAGGGTGTATAGGCTTGCGCAGGAGCGGTGTAGGAAGAGGATGAGCGAGGCGACGAGTGTTTTGACGTTGAAGATGCAGCCGGGGGAGGATGTGCCTGTGAGGCTGGTGAGGAGGGGTGAGGAGAAGTTTGTTAGTTGGATTGAGTGATGAGACTTGGCTTCGTCTTGTATAAGAGCTACGGCATTATTACGATTTGATCTGCGATTTTTTTTTTTTTTTTTTTTTTTTTTTTTTTTTGTATGATACCTGGGATGGGAGGATATGGGCATCGAGACTGGTTTCGAAATACAGCTAATACTGGATCCTGGACTACAAGGCTACGAGAAAAAAGTGAGGAGATGAGGACCAGGGCGTTTCTAAGCGGGATTCAATATCCGCGCTTCATCTGCCGGGCTTGCTGACCGAAGGACGGATTACCAAGAAAGGCAAACGGCAAAGGACAAAGGACTCCCGGAGTCCAGAGTTTTTCGCGTTTTTGGACACGCGACGAGAGAAGGAGAGAATGGGCGCAGATGATTGGTTGGCGATGGCGGAGACTGGAGATTAGGATTGCCTGTCGCAGTGGGTAGTGGGGAGTTTGGAAGGGCGGATGTGGGTGTCGTGATGTTGTTTGGCGGGTTGGGAAAGTAAACAATGGAATTTGGAGCAGGCGACCTTGTTGGGGACCAGCTCGACTATGACACTCATTCTCGTTGAAAGATGAGGTTCATGATGATGATGCGGTTCAATGGAGAGAGCACGAAGGCGAAGGGAAGCTCCTGCCACTGGTTGTTACCGAAGTGGGGGAGAAATTTTGGATTATGTCATTCATGGAGGAGAGTCGGCGTCGCGTCACTATCTCGTGATATCACCCATTGAGAAGGAGCTTCGATGAGCCAGGAAGAAAATTGACCCAAGAAGGAGAATGCTCAAAAACAATACAGAAAGAAATCGTCGGGGGCGGGAGCGAGAAATGGGAGGGAAAACTGCGAAGCATGAATGAAGCTGGCCTCTCTCAGTCGTTGTCCGGACAGAAAGAGGAAATCAAAACAAAACATAACAACATCCAGCATAATACTTCGTAATTTGTGCAGCTATTAATGCCCACTGAGGTATCAACGTACGAAGTAGATATACTCGAATCCCCCCTCAATGCCCCCACCCGATGTATCGAAATTGCGGTGCGTGAATTGTAAATGGATGTACATAGATGTAGAAGTACAAGGACTTCATCCTCTTCAAGTCGAGCTCTTCTCTTGACTCCCACCGCTCGGCTGCCACTTGCCTCCACCCGATCGATGTCATTGCTCATGGATGCGGGCAGGTACCACATAATGAAGTACCTGTACACGTTTCAGCTACTTGTCTCGTCCCTCTTCCAAGGTTCAAGCCCAAATCTCCCTTGTTCCTTTTCCAACGTCGCCCGCTGGTCTCGGTGATGCGTTGTGTTGCTCCTCATTGCTCTTCGTTGCTCCTCATTGCTCTTCGTTGCTCCCCTTTGGCCAGGCTCTGACACCACTCCTCCCACTACTACCACCACCACCAGCCACCGACTTTATTATGCTTGCCGCCCCTCAACCCAAGACAATTGAACATTGTCTGTAACCAAGCCTCCCCCCATCAAATACACTGCATTTGATCAATCGGACTGACCATCCTCTGGCCCAAGCAAAAACATCCATCACCAAGCTTCACTGTTCAGAACACGGGAAATCCCCATATACCGCTGTTTCTCAAGCTTCATAAGCCTCTTGCCTGTCCACTTCCCTAGTCTAGCTCACCCCAAGCTTCCCACCTCACCTTTTTGCGTGTTATTTCTGTCGCATCAACAGCCACGACGCGACTCACTTTATTCGCCCAACCTGCAATACATCTTTTTCATTCTACAAACAAACAATGTCGGGCTCAAATAGCTGGCTGCGGGCGCAACGAAAGAGTGACCTCGTCGAGGTTGCCGATAATGTCGGCCTCACAAAGTAAGTTGCTCGCGCTTTTTTCTCATCTCCTTCGTTCCTTCCATTGTTTTCTTTTTCGGCTTCGGGAAATCTTCGCACCGTGTTCGCAGTTTTTGGAATGATGATGATGACGCTATTGCGCGCCTGCCCCGCGATATGCGACGAGTGGTCTGGGACAGCTGGACGCTTCCTAGGTTGCGGTTGCCATGCTGTGTGGGCGCGTTCGCGTGCGACGGGCTCTGCGCTCCGGACCGATTTTCCTTGCGCGAGCGGATTCTTGTCGCGTCGCCCGTCGACCGACAACAACAGAATGGTTTGCTAACAAGCTCTCGCGCACAGCTACGAGGGTCTGAAGAAGGCCGAGCTCGAGATCGCGCTCGACCAATATCTCTCCCAGAACTCTTCTACCTTCTCTTCCGACCCCAGGGTCGCCGGCTTCTACAACAGCCAGGCTAAGACTCGCTCCTCGCCCATCAAGAAGGAGATTGTATCGGAGGAGCCGGAGAAGCCGCTCAGAGCGACGAAGCGCCGGGTTACCAAGGCTCCCGAGGACTTTTCTACCGAGTAAGTTTCCGAATCCCTTCCTTTTTGGGCTTGCGCCTCTGCGATATCATCCATCACGGAGGAAAATGAAGGAGAGACGCGTCTTCTAACTCTTCGCGCTCAGTGACGACTCGCGCGCCGTTGTCGCTACCTCCAACGCCGTCCTCCGCACCCCCCGCGTTGCCTCACTTGCGAGCCGCATCCCCCTCCCCGCCTCGCCCGCCGACGTTGCCCAGGCTGTCGACCGTAGCACCGTTGCTGTGCGCCAGCGCGTCGCTTCCATCTACCAGGACTCGGGCGTAAACGAAGCCGCCCACGCCACGCGCGAGTCGCTGTCTACCGTCACCTCCATTCTCTTCACCGTCGCCGCTTTTGAGTTGTACTTTTTGCGCCGCGAGGTTCTCGCCGACACCTACGCCTTCACGATCCCTGCCATGTCGTTCCTCGGAACCAATGATTACCCAGTGCACATACCCGACATGTTCTTGCTCTTGACCTCGTCCTTCTGGTCGCCCACGCTGCTCTGGCTCGCCACGAGCTTGGTCATCCCTGCCACTTTTGGTTACTTCTACAACTTGTCCGTCGCGAACCAGCCCGCTCCCGGACGCGGCAGGCGCCCCTCTGCTCCCACGCCGGATTACATTGTTGATCCCCTCACTTTTAGCATCGTGAAGGCGCTGGTGTCGTACGTCGTGTACGCGCAGGGCGTCACCTTTTATGGCCTCGTGGATGAGACGAGCATTGCGAGGATCAATGGCGCATTGTATGGTGGCTGGAAGGGCGTGCTCGTAGGGAGCGCCATTACGGGGCTTACGAGTCTGTATGATGCCATCCTGAGGAAATGAAGAGAGGATTGAGAATTATTGAGCCTCTTCTCTTCCCCTCACTTTCTCATGTTATTTCCACTCATTGTCCTCGTGGCAGAAATTCATACCCGGCTGCGAGCGCAGCAAAACTCGTTTACCGTGAACCGACCGTTTCTTAGTAAGGATGGGTCTGGTTCATTATTGTTTTGCCTTTGGCTTTTTTTTAATCATTGTTCCCGCTAGACGGTTTCGTTGGGTAGGATGATTTTTTGCTCTCTACTTTTTTTCTTTCCTTCACTTTCTTGATGTGAGCCGGCGTTTTCCTGGCGTTGAGGCGTCATGGCTGGTCCGGTCGATCCCTTTTTTTTTTGTTTTGAAAAAGACAAAAAAGAGGTGCGAGAAGAGGGATGGTATTTCTAAGCACGATTGCCGTGTTCCCAGGACGACCGGGAAGTTTCGATACCGTTTGGATGAGGAAAGCGAGGGTTTAGTTTTTTTTCTTAGTGCCTGTGTTTCTCTGCCTGAGTATTTTGATATCTACTTTTTTTTACCCTTGGACCCTTTGGCTCCTCTGTTTTTGGATCCTTTGGAGAACCCAAGCCTTCTCGGGTTGGTTTCTCCCAAGCTCTTTTCTCTTTTTATACGGTGGGGTTTGCTTTGGAGAATATCCAGGTGGGAGTGTGGTGGTTGGGTGGGTTCGGATGGGATGGATGGATGGGCTTGGGAGGACTCGGGGCTTGCTTTGGTTTGCTTTTCGCGCGTGTTTATATGAGTGACGATGGAATATATTTGCTTGTTCTACGATGTTGGTTCCTTGCTGTGATCTCTCTCGACGTATTTACGCATATGTGCTCGGTTGGGTTTCCTGGGAAATTTTGAATATGCCGAACTTGAGTCGCTATTGTGAGTGTACTTCCCTAAATATTCTTAGATCGAAGTATTGCCCGAGGTGATGTTCTCCCTGCCTTCGCCTTCTCCGTCGTCCAGCACAGCTCTCATCACTTCCCGACCTCGAGGCGGCGTCTTGTGTAAGCCGCCCCCGAATGTGTCACGTGAGTATTCCCAGTGCCACCACCGCCGCAGTCTATGTGGTCCGTGCTTAAGCCCTGTGGCTCAACTCTCCCCCACCTACCACCCACCAAGAACCTGACCAATGAGGAAACCGTCTGCGTCTCTGCATTCCTTGCACCGTGCCCACAAAGCAACTAATTCGCAAAGCCCACGGCGGGAAAATCATCCACACCACCCATTTTAACTTTTGCGGATACCCTCATCTTCTTCCCTTTCTCTTTTCTCTTTTTTTTTTTTTTCGTCATCTAGTTAGCGAGAGAAAATACCGACAAAATGGTACGTTTTTTCCTTTTCTTTCGCTCCTGCGATGGAATTACGCTCTACCGAATTGCGATATGAACGACTCGAGGCGTTGGGCATTTTCATAGCGAGCCGGAAAGTTGGGAAGAGAGAGGATAGGTTTTTACTGACGAGAATTTTTGGGGGAAATAGGTCAACATTCCCAAGACGAGGAACACTTTCTGCAAGGGCAAGGACTGCCGTAGGCATACCGCCCACAAGGTCACCCAGTACAAGACTGGCAAGGTATGTCTTTCGCGAAAACGAAGAGGCGTGTGAGCATGAGCTAACTTGGTTGATATAGGCCTCCCTTTTCGCGTATGTATTCCCTTGAAACCCCGTCGACCACTTTCCTTCCGAACGATCCCCGATGTCGATCTGCAGCGAATTCGAGGGGGGCATTCTCTTTCCCAACCCAAGCTAGCTGTCGCGAGACCGGAAACATTCGAACTTTTGAAAAGAAGGGCCAGAGACTAACGAGAATCCACGAACAACAGCCAGGGTAAGCGTCGATACGACCGTAAGCAGAGCGGTTATGGTGGTCAGACCAAGCCCGTTTTCCACAAGAAGGCGAAGACCACGAAGAAGGTTGTGTTGCGATTGGAGTGCGTGAAGTGCAAGACCAAGGCCCAGCTCGCCCTCAAGCGTTGCAAGCACTTCGAGCTCGGGTACGTTTCTTCCTTCTCACCCTTATTCATTTCCCACGGAAATTCTGCTCAGGATATTAACGACTTCTTCTGTGCAGGGGTGACAAGAAGACGAAGGGTGCCGCTCTTGTGTTCTAATTGCATTTTGTCAAACGGTTTCCTCCTATTACAATTGTCGTTATCTCTCTCTCTACTACTCATGGCATATGAATCAAACGGAACGGGGATTTCTGGCGAAACTTCGAAAGAAGACACACAAAAAAGTGGTAGAATTTGGTGCTGCCCTTCCTGGTTTTCTTTTCGGTAGGGTTGGGGTTGCGGAGCCATAGGGAAATGAATTTATAACCAAAGAAAAAAAGAGAGCCCTGTTGGCTGCAACCTTTTGAACGTTCAACTATTGTTTCTGGTGTATTTTTTGGGGAAATATTTTGTCTCGGATCGATGTTGCTCACATGCTAGGTTAATACCAACGACTTAGAAACCCTCGCCTGCCATGACCGTCCGACCACCGCCGTACCATACCGTCCCAGCCCTCATCTCGAGTCCCTTCTCCTGACCAACGACCCATTCGCCGATGAACTCGCTCCGACCACTCCAGACGTCTTCCTCGAGCCAACGGTTAACTTCGTTAACGACAGCTACCCACGCTTCGCGCTGTTCCTGCGTGCCGTGGTCATCACGCGTCAGGTAGCGTCCGAGCGTTATGTGTGCCGAGGGGAGTTGGTATCGCGGTTCTGGGGGTGTAGGAGAGAACTTCTTCACGAGGTTGTAGGCGTCCTGACGGAGGTGGTGGTAGGTGTACGCATCACCGCTTTCTTCGATATCTTCGAGGTTAGAGGGGCAAGACGGATCCGGAGAGGTACGTGGTTCGCCCGCCGCTGGAAGGAAAGTGAGGGCTATGCCGGTGGCATCATACGAGACGAGGGGCTTGACGAGGCGTGAGCGGTGGGAGTAGGTGTAGTTTACGAGGGTGGAGACGTGTGGGTGCAATGGGGCTAAGAGACGTGCTATTTCTTCCGGAGTTTTGGAAAAGGCTATTTCTACGACTGTGATGTGCATGCGTTGAAGTGGCATGAGCCAAAGGTCTTTTTTGTCCTTGAGTGTCAGCAGAGGTAAGGAAAAATGAAGCTGAGGGAGACTAACGCGGGGCAGCGAGCCTGAGCTTCGCCTGGATGGCAGAGGCGAGCTTAAGGACATGTTCTGGGGGACGACCCCATAGAACGAGGCTGTTTCGCGGATCGATGGCCTGACCCGAGGCGTCTTTGCCGGTTGGAGAGAACTCGGTGAGGGAGAGGAAGTGCTCCGGGGTTACGCCGGGGAAGGAGGGTGAGAGGAAGAGGAGGGATTGCTGTGAATGGCGGTTGACCCGGTGGGTGGAGTAGGCGTGTTGTATCTCGGCCTGTGAGGGTTTAGCTTTGGGAAGATTTCAGGTGGGTCCTTGAAAAGTCGGTGGTCTTACAGGAGAGTTGTTGCATTTGGAGATGAGGTCTGAGAAGGGGTCCGGCTCTGGGGAAGACGTTGTTTGAGGCATATCGTCGTCGACTGGAGACATGTCTTGCAAATGGCTTCCTCGACTCTACCCACAGAAGTACAATGGGATAATACACTGCTCTCTGTCAGAGCAGCCACTTGAGACTGTCGGATGAACTTCTTTTGAGATGAGTCCAAGGTGAACTCCTTGGATCAGCCCGAGGTCGTTCCTACCCAGTCTTGAGATGTTGGCCACGTGATGGAGATGACCAATCAGCCTGAATATCTCCAACGTCTTCTGGGCTCGTCTTCACTTCTTCATTCCATTCCTTGTCAACAACATCTCCTCAGGTCTGGGTGGGCTCCAGGGCCAAAACTGGCTGTCCAAGCTGGCAGTCAGTTAGGGGACTTCATCAGCCTCTTTTCATCATCCTTTGACACCTTAATGAGGTCTTTATCATCCAAGATCATCATTTCCACCTTTTCATCTCCTTCAACTTCAATGGGAAAGAGATCGTGGGCAAAAAGCCTGCTCCTTTGTTGATGGAAAACACAGCAGTTCGCGTTCGAACAGTGGGGCTCATCCTCCCCCATCGCATTCGACTTCGCGTTCGCGTCCTCCCATCTTTTTCCTCCATCTCCATCCACCCCAACCACAACCCACGTTCAGTAAGTCAATGGCTAGTCCTGAAACCATCAGATATCACTGAGACAAGATCAATTACACTAACAATGATGAAGATATAGAGAAGAGAATGTGATAGCCCTTGAGCTGCTGGCAGAGAGGGTTATCTGTCAACAGGTACAGAAACCTTTCCCTTCCTAGAAGGCGACCAGAGCTGTTGTCCACCTTGTCTCTAGAGAAGGCTTAAAGTCGAAGACGAGAAATCGACCGACGAGGAGCTCCGCCGATTCCAGTGGGAGGGAGGGAGGCGGGCGGGCGAAGTACATGCCTTCGTGCAGCTCCTGTCCGCCCCGGAATCGGCGGAGTAGCAGCTTCAAATCGACGTTGGTTTTTGAAATAAGAATGACTTCAAAACGACGTATCAATTGGGGGGCAATAAACATCTAAGTATGTATAACATCTCGTCCTTCTGTCCCATCTCTTATCACTTTTCTATCCCTCATTACCTTGATATTCTTACATGCCCTTCCTATCCGTACATACCCCCCCTTACCCATACATGACATTCTTATCCGCACATGACCTTCTTATCCTTACACATGCCCTTTCACTGCTCTCTGCTGTCCATACCCCCCAGTCCTAGAATGTACCCACCGAGATACTAATGTGGCCGTTCAAAAGATATTGTCAACATCTTTCGGATCAAATGACTTTCGAAGCAACATTGAGACCTCGTTGGCGGCCAGAACCGAACTCAACGTGCTTCTCACCACCTCGGAATCACCACCCTCGTCCTCTCCAGTCGTTCCGGGAGATCCTGCCTGGATCTCCATCTCCATCTCCCCCTCAGCCGGCTGCAGTGTCCTGCCCAAATGATGCTCCAACACGTCTACATCAAGGGTGTGGGTTGTAACCAGGTCGTAGATGAAGACGTCCTTCGTCTGTCCTGGCCTGTTGCAACGACCAATTGCCTGTTTCATGACCATCTCCCATTGCCGCTGGTCACGACTGAACAGCGGGCCGACAAACACGATATGGTTCGCATTTACCAAGTTGCTGCCAGCTGATTCCGGCGCGGACAGGAGCTGAAGAAGGACATCTCCCTTGCCCCTCTGGAACCGGCGAAGCTCCTCATCTGGCTGCGCCCGGTCCGTCCTCCCTACATCGAAACCCGCTGTGCGTAGAGCGGCATCAACGGGCCCCATCTGTTCCGGGTAGGGGACAAATACAAGAACCTTCTCGTTGGCGTTCTTGGCTGCCTGGACAATATCAACCGTCTTTTGCAGTTTACCGCCCATACCTAGCGAGCTCACCGGTGTGTCACCACGACTCGTCACGAATGCGTTGCCCGGCACAGCCTCTCCCGTCAAGATGCAGTTACATTCGTCTGCCCGGCACACGGGCAACTCGCAGCTACCGTCATCCTTGGGCGGTCCCACGTCCTTCATCTCCTCCGAGCATCGCTTGCAAAGTAAGTGCCCGCAACTGGTCAGGATAAGAGCATCCTCTGGTGCCTCGATCTGTGTCACCTTGCAAACGTTGCAGAAAAGACCAGGCGGCAGCATGCTGGCCTTTCTGCGAGATGCTTTGCCCTGCTTGGTGCATTTTGGGCAGGAATCGTTTTGGCCTGAGCACGAATGGCAAAGGAGATGTTGACAGTCACAATACTCCTGTGCCTTGTCATGGGCGACGTCGCACCTTCCACACTCATGGCACCATCGACCATCGAGGACTTGCTTGGCAAGCAGTGAAATAGAGTTGAGGAACCTATATCGACGGAACGCCTCTTGGATGAGGTTTCGAGCGGCCTCTTCGACGCTCAGAGAGGTCAAGATCAAGTCGTCTAGACCCTCTTCAAGTTGCGTGCCCCGCGTCACCTTTGTCTGTCCCACAATGGGGAAGCGACATGGCACAGCAGACCCGAACTCAAAGTCCTTGTCACTAGCATTTCCTCCCTCGAATCGACAGAGGCTCTTCCGAAGGTGTTCGACAATATCACTTTGAAGTGCCTTTAGTCCGATGTTCCGGTGTTTCATCCGCAAAACTTGCAACTCGGTTTCTTGCCCCTCAGTCATCGCACGCTCTTTCTCGTTCCCACTCTCATCCAGGCTCTTGGGACGGCTAAGGAATCCGCACTCCCTTTCAATCGAATCTTGATTGTATACAACCACCCTCTCAGCAATTGTCCGATCCACCAGACCCACCGCCTTTGCTCGGAGCTCATCCATTGATAGATCTTCCAACATCTGGGAGTCTTCTCCAAGAGCATGGAAGCAGTCGCGAATGATAAGGCACAGCTCATGCTTCGACAACGACTTTATCCTCGCGAAAGGGTCCGGATACCAGTCAACAAAGTAGCTAGTCCCAGCGCCGCCGTCCCGAGCCTGCCATGTCTCGGTACTCCAGTTTTGCGGATTATCATACATCGAATCATTCTCACGTGGTCCCAAGAGGATCTTCCGAACAATGCTGGCAATCTCTAGACCCCCAAACTCCTTGACGTCTCGTGAAGAACAATGGCGGATTATCCCCACGCGGTAGGTGTCCGCCTGGTTAAACTTCGTTGAGCGGGTGGCCGCCGTCGTGGCGGGATGGGAACCGGAACCTCCGCCGTTGAGCTCGGCATCGCCTCCGTTTGCATCACCTCTCTCGGCACCACCGTCCACAATCTCTTCCGCCGGCTCGGCGAACTGATGTGCGAGCCACATAAATCGGTCGAATTGAGACTTCAAAATCCGTCCCATCTTCACATATGACGTCTTCGCTTCATCCACAATCAGATGGAGAACATCTGAAACCGTCATGTTGCCAGTATTCCGGCCTTGCAGGAGATCGCATGTCTCGCCCATTGGGAGCGCCGAAAATACTAGGAGGGTCTTGACCGATGCGTCGTACCGTTCCTGCTGCGTGAGAGACTGGAAGGCATCCGTCTTCTTTTTCAAGTTCAGAATGGCCCGCACAGCGTTGCTGCTATCGCCCGACAAGCTTAGCACGTCCCAACGAGCATCATACAGACACTGTTGCAATCGGAAGTAGTTGGCCTTCGACGTGGTTTCGCTCGGAACAAAGACGACCTTGCGAATGACTTTGTAACAGTCGCTCACAACAGCCGAATTCTGCCGCATGTACATCGATACAAACTTCTCTCCTTGCAGATGCCGCTCATGCGCGAACGCCTCCGACTTCAACTGCCGGAGTGCTCGATACTGCTCAGACGCAGACATGTCCGTGGGCGACGGGCCCTCGGTGATGGGTCCCAGGTACAGGGGCAGAGCCGGCTCCTCTCGTGCAACGTGGACGTTGATCATGGACGCCACGTCGCAAATCTTCGCTAGGCACGACATCGGGGGCGTACCAGACAGAAGCCACTTGGAGCACGCCACACTCTGGATGATGAACGCCGTAGCCAACACGTCGGAGTACGAGAACTCATCATAGATGATCCTGTCCCAGCTGTAAAACTCGAAAAGGGTCGCGCCCTTGTGCGCATACGCTGCCTGTTCTAACACCTTCTCGCGACTCGACTGCGACAGGTCGCGAATGTCGGGCAGCTTGCTCGCATTGCGGGACTTGCGGGACTGTCCGTTGCTGTCTGTGGAAGCATCCGTCGTCGACACTACGCCGCCCTTTCGACGCTTGCTCGGCGGCACGTGGTTCTTGCAGGCATCATTAAGAATTTCCTGGTTCGCCGCAACTGCTTTCAACGCTTCCTCGGCAACGTTGAAATCTTCACCACCGTTGACATGGCGTCGGTAGAGATCGCGGAGCTTATCGCAGCCTGGGAAATAAAACTCTTCAAAGTTTCTCTTGGTGTCGGGTCCGGCCATTTTAACCTGGCCAGACGCCGCGGCGAAGGTGTCTCGCGCCGAAGCCGTAAGCCGCGCGGTGGTATGCGATATCAAGACGATGTCGGCCTCTTCGAGCTTTTCTCGACTGATCTTTTTCGCCCTCGTTTTGAAGACGACCACATTCTACGTCTGGTCGCTTTGCTGAAGGAATCGCCTAATCTCAGACTCCCACTGGCCGATAATGTGATTGGGGACGACGATTAGCGTCGCTTTGAGATGCACGAGTCTGTCTCCCATCCAGCCGCGTCGCTCTTGGATGGACTCGTTGACAAGACGACGTTGTACATCGATCAAAGCTAGCGAAATAACCGTCTTTCCGTACCCGACTTGATGAGCCAAAACGCCACCCTTGGACTTATTCGGTGTCTTCGCGCGTCCGACCAGGCGGAGACCCACCGACTGCTCGATGTATTCCTCGACTTCTGTCTCCATGTACTCGTCAGGGGAATCCTCGCGTTTAATCATCCACCCAAGTGCCAGTTTCTGATCTGGTCGGAGACTCAGGTCTTCTGGGAAAGATGGGGGAGGAGGCGGAGACTTGTTGATATCGGTGTCGACGACAGGCCGAAGCTTCGTCTCGAACGGAGTAAAAGCTTTGGGCGTGTCATGGAAGTTGTGCACGAGTTCAGCAGTGCCTTGAGTCTGGCTCAAATCCCTCCGTACGCCCTTCTGAACACCTTCTCGGGGAAGATAACCGGCGGCGCGGTGAATCAAAGTCCCCAGATCTACTTTGATGTCAACCTCGAGGGTCGAGGCCTCGGAAGCACTGACCGAAATGGATACGGTAGTTGGTCGGTCATTGATGCGGTTCTCAAATTGCTCACAATGTTTTGCATCTGAAATAATCTCAACGACTTTGTCTTGCACGTTCCTGATTCGGTGGACAGCCGGCGTGACTGGAACACAATCACCACAGAGATCCGTGCCGAGGAGAACAGACCCCGGATGACCGCCCCCCTGAGGAAGACAGATTAGAGCAAATCTAATCGTTCGAAGTAAAGCATCTCTGTCGCGCTGTCGAACGGGGCAAGGGCTCGAAGAGTCGACGAACATGCCTTCGCCGTTACCGGAACTATCCCGCCACAAAGCGGCATAGAATGAATTCGGGAACGGGAAGTCTGCCAGAGGGATCTTGAGATGCACCCATGTCTCCGCTTTATTACACTGATGATCCTTAACGTGTTGCCACATGCCGTCGCCGACGTGGACCTCGGGGAGTTTTGCGATCGAGTTGATTGATGTTGGCAAGGCTCTGGCCAGATCCTTAGATGCAGCAACACTAGCCCAGTATCCTGGGTACTCGCACCTCAGGCCACTATGCGGACGATTTTCTCCAATCACCTGCGGAATGGTGGCTGGATTAATCATACGTTCCCATTTTGATCGACAAGGACGATACTCTTTATCGAAATAGAGAAGGACGTCGCGGTTCTCAAAGTCATGCAGCATCCGATTCGTCTTCGCAATGACCCATCGATCGTTGAGGCCGTGGCATTCCTTATCGGGATCAAGGAAGTGGTAGAGCCCGCTCCTCTTCTGAACATACAGAAGAGAATGGGACGTCCCGCAGTGCTCGGTGAGCGTGTACGCGTCACCGAGAAGCTGAACCACATTGTCGAAAGCCTGGCCTTGTGAAACCACGTTGCCGGCGTGGTCAGCCATTGACACGAGATCGTACTTAATGCCGTCAAGGCGCTCAATACCCGGGTGAACATTGACGATGACCGTGTGTTTGTCGTCGACCCAGAGACGCCAATCCTCCTCACGGGGAATGACCATCGAATCGGGGTTCTTGAGGACAGCCCTCATTACGTTGTACTCGGGATCCTGAAGGTACCCGAGTTTCTTGGAGATGATGCAACCTTCAACATCCAGATACACATTCCACGTAAGCGAGTCCTCGTCGATTGAGATGTCGACGTGAGAGCGAGCAGAATGGTATCGAGCGGTCAAAACTTGCCCGACGTGGAATTCCTTGAAGTAATATGTCGTGTTCGCACAGCAGACATCGAAGGCTTCTTTGGCGCGATCGGAGAGATACACGTCGCCGAAATCTTCGAGTGCAGGAACTCGAATACCGACTCCGCCCCGCGACGTCAAGGTGAAAGTAGGCGGGAAGTATTTCGTGACGCGCGACAACGTCTCCGCCTCGCTGAACAATTTAAAATTGATCGGAAAATCCACAAAGTTGTGCAAGGGATTTCCCAAGCACTTGCTGCATCGGAACTGTTTGCAGTCTTGACAGAATTTGAGGCCACGCGCGCGGTTCCGAATGCTCAAACCGTCGCAGGGACAATAAGAACGACATACCCTGTGGAGCAGGAACAAATGGCTCAATTTGATGTTGTTCAGGACAGACGAATCCCAGTTTTCGTACATCTCTTTAGTAACGTTCTTGATCACTGCACTGGGTCGCGCGGTGCCCTCTTCCTTCACGGTGCCCTCTTCGTCCACGGTGCCCTCGTCGTCCACGGTGCCCTCTTTGCGCAGGGTGCCCTCTTTGCGCAGGGTTTCCGAGAAGCTGTTCGCCTTCTCCTGGAGACCATAATCCGTACCGATGCAAGCGTTGTGCTCCGCGAGAAGTAACGCCAGGATAACACAGCCAACGACAGATGTCGTCATGGCATTTCCTGCGAGGTCACGCCAGTCCTTATCGCACTCGGTCGACGGCACGAGTTTGTCCGACTCGATGCCCTGAAGGCGGAGTGCCTCCAATCCGACGAGCATCCGACCCTGGCTGGTGATGAAAGGCAGGCCGTTGGGAGTGAGACAGGGAGATTGTCCTACTTGACCAGGGCTGCGATCGACGTTCTGCGACAAGTCGATAATATGATTCTTGAAACGGAAATCAAAATTATGAGCGATGTCGATCATCATTCGCAGTTGGACAATGTCCAAAAGGTCACAAACCCTCGGTCCCTGGCGTTGAATCAGCGTTTTGTGCGACAAATCGTACGGTTTGCATGCTCCACGCGCATCGAGGCGTGTATACTGGTGGACGTCACGAGGAAGACCGTATTGCTTGCGGGCGTGATTGTGTCTCATCTGGCACATGGTTGCCTTAACGGTCGGCTCTCTGCTGGCTCCTCGTTCAATCGGGATGAGGTTCTCGCGAACGGTCCGATCGCCATATCGAAGAAGAAGATTGCGCAGCGGGATGCGAGCAGTCGATTCAGCTTGGCCGATGAGGGTCTCCCAGGTTTCGCAGATTTTCGACGCACGTTCTTCGCCGTAATGGCGTTTGTCCACGGCGACCAGATAGCCTCTTTGGCGTGTATGCGGCACGCCATAGTTCGCGGAATCGAGCTTGACGTGCATCGCCGAATAACCAATCATGGGAAACCACACATTAACAATGTCATGCCAAGGGGATTGATTAACATTCTCCATGACGGCCAGCTTGGGCCGGGCCTTGTTCACGTACGCTAGCGATGCAAGGAAAGTCGTGGCGGATTCGCCAGTCGCATCCTTGGCCTCGTTCATAAACGCCTCGAAATCGATTCCATCGTCGTCGAGCCTGGTGTTGTATCGGGCCGTCAAAGCGCCTAAGTCCTTGTTCTTCTTGGAATTGAGAGAAGAAAAGTCCACACAGGACGATCCGACGACGACGACATCTACCTTGGTGGGCACGTCGGCCGGGAAACCGGCGGCAGTGGTGGCCTTGTCGTTTCCGGCGAACTCGACGACGTCGCGGAAGATGTGGCCCTTAGGCTTGATGTTTCGTCGGATGAAGGCCTGCTTGATGGGTTCGATCTCAACGCTGAAGAGGTGCTTGTGTGAAAGGGACTTGTTGTGGCCGAGGGCGTATCCGGCCTCTTGGAAGAGTTTGAGGGCGATGATGGGAGCGTCGGTGCCGGAGCACAGGGTGCCAATGGTGAAGTGACGCCCGCCGGTCGCGAGGATGTCCTTGAATCCGAGATCCAACAATCCATTGAAAAGAAAGACGAATAGCTCGGGGATGGAAGTGGCGATTTTCAAGTGTTTGTCTTCGGATTCTTTGGGCTCTTGCTCGTTCGCCTGCGCTTCTTCGTCACCGTCGGCGTCGTCGTCGGCGTCCTTTGCCTTTTTGGCCTTTCCTCGCTTGGTCGCTGCCTTGGAAGTCTTCGCCCTCTTGGCCGCCGGCTTTCCGGTTGTTGTTGCCTTTGCAGGCCTCTTAGCCGTCGACCTCGCAGGCCTCTTCGCCGCCGCTGTCTTCGCAGGCTTCTTGGCCGCGACCGTCGTCTTCCTCTGCCTCTTCTTCGTGGAGGGTTGAGCACCGTTACCAGCATCAGCGGTAGCCGCAGGTTGGGGGTTGGGCGGATCGACATCCATCGCGTCGCCGTCACCGAGAACCTGAGAAGCGGTAGTTGTGTTGTCGACCGCAGTGGGAGCGGATGGTTGCGGCGTGTTGGCAGGGTGGGGAGGAGGGGAACAGGGGAGGGGGAGGAAGAACGAAGAGGAAGGAGGAGGGACGTTGTTGGAAGGGGTGGATGGGATGGTGTGAGGATTGGTGGGGGGGGTGGGAATAGCTGGAGTGGTGATGGGCTGGGGAGTAGGGGGAGGCTCGTGTGCTGCGGGATAGGCCTGAAGGCGACCGGAGCTGAGCAGTTGGGGGGTAAGGTTGTCGTAGGATGCAACGCCCATCAATCCCAAATAGTCAAAGTCAATTGGATATTCATCTGGGGACTGGCTTGCACCAGAATCCACACCAGGAACGACAGGATGATCGTTCGGCGGCTGGTCAATGGCAGGAGGGATACCTGTGGCTAGACCGTGACCCACTGCAGAATGCTGCCAGTCAGCGAATCTGGGGGTGCCACTGTTGCTCGCGCTCGGCATTGCATTCTGAGTGGGATGCTGGGGGTGGGCGTGGTTCTGACGTCGTTGAGAAATGACCCGAGGCTGTTCGTCATAAAGTTCTCCATCGGGAATCGTATCGAAGGTCTCGCGGTTGGAAATTCCCGAAGGAGCACTACGACCAGGACAGTTCTGGCCCGTGTCCTCGAAAGGCGAGCCTTCGCCCGACATCTTGAGAAGAGATTCCTAACGAGTCGGGAGTTGGCTTGGGATGAGCCCAGAGGGCGGAAATGGCAGGAATGCTGTTCTTTTTCCTGTCGATTCTTCTTTTTCGTTAGTACTACTAACCACAAAAGAAAGTTGAACCTGTCTGAGGCAGGGGTCTCAAATGAGGGCCCGATGCCACATCCAAGCGACTTGCGTCCAGGAGCGTATGCTCGATGAAGCGGAACGGCTGCTCGACAGGGGGGAAACGATGCAAGGACGAAAGAAAGAATGAAACAATAATACCATACCTGAGACAGGGTAAACTGAGTTTGCTGGTGCGAACCAGAAGATGTTGGATGATGAAGTTCGATGAAGTACGATGAAGTACGATGAAGGGTGATGAAGGCGGAATGAAGTTGGTTTGATTTGGGGGGAAAGAGGAAGAAGTTTTCGTGAAGTGGTGGTGGCCTCGAGGGGACTTTATGTGTGTCCAGAAGTGACGCGTCAGGGTTACTGATTCTACGGCACGCGCAAGAAACAAACACGTTACCGGAGCTGAGACTTCCCTTTACGAAAATCTAAAGGGTTTTCTATTCTGATTATTGAAGGGAACTCGTGCTGAAACGCCGAGTCATTCGAGGAGGGAGGAATGGACTGGAGGATCCTATGGGCTTTGTTGGGCTCCTTCCCGTCAGGGGACATCATGAGGAATCGTGGAGGGGGAACTCTGAGCGCGGGGGGTGGGTGAAGGACGGGGATGGCCTCTTTCTCATCTGTGAGGCGCAAGAGGGGGTTCAGTTGGAGACGAAGATGCAAGAGCTGGACTGTGGTCGTGGTTGTGGTCACTTTGGACTTACAGCTTATCAGGCCGGTGAAGACTTGCTGTCTTGTCTGAAATGGCAGCAGCAGGGATTCACCAAAGTCCAGCTAACATGAGGCTACAGTTGTGCTTTCTCAGATATCATTCAGATTGTCCTTCACTTGAGAAGCTAGCTTTGCTTTGGAGAGAGGTGGAAAGGAGCCAGCAAGAGGGAACAGGGTCTGTCGTTGTCTGAAGGACTTGGACGGCTGTGAACTCTGGTAGCAGCTTTTGAGAGCATTATTATTACAGGTGAGTTGACTCTTTATGTCCTCTGCTTCTGCTTTATTATTACTAAATTGACATCCTTTTTTGTTCATTTGTTTCTTGTCTTTGCTTGTGCTTTTTCACTTTGTGGTAAGGCTTCGAGTTGGGAATGGGCGAGAAACATGTTTTGGACTTACAGTTTCTGTGGGATACTAGTCATGGCCGAAACAGTCATAGATAACTTTGCCTTGACATGTCCTTTAGCAGAATTGGGCACAGAAGTTTGTTAGAGTCTGTCTCGGCGGGATATGGCCACGGACAAGATAGGACTGGAGCTACCGCTTCACTTTGGACGGAGAGGGAGGTTACACTACATTAAATGGGGTCGTTTACGATATCATAATACGTGTGTAACGAGTCAAGTTCACCAGTTCACCACGTTGGATTAAATACAGAGACTGGGTCCCCTTGTAGTGGCGGAGAAGGGTCGTTTGTTATTATCGGTGATTCTTGTAGTCTGGATTGCCTAGTACAATTGTCCATGATAGACAACCATCTATCAGTCCTGAATCTTCATCACTTCCTCCGTGGCGAAAGCGAAATGATTGTCTCCAACGATTATCTCCACCATGGCATTGTGTCCATAGGCGATGGGACGACTTCGCTTATAGGGAGGACGGGTCGAAATAGATGTAGTCTTTGGGCCTTCGAATCTAAGCTGTATTATTTCCTGGAGTTGTATGTCAGGAAAATGTTTAGAGTCACTCAAGGAGCCCAGTGTCTACTTCTCTGCCACCTCCCGGCCTTCAACATATCATCAGCCTATCCCCTCCCTCAAACTTCGTAGGGGGTCGTAAAACACCATAATGAGAAGCAACTACCTTCTGGGTTTCCTCAAAGGCTTCGCGCAGAACTGTGCCAACACAGACCGGGGAAGTGGGTGTTGGTCCGTTCAACGTAAAATACGACGATGAAGGAAACTTCTAATTGCCAGGAGAGGAAGCTAGCTGACCATTCGACTCTCCGGAGCCGCTTGGCAAAGTACGGAAATAGCTCGAGTGAGCCCGCTTCGGGAATTAGAATTTACAAGCAGGGGCGGCTGGACGTCCAGCCGCCCCTGATCCCTGAAGCCTTGCATAGCAAGCCCAGCATGAGGGGGGGGGAACAGGATTCCAATTTCCATTTAAAGATTAGTGTCTCGGTGTCTTTTAAAGCTGTCCTAACTTTAATATTGCTTTTTCTATCTTGTTCTCTTCTCTCTTGTCTTCTTCTTTTGTTTCTTGGATTTCGTTTTCTTCTCTTTTGTTCTTCTTCTTCGTTTTTATTTCCTTTTTTGGTCTTTGAATTGTGTTCTTTTCCATTTTCTTATTATTTAGAGCCCAGCCCACCCGATTCTAATATCAAGAAAGATGTGTTCCCCGAGATAAATACCTGAGGATACCTTTGTCACGCAGGGAGTTTTTCAACTCCAAAGGCTTCTTATCTTCCCAGCCGAGCGAGCGAGCGATCCGTAAGCCTGAGGAAGTTCAGATACCATGCCTAATTCGTTCCACTTTGTGACTTCTTCAACACCACGAGCAAGACGCATACCAGATGAGGAGTGGGAGGACCATCGTCTGGAAATATGCGAGCTATACTCAAAACTGACACTCGACGAAGTCATCAACACGATGAGCAACAAACACGGGTTTAAAGCAAAGTACATTCCTCCCTGCCCATGTCAAACACCCCCCAGGGATCCAGCAAGCTAATTTGAGGCGGGGCAGTAAAAAGCAGTATGTCTATCGCCTAGGAAAATGGGGAATAGTAAAGAATGGTTCGGTTCAGGCTATGCAGACTACGGAGTCAGCGTTCGATATTGTCGAACATCAGGTTCTGAAGCAGGTCCGAACCAGCTTGGATGCTGTTCGTGGTGGTGCATCCATCCCGGTTAAGCGAGAATTATCTAGTTGCGAGAGTGCTTCCGGTTCTGCATCGCGCGCCATCCGCCCATGCACAAAGAGGACAAAGCTAGGAGCAATGCCTGGCAAAGATTATCCGCCGGCTAGCAACGACACCGCAGTCGCTACCCCTGAGTTGTGTTCCATCACCCTTTCATCTACCTCGGTCCCCAGTCCGCCGCCGGAGTCAGTCCATCTCCCTGACCTACTTATGTCTCGTGAGAAAATCGTGGATGGGTTTCCCCGAATTACAGGGCAGGCAAAGGAAACAGAAGTAACCTCCGCAGATACACCAACAGCTCGGCCCACAGGGAATTGGTTGGGAAAGGCGGCTGTATCACGGGGATTTCCAGGAGACGAGATATTGGCTGGGCTTTCGACACGATTCACCGGCTCAGAATTAGGAGAGTGCTGTTCAACACTTGACGAAGACATCGTTCTTCTGGGCAGACCTCGCCAAACAATCGCCTGTGACCAGCCGCTCGATACTTTGTCCGCGGGCGAAATTGCGATTCTGAAACGTGCAGCTGATTATCTCGCCGTGATTCATCATAAGTCGGAAGCATTCGATCTCTATAGACTGGTGCTGGAGTGGCATCAGTCCCGATCTGATCCGCCGGATCCGGATCGGGATGTCAGCCACTACCATCTTTTAACCCAGTTAGCACACATGGCACACCTCCCAGATCACTTTGCCATTGTCCGACCTATTCTCCTTGGGGAGCTACATAAGTACCAGGAATTGCCAGTTACCGATCAACAATCTTCCATCTACCGATTTATCCTCGGTAAGTTTCTCGCTTTACTGTCGAAGAAACAATCGGGGGTCAATAATGAGAGATGTCGCCGTGCGCAAACCCTAGAGCAGCAAATGGCGACGCAGTCTTCCATGACCCACGACGATCGAGAAAGCCTTCCCCAGTTGTTGGAAGTGGTCTTGCCGAAGGAGGATAGGTCGTTGGACCTTATTTACTTCTTCAACGTCATCTTGGCATACCCCACCTCTTCATCTGACATGGTTTCCGCTGTGAATGACGTGTCCGCTCCCCTCGAATTGCCCTTGACTATCCCGGGGAACACTGACACACTTGAGGATCTTGTGCTAACACATGTACCTGGTCCGTTTGAGCTTGAAATCGGAGGTCGTAGCAGTAAAATGCTCAACCCGTGCGTCCGCTCCTGCATAGATTGGTGTGAGAAGCAGCTCAGCCGGATTTACCATGAACCCTTCAAAGCCAATGTCAAACCTCTCAAAGCTAACGCCACGCTACTCGAAAGGTTGAGTGGTAGAGCTGATGCGGCTGTCCCAGGCTTTACAGACTTTGGAGTCCTTTGGGAACTTTGGAATACGTCAGGAACGCGAGAGGAGGTATGGATGACGCAGGCTGAGAAGCGAATGGGCATCACGTCTACTGAACTTCTCTTCCTAATCTGCATGACCATGAGGGAGTTGCGCAAGAAATCATCCGCAACTCAAGCAGACGTAGCGCGAATATTGCAGGCTACATCGGATGAGTTAATCGCACGACACGTTTTCAGACAATACTTGAACAGAACCATGTTGGTTACACGGCCAGGAGAGTTGGCCACGCCTAGAGAGGCAGACTTTCTCCGTATGGAGTTTGTGCTTGGAGTTAAGCTCTCCGGGTTGTCCGTCACTAGGTCTCGCATTCCCGTTGTCCCCACGGCCTCCTTAGCACCTATCGCCCGCTCAACCTTGGAAACGGTTGCTTTGTTGAGCTCACTCGGTTCGTCCGCCCCTTCCCTCGCAAGTTTCAAAATGGCCGGCGAGGCTATGAACCGACAACTTCGTCGCTCGGGCCAATTTTCAGCGCCGTCGGTAAATGCAGCCATGGCTTCAGCAAGTGGCGAATTTCCGATTCCCAGTATTAGCGAGCTCAGCGACCTTTTTGGCGAGATGATGAGTCGGAGCACTTAGACGGATGAAGGAACCAGGATATAACGTCGGGGGTTAAACTTGGAATCTGCCCTTGAGAGGAACTTCCACTCGGAGACTGGAGTTTGTTCATTGCTATTCTTTTTGAGGTGATGGGGTGTTACGAGGCAATCATGGGTTAGCTACCTCTGCAGCCGACAACGTGTCAGACTTATTACGCGGCAGACCTGGATTCCTTTGCTTGTGTTTACCACTGATATAAGTAATGTTAGTGTGTTGTAGACTTCTTCAGAGACGGATAGGTTGGTTTGCAAATTCCCACGCAGCATGAATACTCGAATCTCGTCTCGTATCAGTTGATCAATTTGACCGTGGATCTATTTAGTACTTTTTTGTTAGGGGATGGGCTCGACCCTCTCGGAATGCTTGTGTTTCTCGGCCGTAGGATTGAATAGTCCTGTTTGTTCAGGTTGGGGGCTGACCTTCTCGTCGCCATCGTCGCCGTCGTCGCGTCTATCATGCCGCTGGCGTCCATCGTTGCAGCGCCTCAGGTTTTGCTCTCGTCTTTGATGGAAATAAGTGGAAACAAAGTAGAACCTCTGGAAATGGTACTTGCCTGTAACGGGAAAACGCGTCAGGCTTGGCCGTAGGGGATACCAAAAAAATACGGCTGACTATTTTTATTGTCCTCTCCCGCTTTCGGTTTTTCGTTTTTTACCTGGCGTATTTGCCTGCGATGCGGGGGCGTGGGTAGTTCCTTCCCTCCTCATCCTCGGGTTCTTGGGAGATGGACGCTGCTCCTCCTCCTACGAAGCAAGAGAGTGGCCGCCAGCCCATGGGCCGTGGTGAGTTGATCCCCGGCACCTGGCTTTATGGTCCAGACGCTGACGGATGAGTGTTCAAGGTTCAAGGCTCTGCTGCCGTCGTTGCCTCACGATTCGCGCTCTCTCGCGTGATATATATCAACGCAGATCGCCGTACGGGTCTTGCCTTTCGATTCTGTCAAGTATGCCTGGTACATCGCGAGGTCTTGCCGCCGAAAACTCTGGCTGTAGCTCACCTCTCCAACCACAGCGGGAAGAGGGACTTCTATTCCTCCAAAGGACAGGCAGCGAGGTCTTCTTCGGTAGGTCGTTCGTCCGTCACCTTTGTCTGGTGCTGGAACTTCTTTATAGGCAATCTCTGATGTCTCGTGAGTTTATATCCTGGCGCGTTGCTCGGTCATGTCCGCTTTTGAGACAGCGGGGCCGGGTCAATGGCTTGTCTCGTACGAAGAGGAAAGGGCGCAACTTGAGGACGGAGTGCTAGCGCCGCCGCTGTGAGGTTTGCCCCTGTGAGGTTTATATTGTTCGGGCCACCTTCCCCTCTTGGCTGGTTCAGTCTCGTCGTGTATACCACCCTCGTCCATGCATCGATTCGTTTTTTTCGACGTACAGCGGAAGTTACGTTTAATCACCGGAGGCAATCACGGTCATGAGATGAGCAGAGGCTTGCTTCTATTTTCGGCGAAGCAAAAAATCAAGGGACAATGCCAGATGTTGAATGCACAGAAAACACCTTCCTGCGGGTGATCGAGCCGCCTGTCCACGGGGCGCTGTTGGCCATGGTCTGACAGGATACCAGAGCTGTTCCACGCGGACAGCTGGGGGGATGCTGCGGGGACCCTCGGCCCTGGAGTATCGACCGGGGCAAGGGGAAGAGATGCACTCAACCTTGGAGGATAGGCTCCCTCTCTGTAGCGGCGAAAGGAGATCCCAACGATAACGGAATTGACCATTGGTGAGCTTAGCGAATAACGACTTCCCAAAACGATCGTTGGTGCAATAGATAGGAGGTGTGATTGTTTTTCTGGGGTACATCAGGACCTGGAGTTTCTGATCAGCGATCCATGGACCAGGGTTTCTTTGTTATGATCAGGGATTTGGAGAGCAGGCTGCAGCTGAATTTGGATTCAGGTGTGGCTGAGTCGAACAAATGTTGGGCAGGGCTGCCACGCCTAGCTAGAAACACGAATGATGAAGACAGAAATCTCCTAACAAAAACCTGAGAAGCCAAATCCAGGAAACGAGAGATCCGAAAGCCCAGAGCCGCGGCAACATGGCGAATCCGGAAGATCTCGTCGCCGTTGTGGAACAACTCGTCCAACGAGTCGCCTCTCTGACCGACAAACTTGGGGAAACAAACAAGCAGCTACAGAGCCTCGCAGAAGGCTCCGGCTCATCGAGGAGTGCACCGACGGAACCTTACGCGATCCCGAAAGGCTTCTTCATCGAGTCAGACGTACGTCTGCGGAGAATTGTGACTACGCAACACGACGTAGATGTGGTTCGTAAACGTCTCGAACTTCATGGGTCCCTGCGCTGCAAAGTGATCACCATCCTCGACGCGCCAGTCTTGGTCCTTGACCACTTCGGTTCTAGGATCCAATTTCCATATCCGCGTGGCCAGATACCGCTGCGCGGCACTGCTGTCCCCGAATTTTCAAAAGACCAGCTAAGATCTCTTCTTGAAGAGGAGCTTGCCCAATGGCCCTGGCAGCATGCGGCTGACTATTTCCTGCCGAGGGCGCAAAGAAAAACGCGCTTGTTGGTGGATAGGAGCCCCAGCTCCCATCCACTCCTCAAGAAGCAATCTCACTGGTTTACTCAGAATTCGCAGGGGGTAATTCGTCGGCGAGGGCGTGAAGAACTGTCCTCCAGCGTCTCTTCCAGAGGATCATTGCAACCATCTCCGTCTAGGGATTTCCAGTACGGTTAAACCTTTCCCCGGACTCATCTCCAAAGACGTTTTCTTTTAACGATGACTAGTGTCTTCGGAATTTATGCTGGCATTATACCATTCAACGACTTTCCAAGTCTCTCGGCCCTTGTCACCCTCCCCGAAGTCACGGTCGAATCCAGGGGGATTTCCCGGGCACACCCATTTCTGGAACAATTCTTGGATTTGTCATTGGCCAAGCTTTGGTATCAATCATACAGGCACCCGGACGGTATAGGGAACGTCTTTGTGTTGGACCACCATTCTCGCTGCTTCCAGGTTGCGTTCTATGAACCTGAGACCTGGGAAGACTTAAACCTGGCCGAATTGCGCCAGCTCCGCGGATTCTTGTTGAATCGCAGGTATGGGTGTTTCCCTGGTAGACCTTGGTTCAAAGAATCCTTCGTGTCCGTCCAGTGCAAATTTTCGAGGGTATTCGGCCAACCAAATATCCTTCCAGACTTCAGGATCGTCGTCCTGACGGAAAACCACCTTGTTATAGACACCGAACACCTACAAGAGCCCAAGGACGGCCCGGTAGTCGTCAAAGGGTTCGCGGCGGGTATTCACCTGTTCCAACTTGTCGTCTACAAGTCGATAGAGCATTGGTTTGAGGGATGGGAAGGCTGCTTATGGTGGCTGGACAAAGAATGCGGCATCAAGGTGAGTCTGAGCCCTCCTGTTCATGTCGTTGGCTGCGGTGACCTGGATTTTCTCTCTCTCCCCCCCCCCCCCCCCCCCCCCCCGGTCCTGATAGATTTTACCTTCGAACCTGACGACATAATTCAGGTCAAGGATACATTGGACGAGGGCAAGATGGAGGGTTTAATGTTCGACCAGTCATTCCAGCTATCAAAGAAATATTTTCTTAGCCTCCAGAACCTTCGCATCTTCCGGGGAGAGGTCCCGAATCAGCGAAAATCAATCGAAGCTATGGCCAAGGATTTCTCAGACGATATTTGGATTAGAGATAAGTTGCTAGGTCTTCCAGAGATGAGCCTCGAGCATCCGTTCCTGGCCGAGGAAATCCGTACCTTGCAAGCGAACATGAATGTCATTGTGGCCTATCACGGCGAATTAGAGAGGAAGCTTCTGGAGAGAATTGCCGCCAAGGCCGAAGAGATCGAGGGACTCCGCGATGCGGTCAGTGAAACGAGACAATTTACCCTGTGTTTCCATTCCCGGGCATCTTGAACAGGACAGGACTGACTTCGGTCTCCAGCTCTTCAATGCCACAGCGCTCCGTGAAGCCTCCGAATCCTCGAAAATGGGCCGATACATATTCGCCTTTACCGTCGCCACTATCATCTACCTCCCTCCCAGCTTTATTGCCGTAAGTTCCTTTTTTGTCCCCCCCCTTCACGTCGGTTCTCGAGAGAGAAAAGCAGGCCCTAACAGTTTGGTAACGTTTGTTAAAAGACGGTGTTCGGGACCGACCTGTTTCATGAAGAGGTTGTCGGAGACACCATCGCCAAGTTTAGGAACGCAACCATCACCTTGTCTCTTGGCACCTATGTCATTGCCTTTCTCGCCCTCTGGGGTGTTTATAAGATGCACGCCGTGGAACCCTTTCTTAAACGGAGAAGAGATCTCTTGGTAGGTAAGGCGCAGCGCTGGAAGAGACGAGCTGCCGATTTATTTTACCGCGGAGGGAGAAAGGACAATGGAAGTTTCCTAGATGTATGAGTCGCATTAAGCGGCCGACGGGTTCGGTACGAGAGCGTCCATGCGGCTCTGGAGAAATTATCTGACGCTTGGTTCGTCGCTGTCATTTAACACCACAGACCAAGCCATTGGAGGCCTAGTCGAGAGGCTTTCCCAGCGAGAATCACATCTCTTTTCAAGATCGTTAGTGTGATTCAATGCGGACAAACACCACCTCGCCACGAAGCGTAAAGACTACGAATGTCCGTCTTCTAATACCAGCGTTAACCAAGTTATAAAGGCCCTCACTGTCTGTCCTAGGCCATACATTTCCAAATCTACCGGGTGAATTTCTTTCTCGCCTACGAACCTCTTCGCCGAGAGGGTTTTGGAGATATAAAGTACGCCGGAGTGCCATTTGGTACGGATCACGCTGAGGGCGCCTTTACCCCTAAGCCGCTGTCACCTGTCGACGTTTAGCTCCAAGAAATACCTGGGCCCGATCCGGACAAATACGAGGGTTATACTGGTCGAGATTTGGAAAAAAAACTGCAGTGAGTTGAGTAATGCCGGCGTGGCGAACGGTAGGTGGCTTTGCCTGGATCACCATCCTTTGTCCTCTGGCGATGTAGGAACCGGGAGAATCGAGTAGCCAAGTGCCGGCCACCGAAGGGTATCGCGTGTTTGTTGCCAAATGAAACACGGGAGCCTTGAGCAGTCCAAGAAAGGAATGAAGGAAGAACGTCAAGTTGGCTCCCAAGTGGCTTGACTGGGCTGCCTCTCCCTTCCAGCAGATTGAAGGCTGAGGCTAATGTCTGGGTTCTCACAAATGAGCTTGGCGCTTCCACACTTTTCCTCAGTGAGAGGAGAGTCTCGAAAGGGATAGATCCACCATAGGCATCTTGTCGTGATGGAACCACTTCCCGTGATGGCGCCTGTGAAGGAGCTCTGATTGTCGCAGGGATTTCAGTCTGAGCCGTCAGCACACTTGTGGATCCATGGGGCTCAGCATGTCCTTCCCTCGAATGTAGGAAGTCTGCAACTGTGCGCCCAAGTTCGTCATCATTCTTTGGGTTGCTTAAAGTTGGCTTTGGACGTTGAGAATTTTCGCATCTCGTCGTGCCATGTATTCCTTGAAATCATTAGGAATTCCTCTCAGTTCGTAGTAAGATTCTTCAGGTATGGCAGATTCGTCGAACAAAAGCAGACTCGTCAGGGTCCTCTTGTTCACTCTGTCCCTGTGGTTGTGAGGGCGATGAAGCGATTGCCGGCTTCATGTACTTGACGAATGATCTGTAGGACTGCCCAAGCTCTCTCGAATAAGCCCCTCCTGCTTAGTTGAGTTCCTGTGACAACAGCCGCAAACTTGATCATCATATCAAGCCGGCGAGCAGTTATATATATTGCTTTAGTCCCGGATTCCGAGGTATTTCAGGACAATATACTCAGCGGACTTGAACGTGGTCGAGCACTCGAGCTAGGTATTCGACCCGCAAAGCATTCTTTAAGGTTCCCTTCCGCGATTTCCTTCAGGGCCAAGTTCAAACCGACGGTTCAATCTTTGACGCCCGCCGTGTGGTGATCGTGACGCATTTTCAGGCGGTTGGACGGTGCGTGTTTCTCCCCCCTCGCCCGGCTAACAAGACGAGGCCATCGCCGGGTGGAATGAAGAGTGTGGGAAGAAAGAATTATGTATTCGGTGTTCTGAGTATATAGTTGCCAGGAAGCTGCTTCGTGACTCAAGTGGCGAACGCGAAGAGAGGTAAAAGAGACGCCGCGAGATAGAGCCCCAAAGCGCTCGGCACTGGTTTGACTCGACTTTGTTCCAAGACTGCAAGATTCATCTGTCGTGCGTTTTCCCATCTCCGTCTCCGTCTATTCTTACCACCCGTCACCATCTAGTTGACTCTCCGTCTCTGGATTCCTAACTCTGCGGACTCTGGCTTTTTCGGCCTCATGGTCAAAGGAGGCGAGTGTGTGAAATCGGGGATCATCTCCATCGATAATGTAAATAAATTTCCTCGTCGAATTCTTGGAGATCTTTTGGACCTGCTCTTCATAGTGTAATAGGAGGTTGGCACCACTGTCGGCACGGTCGTCGTTGGGGTCAAGGTGGCCATCCTCATGTAGGGCGATCTTGAGCCGGCCAGTCCACAACCCGGTTTACCCTCTGGACGTAGGCAAGAAACTCCCGAAACGGCCTAGTCTTGGGATCGTCTGCCGCATTACCTCTGAGGGCACCCACGTGAACGATGGAGAAAAGGGGAGCCGTATGTGTCTGGTGATCCCGGCACACATGCGCTGGCTAGCTATCAATGAATTGGGGCATGTTAGATTTAGACCACTGCACCAAAAATGAGCGACGTGCCACTCTATAGTGATTGGTCATAAATCTATTATTTCAACAGGGCAGATCATCTGTGATCACCCAACAACTGGTTTATGCGCCCAATCCAAATGCAAAACCATCATTACCTTCGCCTTCCCAGCGGCCTTCTCTGTATTTGTTCTCAAGGTTGGTAGTTTGGGAGTGGCTATCCCCGTCCTCACGCCCGTCACCCTCGGCGTCATCTCCATCCTGCTGATGGAACTGAAATCCGCGGTGGTTACCCGAGATGACAGACCGTCTAGCTCCAACTTGTCATCGGCGGCCGCCCTCAGTCCTCGGCTTCCAGCTGGGCAAACTTGGAAAAAGTGCGCCCCAGACTTTTCTTCCTGGATCCTGCGCACCTCCTGATCTGCCGGCGCTACTAGCCCTGAAATATCAGCAACGACGCTGGGATGGGTGTAGCGGAGTTGGGCGTGTATCCCACGTCCGAGTGGGGTTGGTGAGTAAGGGCGAGCACCAGCAGGGAATGTGACTGGCAGGGTTCTGAACTTGTTGGTGAATCTGAACGGAGTTCTGAGGCAGTGATGCTGACGACAAGGATGATGGCCAAGTCCTCCAGCCTTCGGAAGGAATCCGGATGATGATCACTACCTCGGCATTATGGAGATGCTGAGAACAGTTGGCAGTGTCTATGAACTAGGTAGGGCGTAGGTATTGGTGGATACGTGCCGAGAATTGCTCTGCTGCTGTTGATCTCCGTCCGGATTAGAACTAACGCGTTGATTCCAATTCCGCCTCTACCGTCGACAGAGCAACGTACGGTTGCCTCTTCGATCTCCTCGAAACTGGTCCGCCAGCCAAGAAGACAACGTATCTTGTCATGGACACACGATTGTGGTTATTGCATAAGGATGCATCGGACGCAGCCATCAGTTTAGCTTTGGGTTGGTCTGCCACACCTCCCTCGTACAGAATAGGAGATGGTGCTCTCTGAAGCAGTCTCTCACACGAAATGAGCTCGGGAGAATATATATCTAGCGTCGACCTGTAGAACAGATAGAGGCATATCGGAGGATTGGGGGTAGATTACGCCGGTATGTTGTTATAAAGGCCAACTTCGAGGCCTCCAGGTTTGTGGCCGACATCAAATCTCTGGAAATCGATATAAACCTGTCCGATTTCACTACGTTGGAGCTCGATTGGGCGTGGGGACCTTTGAGGAGTGGCCTAGATAGGAGGTTTCGTTGATGCGCCCCAACATGAATCCTTCTCGGCGTGCTGTCTTCATAGGCATCCTAATGGTAGAATTCACTCTTTTTTGTCTATCCCAAATCTTGAGAGTCTAGTGTTGGTCTATATTGTGGTGGAAGACGAGGCCGCGGAATCGACTACTACCCACCCGGGGCTCAACTGTTGAATGAGGTGGTTCAGTAGTTTGGACTGAAGGCGGGTTGACGGTAGAACGGAACGATTCGGTGGTCTAAGATGGTCCTCCGGTGAGGGTTAAAGTTGGTTAAGAGCGGGCGGGCTGTTCTCCGGGCGATCAGCAGCAGAGCTGGAGGGTTTAGCAGTTGTAGAGCTGGGTTTGGGTTCCTGGCCAATGGGAGCTGAAGTCGCCCTCTCTGTGGTTGATCAACCGGCCGGGAGACTGCGATGCGTCCTCGATGTTTAGGAGGAACTGTGAGGGGTGGATAGTGAAGTCTGGTAGCTTGTCGATGGAATCCGAGTCTGGCCGGGCCAGTGCCCAACCAGAGGCATGGCTGTTTTCGATGAGGCACTTCGTTTGGTACTCGATATATACCTGATATGTATATGGAAATATAAGTAGCGTAGCCGGCCCGTCTAGTAACCTTCTCAGCCCGTACGAAAAGTCCCATACGTCGGCGGAAACGACCTGGCGGGCGTTGTCTCGACGTCAAACATTTCCCGCGCGATACTCAGCTGTTGGTTCAGCACGAAGCAGGGTCGTTCTTGAGCGTCCCATCGACGACACGCTTGAGTCCTTGGCAAATCTGTTGGTGAAGTACTGCTCCTTGGCGCCCACCCGCTACATCCTCGCCAGCGTAAGTGGCCGTACGGAAGTTGCTTTTCGTCGCCCACCATAATGCATGGCCGGCTCTGGCCACCCAAGACCAGCTTGGCATCGGCTGGGTATATAACAAGGCGCCTCGTCCAGTACTACCGTCTTCACCTGGCGCCTTTTTGAATTTACTATACGGCCTGTCGCAAGAAGTTTGTGGTGTCGTGGATACGACGTCTGCCGCATCGACGATGTCTGCAACCATGTCCTTGAGCTCGGTTCTCGAGGATGTTGCTTGCTCATCTTGGTAATGAAGCTCTTCCGGTGCTGCTGTCCTGTTTTTGGGGCCGGGATTGATAACGTTGGCTCATGAGATTTCGCCCCCAGCAAGCCGACGGATGTCCTACTCCAGGGGGCATCAGATGCGCGTCGGGCGAGACTCCGAAGCTTGCCTCTATCGTCCGTGGTGAGAGCGTTTTCCCGCTGATGTCGAACACCTTCAAAGACCACCCACACGTTGACGGCTTCACCAACCATCTACTCTGGTTGGCCGGGAACCATCAATCCTCGCTTAAAAAATGGGGTCAAGGGTCTCTGGATACGGGAGCAATATTTGGCGACAGTGGCACGCTTGTCGCTCAGTCACTACTCGCGCCGATGCCGCTGGCACATATCAAAAAGCAGTGTTATAGGCATCGAGTGCCTGGTGATGACCCGCAAGTTCGACAGGTGCGAGCACTAACTGGTTGGCAAACTGCAACCAAACGTGGAGGCACTCCCAGGCTTAAAGGTGGTCTCCGTCGCACAATTTTCGACTTGGTTATCTTGTATTCCGCTCGGATATGTCGCCCAAAAGTCAAAGTTCCTCGACTCATCCGCAAATCATGACAGCCAGCCCAGCCATCCTACACGGCAGGGAAAAAAGAAACCGAGGGCGCCGGTTCCTGTTTCGACCAGCAAATTCGCCACGAGGCCAGGCCTTTTCAAATGAAACCCCAGTTCCCAAACCGGGTATGATCTTTCGTATTTGGGTTTCACATATGATGTGAGGTAATGTCTGCTGTTCACAGATCAATGCCGAAACGTAGAAGCTGAGGAACTGCTTCCTTCTGGCCCACTCGGCAGCCGTCTGAACGTGTGGATGAATAGCCACCTGCATGCCTGCCAGTCGATGGACATCACCTTGGAAGCCCGTTCCTCTTGGAATCCAAGATCACCATACTGAATAATGGTCTCGAAACGCCGAGATCATACACTCATGGCAGACGCATTGGCACCGATTCCGAATAGAGAATCGGCCAAGACCGACGATACAAACAGGATCGAAATATCCTACTGATGAAGCGGTCGATTGTGGATCCCAATTTAAGACAAATAAAACACGACGAGACTCGGATCTTCGAGAACAAGAGTTCTCAGACGATGGAGGTGTTTGCGAGGCCGTTCGTAACTACGGAAATCTTGAGTTTGGAGGGATATGGCAGCTCTGGATGATCCATGGTATAGAAATATTCAAATAGCTCATCCATTCCCCCAACCCTTTATCAATAAACGCCAGTGTTTCCAAGCGTAAACCTCTTGCCTATTCTCTCCTGTGAGGAAGCCGGATGTCCATTGCTTACTGAGGCACTCCTCAGACGCGTCCTTAGCCCAAGAATCAATCATCCCGAGAATAAATTGGTGATTTTGTTGTTCAAAACAAGCCCACGGGTATCCCTCCGACTATCAGTCGAAGGTACGCCTCTGCCTCTGGCTTGGTGCAAAGGTCTGGGTCCATGATTATGTTCCGACCCTCCCATACTATGTTGGGAATGCCGGAAAAGACAAAGTTTGCCTTGGGGGTTTCATGGACAAGTGAGACGGATTGTCCATCTCCAGGGTTCTCTAACACAAGATGTAGAGCGTCCCTACATTTTGATGGTGCTTTTAACAAGGAGCGTGCCGTTTCTGAATGCCTTGATCTTAGTTCTAACTGACCTTGGCCAATTATGGCCAAGCTCACTTCTCCTGAAAAGGCCCCTTATGGTTAGCGGAGTCCGACCAGAGTCTGAAGAGAGCATAAACTTACGATCACGATCACTCCCACAAGCGTGAAGAGTTATCTGGAAGATTGTATCCCAAGGCGGCTTAATTTTCCTCTGAATGGGCAGCGCAAACCCAATGTCTGCCCCTGTCGGAGCCAGTTCCTCAACAGCTTTGCAAATCTCTCCCAAAAACTCTCATTCCGCACCACGGGGAGTAGTCCGGGGACATGCTCACTAAGGCGTCCGATTCCAGGGGATGTCGCGAAGACACCTCCTCAAGAAGGGCCAGTGTAGGTGTCGACCTTCTTCACAAGAATCCCGGTATTTCCCAGAAAGAGATGGTCCAAAGTCACCCCCGGCGTGCGGAAGACCACGCGACCTCTCACGGCAGTTCAGAATTCAGAAGCTTAAAGCCATCACGTCCTGCTTCCAGATCCTTTCTAGGGACACGCACCTATGACTTAAGATGAGTCGCCGTCCTTCTTAGTGGCATTCGATGAAAGCTCGAGACTCGAACCATGCCCTTTTCCTCCGCTATCGTCCATCGCATGGAATGTGAAGTACGAGGATAGGAATCGAGCTCGTGTGCAGGACCGTTGAATCAATTGCATATCCTCTCGGTGCGACCACGAACCGAACTAGTGTGAGGCTCCATCGAGGACGGGCACTCGTCTGCCATTGCCGACGGTTTGTCGATGGACCGAGAAGTCACTGGTTAAATGATGCAAAAACAAGCATATTAGAAGCTCTACCCTAGTCGGTAGGGACTCTTGAAAATCCTCGGTTTCTTTGCAGCTTCAAATCTTCATTGATGGTGGTGACGGGCGCCTGCTCTTGCGCAGTCCATTGAAAAGATGGCCTCATGGGCTACCCGTCCAGCTAGTAAGATGTCTCCGATGAACAGAGCGAGGTCGTTGGTGGCAGCGGCCTGACGGCGCCGGGAACCAGGTACGTAGCCGACGAGGACTTCCACATTGCCCTGCCATCGGCGTGAGAGGAGGCCAGTCCTGGCTCTTCATCGAACCAACGAACGCACAGTGAAGGTCTAGGTCCGTTCGAGTATGCCGCCAGGTTAATGTGCGGTGGGGCACATCAGTGCCTGGCTTCTGTGTAAACACTGGATCCGGAATTCGACCCTAGGCCCAGCCGTTTCCTCTGTGGTTGACAAATTGCAGAGATGTCTCCCCTGAGGGGCTCTCTAGACGGCAAGTCTTCGATCGTAATCGTACATGGAGGGACGACCGTCCCCGGGAACACTGTCGCTCCGTCCGACAATGTCAACGGGGTTTTCATCGTTCTTCTGCGTTGGATGAGACGAAAGGTTGGCCGAACGATCTTTCTTCTAAACTCCTCTGTGGAGGGTGGAGCGAGTCGACGTATGGCAGTCTTGAAGAGGCGCGGGTTAACGATCCGCAGCCGGATGTCGCCCCTAGACTCTTCGAACACCTGCTTGAGGGCTTCAAGCGTTAGTGTCAAGGAGCCCGGTTGCTGCTCCAATGTCTCCTTGGGCCACCACCCATGGTGACACGTCCGTCGAGTCGGTTAGTATCCTGTCCGGGGTCGTAGCGAGGGTCGTACAGGCCAGCGATTTCTCTGTCGAACGGGATTGCGACTTCGGAACCGAATCTACCCCACAGCAGGTGCGGTGGGTTGAGTAGGTGACGCGGCAATGGGCTCCCTGAGTTCTAGTAGATCGTCGGAGGAAGGCCGATGCCAATTTATGAGAATAGTGCTATCTCACGTCGGCGTAGTTCGTGGTGATGTGGTGCTGTGAAACCAAGAATGATCAAGAATCTCCTTGGCAGTCGGCCGCTGCTTCGCATCATAAACGAATATCTTAGACAGCAGGTCGTAGAGCAAGGCGGCCTCGTGCTCCGCGATCTTCGGCATCGCATCCAACATTGCGTCCGACTCGTCATCGAAGCCGTAGATATAGACATTATCCACTTTAACAGCCGTGGGCTTCCATATCATGTTCCCAAAACAAGGCGGGAACGGTTCGTTGTCTTCGCTTATGTAGAGCCGTTTCTGACATCCAGGCACGCCTGTGTTGACGACATTGCCCTCTGGCTGATCGTCCCATATCTTGTAGACGAGATCCCTCAAGGACCGCTTCTCATCCAATTTCGCGACATGCCTTCCCTTTCTTGGGTTCTTCGTCGGATATCCAAAGTCGTCCCAGAGGGTATCTCCCCACTCAGCGGGCCTATCTCCTAGGGTTTGCTCGACAATCCTCACCAACTCGACCGGGCAATCGACTTCGAAGGCGGAAAATGGGCTAAGACCACCTCGGAGCCGGAATAGAAAGCACCCCAGAGCCCAGACATCGCTAGCGGGACTGGGCGGCAAGCCGACAGCAACTTCGGGGGCAAGAAACTCGGCAGGTGTGCCCAGCATCTTTTTGGGAGGAGAGGAAATTGGAAAAGACTGGTCAAAGTCAACGAGTATTGTGTTACTGCTGATAAAGTTGAAGTCCAGGGAGAGAAAGTCAAGTGCTTTGACGAGATATCGAGGTGCCTCCGGACCGGTCGGTTCACCGGACTCCAGTTCAAGCTGTTGAGTTACCGGCGGTCCAAAGAGACGGTAAACTCCGGCTTCGTTAAGGTGGTCGAAACCCTGTAGGGTGAATAGAATATTCCCGGTGGTGACATCTAAGATAAGTTAGCGAGTAAACATTAAGAATGGTTCAAGTTTTGCCTTAGGGGGGTCCGGAGCATACCTCCGTGGCAAATACCCTGCGCGTGGAGATCGGCAAGGGCTTTTGCAGCTTGATATCCAACCTTTCGAGCGAGCCACGGTTTTAGCCTACATGAAAAGAGGGTCGACAACTCCGAAGCAGATGGGCCAAAAACGGGCAAAACTAGACACAGATGGCGACCATTTGGGCCCTCGAAAGTAAACCGCCCAAGTTCGGACATGAACGTTGCGGGTCCTCGGGCACGGTTTGAGACGGCAACCTGGCTGCTTAGAACACGAAGAGACTTGTCGCTAATCGATGAAGAATGCTTTGCAGCAACAAACTTCAAAGCCACCCACTTCCTGTCACACTCGTCTCGTGCTAGCCAGACGGTCGAAAAGCCGCCGGCACCGAGCTTGTGCACGATCCTGTAGCGACCGCCATAGTAAGTGTCGCCGAGATGAACGGGATGGAAGCCCCCTGGGTGGTAATGTTCGGGATCTTCCGCCTCGAAATTGGGGTAAAGGAAGCGGAGAGAGTGGTAGGATTCATTATCGCTATCTTGATCGACGGGGTGTAGCGACATTTTGGTTGCGCAGATGAGTGTCACACTTTGAGTTCTAAATGAAAGAGAAAGACGTCAAAAACGAGGTGTGAAGCATCGCAGGGACTGCGAGAGAAAAGATGTTGGAGTCGGCATTTTATGCGTTCATTGATCGATGATACACTAGGCAACTCTGATGGCTCGATGAATGAAGTATAGTAGATGCCTAGAACAAACCGCAGGTCCTGTCGAGTCTTGCCCTGATTGGGCGCCTTGTCCGGTACGACTGTTGGGAATGCGACAAGGCTGCAGGTTTGAGGTTTTCATTCGTCGAACGCGTGGTTGGGCAACAAGGGAGGAGCCGCAATCCGGCCGCGCTCCCGGCTCGAGGCCACGCCCGCGGTGTGAAGAGATCACTCACCGAAAGGCCAGGTTAGTGGCCCATTGCTTTCCAGGTCGGTCGATGCAGCGGAGTTCTCCTTTGCTGAAAATGAAGGCAAATCAAGATATCTCTTTGGCTCCACGACCATCTGGGCGAGAATCATCTCGTGGCCACGTCGATGGTACAATTTCCCAGGACGATTATACACCAGTCAGGCCTCCAGCCAGCCCACCGGTAAAAAAAAAAAAAAAAAAAAAAAAAAAAAAAAAATATCGCCCTTCCGGCCAGCCTCGCTCTCTGCCATCTCGCAATTTCGGTCCCCATCCCCGCGGGATATGTGAAGTTAATGCATGTAATGGTTGTGACGACTGTGTTGATACCCTCTGTCTAGAATTCCACAGTTCGATGGCCTCCTTACTTGTCAGCCATAACTCTGCCATTTCCAGACGGTACTGAACTCTCCCCAATCAACACCAACGAGAGGTGGGTTCGAGAATGGCTCGCTCGGTTTGGTTCACCTTAGATATGGTAGCATCTTCCTCGTCCCATTGTAAGTTGATACATTGGACAAGGTTGCTTGTATATCGTCTTCTTCGCGCCGCCTTGTGTTGTTGGCACTCGGAAGGCTAAGTTCATCGAGATCTCAGCAAACAACTTTATGATCGACAATGAGCCTTCGGATCCGAGTTGACCCGTTACTCGATTTCCACGGAGCCCGGGGAGGTTGTGACATCTATGATATCTCTGGAGAACCGGGACAATCGAAACAAGTGCGGGGAGTTCTTGAGAGTGACACGCAAGCCGGACTGCCGGACCCTTTCCTCAGATCCCAGGTCTCCTTGACCCGATGAGCCCTAGAGTCTTGCCGATTTTGCAGTGCTTTGAACCTTCTGTAGGACAGGGCGAGGATTAGGTCCGTTGCTTTGATGTTCTCGAATGGCCGTATTCATTTCACAGGTCATCATGTCGTCCAAGCAGCCATCGGACCTCGTGTCCGATGTGATCATGTACTCTGCTTTGTCCGCATCCAGGAGGGTCTGGGAGACACCACATGCCGTGGTAAAAGAGTAGAACCGCCAAGTTCTGGCCCAATGCTTGCCCTCAGGGGCCGGAGTGCTCGCCAAGAAGCGGGTGTTTGCCATGGCGGATCCACTCCGGGGTCGTGTCAGAAGTCGCCGCATTGTCAACTTCTTCGAGGAGAACTCGTTTCCGCGGCTTTGATTGTTTGGGGAAGTCGCGGTATTGTGGTTGTCGGGAGCGAGATGGGTTGTGCCTTCGCTGACGGCGGCATCGACGAGTGTCAACGAAGCTAGTCTCTTCGTCAACGCCGATAAGATTGTGACGAAATAATGGTTGGAAAACGGAAATCTTGTGTAATCTTGTGCTTGAGAGCGTATATCCGTACCGTCCGAGAGCGACAGAATCGCACTACTCGCGCATCTAGTCTCGAGAGTGCATCGCCTTCCCGGAAATGCTGGCTATCGCCGACTACACGGGAGCCACGTAAGAGTGGCGTCTCAAACTGTGTGATGGTAAAATACCAGAGCGGAGTGCTCTAGGCTTTTGACATCGAAGCAGACGATATGCCCTCCCACAGTTGGTCCAGTCGGAAAACATGAAATAAGGCGGTTACCAACTGTCGGATGGGGAAATGCCCAATCTTGGAAGCCACTGATGAATACACGGCTTTATATACCAGAAAGGAGAAGCCAAAGCCGCAATAGTTGGAGACTTTAGGGATACTGAACGTATCGATCACTGGCGAGATAAACCCTCGACTCGCGCCTTAGAATCAGATTCAGAATTAGATGCTGGAGTCGGTGGTCTTGTTTGGATCGCCCAGACGAAAAAGAGGTACCATCTAGCCCTATCCCGAGAAGCTTGACTTGTGGTACTCACTAGAGAGCCTCCTTTCGTCACAGCTTCTGGGAGGCATACTTTATAGGCATGTGGCGGTAAGATATATAACTGCTTCGTTGGGAGCTTTGTGCTCAGTAGAAATTCCAACGCCCATGCTTCATATATCGAAGGGACGCCACCCGAATACGATCCCTATAGGACGTAAACGAATACCCAAAGGGCGATATCGTCCCGGTTGACCATCCGGAACCAAGTTGACCGAGCTTTGACCTTCTTCGCATCTTCCTTGAGCTTTCGTAAGATCAGTTCGGTCGCATCAAAGGGCTCTTGTCACAGGAATTGGCACTTCTCCGCAACGTCCTTCAAGAGTTTGTTGGGGAGCCCTTTTGCTCAATGTATATATACGGTCTAGTTGGACTCCGGAGCAGGCCCGAGTGATTGGAGAATTAGCATCTCCATCGAGGTCGAGGTCGAGGCGTCCCGGTGCAAAAAATATTGACCAACCCCCATCAGAGTTATCGGGGGAGAAATACCATCCTTCGCCGGCAAATAGGGCGCAGGGGGGTACGGACGTTCCAGGGAAGACGGTAGTACCGTCGGGTAGGACAAGTGGCGTCTTCATAGTCCTTCGTCTTTGTATAAGACGTAGGATGGCCTGACGACCTTGTGACTGAACTCCTCAGTCGATGATGGTGCTAGTCCTGATAGCGGCCTTGAACAGCTTGGTATTTAAAATCCAGAGCCGGAGCCCGGTTGCTGCTCTAGCGTTGGTTTGGGCCAAAGACCCATCGTTACTCGACCGTCTATATCGAGACATTGCTTCCGAATCGGCCCCACAAAAGATGCAAGTGGTTTAGTAGATCGTTCAGGTCATTCGACATCGGTGTCGCTGATACCATGTGGACTGCCGCAAACGACTCTCTCCGTAGGTAGCTGACAACGGTGCCCTCTCTTTTTTTTGCCAAATGTACTTCGTCTAGTACGACGCGGGCGAAAGAGCTTCGTATCGTTCCATGTTCAACCAGACGGTGTCGTGTTAATACTATCCGCCGTCGCCGTTTGATCTGGCCCCTGAGCTTCTGATTCTGCTACATGAAACCGTCAGCCGCCGTCCCCGTGCATTGAGAAGCTCACCATCTATGACCACTTCGTTGCCTATTCTTACTTACTGTCTGTAACCTCTCCGCCAGGATTTCAAGCACTTTCAGTTTGTCCTCGTTCTCTGCAACGTCACTGATCATCGAAGGCTTCTGTTTGAATGTATTTTCTCTGTTCTCACTGCTCGCAATGGAGCCGGGTTCGACCTGTAGTAGTGGCTGATGGATTCAGGGCGACCATTGGGGAGGGGCGGAGGCAGTTCCAACTGACCTACTAGACTCGAGCCCTCCAACTTGGCAGTCCCTGATGTTCGGCACCAGAGTGAGTCGGCTGTTGAGAAACACTGCCCCAACGGAGAGGCAACGGACATGGCAGGGGCCAGTGACGGGGACTTAGGGGGAGACAGGCAGCCCGGCGCCGACCATGAGGTCAATGTCATCCGTTATCGAGACGCCTGGAGAGAGTCGAAGAGGTGATCCTGGGGTGAGGGGCAGGAGCGGGAGTGTCAAGAAAAGGGGGAGGGGACATCTCCGCATCGGAACACGGTCCATGAACGTCCACTCTGCTGAAGGGGGTGGGGCGGGAGACTGATATAGGCGTCTTGGGAGTCAGGGGATTGGTAACCTTACTGCACCTTTCGATGAACTCCTTTGAATGTGAGAAAATCGTCGGGGAATCGTTTGAATACGTGGGCCAGTGGAGCTCTGAGCCTTTGAACGACCACCACGACCGCCCGAATGTGCCTGTTGTCCTAAGGCCACTACTATACATACGAATGTGACTTAAGTTGAGGCAGGTCAGTCTATCTTGATATATATCAATGATCCTGGCTTGGAAATAACGCAAGATCTGGTATGGCAAGAGGAGAGACATCGCCTCCCAATCAGGGCCGGGTCTAAAAACGTCCCAAATATATACCATTGATCGACGTCCCTTCTGCAAGCCCAGGGACCAATTCTTCCAGTATATGCATCGCATCGATTGTAAGAATACCGTCGCGAAGTGAAAAAGAACACACCACGCACGCACCGGTCTGAGACCGGCAAAAGCGGTTCCGGCAATTCGGTGCCATTGCCTGTACCGGCTCCGGGCTTCGGGGCAAATTGAGGGCCGAGCTTGTCGGCGGGCATGGGCTTCTGTAAGCTTCATGACTGATTCTTCGATTATATTCCCAGTGTTGGGCAACTGGATTTTAAATGTGATGTTGACCCCGTTCTCGAGCCTCATTAGAAACAGTCTCCACGATGTAGAAGGCAGAACCATTCGTGGAGAAGAAGAGGAGGAGTTCATACTTCATTCTCCCCTTTCACAGCCTCGGATACACTTGGGGTAAACCGCTACAATGTCTAGGCGCTTGGCACGGACAACGCCCCCAGCCTTCGCCGCAGTCTCAACGATTATGTTACTACCCTCCGCTAGGAGACGTATCATCCGTGGGAATAGATAGCAGCTCATTACGCAGCGAAACCTCGTTTGACGCCAAACCGGATTGGCCACTCATCGTCGGAGTCACAGGGAACAGGAGAGCCATCCTTTGCTGAGGCGCCGGCTTGCAATGCCAATCGCGACAGGCATTCCAATTGGTACCCTTGTTTCGGCTGTTAGTGAAGTCTGCGGCTCTGACGATTTGACACGAGCCATGGCTGCCGCTACTCGGTCGTCGCCGTCTGTGAAGCCAAGCTTAGACAACCAGACGAGATCGACAAAAAAGATGTCGGCCTCGTAGGATAGTAAGCCCTCTATTGTACAGATGCCAGTATAGGAGGGGTGCAAAAGATGGATGATCCAAGCTTTGTCAGGCAGGATAGCCGGCAGAGATCTAAGTTGGTCTTTGTTCTTGCTTAAGAGGGATCGGATAGTGAAAATCGTAAGAAAGAGTGCCCTCACAATCGGAGCGTGGCCTTCCTTAATGTAAGAAGTCCCGCCTAGTTCTTGCTTGGATACTGGGAAGGGTGTCAAACTTCTATTTGCCAAATTGCAATAGCATCATTGCCTATAATCATTACAATGAAGGCCAGAGTATCTTTTGACATCATGATGCTGGCCACGTTCATCTTACTCCCATAGAACCTTTGGTTAACCCAGGTAGTAGTGTTCCTGTAGATCGATATGTATAATATGGAGTAATACAGTTTGCTCCGTTTCATGGGGGATAAATCTCATTGTGGACTAAATAGTGTCTTCCATATCTGTCCCTTTTGTGGGAGCGAACGTTGTTGAGAAGGAAAGGAATTTCCTGGGAGGGAAACGGACGAATGATGCTGACTTGGTTCGAGGTTCGGCAGCAGCTAGCAGCCACCCAGCCGGGCCGCCAACACCTTTGACTCTGCCGTAGAACTCGAGGGTATGTAGACTGAATTGTCTCGTATCGCCGACAGAACGACGAAAGCCTACAGGGAGGCCACCAAGGGGACAGCGAAACGTACCGCAAGTTCTAGCCGTCGTCCGGCCCTTCGGATACGATGGGCGGTTGGAGACGCTTTCAGGGACCCCCGCTTCGTGAAAGCCCTCGCCTTTGGGTCCTTACATACGGACCCAAGAGAGTCGTGATGTGATCCATCCTCGTTTCATGGACCTTTTCCCCGATCTGATTTCTAAGTCGTTTTCCGCACCCCTGGCTGGAAGTCCTTCTTTCGTGTGTGCAGGGCGCTGGTTGGCGGCGCCACATCCTCAATCAAGGCACTCCAAGCAGCATCTACCCGTCGACGTGCTACCCGCAAACCCTTGTCGAACTTCAGAAAGTAAGGGCTATTGAATACCGTATCCGCGCCGACAGCATCCGTGGCTGGAATGGCTCGGTTCCGTGCTGCTGAGTTTATGCCATCTGCGCGAGGGCGTCGGATCTTCAATATGAGATCAATAGACAGTCATGCCAGCATCATCCCAAGCTGCTGGAGCCAGCAGCCGGGCATCTCAATAGTTAGCGTCGCTCGAGCGCTCCCCATCAGCGGTGTCATCTATAAGCTCCGAGGGAGGTAGCCCGAAAGTCAGGGCCAACGCCGTGTCCTCGGCGAAGAGCCGTGGAAGGCTTGACGCAAACGGGCTCTCCTTCTACCCCAGTAAGTTAGAATGAATAGAGTATTGAAGGGGTAGTAGGGTAGAATACATATAGGAAAAGAGTGCTTCGAGTCACACACAGCCAGACCCGAAGGGTTTCGGCGAACCTCGCCTAGTACGCCGCCTGTGCAGTTGCGGCGGTGACAGACAAGAAAATAACAACGAAATATACAGCCTTGTACACTCATCTGGGAGATTGAATATTGGCGGAATCCATGGTTTTGTAAGAGATTGGCGACACTGGAGTCTCCGTCAGAACTAACCCCGCGTGGGTAGTCGTAAGAACAAATGTTTCTTGCCACTTTCAGTGGATAGGTTTGTGCAAAAGTTGCGATGTCGGTGCTACATGCGAAGCGATTCGCAAAACACCGGGCTTTGTCGCCGACATTTGAGTTCAGAGCCTCTGTCTTAGGGGTCATAGAAGTCCTCCGTCATACTGTCGACCAAAGGTAGAAGTCTGGTACGGTAGGGCAGGAAATCCCGTCGAGCGTCTGCTAGGTGTTTCGAAGAGATGCTGGCTAGGAAGGCCTCTGTGGACCTACTGCGGATGCTGAAGCTCTTTAGAAAGTCGGCGAAGTTGCGCTGGGAACTCGACGCTGTTAGATATAGAAGCAGCACGGATCTAGTAGGTGGCGTTAAAGCTTTGCTGTAGGGCCTGGAGATTAAACTTACAGCGCCCACACCCTGGTTCCCTAGCGTTAACATAATCGCTGCGGATAAGAGGCCGTACAGCGCCCAAGTCATGGGTTTTCCACCAGGGATTATGAGGGCTGGGGGTTTTAACCGGCGAGATTTTAAGTAGGCGATTAGCCGCATGGCTTGGGCATTGTCCGGGTTGCTGTACCTTTCTCCGTTGGGAGGTCCTCAACCCCGTTGAAATTGGGGTTCGCGCGGTCTCGTACTGGATTCATGCCCAAAAACTCCACATACAGCATGCATCTCGTTCTAGGAAATAGTGCCATCGGGAGCCCCCCTTTTGCAAGGGTACAGTTGTTCATCCCCAGCCAAAAGGGGGAACTTGTCGTTCTCAAGGTATCGCAAAGACACTACTGTGGCTTTTGTGGGCGATGCTTGTCAACACAACCGTCCGAGTCTCACGGACAGAACGCTCTAAGATCTCATCCAGAGGCCACAGAGAGATCGAGGTTCAACTTGGGCGGCCAGAACTTGCGTCAGTGAGAAATGAACTCCTGCGAAGGAACTCAAAATCTCGTATCTCTCGGTTGCGCAAAGGCTCGGCATGAGGATCTTGTCCGTGGTGTGCCCGTGGCCCGAACAATCCTGTGCCCAACTGGGATCTCTATCCCCAACATACAAGAAGAGGGATGGGAGTATTTGCAATAAGTCAAAACGCTCCCATAAACCACACCCTCCAGCAAGGATTCAAGTACATGGCGGGCATTCGACATGTTTCACTACCACCAGCTAAATTGCAATGGATTTACCAATCCCCGAGAACCCTAGCAACGTGTAGGGGCCCAAGTAAGCCTCTCGATTGCCCCTTGGGCACTGGCTGTACTGTTATCGTATCTTGCTTAGGAGGCTGCAGTAGTCCAACATGGCTCGTAAGCACTGAAGAGGATAAAGAAAGTAAGGATGTCTTTATTGTTTGTCTTTTGTTCAAAAAAAGATTCAACCTTTTGATTCGCAAGAGGCTGCAAGTGACGGATTCTGCCCAGAGCTACTAAGATCCCCACATCTTCAGCGCAGAGGTTAAAGCCTAGGTTGAAGGGATGTTGTGGAGCTGGATTGCGACATGGCTAGGCGCAAGGTTGCCTCTCTTGATGATATATGGAATGATCCGCCGTGTGTCTATTCCATCACAAAGCTGAGTTATTGGACGGCTCCTTGTTGCTGTTTTCAACCGGCCAGGGAAATATATCGAAGAACCAAAAGGGAAAAATAACCTATGTCGTGTCGCTCGCCGAGCTTGACACAGGAGACCGTTGAAGCATTCGGATTCGCCTTGTACTGCAGTTTGACAGCAGATACTCGTAACCAAGGTCGCCAGCCCATGGAACCAAAGGTGAATTCCCGCGGCCCGGAACTTATCCTTCCGAGCGGCGACGACCGGAGGTGGACCTAACGGCCCTTGTTATGCCGACTAAGTCAAAGGCTGTCCTTGTTTTCGGCGCATGGCATCGCGATGAACAAACCGAACGGATGCGAGCAGTGCCACCTTCCTGCGAGGAGAAACATTGAAGTTGACTTCCGTCCCGAGTATGGCGAGACAAGCTGGAAAGCCCTTTTTATGGAATGAAGGACGGATCTGTGGGAGGCTTTCTAGTCTCATTTAGGACGGAGGCTATATCTGCTGTACCTTCAAGCCTTTCCCGCTTAAATGGATATTCGCTGTTCTGCGTGGCTCAGCAGCATTCAAAACTGACTACTCCCATGGCGTAGGAGTCCGGTAAACGCGATAACCGACTCTCTGGCTGCAGAGAGCAACTCCTAGAGAAGAGGTCGAGGAGGATTTCTTCCTAATGAATGACTCCGCCAAACAACACGCCCGCGAGGGAAGAAAACCAGTCCAGACACCTTGGTGTACCGACGACCGCGAAAGCTCATAAGCAGACTGAATGTTCTGTCATTCAGCGGGAACGGCGGGAAACGGCGCAGGGGCACCCGTCCATCCAAATCGCAATCCTCGCCATTCCCCTGTCAGGAAGGAAAGGTCTTCGCTAGCCTGTGCACCCCATGCCTGGTCCAGTTACTCCCGGGATCTGTTCAGATTGGCGACGAGTGTTACCCATCATATGGAAGCGATATTTCCGCGGCAATATGGCGTCTCTCGCGGCCATTCCATCCTTCCTTGGTCTCCTTGACCAGACAAGCTTTTCGTCCTCAGGATCAGTTATACCTGTGGCTTTTGGACGTACACAACAGTTTCAGGCGGTCTTGCCAGTGTTGAAGCGCCGTGTCAAAGTCAAAGGCTTGACACAGCTGGTTGCTGCAAGCGACTTGTACCATTCGACAAAGGTTCGAAAGCTTGTCGGCTGAGCGATGGCCGAGCAGACCTGCGCGACATCCCAATTCCCCAGTGGGAAGTCACCACATGCTACCCATCGGGGCTCGATGTCGATAGTTTCTTTCCCATAGTTGGTTCTGGTGCCATAGGTCCATTTTCCTGAAAGAACTTTCTCAAGGAATTGCTCGACTCTTAGGCCACTGCAACAGCGAAGAATCCGTGGTCCTCGGACCAGCGAGGGAAACGGTTCTCGTTGAGTATGCCAGGCCGACCGCAGAACAAATCTTGCGTAAGAACTTAGACGCGAAGGACTTGTGAGGACGGTTTTCGAAGATACAGCGGCGGAATGTAATCAGGAGCAGTTTTACGGGACTGCGTATCTCTCTCCAATTGAGCAAGTAGGCTGTGATTAGAAAGGTATATAGATAACAGCCCCCGTAACGCACCCGCATGCGCTTTGTGACTGTTCTCGGATCCCTGCTCCGCTTTCAGACAGAAGTGAGGGAGACCGGTCGCGGCTTCGGCTGCGGTGTGAGTAGCAATGAAAACTTCGCCGAGGCACTACCGACCGGTGGAAAAGCATCTCGGACATGCCGCGAGTCACAGAGCATCGGGACACGGCTTTACATTCCGAGAACGCGAACACAGTCGACAAGGAGCTTGTACTTCCTTCCTATGGTCTCGAATCCACGGTCTCGTTATAAGAGTCCATCGTGACGAAAGGCCCTTCTCCGACAATGGTGGGAACGTCCCAAGAGATCGTACGTATATATTCTGAAGTGACATCCATTTGCTGGTGTTAGTGGTGTCTTCGGTAGAAGCTGCCATCGACCGACGGCTTCGAGGATGGAATCGACGAGACAGGGCCAAGCCACACCGATTGATGTGGTCCCAATCGCCTCTCGGTTGCGATTCTCGTTTCCGGGCAGCGCCCATTGGGTTCCTCGGCCGGTTCCCGACCAGAACGTTGAGGGCCGAGTTCGAACAACCCGAACACTATTTTAATTAGGTCCCATTGGTTGTTCTTAGGGAACGTAATCCCGCGGGCCTTTGATCGGGTGCTTTGGAGTGGGCCATGGTAGAGAATATGTGGAAAAGTGCAGCTCACTAAGCGCAGCGTCTTAGTTTTAATCGTGCAGTTACCCTTCGAATACGCATCTCAGTCGACGGGTATATAGAAAAAGAACACTCTATAAAAGAAATCCGCAGTGCTAGTAGCTGTGAGCACTGAACTAGTCTCCAGAATACACCAGGGGTCGGGGCGGACCGCTCTGTCGGCTGACCCCGTCTCTTATCCCTTGGTTTGAGGGGATCTGTTACATATTTCATCCCCGGAACAACGGGAAAACGAATCGTTAAAGTGGTTTTAAAAGACTTGTCAGATTATTTTAGGCTGCACGGGCTTGGTCTGTTGTCGTCGTAAGCATCCCAATGGTATAGCTCGCTATTTTGATTGTCCCAGATACCAAGGGTCCAGTGCCGGCCCATGTCGTGGTAGAAGATGAGGACGTGGAATCGCTCGCCACCTTTTTGAGGTGTGCCCCCTGTCCAGTTATAGCTGAAAATGCCTTCCCTATGGTGGTTGATCAACCATTCGGGTGACTGTTGAGGTTTCGATGGGTTTTTTGGGGGATTTGGTAAAACAACATATCGGCCTTGTTTGGGGAAGCACATTGCAGTTAGTAGAGGTTAGGATAAGGATCTGAGAGAAAGATGCGACTTACATGACATGGATTAAAGAACAGCACAGCTGTTAATCGCCGGTGCTCCAGTAGTCAAGTGGTAGATGAGAGGGAACTATAGAAGATAACCCCTACACCAGCCCCCATGCGAAAACCAGAGGGAAGATACTGGGGAACCCAATTGAACGGTTTCTCGACCGTCTGATGATCTGGGATGTTCCAAGATTTGTCGAGTGGTCCGATGAAGAGGTTTCCTTGAAAGCTCTTGTCGGATACAGCCCTCGAATCCTGGTCGAAAACATCCTTGTGGAGCCGCCTCATTACGCTAGGCGCAGTCCGAAGAGCTGAGGGCAGATGACAGAACCAGCGTCCAAGTCTCTCGTGTGAACGGCGCTAATATAGCGTATCCGGCCGGACAAGCTTGAGAGGCCCGAGGTGTATCATGGGGACAGCCTCTCTCCAAGGCCGAGATCTGCCGCGGACCGCATCGTGATGGTGGAAGTGAGATATGGTTGGATGCCGAGATTCGATATGATGATGATGGGCGGGGTTGGATATGGCACGCACAACCTTAAACCAAGAAAAATTGCGGGGCATGAAACCTCCGGTGAACTGCTCCCATACCCTTCACAGACGTAGACTTTTCAAGTTGGAAGGCTGACCATGATGGTTTTCGGTACGACGCGCCCCCTGAAATTATCCCCAACAAGGGGGATCCGAGGAGGCTTGTGTATACTTTCCCAGGATCTGATGATGAGAAGACCGCAACCAAGCCAGGAAGCAGAGGGGAAACACGTCCATTGGTACTGAATCCCCACGATACCTTCAATTTGCGCCCAGTCAAGTCGTAAGTCTATCGGTACCAAGTTTTCCCTGCCAGTCCACGATCGAGGGGTTCAAGCATCTGTTGGAAAACAGATGAACTCGCTCTCAGGAAATTCTCCCTTCCACCGACGGCGTCGGATGTAGATTTTAGGATGTGTTGCATGGCTCTTGTCATCCTGGCGATTACCCAGAATCGTGACGCCACCTGATAGCTCTTTAAGAGGACAAAGGCCCACCAAGCGCTTCCGTACCCCTTAATAGAGAACGATGGGATTGCTGTACGAAGAACCAGTAAGCACCCAGGGAGGCCATCGTCGTCGTCCGCTGCCACCTGGAGGGGGAGGAGGCAGACTTCCAGGTGCTTTGTGTAGTAAGTTTGCGAGGATGCACGAGTCCTCTGACGTCGATACATTCCTAAAACAGGGAAACAACCTGCGCCCCATTTAAAAGTGCGGTAGCGTATATATAAGAACCGATTGGCCCATGAGCTCTGGTGGTAAGACCCAGCCTAAAGGCTAGGAATCAAATTGCTCTTGGATGGTGATGCCGACAATAAGAAGCCGTTGCTTGGTTATTTTGTCATGGCCGTTCCCTGCTGCCAGTGAGAGGGCGGTGCGGTTGTGATTGTTCTTCGTGTTCGCGGTCCTAGGTCTGCAGAGAACAATGTCCACAATGTTAGCATACCTGGCTTTTGACAGAAGATCTAGGGTTGGAGCTGAAAGATGCTTTCTTCCTTGTACATACAGTATGATAGCAAGATGGTAGCATCATTGGCGAAAGAACGATGGATTTGTCGGATCACCTCTGGAGGTGTCGCCCAGCCCAGTGGAGGATGATAGGTTAAGAAAAAGTTGACTGAAAGTTGACCAGTGCCGAAGAGCATACCCTCAAAGTTCCATGTCCTCTGCTCTAATTGGACAAAAGAGAAAGGCAACAGTCCTGGAGCACAAGTATACCAGAAACTTGACACTCCCTCTTGAAGCGCGTCTGCTCCAGCCTCGGATCTCCCCTCATTCTTCGAAGTGATTCTTCGACGGGGCATTTTTGACCTCCTGGGGCGTATGATCCCCTTCCACTGGTCTTCCGAGCCAGGGCGTTCCTTTCGTTAATTCCCAGCACGAACAGAAACTGGAGCCGACGAAGATAGATCGGGGAAGAGACCCTCAGTGGAATCAAGTGGGAGATGAAACCCGCGAAACAGTTGTGGATGTAGGCTGAACCGGAGACAAACAAAAGAGGAGAAGAGATGAGATTCTCTGTATACCAGACTTGGGGCGATCTGCCTCGAGGGTAGGGGAGAAACCACCCCTGGGGGTAGGCTTCCTACTCGTGTTGCCTTCCCCCATCCCCAGCAGTGATCCTCATTCGTATGCAGAGCCAGCTAAGTAGCCTTTCGTGGGAAGCGAAGAGAAACCATTTCGGCTCGGTGGTATCGTTGGCAAGAAAGGGACATCGAATGCCGCCGTCTGAGAGTGAACTGGCACGCGAGGCCGTTTTCCATGTCCCAGTGGATGGATCCGAGTGTTTCTTCGAGCTCGAGGTTGTACCTCGTGTATAATGGAACTCGCATCTCCTGCCGTAGCCATTGAAACACACAATTCTGATTAAGTCCCACTGCAACTGTAGGACACTCCGATTTTCGAGAGCCGATGACTTGTTCCGGCATAAGATCTCGATTCAGCTCGTGGTAGATTTGCCGTATGGCGAAGTGCTTTTCGAACCGGCCGCTGGGAGAACTTCCGTTGGAGCTTGTGTCTCTCGCTTCGTCGCGTAAATGAGGAGTCTGGTTTTCAGATAGTTAGCTTGATGATGATGGCCAGCTTGGATATCTCTCCAGAGGGACAGACTTACCGATCCGCATGGCGCTTCCAGTGAGGCTCGAGAGGCGCGTGGGAAGGACCTTTAAACAGCCCCAAGGATGACGAGCAGGCCGAATGCCGAGGTCGCCTCCAGGTGGATTGTCGCAAGGAACTGGTCGAATGCTGGCATTCTCGAACGTCGACTGCGGTTTCGATTCTAACGTCGAGGACTATAAACCAGGACCTAGTATTCTCAGAAAAGATACAAGCCGAATGTTCATAGAGAGTCAACAGCTCCACAGAGTTTGAAGCTCACGTCGCCTTCCGCTTGTCGCCTTCGTGGGTTTGGGATCCTGAGTATAGTCAAAGACCTATCTTCATGCAGGGCTTGGTGAGCAATAGTGCCGAGGGGCTTTGGCCTAGACTCTCCAAGGAGGGTACATGTCTAGTGAATACCAGCTTGCTATCAAATGGGGTTGGGTAACTTGAAAGCAAGGCTGGCAACTCTGCCAGGATTCTTAGAGGAAAAGCATATTATATATAGAGTGCTGGAGTAAAAGAGAAGAGACAAAGTCTGGAGAAAGTCTTAGATAGCGACATTGCCCAAACTACATATATATAAGAAAGACCTACAAAGCCAGAAGGGAGAAGATAGAAGTCAGAGTCCGGCTCTAACGATCTAGGTTTTAGTGGGAGGGGGAGTGGGAGGAGGAAGTTGGGGGAGGATGTGGGAGATTTGGAAACTTGGGTGGATGTGTAGGAGGGAGAGTTTGAAGGTGATGGTTCGCGGGAGAGGATGGGCCTTTATATAGATGTGGGGAGGCGGGTGGTGATCGGGGATGACAGAGATGGTGAATCCTAGGTGGACCTAGAGTAGGAAGGTGAGTTGGCTTGTATACTCTAGTTGGAAGGAAGGATGGAGTCTATATACCTGTGTTGTTTGTAGCTTGTGATAGAGAGATGTAGAGGTGGCTTGTGATTAGGGTATAGTAATAGTAGCAAATTGTAAGTGGGCCTGGAGTGAGAGAGTGAATTGGATTGTGTACTGTAGTTGGAAGGAATGATGGAGTCTATATGCATGTGTTGTTTGTAGCTTGTGATAGAGAGATGTAAAGGTGGCTTCTGATCAGGGGATGGTGAAAGTAGTAAGTTGTATGTGGACCTGGAGTAGGAGAGTGAGTTAGTTTGTATTCTGTAGTTGGAAGGAGGTAGGGTGTCTTTTGTATATGTTGTTTGCAGCTTGTGATAGAGATTGACGGGGGTGGCTGGCGATCGACGGATAGTCAAAGAAGTAAATCATGAGTGGACCCGGAGTAAGAGAGTGAGTTTGTTGATGTACTTGACTCGGAAGGAGGTAGTATATATATCTTTATATTTTGTTTGCAACGTGTGATATCAGTATGTAGGGGTGGATGTAGGGGTGGCTGGAGATCAGAGGATAGTAGAGATAGCAATTCACAAGTATATCTAGAGTCAGAGAGTGAGTTTGTTGGTGTACTCAACTTGGAAGGAGGCAGCAACGGTTGGGGATAGGGGAGATAGTAATTTACAAGTAGATCTGGAGTAAGAGAGTGAGTCTGGCTGTGTACCCTATTTGGAAGGAAGCAGTTGATGATGAGGAGACAGTAATTTACAAGTAGACCTGGAGTAAGGGAGCGAGTCTGTTTGTATGCTCTACTTAGAAAGAGGTGTGTACATGTGTGTTTTGTTTGCAGATTGTCAATCAATACATTGTAGGTGTGGACCTGATTCACCTGGACCGGGGAACTGGCATCTCTTCATGTACCACATGAGAACTTGGAGTTGGGCAAAGAGGGAAGGAAAGCCAAATTCTATTCATGATCTCCATCTTCTGTTCCAGTCTGAGTATCCAACACAGGTATCTTTACATTAGCGATGAGGCAAGACCCGAACCGAGGAAAGGACAGACTGATATGTTCCCAAGCTTATAATAATCGAAACACCTGTAGATCACTTATCCTCAATTTCCGGCCTTCCTCTCGACAGCATTCCCATTCTGATCCGTTCCTCTCTCCATTACAACTTCGACCAAACCCTCCTGTCGTCCTCGCCTTCCAAATCACCTTCGATCTCAACATTCAAGCCCCCTCCAATAGGAGCCTCCGACTGCAACACCACCTCCTGGCAATCCTCCCTCCCAACGCCATTCGCAAACTGCACAACCACAAAGTCGACCTTATCCTCCGGCCTCCCCAAAACCACCATAGGCGCATGCCACGTTCCGGCACCGTACGTGACGGCCTGGTCTCCCGACGCGACGAAGGCCTGCAACTTCTCGAGATCGGGCAACCCCGGGCCAGGGAGATCGCGGCCGGTCGGGGTGGGCATGGCGGCGTAGATGGGGGAGTGGTGGAGCGTCGGGGCCACGATGATGAGGTAGGCGGCCTTTCGGCGGGGGGAAGAGAGGGGGATGAAAGTTTGCGTCGTGTAGGGGTGCCTTTCGAGGATGGTGACGGGGAATAGATGAGTTTTCCTCGGCTGGGGTAGGTAGACCGCCGGTGCCCGATATTCACTACTGACCAGATGCTTGGGAATGTTGGCCTTGCCCACAGCAGAAGAAGAAGACGATGAAGACGAAGACGAAGTAGAAGTAGAAACATCGAACTCCTCGGCAAGGGTAATATCGTCAGGATCATGCGTAGAAAAGGTAGGAAGATCATTAGACCTCGCATGCTGCGGCTGCTGGTCCTGGTGGTCATGCACGCGAGTAGAACGCTCCCCCGTCTGGGTCTGGGTATGAGCATCCATCACCTCCCCTCTTTCCCGACTCCTCCTCCTCTTCTTTTCCTCCTCAGCATCCCGGATGGCATCCCGCACGGACGACGCAGACGCGGAAACGGGATGCAACGGTCGCGATCTGCAAACAAACAGGTCGATGGCCAGGTCGGCCGGGACTCTGCTGGGGGCCTGGGAGTAGAGGTCCCGCGGGCGTGACACGTTCTGGTACTTGATGGCGGTGCCTTGGTTGGCGGGCACGGCATCGAAGGGGAGGGAAGAGAGAATGGGGGAGTTGGGCACGGGGACGGGCAGCTGGAGGTTCCGACGGGGGTTTTCGATGACGTCGCCGAAAGGGGCGAAGGACGAGGCCGTCAGTGGTTGGGCGGGGACTGTGAGGGAGAAGTGCCCGATGGACACCTGGAGAGACATGGCGGCGGATGAGATGGGATGAACGGGGTGAATGAGTGGGGGTGGGTGGTATGGGCGGGATGAGTGTGAGATGGGAGTGAGAATGAGACTTTGGGAGTGATCAACGTTGCGGTGAGATCAATTGATGCGGCTGGTGGCTGGTCTTGTCTCGGATTTGACGGCCTTCGATCCAGAGGATTTTGGCAGTATTTTCGCGAAAGAATTGATTTAGCCTTGAGTGGAATGAGTGGAGATCCCAGTCGTCCCCGGCGGCGAAAGTATTCCGGTGTCGATGTGATGTTGAGCGTTGTTGACTGAACTGTGTTTCTGGGGGTTTTCAGGGTTGTCGTCGTGTTTTGGTAGATCGATTCGATTCGACACGCAATTTCCTGAGATGAGGCTGGGAATGAGAGCAATAATGTTAATAAATGTTAAGGAAGTAGTAAATATATCGTATGGCGGCTAACAATTCCAATCAGGCTCTTAGCGTCGGGGCTCCTTCCCCTTTTCGCATCGCAGCCCAAAACACTGCCGCGTTTGTCCGGGCAATCATCAACCACAAACCACAAGTTAAAGCACGAGCACGACCCATCATTAGGGCCGAGAGCCACCAATCGATCTTAATCGTGAATACCGAGGCAGATCGACGGAGTCTCGAATTGATCCATCACATGAACTCCATACAATCTGTTCCAATCCATCAATCCAGTTCCATCCGATCTCGTTCAGTTCATGCCTAGCACACTTTAAAGAATTCGGGACCGGAGACTAACCTGAACCAATCCATTTATTCAATGACATTTCCGGATTGATGATTACTTGTTGTACTCTTCGGACGGGTGCCGACTTACTCCTGTCCAATAAGCCGTGAGACCTGTAATTGGACCGACCTGAAGCCGGAATCGGAACTGAGGTATCTTGCGGGCCGGGAATTAGGCCACGGTCTGCCTCTGCGGGTATCAAAACCGGAATACGGAATACTGAGGGCTAGATGGCATCTGACGTCTTCCATGAGACCAGACTTTCACCAAGATCTCGGCGATGTATCATGCAGTTTAGTGGCTCCGACCTTTTCTCTTTCCCCAAACACGCACGCCGGGCACACCTCCTTCGACACCGCCGCAAGAACTCCTGCAAGATGCCGTCTAGTTCACGCGTCGATCGGCCACGCAGTGTTGCATCGGAAAGCAACCGCCGCAATAGTGGCAGAAGAGATCGCAGGTGGTTCGTCGGCTTCCAAGGCGGTTCTGTCAAGCGGTTATAGGCAAAATTTCCACAAGCGTTGGAGATCCTTTGTTTCTGCTGGCACTTTCATCCGCCGAGCTCAGAGACGAAGCAGCTTCGAGATGACGAAGATGAAGCCGACCATCGTACTCCACCCTCCACTGATAGTTCATCCCATTCCCCCCTTTTCTTCTGTCTTGTTAGCTTTGAAAGGAAGGAAAATGAAAGGTAATGATCGCCAGGAAATGGAAATCTCCGCTCGAGGAACACAAAAAATGGGAAGAGAAAAATAAGACGGAACGTGTCATTTTATCCCAACTTTCCTCCTATTATCCCGGCGCAGATCTCGAACCAAAGGTGAGTCCGGGCAAGTAGAGTGGAAAGAAATGGTGCAAACGCTTTCTTCGACGAACCATTCCATGGCAGTTTATGGGAGAAGGGTTCATTCGACCATGGAGTATCTCCGGCTCGATGGTTCAAAGGTGGGAAGTCCTCCTTCGCGCACCGCTCCGTTTTTTTCCTCCCTATCGTCTTTTGCTCGTGGCAGGTGTTCATCCCAGGCGAAGTCGATCAAGCTTCAAAACATCATTTTGCCAGCCCGGCTGTTTATAGCGAGAGGCTGTGTGCATCATTCGGCTGCAATAGCCCTTGCTCTATATCACATTCGCCTTCGTCGTTCATGCGGATGCATTTGGGTGTTGGGAGTGATTAGAGAATTGGTATATAGACTGACCATTTCGTGAAGCCCCTCGTTTGCGCATCCTTTGCTCCCTCGGGTTTCCCCTCTTGGATCTCGTCCTTTAGGTCACCTTCGTTCGTATAACCGCTGGGTGCTCGTTCTTTTAATCGTTTTCCCCCATTGCTCGACTGTTTTACTTTTATTGCCTCTTTGCCGAGATCCCGGTTCCTTCTCTCGTTTGAAGGATTCCTGGTGGGATTAAGACCGGAAACATTCGTTCTGTCGGCGATATTTTCAACTTTACGCGAGACAAGCACCGCAGCAAGTCTGAAAACCCTCAGGCCTCTTTCCCACAGCATCAATGCCCACTCGGTAGCAAACCGCTGCCTCACCTGCAAACACAATGCGCCTCCCAAGGATACCAACAGTTCCCGAAAACTCCAACATCCTCCTCCCAAGGCAAGACGACACAAACACCAACGACTCCAACAACCAAGAAACCACAATCATAACCACCAGCACCAACCCCTCCGTCGCCATCATAGTATTCACCGTCATCCTCGCTATAACTCTCTTCTTCGTTCTCATCCTCACCCTCTACTGCGTCCTCTCCAAACGCTGGGCTTCCAAGCGCCGAGACATAGAAGCTGCGCATGGCCGTCCACCGCGGACCGCCGAAATCACCACCGAGATTAAACCTATCACGAAGAAGAGTGGGGGCAAGCGCGTCCCTACACTCGTGTTTCAGCAGCACGAGCCCGATACGCATGGGTACTTTGCGCCGCTTTACCTGTCACGCGAGGGCAGGCGCAGCGGTGGGGCGGGGGGTATGGATGAGGATCGGCTGGCGGATGTGAAGAGGGATGTGCTGGAGGTTTTCGATCCTGCTGTTTTGGAGGTGATGGGAGAGGAAAAGAAGAAGGCGGATGAGAGAGTGTCCGTGAGGGATTTGGTTGAGGAGGGTAAGGGGAAGAAGAAGAAGAAGACGAGGCCATGATGAGGAGTTTATGGGTATGATGGTATTATGATTGAGAAAGACGAGATGAGGCTTCATTTTTGCTTGGGCGTTGAATAGGTTTTGGCTTTGGGTTGGGACCATAGACATAGACGGCGAGTCAGGCATTTGCTTAGGTGTTTGAGTTTATTTTACGAATTACTTTTTAAAGCTATGAATATCATCAAGTTTTTCTGCGGTTTACATTACTAGAATTGATGCTGATGCTCCATGGACGTGCTCTTCAGTCTCGCGCCTTCGGAAGAGGATAGAGAGCCTCTCTTCTCTTCGTGCATCCCGGTCAGATCTCCAGTCTCCTTGGTCACCATAGCCTCGACAAGAAGGGACCAGGAGCCATCCTCACCCCGTCTTATGAGATTCAATATCCCCACTTCCTCTCTTGTCCAAGACGGTTCAGCTCCCGGGTTGACCAACGCCACTTCCATCTGCAATCTAACTGAGCCACGGCCACAAAGCTAGGAGCATCGCATATCCTTCCCATCAAGGTCACTTCCCTGCTGTAATAAAAGCATACTTTAGACACAGGTCGTCATTACGTTCCCGCTTTCCACGATGTCCCATGACACACACCCCGGGCAAGGAATGAATCACGATATCTTCGCGGGAAACGACATCATAACAGACACGACACGACCAGGACGCTCAAGATCATACCAAAACATATCAAAGACGAGCTACTCAATAACTTCATCAATAAACCAAACTAAACCAGGAAAAAGCCTCTCCATCCTCTTCCCCCCCTCGCCGAGCTCGCTTCCGGCTGAACACCCCAGCCCAATTACCCATCCCAACGGACAAGAACCGAAGCAGTCTCCAATGCCACCCGTCTGCGTCACCCTTATCTCTGGTCTAGATCATCATCCAAGCAACCAGGACGCAATTTTTGGAACCCATTTTTCTAAAAACAGCATTGCGCTCGTGGTAAAACGACGTACCGGATCATGAACCCGAGAACAGGACGTGCGATGAAAACCAAAAATCAAATATACCCGTCCGTAGCTCAAATGTGCCGCGTCGAGATGTATAATTAGAAACCGCCTTATATGGCCATGACTTATTTCTCGGGAGAAACGGTTTGCTCCCAGCGGCATGTAATATCTCGTGCCGTTCAGCTTCTGCGTCTCAGCGTATGCCGCACAAAAATATCTCATTGAGAGCCAACGGGAGTATTTCCACTTCATGTTTCCTTTTCACTTTTGCCTAGAATTGAGATACATTTCTCCCTGTTCCGGGTTGGGGGCGGTCAGATGCCAGTGTCAGAACGAAGGCTGATTCGAGTCCGTATCAGGCCATGGTAATATGGAGATGCATGTAGATATGTGTAATTAAAGAAGTCTTTGTTTGCATGAGTATGAGGATCTGATTGCCCATCCTGGCCTTCTGCAGGCCACATGGAAGTGAGGGAGGTAAGAAGTGTTGGCCAAACGATTGCCTGTGCTCTTGGCAATCAAGCCTGAGTGTGATACATCCAGTAGACTGTATCGGAGGGTGTCACAATCAGATGCCCCCAGCCTTGCCTTAACAACTATTGCCAGAAGCTGTAGACAGCTAGGGATTCCCATCGCTATAGGTGCATGGATAGATTTCACTATTCATGGTTGGAAAGTATATTGATAATAGAGAGTCATTAGACTATGCTTTTCCGCCTTGCTAACACCTTCATCGCCTTGATGAAAGCGTGGTAAACAACATGTTTAAGAAATAGACATCAGAGCAGGCATCAGCTCAACAATGAAATAAGAGTAAAGAGAAAGAGAAATATAGGAAACAGAAAAGAAGGGGAGAAAGAAGAACCTCCCATAATGCCATTCTCCTCGCAATTACCACACCCACCGCCTCCTCTGTCTCAACCCCGAATCCAACATGGGCAACCACGGACTCTTCGGCGCATACTCCCTCCAAGCATTACAATTCGGCACCATCTGATTCAAATGCATCAACTGCGGGATATCGCTCTTCCTCTCCAAGAACTGCATCCCGAACCCCTGGCTCACATGCCACCCGATATGACAATGCAACAACCAAGCCCCTGGATTATCCGTGTAAAAGGCAATGACCATCCATCCGCTCCCGGGCATCTGCTCGACGTCCCTCCTCGGCGGGTTATCGAACTTGAGCTGCGAAAAGTGCTGGTCGCGATCGAACCGACCTTCGCCCTTGCCCAGGACGAGGAAGTCATGGCCGTGCAGGTGGATCGGATGCGGCAGGATGAAGTTGTTCTGGATGATCCAGTACGTCCAGACATCGGCGTGTGGGATCTCGATAATGTTGTGCTTGGGCTTCCACGCGTTGTCGCTCTCGTAGATGTATTCGAGGATGGGATGGTCCCACTCGATCTCGATGTCCACGTCGTTGATTTCCCATCGGAACACTTTGCCGCGGAAGTCGACAACGGGCTGCTCGAGATCGACGCGGAGCTCGCCGGGGTCGAAGTCGTTGGGGTCGAGGTGCCTCTCGAGGTAAGGCACGAGGTCCTTCTCATTCTCGCACGCGGCTGCGAAGGACACGCCCTGGTCCGTCGGCAACGCGTCGTCGTCGGCACCTTCGTATGAGAAAATGGCTGCGGGAAAGGGATTCTGCGTTCGACCGCAGTTGTTGCGCGCTTCCATCGTCACGTTGAACCAGTAGTTGTCGACGGGCTGGTTCGCCTCGATGATGACGTCGTACCGCTGGCCAACGGCTAAGAAGATCCGGTCACGCACGGTAGGCTCTGTGACGACGAGATCCGCCTGGATGATCTTCATCGTGTGGCCTACGAGGCTGACGGTTATGGAGTTGTCCACACTCGTGTTGATGAGACGGAGCCGGTGAGTCTTGCCGGGCGTCAGCTTGATGCGGTCGTACGCGCCCTTGGACGGGTCCGCGTGGTGGACATTCTTGCCGCGGAAGAGAATGTTCTGGCTGTCTGGCGGGCCGGAGATCTCGGCTGCTCGTCCGAGGTTGTCGGCCGTGTCATGGTAGTAGTCGTTGATGACGTCTACAAGTTGTCTGCCGCGTTAGATGGGCAACATCCTCTGGAGTAATAAGTTGATTCTGGACACTTTGGGGTTTTCCAAACTTACATGGGCCAAGATCGATATCGTAATTTTCCACTGCAGGGCCATTTACAATCATCGCTCCGAAAACACCATTACCATATTGTCCAGAGTAATGGCTGTGCCACCTGTTTCCGCGAGCCTGGATTAGCTTCGCCTGAAATGGGCCACTGCACCATCTTTCCGTCTTTGAAAGAAAAAAAAAAAAAAAAAAAAAAAAAAAAAAAAAAATTGGAACTCAACTTACCAAGAGTTTCCGTATTGAACCACATGGAACGAGTACGTCTTGCTTGCGCCCGGTGGAATGGGACATTCCGTCACTCCATTTGCTCCGTCTTGGTCACTTTCCCCAATCTGCCTGATGCCGTGCCAATGGATCGAGGTACTGCGGGAAGAGAAAAGAAAAAACGAGAAAGGTTAGCTTTTTAGCCGCCAAAGAGACCACCTACAAGATCCCCCGATTCTCGACAAAACAAGGCAGGACTCTGCGCCTAGTAGGGCACTGAAAAAAAAAAAAAAAAAAAAAAAAAAAGGGAAACTGCAGCCAACACACGGCCTGGGTTGGAATTAGGAGGACTGCAAACCAGAAGACAAGATAACAACAACAAGAACAGAGGTAGGCGAATGGCTGGTCGTGAGAAAGCGAGAGCGAGAATAGAAACCAACTTACCCGTTGTCTTGCAACATATTATGCACGTTGACGACGATGTAGTCACCCCAATCTAAATTTGTCGTAAAATCGTCAGAAATCCGTTTCCCAAGATAGGCAACACGGGTCGGGTTACAAGGCCGCCGTTTCCCCAATCCCAGTGTTTGCCTGCATTGTCGGGGTCTCATATATTGCCCACATTAAGCCGGAGGGCAGAAAGTGGGTTGGGATAAGAGCAGGGTCTGAAAATGACAGAAAGGCGCCCTTACCAGCTACAATTGTTGGTCCGGGATATTGTCCTAGGGGGGGATTTAGAGTTAGCCTAATGAGGTTCCGTGATCCCCAAGCCCAACCCCAAAGAGAAGGAAGCAAGCAAGGTCCAAAACCGGTCCAACCGATTATGGGCCTTTCAGGGTTCCAAAACACGGATGGAAGTAGACAGGATCAGAGCCACGAGGCGCGTGTCGGCGTGTCTCCAAACTTACCATTAACAAGCATGGCATGCTTCCGCACGCCGTCGGGGCCGATCCAATCGGTCTCATTAGTGATATAGAAGTCATAAACCCTATTGTTCTACCAAAATGAAAGTAAAGAACACGTTAGCAATCCCCAAGTACGCCCATCAGCGCCAAGAAGGGGATGACGGGGATGATGGGGATTCAAACTTACAAACGCCGGAGGAGGGTCAATCTCATTCTCTTTGTCAATCGTCCAGTTGTTCTTCCAGCACCGCCTATTGGTAGGGCCATGCTCGCCACATGGCTTGCCGCCAGGGGTGATCGTCTGCCTAGGTTCAAGCGGTTCTACCCTGGCACTGTCGGGGAGGGGCTCAGCGAAGACGCTGCCTCCCAAGGCCAGGCCGGAGAGGACGGCCTTGAAGAGGCTCCGGGTATGCATTGGGAGTCGAACTGAAGGGCAAGATGGGGAGGAATGAAAGGAAAAAAGAAAAGAAAATGGCAAAATATGAGAGGACCTCAGGATGAGGAGAATGAGTATTCAGAGAGAACGCCTGGATTTTGGGGGCCATCAAGAGGCAAGCGAGTGATGGTGGAAGAGGAGGGCTCAACTTAAATATCCAAAAGGAGTTTATGAACAATATACCCAATATAAACTCGTACATTCTTTACGTACGGATGGAAGAGGGAAAATATTATACTAGCAATACGGGAAGGATAACAGCCTTCTGGGCGAGGTGTGTAGTGTATACGTGCCTTGACCTCCTGTAAAATCTTCCAGCCCGGTTCATGTCCCGGATATGGAGAGTATGGAAAGGGGCGATGCTCGGCGAGACGGCGGTAAGTCTTATTTCCCCTTCCCGTCTTTCTCACTCTCTTCTTTCGCTTCCTCAACATTGAAATTAAAAGATCGACTGCTGTTCCCTGCATGTGGGAGGATCTCCATGGTAAAAACCTTGTTAGTATCGATCGATCTATCAGAGGCGGAGAACGCTTCGTAGACTTGGCAGCAGCAGGAACAAAACATAGCTATAAGGACAAGGAATGCTTGTCGATGGTCCATTCGGATTACGCGGGATGTAATATTCTTTAGGATGTAAACCTTTGTCAGAGAGAAGTAGTTATGTAAAAGTTACAATTTGGATAAGCTGGGGGCGGGAGGGAAGAAGAATAGTAGATTACTACCGAATCCTATTATTTGCTAACTTGTCCCTGGAAGATCCCTCGGGGCCGAACAAGAACGTGGGAAACGCGCGGCATCAACAGGAGAAGAGAGCGAAAAAGCCCACAACACGATGGGATCAAGCAAGGGAAGTGCTCACGATTAGGAACTTTAGAGTAATCAAAGGTTCACGAATCCCCGCGTCCTTGAAATTGTTCTGCTTCCAAGACGGCCCAGAAACACGTTGGAGCCGTACCGTCGGCCGCCGGTCGGGAACACTGGCCAGTCTTGTCTAAGATCGACGAACACCGTCAAGATTCGTCAAGCTTGGCACTTCTATCTAGGTGCCACACCTTTCTCTCGCAGCCGCGCATACGCAATGCATATCCTGAATTTTCTCGACGGGGCTGAGCTCGTCGATCGTATCATATTCTGCTAGATGATATTACGATACAGTCAGCCGAGATGGTAAACGTCGTCCTTGTTACTTCCCCATCTGAGTAATTCATGGTGATGTAGCGGTCAGGACAGAGACCTTGAGCTTCTCACTGAAGCCCATTCCAGGACGACTGCTAGCAAGAGGCCGGCAGCGAGAGTGGCATGGCGATGTCCTAAGCACCGAGGCCAAATTCCTCAAACATCTACAAGTCAACTGCGCTCTTCGCTTCCTTCAGAGGGCCCAGTAGTCTAGGGTTTGCCTCGGTCATGCGTCATCTCGTACAAACCCGAGATTAGCTCTATGCCACGAAGATGCCCAGCCTCTGGCACTTCTGGAAGGCTCAGCCGCTTTGGAAGCATCCGACCTTGCATCTTGCCGAAATGAATAACGTATGCGTATCGCCCTCAACCGCAAGCCCAAGAGTCCAGAAGGATCTGTTTCTGCACAGGAAATTACAATGATCAATCCGGACTTTCAACTAAGCATTGATGGTTCATGCACGTAGCTCTTGAGGCAGGACAAGACTTGAGATCACCAACCGAGCAGCTCGGACAACTTTGAATCGCTTCTCTTCATAGCATACTTTTGAAGACCATGCCATGACATTGAAATAAGGTGAAACTAGAGAGAGGGGCAATGTAACCACAAGGTTACCTTGATGCGGGACCGAGCGACGATGACGAACGCTTACTCGCGTGGAGGCCAGCCAGGATCCAGGGTTGGCGTATGTCGACCCTCAATCAAGCATGGATCAGCAGGTGAATAAGCAGACCATTCCTTAGCGTGGTAGACGGGCCCGTGTAAGTCAGTCGCAGGTCGGAGTTTTCATCCTACTAGAGCCGAAGCTCGAGTAAGAATCAATGTAATGTCTTGTTTTGTTGCTAGATTTACTTTCTCTTATTCTCATGGGCTAGGAGCTGCTAGTGACCGATCTAAAGCTCGAGAATAGAAAAACTACGACGCCCAACGACGAGCTTATCTGAAGTCTCAAGTTTCAGCAAGGAGGTGTGGCACCAGGTTAGAATTTCCCGACATAGTGGTGGGTTGGGGCCCTATCGAGCCCACCAAAAAACGCATGGTTCCATCGAAAATGCCGTACCTGGAGGTAAGGGAGGGGCCGTGTTGAGCTAGAGTTAGCATCAAGCCCAAACCGGGCTGCAGCATTACGCCTGCAGAGCATGGTAGGTGACGGAGAGCTTCATCGCGTTCGCGCGGGAATCATACGAAGTGTAATCACCATCTCGGGATACGTTGAACTTTAACAATGCAGTGTCTCGAGTTGACACGAACATAGCCCGGATTAGCCCCCCGATGCGTGGCCGGCACCGTCGGCACCGTCATCGCTAGTATAGATACTGAGATTTATGCCTGCGGGTTAATATGTAGGACGGAGAAACTTATTTTTAGAGGATACTAGGTTCAAGATTGAAATTGCATGATCTCATGGCCGAGGTGGTGGGTCATTTCATCTGGGAATACTCGGTCCCGGAGAGGCCTGGGAAAGGGAAGGGATCAGGCCGCTATCATAGAGATCCGTTAGCTGAGGCCTTCTCGGGCAGTCAAGCATGGTCAATGACCGGTCAATCATCCTCTCCCGATTTCGTATCAATGTGGGAACGACTTTGATCTCAGGACGTTCATTTAGCCATCGCAATCTCTTCCCTCCCCGCGTGATAACTCGACGGACAATCCACCTAATATTCGTCGCGGTCATACCGAGCGAAGGCAGCCACGAGAAGCGATACAAGGCCATGAACACGATCGACTTGGGAACTGCGGTCAAGAATTGGTGTTGGGCAAGGTGATGAAAAAAAATCGCTGTCAGGAACAGGTTTGGTGTGCATTGTCCACATTCGTCCCTCCGCATGTGTTGGAACAAGAGGCGGAGCAACGATTTATCCCACAGGCTCGGATACGAACTAGAGGTGGCCCGAACTGTAAGGATAGATGTCAATAACATTGCGGGTAATGCACTTGTCGAGGGAGACACGGGCCGGCAGAATTCTAGGTGGCATGGCCAGACCCTACTAAAGGCGCAGCGGTCATCGAATCGGGGCCGCGAGATATCCGGAGATGGTGAATTAAAGCGAATAATATGGGACGGGTACCTTGAAATGGATAAAAATAGCTTCCTCAAGACTTACCTCCACGTGATCCTAGACGGAACGGAGCCAATTGCGATAAGATCAGCTAATAGATGAAGTCGTCAGGGCTGGGAACACGTGCGGCCCTGGACGAGAAACGCTTCGCCGAAACGTCTGCATACAGCAAGAGTTTGGTCATGTCCGGACACAGACGAAAAATGAATACTCTGGGAACACTATCGTCTTGCCCGTCGTTAGAGGTAAGACCTCTAGTGCCAAGTTGAATCAACAAGACTAGTATCTCAAGCTACTCAGCTTACTCCTCACTGCTGACCTCTCTTCCTCGTCGATCCGGTTAATTCGCGTTATGCCCAGCCACCTTGACATATGAACCGGGATATGGTCGGTCAGACCTTCTGCAGATGGCCACCAACCCTAGCGGATCAACCAGACCGCCGAGGGAGGCAAGCTCTCTAACCGAGCGAGGCCGCGCAGCCCCTCCAAGAACGAAGGCATGAAGGGGGATTTGGAGGGGAAAGGTGATTGATGCCTTGATTCTGCGGTCGGCTGGGCCTACCGCAGCTGCTCTTCGAATTAGCCAGGCAATGCTAGAACGCCACCACTACAGGCCGTTGCCAAGCTCCTATATCTGTCGTTATTATCAGCAAGTCCGACTAATCAATCATGTCCAAGAACGGTGTGTGGTGTTGGGTTTGCTGCTGGCATGGGCAGAGCAAGTGCCCACCCAAAGGGACCAATGGTCAGCCCGGTTCTAACTCGGAGCTTCCCCGAGCTTCATGTAAGCTCTAAAGCTGCTTTCATCGAGGTCAATATGGTAGAGCTCCAATTTCGAAACCATCAATCGGTAAACACTCCACGACGATCCATTAGCTGACAGAGATTTACTAACAGGACTAGAAATTCTTTGCCACGAAGAAGCATTTCTGCAGGATCCATTGAGCTTTTCTGATCGTGACCGTTCTGGACTTCGAGAGCTACTGGTATCCTGGAGAGCTTCTTCTGGGAAGGAAACCCAACTCACCCGATCCCGTTTCATTGTTTTCTTCGATCGGGCAGGGCCAGTCGTGGGAGACCCAGCCTACGTAAGTTCAGCATCTCCGGCTTGGAGCTAGCAGCTAGCCCGTAGTTCTAGGTCCATACTTCTATCAGCCCGTTCGATGCTCCAGCGGCTGGAAGTGAAGGAATATCTCGCGCCTAGGTCTGTGAGAGCGCCCTGGGGCGGTTGATCAATCTCAAAGAAGCAGGTACCGGTGTCACCGATTTTGGAAGCAAAAAGAGCTTCTGGAATTTACCCAGTACCGTGAGTACGGGGGACCGCCTAGGCTTGAACTCGGACGGGAAGCATCGGGAGATCCAGCATTCCGTCGAAGAATCAGTGGGTGTTGACTGTCGAGTCAAGGAGGAGAATCGAGCATAATCTAACAATGGAGTCAGGCGTTAGCTTAGAAACTCTCTCTCAGAAGGCGGCACTCCGAAACTGGGAGTCCGCAGATGAGCAATTCAAAGGCAATTCAAAGGTGACCAGGATGCCCTCGGTCACCGTGGATCGTCCCTTCTGCTGGGGGGGAGGACGAGCGCAGGCAGCCCAAGTAAGCTCGGTATGCTCCTGCCTCAGCTGGGTGAATCGAGACCCATGTGGCTTTACCATGAGTCGAGAGCTCAATGTTACCAGCTGTACGACGGTACCGAGTACATTGCTCACCGAGAATACAATCGCATGGAAGATCGCCATGGATGGCAGGAGCTCCAAAGGATCATACTCCCTCAGCCAGCCACTCCTGCTTATTTGAGTAGAACGTACCTTCGTAGACCCAGAATTAAAGGCAACCAAGTTGCATGTGAGAAGATGACGAACCCAATTGACTTGACACTTGAACAATGGAAGGAGCACCCAGTCCTCGGCTTACATATGGGCTTGGACTGAGACAAGCGGTTCCATCCCAGAACAACCCCAAAATCTCCGCCATCGCTGCATCACAAGGTGGGAAAGATAATAGAATGAATGCCATTGACCAATCTACAATCTTCTGGCGAGTTGCCGGGCATCAGCCCGTCGACAAATGGCGAACAGGTATCCTCATCGCCATGCCTCCTCCACATCAATCGAGCGAGGACAGATCCTACCTGACAATGCCTTCAATTCTCGTAAGTCTCCTTCGCCGCCAGATGCGGGTTCATGCGTACAATATTGACCTTTGCTGGCAATAGGATATTCAGTCCAACCACAAGAGCCAACCTCCGCCAATGCCGTTACCCGGTTCAGCATCCTCATTTATCTCGTCGACGACTACTTCGTACTTCACTCAGATCAGGTTGGCATTTTCCCACGCCAACTACTCGCCCACTATATCGAGAAGAAATAGACTGAACCCCTTTTAGGGCGACGAATATGACGATTTCGTCTTGGTTCCACGGGTGTCGAGCGGCACGGTGAGGTACACTGACACCTACATGCAGCCAGTTCATTTAAACGGGCCACGGATTTGCACATTCGCCGACGGCAATGGTGAAGATAACTCATTTGGTTGGCTGGATACATCCACCGCATTCATCCTCGTCCGACATATACTCCCATTCCCATTCCCGCTCTCCCAAGCGAACGCCGATACACGACAGGGTTATCACCAGCACCTCGGTTGACCCCTCCTCCAATCCGCATGTTATCCTGGTGCTCGCTACCGTCCCGCCCTCCCGGTCCCTCGCCGTATTCGTCTTTTGTTCACAATGCCCAGACATGAGCTGGTCTTAAACCCTTTTCCCCTTTGCCGTATATGGCCAGGTTCGCCAGCCACGATATCGCAGCTGCCATGGGCGAGGTGCCTGACTCTCCAGTTCAAGACCTTACCGAGCCACCTGATCCAGGCGAACCCTAGCTCTCTGCAACGGCGACACTTTGCCTTAGGCGAGCAACATACGAGGATCACAAGTCGCGGCCCCCCTCACCCACTTCGGCAGTCCCCAAGTCCGCAGGCAGCTCCCGCCTCCCCAATATGCATCTGCTTATTCTTCTTTGACCAAGACGTAGTGTCGTCCCGACGTCGCCTAAGGCCCGTCTCTTGATCACAGTTCCTGGTATTGCCGTCTCAACCTGTTTTAGACTCTTACCCTCTTATCCACACCCGAGTCTCTTGGGGAGCCGGGACGAAATCCGAACGCGGGTCATTTCCTCGCCGAGATGACTTCAAGCCTCTAGATAAGTGGTGGCAGTTTTTGTCCTCGGCTTTTATCCACTTTTCTCGCTCGCTTCTGAGCGCAGGAAAGAAACCTCCGAGCCGTGGCCATCGACGTGGTAATATCCCTATGTTGCCTCCCGCTCCATCATCAAGATCGTCTTCTTCAACACCCTGCGAAACTGCCCACGACTTTATTCTACCTCAACGGTCATGCCAGCAAACCCGCCTCCCTGCCTCAGCAGTTAGAGTAATGATGCTTGAGTCAGAAGGGCACGCCATTTCTTGCCGGGCTCTTCATGGTGTCTGGTTCACCTGGAGCTTGCATTTCCGCTAGCTAAGCGGCTGGCTAAAGGCGTGGGATGGCAGACCTATATGTGGGAGCTCGCTTAGGACCAAAGCTGTCCGCGATACCAAGCCGTACTTCGTATGCGAACCTTACATTGCAAAGATTAACTGCATACATTCGTCAGCAGAAAAATGCCCGATTAACTGGCGTACGCTGGTAATAGGCAGAATTATCCCCCACCACCAGTTTCTTCGCACGCCCCCATCCACACCACGAACCCGTGCATGCACCACTCCACCAGATTCCTCCCTCTCATCTGCAATCAAGTGTTGCCTCTCCTCGAATCAACATACCATTTCCACCATGGCATATAGAATACTCCTTTACCCCTGAACTAAGGGTGCCCGTGTTTCCCACCTCTTTCTCCCCGTCGCATTATGTTGGTTGGCCCGTGGCGGATACAATAGCCTCGCTACGGTTAATGGACAGCAAGACCAGGAAAGCTTGATGCTCGTATGCTTTGAGTACTCCTAGCGGGGACCTCTCGGGGTCGAGGAAATGTCATACAGCTCGAAACAACTGAGTAGTTCAATTTTAGCTACCGCTCGTTCATCAATTACATCTATTTCGAGAAACAGGTCCTATAGTCACCAAGAGCACCCCATTTCTCGGACACGGAAAGCAGGGCAATCTCCATGGACAACAGTGAATGCCCTTGCGGCCTCCAGCCAGCTCGGTAGTAGAGCTCAAGCGACCTACGCATTTAGAAGCCCGATTCATATCCAACTACCTTATTCTCGTCCGCGTCCCGAATTTGCATTACTGCATTTTTTTCCAGGAATCGCGCGGCAATAACCGGCTTCCCTTGGGGCAATCCCCGGACATGTCGGGCCCATGACCGAGTCGTGCAGGACGATCTTGTCAAGCCCATTCTCCCTCGGTGATACAACTTTTCTTTAGGTTTTCTACGCCGGCACCACGCACAAGTGAAGCCGTCGGTACCTCGTGGCAGATGCGTCGGAATTGTGTGGGAGCAGTTACCCACTTTGTGTCGCCCACGTCCTGGTCGCTCGGAGCAGCAAGCTCTACTCTAAATTGAAATATTCCAGCTGGCTGGATACGAAATCCCTGTCGGTTACTCTTTTTTCTTCAAATTCGTGCCGCTTGCGTTGATGTTCTTTTTTAGGGAAGTAACTAAGCTTCCCGCCTTGTGCTGGCCAACCTTCTTGGTTCCTGGTAACCGTCTCAACACAGGCTGAATTGCAAGGTAATATTGTCCCGCAGGCATGTCAATATGGCTCTTTTGACTTGCTCCAAATATCACCTGGTCTCTGGAGAGATCAAGTCCGTGAAAAAAAACATCGAAACGATATCCCACTTGCCACTAGGAAAACACGCACGCTCGTCCATATTGATGATGCTATTCCTGGCTATAGCCTCGATATTACCCAATATCCAACATATTTTGCTCAAGCTATCTTTATTTTCCCGGTCACTCTTTTCGTTTTTTGACTATCAAGATCGAAAGCTTCACGCCCCCTCCTCTTCGCGATAGTTCGTTCCCACCATGAGGCAATATGGCGACTGCTCTAGTAGTTATAATAATGACCCCGGCCCAACCGATACCCTCGATCCCCTCCTCATAATGAAAGCTTTCCTCCTTCGGAATCTTATCCTAGTCGTTCACTAAGAAGACTGTTTTAATCATCACCCAGTTGTAAACTCTTCCTCCATTCGCTCGTTTTCGTTGTTTTCTATTGTTTTCTTTCTCATTGTTCCACTATCTTTGGATCTTTCCTTACCCTAATCGAAACGAACGCGACGACTGGAGAAAAGCAGTTCATAATGGCAACTTCTTTGAGATCGTTTGCGGTGCTATTCGCACTCCTGGCCGTCCGGGTCATGGCGGACTGTGTTAGTTACGGCATTGACTATGCCAACGGAGGCCAATACTACATCGACGCAGGCTCGAACCAGTATTTTAGCTTTGTCTCCGTCTTCCAGGGTATGTGGCCTTTGTGTGCACTCTCCGATATATGATGTCTGCGGGTAGCCTGCGCTAAGCTTGAGAGCTCTCCGAGGAGAACCTGTGTTTGACTGATTGGTATGCAGGCTGTCAGCAAGAAGCCATCAACCCCGTCCTCGTGGACCCCTTGGACAACTACTACTCCTGCTCCACTATCAGCACTCAGCCCGATGGCCAGCAGGTTACTTCCACTTGGTAAGCGCGTCCCCTGAAGTAGGAGGCTTTCCGGATATCAGCTCGAGCCTGATAGGCCTGGCCAATTCGGTCGAAATGCGAGGGTATGCTTTACACGGGCATACAGCCGAGCGCCTAGGCCAGCAGACGACATAACTGAGCTGGAGGAAGCGTCTATGTGTCAGGAATGATCACTAATATGACTAACTGGGCAGTGGTATTCCCTTCTCTGCCATGCGGTCTGGTAACTGGAAGATTATTATCTCTGGCGACCAGGTCAACGTGCAGCGGACCATTAGCTTGACCGTTGGCCTCCCCGAAACCTCTACTGTCACGGTATGGAATTCCCTTGAGCCAACAATTTACTCATCGCTTTGGGACGCCTTCTCTTCTTATTCTCACGGCCATTATTCATTAACAAATTACTAGGCCACCCCCACGATCGTACTTGGAATCACCAGCACCCCCAGGGCAGTTACTGTCCACACCACCGTCGACCAGACAATGACCCTCATTCTTGTGCCCTCGACCGTAACTGCTCCGTGCGGCGCCGGGCAGACCCAAACCGTCACCGACTACCAGAGGGTACCGACAGTCGTTGTCGAGGAGACTGTCACTCGCACGGAGACCAGCGGACAGGTCACCAGCTACTGGCAGACGACCGAGACCACTCAGGCTAGATGCCACTACCCCACCAGTATGTTTTGCCCCCGTTTAGTTCCATGTACAAGTACACCTACCGGCAGCTCCAGGCCGTCTTCGTGCTTCGTACCACTGACATTTCCTTTCTTCTTGCTGCAGAGAAGCGAGATCTCGAGGGGCGCGAAGAAGCCGCCGTCGCTGCGCAGACCGTCACTTACACGCAGACGACCTTCACCGTCACACAGACTGTCGTCACCACCATTCCCCCAAAGACCACCACCGAACTGGCCTTCAGGACACTCACTACCACCATGTAAGTTGCAGACACCCTACACGTTTTTGACACCCCGGGAGGATTTTCTAACAGGGATTGCTTTTTTCTTAGCCAACCCCCTCCCACTACGGTTTGCCAGGGAGGTGGCGGCCAGAACGCCGTCATTACCGTCAACCCCAACCGTCCTGCTGTCACGCAGACAAACCTTGTCTATACGACGATCCGCTCTTCGGGTACTGTCTGGGTCGGGTATGTATTATTTGATGTTCTTTTGTCTTCTTTTCGACTGCTCTTGTCGCATTTTCCTCCCACTGCATTCCCTTGACCCTGCTGTTTTTCGTTTGCCCGTCAAGCCGGACCAAGCCCGGGCCCGGTTAGTTTCTTGTCATTGGCTCGGTTCGCGGCATTTTCGGCGGTGGTTCCGGTCATGATGCGGCCGATTCCTCGTTCCGCACCTGCACTCGCGTCCCACGTTTCATTTCGTTTTTAATCTACTCACTGCATACACTTTCCGCTATCTCAACTCGACCTGCTAACTCTACTTCCTCTTCAGACAAACTGCATACACCACCATCAGCAACTCCGCCAGCGCGACTCAATGCTGGAGGGCCGGCGGCTGGTATGGTGCTTAAACGGGATACATCTCCTCTGGAAAGGTTCCTCCATAAGAAAAGGAACCTTTTCTCTCTTGTTTTCTTATACAACCTATCTGGCTCCCTTTTTTTTTATTCATCTCATGTAGGAAGCGAAGTTCCTCCCTTCCAAGTCTTTGCTTCGCACAAGTCACAAGGTTCCTAAAGGGCAATAGGAAATTTAGTAATAGGAAACGGGGAAGAGAAGTGGACTGGTGTAGTTGGTAAAGTTGGTGTCAAAACAAACTTCCTTTGGAAAGAAGATTAATGGATCTTGCTCGGGTCTTGTGTTCTTTTCGAGGGGATGTTAATCTTTTTTATTATTAAGTATTTTTAGTTTATTCTTCATTACTTTATTTATATTACTCTCTCTTCTTCTTCTTCTTCTTCTTCTCTTCTTAAAAGTAATTTCTGAAGTCTATGTGAATGTTAGAAAACTAAGCCTGTCGAGGGTCTCTTGACCCTCCTGTCTTCTCCAGACCGACTAACATCAAGCCATCGTTATGTTCTGTGATGGAACACTTGAACCTTTCCCTGAGCGAGACAAAGAGAGAGCTTATAGAGCTTCTTTGGGAATAGATATTAACTTAATTATTTTTTTTTAAAGATAAATCGCCATGACCCTGCCATGATCCCTTCATACAAAACCGAAAAACGCCCCCAAACAATAGACAAAAAGAACCCCATCCATAAATATTCAATCCCTCAAAAATTTTTTTCTCAATCTTTCCCCACAGAATATATGTTGCTTTGCCATCTCTTCTCTCTTCCGAAGTAATTCAATAATCTTACACAAAATCCCTCGTCGACTGCTCAGGACCCAGATCCTGATTCCTTGCCACTCTCGTAGCATTAACGTCCATCAACCCAATCTGCTGCGGCGAAGGCGAATACTCCCTCCTACCGAGATCAATACCGCGTTCACCGCCGCCGCGCTTCCCGGAGCCTTCGCCGCCGCCGGTGACGGAATCACGATATGGCACGGCGTCGTCATCGAGGTCTCGACGCCAGGGTTCGGGTGGGTTGTTGTAGCCCTTAGCCGCGGCCGAGGAGGAGGGGAAGACGAAGCCGGAGCCGGCGGAGGCGCGGTGGCCGGAGATGCGGGCGCGGAGACCCTTGTGGAAGGTGAGGAGGGAGACGGTGGCTGTTAGGAGGAGGATGAGGATTGCTAGGATGATGTTGAGCATGCTGGCGAGTGCGAATTGGAAGCCGCTGTGGGAGAGGGTTAGTATTAGGCAGTCCAGGGGGAAGTGATAAGGGAAGGGAGGGGCAGGCAGCGTACATGAATGCGTCGACGGCGCCGAGGAGGATGACGATGCGGCCAAGCCAGAGGTGGACGGGTCGTAGCTTGCCGGGGACTTGGCGTTTCTTGAAGCGGAGGTGGTGCAGGACGCCGATAACACTGAGCGAGGTTAGCATTTTGATGTTCTGGGAAAAGAGAGCAGGAACAATGAGGCTTACAATTGTCCGATGAGGCCGGCAATGACGATGAAGCCGATGACTTGGTGGGTCGAGACGAATTTCCGCGACTTACAAACAATGTCAGTGAATCCAATAGAGGCGTATCAACTGGATTCCACTTACCCTTTGATAGTGGAAACTCGTGATAACACCCAACCCAAGTCCCCCAAGCGCGCCAAGGAGGGAAATTCCCTGAATAACAGCATGTCCCTTAACCGAATTGGCAACCCTCAAAACAAACACGCCAATGGGCAACAACACAATAAACACCAAAATCATAGCAACAGCGTGAAACGTAGACTTGGCATCAAACTTCCCACTCTTCTGCTCATGCTGCTCCGTAAACTGATTCTCCGACTTATCCGACAGCTCAGGCGCATCAGCATGGCCTAGCGTCTGGCCCATCTGAATGCCAAAGGAGCCGTAGCGCGAGTGGTACTTGATCGGGGCGGCGGGGTCGTTGGAGCGAAGGGACTCGCGGGGGCCGAGGGCGTAGATGCCCTTTTGGTTGTTGTCGTTGATGTCCATGTAGCCGCCGGGCCAGGAGCGGCATCCCGAGAGGCAGTGGGCGGAGAAGACGAGGTGGTCGTCGGTTATGCCGGTGCCGGGGAGGGTGAGGTATTCGAATTGGGGGTAGTAGGTTGGTTCGTAGTCGCCGCGGGAGTAGCGGGGGCTGAAGGTGACGTTGTTGCCTTCTTCGTTTCTCTGTGTGTTTGCATTGGTTAGTTGTCTGTCTCTTCCTTTCTAGGAGTATATGGTGTATAGGTATCGGCGGGGAGACATACGTAGATCATGAGCACGAGGGCACCGTCCATATCTTCGGAGCCGAGGCCGATGGCACCCCAAGAATAGTCCTTGGGGATTCGGATGGAGAAGAAGAAGTCATCGTCGGTGACATCAGGGACTGTGAAGCCAAAGGCGATGGCCTTGTCTTCGGAGACAAAGGTAGCTTGGCCCTCGACGACATCGGCGAGAGTGGGCTGGGAGAGGAGGCCTTGAGGGGAGATTTCTCGATTAGCCGGAGCATGATGGAAGGCGGACTTGGATGCGAGAGTCGGCCAGACGGTGAACTCGTGTCGCTCGCTGATCGGGATTCAGGACTCACCTCCTGCTAATAAAAGAGCTCCCGCTGCAGCGGAGCCTATCCGCCGTATCCTGGACCACATCTTTCGGGCGTGTTTGGGGAGTATTCGGTGTTGGATATCGTCCTTCAATTGGAATTCGCGAATTCGAGAACAAGATAGGGGAAGGACTCGTGTTCCTTGCGCGTGCCTCGGTCAACCGTCGTCGTCGAAGGTCGTAGGGGACGAGCAACCGGTGCAAAAAGGAGCGAGGGGTGGGAAGTGATTTAACGAGCGACGTGGGATGGAAGAAACACCATCGCGAGGGAATGAGAACAACTCCACGAAAGGCAACAAAGTAATTCAATGCCAGTGATTGCTTTCTTCACTTTCACGCTGACAGTCCGGTTGGTTTGTCCCCCCTAAATCAATAAAATTGGGGAAGCATGGCTGTCCGGTCCAGTGTGGGGAAGTCTCGAATGTCACTCTACACGTAATATCAGAGAGAAGGTACTTTTAGCTACTAAGGTACACTGATTCGTATTAATGAGACCCCCTATTAGACAAAAGTTGAGAGGGGAAAAATGAATGATGGACTCGACTTGGTCAAGCTCCAAGTTGGCCGCGTCAACAGATCATGTCAATGCCCCTACCTTTGTACAAAAGTCACGCCCTTGTATATCATATGTTCCACCGTCGATTCTGGATTCTTGAGTCTCGACTCTTTGATTCAGTCTCAATACGAAGTGCTGATGCGGACACGCAAAACACCTGTCATTCCTCGTGGTGTCAATTGGCTCAGGCACAAAACACGCTACTCCCGCACGATGCATAAAGCTAAGTTCAGAGCTGCGAACCAGTTTTAATTGGGTTTTCGTTTTGACAGCCCGCATAAAATTATGCACTATATTCGGATGTCTGCTGATATGCGCGCCCCGTCCTAAGTTTTGTCTCGATCTCCCTTTTAGGAAGCGACACGAATATTTGCCTCTCTGATTGGATGGAATCTGGGCCATTACATATATCCGAGACGTGATTGGATACTTTTTCTTCGTGTTCTAGATCCCAACTGACATCAAGTGCTCGCAGCAGACTTCGGATTGGGCACGGGTGACGACCTCGTCGTTTCCTGAACCCAGACTCAGGCGTGTCTAAAACCGTCTTTCACAAGGGGTGCTCCACGAAGTAGCCTCATGGACGGAGTTACGAACTAAAATTAAACTTAACGGGACTCCGTTTATGCCAGCGTCGATGTAGTTCGGCATTCGTTCCCCAAGCCGTGTAAGCACGTGACATCGCGACTGGTCTCTGAACGCGTCCTGATCGTTGAGAGTTGAGACGCGTCAAGTTCAAAATCTGACCTTGCCTCGAGAGAGGACAGCACATGGACAGTAATCAATTTTCAAATCGAGTGCTTTTTTGTGGTTTGATTCTCGGCTTTGGTTAAAGGATGATGATGGAAAGCATGTCGCTCACTTGTCTGCGTCAGGCAAACTTATAAAATAAGAACAGAGAAGTCTGCTCTTCCACATAGATCAAGAGAGCATTCCAAACAGGAATCAATCCGAACTACGGCAGGAATAGGACAGCAGCCCAAAGCAATAAGTGAATAAAACCGGAGATCGTCCGCGCCATCAACCGCAACAATTCTTGTCTTGCAATAAGGGTACTCATTAGGCATTAACGGTGAGGTATAGCAGCAGAACTGATCTCCCCTCTCCAGTTCAGCATCCCGGTTAGCATGCTCGCACCTTTCAGACACAAGAGAGCAGGCCAGCGCCCTAATAGCCTCTGTAGGGTTGCGGGTAATATCGACGGACGGCCCTGTTAGGGACACGCCCAAGTTGACAAAACCGTCTTTTGCTTCCACTCTCCATTTCAATTTGTAATCAGGATAAAGGTTAAGAGGCCGAATTACCTCTCTCGAGGGCAGCACCCTGCCGCATGGTGGCGGAGTGTTCTGTCGCTCGATCTCCGACTTAACAACCTCGTATTTTTCGGACTGGAATTGCAATAGGCCGGGAAGCCAAGATAGCGCGAGGTATCCTCTCCTCTTCACGCGGCGGGTGTCGAAGATGGTAGGATAGACGGCCTGGCCCTTGAAACAGGACATTGCCCAGCGCGTCGTGGATACTTCCGTCCCGACGTCGTGCCCTATCAACGTCAGGGCCCAGGCGAGCAGACATTCGATTTTGCAAGGCTTTATAAGGCCGGAGCCGCTGCTTCCGTAACCGACAGTCTGACGCGTAAAGACGGAAAAGACCGTCGCGTGGTAGTCATCGCGACGACGGTCTCTGCCATTCTCAATGCGAATGAGGAGATTGTCCGACAAGTGGAATAGGGATAGCGCGAGGGCATCGCTGAGGAAAAGGGCTGCATCGTAAAGAAATTGATCTCGGAGGCACCACATGGGCCCTCTCCCGGTTACCATGTCTAGAAGCGAGCTGGTTGTGCGGGCACACGCCTGGCATAAACAATTGTCCTTTAGAGACTTGAGATGCAGCTTTACCAGAGGCAGATCGGTTATTCGCGTCCCTGGTGTCAGTTTCTCCAGCTCTAAGCTCGCCCCGTCCTTTTCCACACCTAGCATACGGGAGATCATCTCCGCCACCGAACTATCACTCCCGAAAGGAACCGTGCGATAAGTTTTCACCACCTTCGCATCTCGCTGTCGGGGATTCATGGTTATGGTTTCTTGGCTGGTCTTGCTCGCAGTAAATCTGCACCGGTCGAGATATTCCTTTGCCGCGTACGGAAGACATTGCTGGAGGGCACGGAAAGCTTGGACTTGATCGAGGTTATATTCCTTCAGCATCCATTGGCCGTAGTTTCCGATTGTTGTCATGCCTGCCCAAGGTTTACCGCTGCCCTCAACGATAAGTTCCTCGGGGTCTCCGATATCATGATAGATCGTTACCGAAAAGGTCTCGCCGTTCTCCGAATGCCCGGTGTTGATAATGATATCAACGCTCAGGTCGGGTTGTTCGAGTATGGGAGTGCCATCTTGCAAGTACACCGATGGGGGAGCACCCAGACACCACCTCGTGAATGCGATTACCCACGGCGAGGAGGAGGTCACATGGATGACGACCTTGGAGACACTGGAGTCGCCGATCCGATGAAGTTGCCGAAAGGCATAGACTAATTTCTCGGTCGCCTCCGCAGAAGGATACGACGATGCACGTTGGAGAACTTTCCTGCTGGCGTCATCTACATCCGGATGTTTGTACAGATAGCTGTGCCAACCCAAAATCGAGTCGGTGAACCTGGCACGAGATAATCTCGCATCCAGCACGGACAACAAGTCTCTCAACTGCTTCGTCGTCGGAAGCAACGACTTATCCGCAGTTGTATTCCTCAACATGAGCGACAGCGCAGTCGCCGACTCAAAGGCACCCATAGTCGTCACGAGTGCCGCCGCGAGGCCGAGAAACTGTACGCCGGATGCCGTCGTGCCCAGCTGCGTGGCGCAGTCGTCGCGCGAATAGCCCACGACGCCTTGAAGGAGAAACTGGATCGGGGCGGGCTTGTCGGTTGGGAGGACGGAGGTCTCGATCTTGCGACATGTTTCGTGGCACATGGCGATTGTGCAGCCGAACTTTTCGCAGGCGAGGAGGGCTAAGGGTTGGATGTTGTCGCTTGTTGCGGCGTGGATGATGCCGCGGGAAATGGAGAGGGCGGAGTTTGCTGTGACGTCGAGGCTCCATTGTGCTGAGACGGACATGTCGGCATCTGCGAAGGAGACTTTAGGGGAGAGGGGGATTGGCGGTTCTGAAGGAGATGTAGAAATAGAAAGGAAAGGGTCGAACAGTCGTTTGATAAAGATCTATTGATAGTTGAGAGAACTCCTGGAGCGTAGTATTCACTAACAAGAAGAGCTGGGAGAGTGGCAGTGCTAGCCGCGGATGCCCACGGAGAGCTGGATTTAGCCCATCCTGCTGGAGACCGCAGCGACCGTAGCCGAGTAGCTAAAGGCGTCTTACGCTACCTTTGAATGCATCCTCTACAGATATGGGAGCGATATAAGCCAATGGTTAGCCGCCCAAGTGTGGATGGAGGGATGATTGGGCGATTGGGGGATGGGCCAGCCTGCTCTGCGATTCACTCTCAAAGTTCGAATCTGACCACACCCGGCACCCTTCGTGTCCCTGGAGGGTGACATTATATCCTAAATAAAGGTTCAGTGACTCAGAGCTTAGAAGTGGGTGGAAAGGACTCGAATTCTCGAGTCCTTCAACCTGACTGCGCTTGTGCGCAGTCTGATGGGCCTGGACGCGTCCTGACACGTCTGGGACACGCCGGGGGACCACCCAGACACGCGTGGGTATAAATACGACTCATTCTTCTCGCAGGCAGACAGATTGAGGGGAGCAAACTTCAACTTTTCATTAACATTGAAATTGCGGGGGAAACGGATCCATTGTGAGATTTTGTTGTCGGTGGACACGCAACTTTCTTTTCTTTTCGTGGGCAGTGAGTGTCAAGCACCCTTAACCCCCCTTTTTTATTTCTTGTGGATATAAGCTAACTTGAGCAGGCAAGGGATTGCCATGGGTTACAGCAGAAACGATTCTAACCGCCGTGGCTATCGCGGGCGGTCTGGTGGAGGTTACTATGGAAGATCACGCCGTGTCTCCTCGGCTCAGAAGGCTAAGTACTCGAAGAAATACAAAAAATACTTGTTCCAAGGTGCCTGGTTCGTCACGAGTGCGCGGTCTCCCGTCCAAAAGAGGAGCAATGGCTACCACGCTCGCTCAGGGCGGTCTGTGCCTTTCGACGATACCACGGCCATGCAGAACTTTTTCCGCACATTCATTCGATCCAACACGGTGCCTAAGCAGTGTATCTTGGTCCACGAGACGAAGGAGTCCGCCCTGGAAGAAGCTCGGCGCATGAAGGCGGAGGCGCACACTGATATCGAGCTCCATGAGATTGAAGTGCCCAGGCCGCCTCGATATGGGAGATGGGAGATTTACTATCGAAACTTGTCCATTTATGGTGAGGGTCTTAACTTTTACAGGGATGATGGCTTGGGCGACCACTTCCTCGTCGCTGGTTACATCGCTCAGAAGTTTGTTAAGCACAATGAACCTTTTCTTGGCTGATGGTACGTTTCTTCTTCCCTTCCCTACTCTAACTTCAATGTCAGTTAAACTAATAACATGTAGTAGTCTTTCTTCTACCTCGAAAGATGTGACGTCTTTTCTAACGGTGGAGGACTTACACAATAGGTTTGTTCTTGTCTTCCCTCGTCAAGGCAAGTAATGTCGGATGGTTCGGTTCCCTTTGTTCCTTTTCCGTTTACTCCAGATTGATATTTGGAAATGCGACGCTCGTTTCTTTCTGTCACCTAGGTTAGCCGGTTTTCATTCCCAGGGACCAGATTGGAACCTCTTCGCCTTTCCCTTTTGCTTTGCGTTTTATTATTTTTCTTTTTTTTACGGGTTACGGTGCGATCTTCAGTCGCCGGTGGAGGATTAGGGCACAGATTGTTCTCAGATAGCTCAGCAAGTGCGAAGTATGTAGGATATTGATTCACGCTCGCCCTCTCTCTTCAATCTTGTCGCGTAAACATTTCTTGATGAAGCAGACAAGTGTTCAGCTCGGGAACCCGAACCCGGTAAGCGTAGATGTTTCCTGGCTTGGCCATCAACGGCCAAGAGTTGGGGAAAAGATGGGATTGCAGACGATTACTTTGCGACCAACGTCTTCGAGAATCCTCCACTTCAAACCTCATCACTAACAAGTCGAACACGCCTCGCCTCGAAGGGAAAAGCCTGTAGTTCCCAATCTCAGGTGCGGGACATGAATCTAGTTTATACATCGTGGCTAATTCCAAAGCCACCGAGCAGGTGTGAGCCTGGGATGCCGGGCCTCTTGTCCAGCTGTAGTCTTCATTACGGGCGCGAATTCCTAATGAGAGACTCGATAATTGGCCGTTCCGTTGTACGACGTAGAAAAATCAAATAGAATAAGAAAAATAGTCTATGAATTCTCTATAATACGCATATGTTCATCATTATCATCATCACAAGAAGGAAAAAAAGGTCCCCTACGCCTCAAACGCCTCGTCCCTCCCATTTTTCCCATCCCCCAACCCAACCACACACCTCAACCTCCCCAAAACCCGATAAATAGACCACGCAGCATCGCCAGCACTATACCCATAATCCAAGATATAATACCCCAAAACAACCAACAGAATCAACGGCGCCGACGCCGCAAAATACACCCAAAACAGCTCCTGCCCCGGCGCATACGGCTCCGTCATGCTAAACACCGAAGAAGTGTACGCCAGCGGTATGAAAATCAGCCCGATGAGCGTGATGGCCTTGGTGCTCTTGGCTTCGCGGATCGACCGCTGCTGCTCCTTGTACGACATGCGATTTCCAGTGATACCCGCGAGACCCGTCACGGCGGCGTTGAGGGAGGCCGTGCGGTGTCTCAGTTCGCGGAGGCGATGGAGCAGGAATTGGAAATCGGCCGAACAATCTCTCCACCACGAGGGATCGGGCCCCTGGAATTCGGGGGATGCGTCTTTCTTATAGGGCGGCGGGTTGGAAAGCGGACCGTGAAAGGAAAGAGGGGCAGACGCCGGATGGTGGTGGTGAGTGGGAGTAGGTTGTTGCTCGTCAGTCAACGGGATACCGAGCTGGATCATGATACCCTCGAGATCCTCGAGGTACTCTCCCATGCGCCGTTCCCAGGCTTGCATGTCGCTCCAGAGGGCTTCGACCTTGCGCATCGGCATTCGCGTGAGATCTTGTTTCCGCGTGAGGCCTCTTTGAACGGCAATGAGGGCCGAGCGCACGTGTTCAATCTGCACCAGATATTGCGAAGCGACGATCTTTTGGACGAACGTGGCCACGCCTTCGGGGGTGGGTTCGATGAGGTGGGAGTGTGTGGAGAGGTAAAAGGTTAGGTCATCGAGGAGACAGGTGCGTGGCGGGCCGGAGAGGGCGCGGAGTTGTTCTTCTTCGGGGACGAAGTCGATGTAGCCGCCTTGGTAGGGGCGTGTTCGTACGGAGAAAGAGTCGGTGTATCCTTCCCCTGCGTGGACGCGGCGCACCGGAGGGTCGCAAATGACGAGACAATCCCAGCCTCCATCGGCCTTCCGTCGAGACCAAACACCACACTTTCTAACCGTCATCCCAACATCCAGGAACTGATCCCCCTCATCGACCGAATCCCCCCATTTTAACTCCCTGGAGACCCCTATGTGCTTCCCCGTCACTCCGCAAGCCCACTTAAACGTCTTGGGCGTGACATCAAATGCCATCACCTCGTGGTACCTCATCCTCAAGTGCGCTCTCCCGCCCCTCAGAGTCGAAGGAAGGGGAACCCCATCATTTGCGCCTCGCCAGGAGATATCGTGCACCACCACACGCTCATGTTCCACGAAGATCGAAGGGTGAAGGGAGAAGTGCTCGCCTAAAACGCTGGCGAACCCGGGGCCTAGTCCTTCGAGGATGTATACCGCCTTCCTGCCGGGTTGGGCACAGACAGAGGAGGCGAGGTGTTCTTCCAGGGATTCGGGTGTCGTGTACTGCGCCTGGATTGAGAAGGAGTTGTCCTCCTGAGCCTCGAGAACTGAGACGCGGACGTTGTCGTCTGTGAATGGGACGTGGATGTTGATTGTCTTGGGATCACGCTGGCGGAGGCGGGGATCGGAGGCACAGAGACGATTGACGGTCTCTTGGTAGGGCCCTTTGGAGAGCCAATGCCCGTCGTTGTTGGGTGATTTGGACATTTCTGTTATGTCAGGGCGGGGGAGAGGGTCTGATGACCCGGGAAGCGTGTAAGTGGAACTATGGAGGGAATGAAGAGATCAATGTGTGTAGGAAATGCTATAGCTGCTCAAAAACTGCGCGGCAAGCCATGGTGAATTTTAAGCTTATTTCAAACGAATTTATTTGATTATTATTCATTATCGTCGAGAATCTAGGCTCTCTTATATCGATGAATCCAAACGGGCGGTCTCCAATAATCAGCAATCGTGAGGCGAGGCGAGTCGGGTCCCGGATGCCGCCGTTGATCCAGTCCAGGTCCTGAAATTGGCTCACCGCGAATGTGGCTGAGCGAGTCCAGGAACAACCACACCAATTCGGGCCACCGAGTTTGTCCATCATGACTTGAATGACAGACGCAACCACACCAAATCCTTCGCCAATGCTTGTTCGCTTCCGGCACCTGCAACTGGCTAGTGTCCTTTGCTAAAAACAATTCCTCCGTCCTTGTCCGTAGGACCTCGAAACGTGGTTTGGCTCGTCTGCATGATGCGATTTAATTTTGGTCTCCGTGGGCCCCTGCTCCTTCTAGAAAACAGGGCGGTGCAACGCCAACCACCCATCATCTTCACCCACACGAGCAGGAGGCCTTTAGACCGCCTCGCCTCGTCTGGAGAGGAGGGGAATCCCTGACTTTTTGTGACGGGCCATTCCGACTTCTCACGAAAACTATGCGGGTTGTGATAATACCACTTCCTCAACTTCACAGAGCGACCGAGCAACCCCCACAAACCCAATCTCTCTTGCATCCTGCAAGGCGCCTTGCATTGAGTCTTATGCCTCCAAATGGGTATCCTGCGCGGTAGAATAAAAGAAAATGCTCACGCGACAGCTCATTCCCCCCCAATTCATCGCGTGCGCTCGCTCTCAATCGGGCCACCCCACACACAGACTGTAACCACGAAACACGTCCGCCTCATTCTTCCACTTCTTCCTCCTCCTCCCTCTCTCTCCTCTCCTCCTCAGCCTCTTCCCGCTCACGTACGCGTAAGCCCTCCACGAGCGCAACGCCATCAACGCCCGCAACATCCCCATTCCTCCCCTCCGCTTCCACTTTCCTCGCCGCGCTCTGCGCATTCGCGATCCTCTCCCTCACCAGCCTCGCAATAGCATTATCCGTCCTCACGTTTAATATCTCCAACTTCTTCTCCAAATCCCTCTTGAGATCCCAATTCGGTTTCTTAGGCTGTAGCTTGAACAAATCGATGCCCTTGTTATCCTCCTGGGCGTCCACGGCCGCTTTCCGCTCCACTTCCTCTGCCACGTCGGCCGCTAGCTCTTCTAACGTCGGCTGGTCCGGTTTTATGGGGGCTGATTCGAAGCCGAGTTTTGGGCCGCGGGTTTCGGGGTCGTAGTTGCGTCCTGAGAGGTGTAGACGCGCCACGTCGGCTTCGGTCTGGGCGACGAGGGTTTGGGAGGAGTGGGATTGTGTGGGCGGTGAGGGCGAGCGCGTGAATTCGGGAGGGGCGATTTCGTCGGCTGGTTGCTTGCGTTTGAGGGATTTGAGTTTGGCGAGGCGGGCTTTGCGGTCTTCTGCCGCTGCGCTGAGGCTGCTTTGTGGGGGGGCCATGGTTTGGATGAGGAATCCCGCGGGGGTAGTTTGAGTGGGAGATTTGGAATAGAATAAATTTGTAAAAAGAATGAGTTGTTGCGGTGGTGATATTTGGGCGGGAAAGCACTGGTGGATGGAGAGGACGAGGAATTCCTTCAAAGGAGATTTTGGCGATGAAAGTTTGCAAGGCTGAAGAGAGCCGAGATCGAGAGAGCTTCTTCGCTGATCAGTGGTCCAAGCACAGGGCAGTTTAACTTTTTCATACAGTGCTCGAAGGGCCTAAGTTGCTTTGTAGAAAGTTCAGCACCAGCCACACTTGAGCCACATCATGAATTTTGAGCCAATGAACGACAGGAGCCAATCAAGCTTTGAATTATTCTCTCGACTTCGGCCTGTGAAAGAAAGTGCAGCCAAGATTTCTGACCTCACTGAACTTTTCGACATTAAGAGCAGCCTCAATCTATTCTCCTCTCGACGACGAAGTAGGCAGGGAAATATCTCTCTCGCCCTCTCTCTCACGTGTTCCTTCCCTTCAGAGTCTAATCTCCGGAGTACCGTCGAAACCACACCCCACCCAACTGCGCATTCAGTCGCATCCAGCCACATCCTCAAGAATGCTTTTGGCACCCTCTAGATCATAGCCCACTGCGGCGATGAAGACCTCGCGATATCTTCGACATGGTTCGGCCGTCCGGCTGCGGAGGGATCAGATTGCGAGCAATTCGATATCTCCAATCTTCTCCCGGTCGGCCCAATGCACTATTACTACCGAAAGCCTTCCTCGACTCGGCAGTCCCTCCATCCTCTCCTTCGATCCCGCCCTCTACCCACCTCAACCTCTTCCACCGTCCAAGCTATCTCGGCCGCGAAACCTGAGTTCTGCTACACTCCTAACCTCTTCCCCTTCCTCTTCCTTCTCCGCCCCAATATCGACACCCTCTACCGCCTTGGTCACCTTGCCCACCACGACCGCCTCGACCGCCTTGGTCATCTTCACCGCCGACACCACCGACACCACCTCAACGTCAGATGATTCAGCTTTCTCCACGATTCCTGGTCCCAGACCAAAACCTGGTAAACTCGAATCCTTCCAGAAGTACGACAGGGTCCTGTGGCGCGACTTCAGACCCAGGCGAGAAAGCCTAGGCCCCGAATCGAAACGCCAGCTCAACTCCCCGAGCAACAAACAACTAGCCATCAACGAGGATAGCCCGAAAACTCGGCCGCAGCTTTCCGAGATCTTTCTCGACGAGGTGGATTGGAAAAAAGGTCTGCACGACGTTCGGTCCGGGAATTGGTACTGCCTGCCAGGCTCGTTGCCGACAGTCTCGGCACTTACATACTGCCGTACCGTTGCAGAGGCACGCACGGTTTGGGAGAATCAGGACCCCGAGGATGCGAGGCATGCGTGGGCGCCAGTGATGCTGGCGCTGCTGAACGATGATTTACTTCAGGCATGTCGGTTTTTACAGGCGTCGTTCCCTTCTTTGAACCCTCCGCTTTACGCGCTGCAGGACTCGATTGCGTTCATTTACTCTTCTCTTAAGTTATCCCCTGCGACAGAAAAGGAGGATGTCTGGAATGCTCTTGCCGATACGATCATATTCCTACTCCGCAACCACCCGGACGCACGGACCATGTTTGAGCGAATGGACTTCCATGCACTCCAGAAACGATTGTGCCCGAAGAAACTGGTCGAGCTTTATAGGGGGTTGCGCGCTGTGCAGGTGCAGCTCACCACCTACACTCTGATGCACATCGCATCGAGTCTCTCCAGGGATCCAAGCCTCAAGAGAATGTCTCTCGAGGTCATGGCCGAGGGCCTCGCGAGAACGAGAGACGAACCTGCCAAAACCCAAGAACTTCTACGGAAACGATGGAGCAGTGTCTTTACCACGATTCTTACCTACAGCCGGCATTCGATGGTCGACGCGGAGGTTGTATCGCCCGAGGAGATTTGGCATTTTGCCATCGAGCATGGAATTAAGCCGAATGCCATCCAATTGACGGCCCTCGTCCAGGGCTTTTGCGCCACGGGACAGGTCGAGGCCGCTTGGCAGGCCTTCGACATGTATTCCGAGCGGGGGATGCCCGTCGATCTCAAGTTGTTGACGGCGCTCCTGCAAGGCTCGAAGCTGTTAGGGAGCGTCTCCTACGTCATCAGGGCAATAACGCTGATTGCCGAGACCGGCAACGTGGACGGGCGAGTGGGCAACAGCATCCTCCACCTCGTGCTTTCCATCGCGTTGAGGGACTCGAATGGGCCCATCACGTCGTTCCCGCTCATGCTGCGGATATACTCGAGGCTATTCATCCGTGAGCCCCTCGAGGCCATCATTCCCAAGAATCTTCTAGGCGACGTGGTGAGGGAGGACAATGTTCTGGAGGACATGGTTCTCGACCCGGCCTTCACGTCGACCCTCGACCTGCTCTGCCCCCCCGGAAAGGCGCCGTCGCTGGAGCCCACAATTGCCACGCTGGAAATCATGGTGCTCTCGTGGATATGTAGCCTCCGGAAGGAGTACAAGAGTCCCGCCATAATCGCCTTCTACGGCCACTACCGCAAATTGCTGCAGGATTGGCATCCCATCGCCACCAAGATCGTCAAGAAGCGAAACACAGTCATACACGATATGATCGTCAAGGCCTTGACGACCTCGTCGGGTCACCTCCGTCTCGCGCTTGACGTCGTTTCGGACATGCTTCGCGATGCTCCGGCCCACAGCAAGTCTGTCCCAACCTCTGACAGCTCTATTATCTCTCTCCCCAAACGCAACTCTGTCTCAGCCTCTGGCAGCTCCATCATCCCTCTCCCCACCACATCTCTCTCCTCCTCCTCCTCATCCTCCCCTAACCCCGACTCTGATTCTTCCACTTCTACCAAATTATATAAAAAGAAAGTCCCATGTCCGGGGCCCGTCCACCCGGTCCCCAGCGCCTGGACGTGGAATATCCTCCTCGACTCCTGGATGCGGTTTAACCGCCAAGACACCGCCGGCCGCATCGTGAATCTCATGCGTCAGCACGGCGTCGAGCCGACGATCGTGACGTGGAACACCATCCTCTCGCGGGCGGCCGGCGTGGGGAACATTAAGTTGGCGGTCAAGTCGGCGCGGAAGATTCGGGAGTCCGGGCTCGAGCCGAACGAGAGGACCATCCTGGCGTTTTCGAAACTCGTTGAGAAGGAGGAGTTTCTGAGGGAGTTTGGAAATGTGCTGCCGGAAAAGCCGGGGGAGTGGGGGGAGGACACGGTGGGGGTTGGCGTCGGGAAGGGGTTGGAGGAGGTGGTTGGGTTTGGTGAGAGGGAGAGGGTGAAGAGCAGTCCTTCGCGGGAGAAGAGTGAGTCACAGGAGAAGAGCGATCCGTGGGAGAGGATGGAGAAGAGTTATACGCCGCAGAAGAGTGATTCGCAAGGGAAGAGCAATTCATGGGCCAGGAGTGATACGTGGACGAAGAGAGACCTATGGGAGACGAGTCATGCGATGGGGAGGAGTGAGAGGGCTCCGCTGAGGAAATAGAATAAAGTGTATATATGTATTGTATAGATTTTAAAAAAGTGTAATGTACATCACTTAGATTTAGATTTCTTTTGGAGTCGAACGCATAGATGATATCGGCATCCGTCACGCCCACCTCTCCGCACTATTTGAAGCGTTTATCCTTTCATAGATTCGGGCCCGGATCGCTTTTTTGTCATTCGAGTCCTCAAATAACAACAAACAAAAATGCAAAAAGGTTCAAAGAAAAGAAAAGAAAAGAAAAAGAAAAAGAAAGAAAAAGAAAGAAAGGAAAATACAAAAGAGCAAAAAGGAAAATCGGTTGGACGCACCCGGAATCGAACCGGGGACCGCCTCTATGCTAAAGAGGAATTATACCACTAAACCATGCGCCCCTTTGCCGTTGGTTACTGATAACGGGGCATTTTCTTAAACGCGACCTGATGTTTCAATCAGAACGTTACCCTAGTCAAGCAAACCTCTTCACAATGGATGCAACAGCATTCGATGATCGCCTTCGAATCGACAACGCATGCTGTGAATCCGACTGGATTTTTCCTCACTCCGGACAATATAATGGAATCCAGATAAAAAAAATCATAATATCCCCTCAAAAATAATGGCGCGCCAATTCAGACCTCGGACACTCCTCCGGCTCATCCCTTCCCATTATCGCTTTCTCTCGTCAAAGACATCAGACCCATTGCGAATCCTCTTTTGCGGCTCCGATGACTTTAGCTGCGCGTCGCTTTCCGCGCTGGATGGGGAGATGAGGAAGGGGAACGGGCTGATTGAGTCGATTGATGTGGTGGTGAGGCCGCCGAAAGGGACGGGGAGGGGGTATAAGAAGATCCGAGAGGGTGAGTCTTTCTCTGGAGTTTGGCCCATTACATTTCATAAACTTTGAGGTGATGGCGTTTTTTCTTGCGAATTTTCTGGTTACTGATGTGGTGTAGTTCCCTTGAAGCTGGATGCGGATAAGTTGGGTCTGAAGATTTATGAGAGGGACACTCTCAAGGGATTCGAGGTATGAGAGTCTGGTTGATGAATGTGTCTAAGTGCCTATCTGACTGATTGATGTAGCCCCCGAGCGGGATAAACATCATCATCGCTGTGTCTTTCGGTCTGTTTGTGCCGCCTGAGATGTTGCGATCGGCCAAGTACGGGGGTCTTAACCTCCATCCTTCATTCCTTCCTGAGTACGTGTCTAGCATTCTTTCTTCAAAGAGCGTAAGCGCGCTTTAAGTTTTCATTTTCAATTTTTTTTTTCTTTTTTTATTCGTTTATTTTCTTTCTGATATCCAGTTGCTAAACATCCACAGCCTCCGTGGTGCCGCACCCCTCCACCACTCCCTCCTCCAACAACGCTCCCACATAGGAATAACCCTCCAAACCCTCGACGAGCACAAATTCGACCACGGGGTCATCCTTGCCCAAACCCCCCGCCCGGGAATCCCCATCCCACCGCAATGCACCGTCCCAGAACTAACGAACCTCGTCAAACAACCCGCGGCGGAACTACTCCTCTCGGGCCTACGCCAAGGTCTACACGTGCCTCCCCTCGTCGACGTAGTCCGCGGCAAGAAAACGACACCCTCCGAAGACGAGGTGGCAGGGACAGACAAGGCATGGCGGTACGCACCGAAGATTTCAAAGGAGGATGCTCGGATCGATTGGGAGGGGTGGACGGCTGAGGAGGCGGAGAGGAGGTTGAGAGTTTTAGGACAGCTTTGGATGGAGGTTTTGGGGGGCAGGGGGAAGGATGGGGTTGAGAGGGTGATTTTGAGGGATGCAGTTGCTGTGGCGGAGAGCGAGGGGAGAGGAGGAGGAGAGGAGAAGGAGATTGCGGTGGTGTGGAGGCCCAAGAGTAAGGGGTTGGAGAAGGGAGAGGAGAGGACAGTAGTAGTGAAGTATGCCGAGTTGGGGGGCGGCGCGGTGCTTTTTAGGTTTCCGAGGGGCGGATGCTTGAGGGTGGAGAGGATTGTGGTTGGGGGGATGGCGGGTGCGAGGGCGACGAAGGCGTTGGCGCCTTTTGTGGTGGGTGAAGGACGGGCGTGATGTCTCGGCGGAGGGGGGGGCTTCATCCTGGACGCCGTGGTTTGAAGCCATGGGCCGTGTACGATCAGTATTTGCTGTGTACTATGTATCTATGTATACTATGAAGATAGACTGCTTTACATCTCTGCCATGGCAGCCAGGTAACATGCTTGGAGCTGTATCTTGTCCAGGTGTACCCAGGTATACGTTTAAGATTTACTCGCACAACCCTGCTCCACAAGCTCCTCGCCTGCAGAAACCGAGTAAAATCTCCTGCATCCTTATTTCGGGCAGCAGACTGAAGTCTCCTCCAGGAGGAAAGACGGAGGTCGAATTCTTCTCTCAGTTGCGGCTCTTCGGCCACGCCTTTCGAGATTTCAATATTTCGTCGAAGATGAAATTAACGAAGTTTTAACTCAGATATTTCGTATGTAAACGGCTGTACAAGTCGGTTAGGTGAGCCTTTCCAATTTCCGGCTTATTGAATAAATCTTGAGTCAAGCGACCCACAGTTGACGTCTCGATTTGTTCTTCAAGGGAAAAGATGGTGACAAATTGAACACCATTAACCGATTTGTAGGTAATAGAACGCCAAAACGGAAACAAAATGGGGTCCAGTTTGATGGGGAAATGCGACAGTGAGCCAAATTGGGAAAGTTTGGAGAGCTCCTGGTTGATTGACGGTGCCGTGTTTCTCTTTCCGTTCCCTCCCTCTGGCCTACAGCAAAACCAGCCAGATGAGCCATACGACCCATTACAAGAAGCTATGAGGTAGATAGACATACCACTGCCGGTCTTCAATCACCGCCCTTTTAAGATGCGTATTATATCCACACATCAAGCCGGTATCTGGGCTGCTAACCCCTGTTAAATCCCGCGTGGTGGTATGGGTGGTGTGGCGATGCATAACTGCAGGCCGGCAGCCTGACCCGGTTGAACTGAACCCCTCACCTTTCCAGCCAGTCTGGCAACGCCACTCTCCGGAAACTTTGCATGGAACATCGAATACTAAGCATGGCATGGCAATCTGAGAAACGGCTTATCCCAGCCTAATTCGATCCGTAAGTTCCTGATCCCTTATGTTCGGTCTGTCTAAGAAGCATACGACGATGGGTATGCATCTGTGCAGGCTAACCTCAGAATTGGGGTACAGGATCAGGCTCGGTGCCGAAGATGGCCTCGCCAGAACCAAAAATCACAGTCGGATGGATCGCTCCTATGGCATTGGAGCTGGCGCCCGCCCTCAATGCGATACGGGAGGACTACAAAGAAGTATGGAAAGATTCAGTTCTTTATCATACAGGGCGGATAGGTCCCCACTGGGTTGCAGTGGCTGTCTGTCAGGCAATCGGCACTCAGGCGGCTGCCATCGTCCTATCCCGGATGCGCCAGTCATTCCCAAGTATCGAGCATGTTCTCGTCGTTGGGATAGCGGGAGGAGTCCCTTGCTACGGCCCCGATAGGCAACAAATTGCTTTAGGAGATGTCGTCGTCAGCTACCCACGAGGAGGTGAGGGCGGTGTGGTACATTACGAATTCGGGGCCTGGGAGGGAAGAAACGAACTCAACCCGAGCGGCCATATGCTTCATCCGTCTGATTCTCTACTCGCTGCAGTAAACAATCTTCGAGCCAAGCACATAAGGAGGGGCACCATGATCCCAGGAATCCTAAGCGATCTTAGAGAAAACCTCACCGAACAGGAACGCTCTGAGTTCTATGACCCTGGTGATGACGACGATTGCCTTTTTTCGGATGATTACGTCCACAGAGATGGGAATAAACTTTGCGAAGGGCTTTGCGACTTCACACAGTCAAAACGACGGTGTGAACGAGGGAGAAAAGCGATTCGAGAACCTGACATACCCTGCATCCATTATGGTAACATCGGCTCGGCTAATACCCTCGTCATATCAAGTGAAAAACGAAATGAACTTTACAAAAAGCATCAAGCAATTTGCTTTGAGATGGAAGCTGCCGGCGTGATGGCAAGCCACCAGGCTCTAGTGATCCGCGGGATTTGCGACTATGCGGATTCGCATAAAAACAAGCAATGGCAAAAATATGCCGCAGCCACCGCGGCAGCCTACGCAACGGAACTCTTGTTAACCTTGCCAGGTATGATGATCCATGGGGGGTCCTAATCGATGTAGTTACGCCTGAAACTAATTGCTGTTATAGCTTCGCGTCCATCTGAATCTGCGCCGTATTTTTCTAGACCTTTTAGTCAGGATACAGGTAAGAATAGCATGTCGCGCCTCTTTTGGAATGAACAACTCCCAGCTAATCCTGTCATCTGAAAGGGGGTAACAAAACACACCGGAAAAACGAGATCCTCAAGAAACTGAAAACCTCACCTTACCGAGACAGGAAGGAAAGGAACACGGCGCGGGTCCCGGGAACGTGTGAATGGTTTCTGACTCACAAGTCCTTTCAGGAATGGCGGCAAAGCACATCATCAAGCATGCTCTGGGTGTCTGCCGATCCTGGCTGCGGCAAGTCAGTCCTTGCAAAGCATCTGGTTGACTTTGTGCTTCCAAGCAATTCTTCCAGAACAACCTGCTACTTCTTCTTCAAGGATGACTTCGAAGATCAACGAAGCGTGAGAGGTGCTCTCTGCTGCATCCTGCACCAGCTATTCACGCAAAAGGGTATCCTTTTCTCGGATAGAATCCTTAATCAATTCGAATCCGACAGAGAAAATCTCACTACCTCATTCAGCGAACTTTGGGACATTCTTATTGCCGCTGCCGAAGATAAGCATGCTGGTGAAATTATCTGCATTTTCGACGCCCTTGACGAATGCGATGGGCAGGAAAGGCTTCGTTTTGAAAAGGCATTGACCGATTTGTATGGCACCAAGACGAGCTCGTCTAAATTGAAGATCCTCATCACAAGCCGGCCTTATTCAGAGATTCGGCGGGGCCTCCCTGCCCCGGACATCCAGGGACTCTCTGTCATCCACCTAAGCGGCGAAAGCGATAAAGAGAGAGAGATGATTTCCCAGGAGATCGGCCTCTTTATCAAGTACAGAATTCAGAACATCAAGCAGCAACTCACACAGAGCGAGCGAGACCTTTTGTTGCAAGCCATTCTGAGTATTCCTCACCGGACATACCTATGGGTTTACCTTACTCTTGATCAGGTCGACAGAGAGATCGGCAGTAGTATTAACGAGGCTAGAATATCGGAGATCACTTCTCGTGTCCCCAAAACGGTCGATGAGGCATATAACAATATCCTCTCCAAGAGTCGCGACGTTGTGGAGACTAAGAGGCTACTGCACATCGTCGTTGCCGCAACGCGACCTCTTACACTAAAGGAGATGCAAGTAGCACTCGCCCTTCGGGAACACCACAATTCGTATACGACCCTGAGTCGTCACATTGGACCGGAAGAGCGCTTTCGAGAATTCGTGCGAGACCTCTGCGGCCTCTTTGTAATGATCGTCGATGGCAAGATATACTTGCTTCACCAAACTGCGAAGGAATTCCTTGTTTCAAAGCCCCAAGTGAGCGTCGATACAAACTTCCCTGGCAATCTCAAGTGGAAAGATTCATTGCAGCCACAAGAGTCTCATAGAGTCCTTGCTGAAATTTGCGTGAGGCATCTGCTCTTTTCCGAATTTGAAACTCATCCTCTCGACAAACATAATGACCCGGTCGAATACGCTAAGCATCACGACTTCCTCGATTACTCTGCTAAAAACTGGGCCATCCATCTCCGTCACTCACAGATGAATCTTGACCCAGTGTTTGAATCAATTCTAAGGATCTGTGATGTGGGCTCAAACTGTGGCTCGACTTGGTTTAAGATCTACTGGACAACTACGGACATGGATTTTCCAAGTGGCTTTACATCCCTTATGATTGCCTCCTATTTCGGGCTCACTGAAGTAGTGAGACGTCTGCTCTGGATGGATGGGGTTGACGTAAATAGCGGGGATGTTACATATGGGCGGTCTGCTCTGTCTTGGGCCGCGGAAAACGGCTTCGATGAAGTTGTCGCGATTCTGATCAAGGGCCGTGGAAGCAAGAAGGTGAATAGGACAGTGCCAAGACTATTCCGTCAGCTGTTGAACCTAGCAGCTGTAGTCGACTCGGTGGACAAGTTTGGGCGAACACCGCTGTCATATGCCGCCTGGAATGGACATGCTGAGGTGGTTAGGCTGTTGCTGCAAAAGGGCAAAGCTCATGTTAACAAGAAGGATGACCTTGATGCGACGCCTCTGTACTATGCTATATGTTGGGATCATCAGGACGTCATCGACTTACTTGAAGGCGACACGGAGAATTCGGCCGCGATAAAAGCAAAGGTGCTTCTCTCCGCTGCAGAAAAGGGCCATAAATCCGTCGTTGAGCGGCTAATTGCATCAGACATGGTTGACATTAACGCGAAGAACCAGTTTCGCCACACGCCGCTATCTCTTGCTGCTCAAAACGGGCACGAGGGTATTGTCAAGATGCTACTAGCCACAGGCAAAGTTGATGTGCACTCAGTGGACAGGTTTCATCCCTCACCATTACACCTCGCTACTCAAAATGGGCACGAGGGTATTGTCAAGATGCTACTAGCCACGGGCGAGGTTGATGTGAACTCAGTGGACAGTCTTAATCTCCCGCCATTATCTCTCGCTGCTCAAAACGGGCACGAGGGTATTGTCAAGATGTTACTAGACACAGGCCAAGTTGAGGTGAACTCAGTGAGCATCTTTTGCAACCCGCCGTCTTCTCTTGCTACTGGAAAAGTGCACGAGAGTTTTGTCAAGATGCCACTAGTCATAGGCAATATTAGCCTGAGGAGGTATCTTGAATGGACACAGACTCAGACACCACTATCTTTAGCTGCAGAAAACGGACATGAGGATGTTGTCAAGGTGCTGTTAGCTACTGGTGAGGCTGATATTAACTCACTGAATGATCTTCGTCAGACACCGCTATCTTTAGCTGCTCAAAACGGCCACGAGGGAGTTGTCGAGGTGCTGCTGGCCACAGGCGAGGCTGACGTTAACTTTTCGAGCGACTTCGGTCAGACACCATTATCTTTAGCTGCAAAAAACGGCCACGAGGGAGTTGTCAGGATGCTGGTAGCTTCAGGCAAGGCTGACATCAATCGCGAAGACCGATATGGCAACACGGCGTTATTTTATGCAAAGAGCAGGGGGGATAAGAAAATCATTAAAGTGCTCACGTTGGCGCAATCTGCACTTTTGGAAACCACTACTGCATCGTTAGAATAGTTTATAGATAAATATATATTTCACCCTTGAATTCTCTACGGCCGAGGTATGTTGAGCGGGTTTGTGTTGTTCGAGGGGCGAGTTGAGGCTGCGTCTGTCGTTGCGAAATCAAGACTGGAGCATCTTTGGCGAAATTCGTTCCTTTGAGATAACCTCGAGGCGCTGGGCCCAATACGGTTTTCGAAGCTATCGTTGTTTTCCGGTTGGCAGGGGGTTTTGACTTACTGATGGGGTGGAGAGCCGGGAGGAGGTTCTTGGCCAGATCATGGGACACACCATGGTCGTTGCTGGATTTCAAGAAAGAGTTGCTGTTGTTGAATACGCAGGTATTCTCTAGGGATCTTGTACAGATTTATTTTTCAATTTTCAGATTTATTTTTTAACTTCTTCATCTTTCTGTTCGATCTCGTTCTAGATTTCGAATATTGGAGAGCTCTGTGTTACAATCGGGACCATTCCTCATCATAATGCTGCTCCCACCGACCTTGAGCCGCAACTTCAAATTATCAGTGCCGATCCGGGCGGGAGGGTGGTTGATGCCGATCTTTTCAAGGCTGTGCGTGACTGCGAAGTCTGGAGTGCATGCGTCGGAAGGCAGCCGGATCGGCGACGATGGCGGACAGACAACAGTGACGATACAGAACTGCAAGTACAGTTGGTTGATCTGGGCTCCTGCGCACATCAATTGAAGCGAGACTGGATGAGGCGCACGTCGTACGAAACACATTTTTTGCAATACTTGGGATAATATTTTGTGGCCTTCATTTCCACTATCCTTCCCTCCATTTTCTCGTTGCAGTCAAAGTCTGCCCATATCATTAATAATACTTCGTAATACCCTCAGCACGACAAATCGATCGGGAGGTTCTCGCTTGCATTTAGTGGAAATCAATGTGCGAAGTACTAGACACCTGAAAGACACTGGGGACTTTATCTCCTACGCACACTTCGCTGGCTCCACCCGCAAAACGCCATGCACTAGTACCTTATAATTCTCGATTTGCAATGTATCGAGTACTTACAGGACCCCTGCCCCTGGCTAAATCGATCTGTCAATAGTCTGGGCATCTTCTGCATGAAGGACCAGTGAAAATTGAGGCATGCCATCCATATCATTCCACACAATCCCCGCTGCCTGGCTTTTCGTGTAAGTTTATTTTCTCGTAGAGCATACTCGCCGTACGAAAGACGCTGCGAGGTACTTGTCGGTGAGAGTAAACGAGATTGCATTTGAGATATTTTACAGCATGGAAGTTGAGGAAGACTTAGACATGGTCACAGGCTCGCAATCCATTGTCTGGGGTACATGGGGTGCGTAATCAAGGCTTTGGAGGGTCGGTCCAGTAATATGGAGCAGGACCTCGGTATTGGATGGTGAAATGTATTTGACTACACATTTTGCACGTAAAAGTACTTCCTTCGGTGTACGAGGTACACTAAGCATAACGGAAGTTGGGAACCCACAATTACCGTCCAATTCAGACTGTTGTTCCATTGTCACTTGCCGTCGTTTGCCGTTGGCGCGGTGGGACCTTCCTCGACGGGTTGAGTCGATGGGATTCTCGAGGAAACTGCGCCCTTCTCTTGCATGTGAATGAAATTACCAACAGACCACTCCAGCGTTGTTCATTGTTCGCTCCTCGTTCTTCGTTCTTCGTTCTTCTTTCGCTGCCTCACTTCATCTCCTCGACGAAGCATATCAGAGCGGACCGAGTCAAGCCAGGGCAGACCACACAGAGTGACCGCGTGTGCTGGACTGTGTTGGTGTTGTGCTGTTTTAGCCCCTTGACAACTTTCGTACCTTGCATAAGTCAGGTTCGAGTCGTCCACTGAATGATAGTGCCATGAGATGAGCTTGTACGACTACGACTCTAACGTACAAGTTCGACCGCAGACGAAGTTGGATGCAAGCGCCCACACCAATTCGGATGGGGCGGGCTTCAATATTCTCCACTCGCATCAATGTGAGTGGGCTCTCAGTGGCTCCCCTCGTTCCTGGCACCTCAGAACCAACCAGTTCAGTTCGTCCAAACTCTTGCCCCCTTTTTTCGCATTGCATTGGTTCATGCTGGCTGGGTCCAGTGGCTGTGGGAAACCAACGACGAGATCCACTCCCTCCAGTGACACTCTGCTGGCCTAATCTCGCTATTCTAGAATGAGCCTCTGGACGCGTGGCGTTGGTTGGTCTCGAGCAAAATCTTCGCTCTCCTGGATATCCTCTGAAAAGATACGAAAATAGGAGCAGGAGGAGCCACCATGGGCCGAGTTGCTCTGGGATCAGGGACCCCGATGAACGATCCTAGCCTAGCCATAAACTTCTGTGGCTCTCTTGTTGCTGTTGCCACTGTTCTGAAAGACTGACGCCTTCGCAATACTAGTACATCCCGATGCCCGAATCTTTCACCTTAGCACAAAAGGAACTCTTGCTAACGGTTGTTCAGTGCCAGCACTTCCGGCATTCTGATCCGATGGACCTCTCGCATTGTTTCCCCTTCGTACCTAAGAACCAATGGAAGCGCAGCTTTCCCTGGTGTCACCGTTGCTTCAATGCACCCGCAGGCCGCAAGGGTCGAACTAACAATGATGTTGCCCGAAAAGGGAGCTGGTTCCAAATAACGAGCCCGGATCGGGACCCGGCCATCCCTTGCCCTTGCTCTGTCCCACATCATCGGGGCGCCTGTTAGTGACGGCCCATTCTGGAAATACCCCAGGAGAGTAATCCTCACGTCGAAGCACGAAGTATTTGTTGTGAATGGTCTGCCGTGGATGCATCGAGGACTCCACTAGTTGCCGAAAGCTCTCTGCCTCAATGTCATGGATTCCTTCAGACACTGTTTGGGGGCCCGTTGTGCTGATATCGCCCAGCCCAGAGCATTGCTATTCTGCTCCGGAGACGGTCTATCCAGGGAGCAGTGGCTCGCCAGACGAGCCAACGTCCAGCCAGGCCAGCCACCTAATATGATATGCTGCGGATGGCCCGCACACCTCGTACTATTACTTCCTAGCCAGGCAAGCCCCCATTCCCAAAGAATCGTATTGGGTGTGGATGCTACCCTTCCCCCTGTAGTCTCCGTGCCTTCTCCTCCTGCCATAATCATGTAAACTACACTTAAAAAGGACGTATCCCACCCTCCCATGAGGCTAATCCTTTCCTTTCCCTCTCAGCTGCTAAGTTGCCAAGATTCACCTTCAGCCCTATCAATCAAGAGTCCCTTGTTTTCAGGGCTCGTCCAGTTGACGTGTGCTAACGTCACCACATTCGTTTTCACAACTACCATTCGACGTTCCTTTTGATACATTCTCTGTCTCTGTGTTTACTTTCCAGCATCCAACATGACCCCTTCTCTTCGATCCCTCAGTGCCGCCCTGGCCCTCGCCGGCACTGCCCAGGCCGCCACCTGGACCCTGAGCGAGACCTATGACAAGACCAACTTCTTTGACAAGTTCGACTTCTACACCGTCAGCCCCGATCTCAACCACGGTCACGTCCAGTACAGGAACCGAGCTGATGCCGCCGCTCTTGGCATGATCGGTTTCGACGGCGACGATGCCTTCATCCGACCCGAGTCCAAGACCGTCCTCGCGAGCAACGCCATCGGACGCAGCAGTGTTAGGCTGGAGTCGAAGAACAGGTACGACCACGGCCTCATCATTGCTCGATTCTCCCACGTTCCGGTTCCCACTTGCGGTGCCTGGCCCGCCTTGTAAGTAAAAAATACCTTTCATTCCGTCTTCTCTTTTCTCTCTCTCCCATGGCCTTCTCACTTACACACGCCTTACCCAGCTGGACTTATGGAGACCCGTGGCCCACGGTCGGTGAGTTGGATATCATGGAGAACTGGCACGACTACTCCTTCAACAGGGCTGCCCTCCACACCTACCAATCTTCCGCCAACGGAACCTGCGTTCTTGATCCCGCCGATCAGAACGGAGCTGTCCTCACCGACAACTGCGACAACTTCTACCAGAACCCTCCCACGCAGTGGCTCAACCAAGGTTGTACCGTCCAGGACCAGAGCGGCCCCCGCGGCAGCGCCTCGAACGCTGGCATCTACGCCATCGAGTGGACCTCGGAGTACCTCAAGATCTTCTCCTTTACCGGCGGCTCCGTCCCCGCCAACATTGGCTCCGCGAGCCCCGACACCTCTAGCTGGGGAAAGCCTGCCTTGATGGCTAGGAACGATCTTTGCAACATCGACTCGCACTTTGCTCGCCAGAAGCTCGTCTTCAACATCAACTTTTGCGGTGAGCCTGCTGGCGAGGACCAGTTCTGGAAGACGGAGTCTCAGTGTAACGTCAAGACAGGCTACGACACTTGCATTGGCTACGTCAACGCCAAGCCTGGAGACTTCGCGAACTCTGGCTTTAAGATTAAGGACATTCGCGTCTTCAAGGAGAGCCCCGTAGTTAGCAGCAGCAGCAGCAGCTCTAGCTCTTCTACCTCTACCTCCAGCTCCAGCTCTAGCTCGACCACTTCTACTTCCACTTCTGCCTCCGCCTCCACTACCTCCGAATCCTCGTCAAGCTCCAGCCTTGCCTCGGTCAGCGAGACCAGCGCTTCCGAGACTAGTTCCCCTTCGGCTTCGGCTTCCGAGTCTAGCTCGGCCGTGAGCAGCGAGGGTGGCGTTTCCAGCACTAGCACCGCTTCGGACTCTGCCGAGTCTAGCTCTACCGAAGCTGCTTCCAGCGATAGCCTAACCGCCACCGATGAGGCCAGCGCTTCCGAGACCGGTGCCTACTCGGAGTCGACTGAGGTTCCTTCTGCTACGGACTCTGTTCCTACTGACGATACTTCGGCCTCGGCTTCTCCTTCTGCTTCTGACTCTGCTGCTGCCAGCTCCACCAACGATGCCTCTGACTCGGTCTCCGCCACCGGCAGCGGAAGTGGCCCCGCAACCACTGAAGCCACTCAAACCGACTCTGTCGCCCCCACCTCTAGCTTCGTCACGTCGACCGTCTACACCACCACTGTCTCGACCATCACCTCCTGCCCCCCCACTGTCACGGACTGCCCCGTCGGCTCCGTCGTCACCCTTACCGTCCCGGCTTACACGACCGTGTGCCCTGCTACTGAGGGGGAGCACCAACCTGCGACTACTCTCCAGACCTCGAGCCGCAGGGGTAGAGGTACCACAGTCACGACGCGCATCACGACCGTTCGCACGATTACCTCTTGCGCTCCTACCGTGACGAACTGCCCCGTCGGCGCTGTTACTACTGAGGTTGTTGATACTACGTATTATCAGAGCTATGGTACTTCTCAGGTGTCTCCTCAACCCTCGACTCCGGCTGGTAACAATGGTGGTAACAATGGTGGAAACAACGGTGGCAACAACGGTGGCAACCATAACGGTAGCGGTGACAACAACAACAACGGCGGCAATGGCAATGGCAATGGCAATGGCAATCAAGGCCAAACCCCCGGCAAGAACCCCGGCAACGGAAGCCAGAACCCTGGCAGCAACGGCAACGAGAGCGCCAGCCCCATCGGCAACACCCCTAGCAACAACGGCACCAGCGGCGGCCAGATCCCCAACTCGCCCTCGACCAACGGCACCACGACCCCCGGCTGCACCGGCCCCAACTGCAACACGCCCCCGATCGTCAGCGGTGCCTTCAAGGCTAGCCTCAGCATTGGTCTTGCTGTCGTCCTCGGTGTCTTTGCTCTCTAAGCGAAGATGGTCTGCTGTGTTCTTCCTCCCGTTAAAATGGTTCGGTTGTTTTTTGTTCTGAGCGTACATTTGCTGGATGTTGGGGGTTATAGAAGTGAAGCTATTGGAAAATATTGGGAATATAATTCGGCTTTTAGGTTTCTTGAGTAATGATGATGTAGGCGGAGAAGAGACCACCTAGTTTGGTCTTTACCTTTGTCTTTCTTAATTTTATCCCCTGTTCGAGAGAATAGGTCTTTTTTGAATTTCTTAAGCAATCTTTCATCTGTTGTTCACGGGTTTAAATGTGATGAATTGGTTGTGTTGACACCTGAATCCAATCCTTGGCCCGAGGTTTGAACTGTCTTGATTCCCAACTCGACAAACCCGTTTGGAAGGTCGACGTCGAATCTGGACGCTCCTTGGTACGAGCATCCGTTCTTTCCGTGGGAACAAAAGGACTCTTTGAAATAAGATTAATGGTATTCCCAATGGTATGTGAAAACGTTCTGGCCAGCCCAAATCCAGGAGTGAATGATCCAGATCCCATAAATCAAGACAGCCTAACCCATATTTACACCCAAGTATGCGAGAATCTTCCAAATGCTGTTGAAACCTAGATTTTTATAACAAAGATACCTAACTTGCCGTGTTCCCATCCTGTATATATATGTATATAATAGCCTATGGAAAAAAAAAAATGTAAGAGATGGCAAAGAGAGCCGAAACAAGACGCCAGCCAACCCAACCTTTCCCTCTCCTATTTTACTGCAAAAGCAAAGCCTCCTCGCTAAGAACCCCGAATAACCCCTCAATCTCCTTCAACACCTTGTTCAACTCATCCGCCACCTGCGCGGTAAGTAGGGTATAAATGTACAGCAGGGCATAATCCCTCTCCTTGACGACGACGAGTCCGCCGTCCGTCAACGCGGAATCGAGCCCCGGCGTTTGCGCGGAAGAAGACATCTCCCTCGTAAGTGGAGAAGGGAGTGGTGGTGGTGCGGGGCGGCGGCCGCGACTTTGGCTTCGTTCGGCGTAGGGGGAGGGGATGCGTCTGCGCTGTCGGACGGGGGATCGACTCGTGGGACTAATGGGGCTCGCGGTGATGTCTTCCTCTTCCATCTCCTCTTCCTCCTTGTGGCGCGGTGCTTCGCCATCATTGTTCCGCAACGAGCCGCGCCTCTGTTCCAGCTCCCTCTCGACCATCTCGGCCTGCTGCTTCCTAATCTGGTGAATCTTCCCCAGCAACCTATCCTTCACCCCCGTAATGTTCGGTATCGTGTCCGTAAGCGGATACTCGAGCATGATGGAGCTAGCGACGACCTGACACACGAGACAGATGCGATCGCAGAGGAGCGCGCGCTCGGGGGCCGTGTATTCAAGGAGGGCGCGTTCGCCGGGGCTGAGGTGCGCGCGGCGCATGGTGGCGAGAGACATGGCGTGGAAGCCGTCGAGGATGCGGTTGGTGGATTGCATTATGCGGGCGTAGGCTTCCTTGGGGAAGGGGCCGCGGAGGGAGAATTCGGATTGGGCTGCTGTGCGAAGTGTTTCGAGTTTTTGGGCTGGAGGAAGTTGGTAAATGAGAGAGGAAATCAGGAAAAAAGAGGGGGGAAGGAGAAGGAGAAGTTGTTCTTACCGTATCGTCGGAGAGCGGCTTCTTCACCGGCCCTCAGGTAACCCGTCGAGTTATTCTGCCGCAACAGCACAGCCAAAGGTCCTCTCTTCCAAATGAGCCCGAACTGGAGATACAGCACCGACACGCCCTCCCTAAACTTCTTCCTCCCCGACAACGGCCAAATAATCCTACACACGACAAGCCCCCACAAAATCCCTAACGTTACGGCAACAAAGCGGTGAAAACAAATCTCAAAGATAAGCGGCCTCGAGTCCTCGTCGAGGTCGTCCTGGTCGTCGTCGTAGAGCTCGCGCGCGAGGCTGAAGGCGTAGAGGACCGACACGTTCCAGGTCAGCAGCGTCATGCGCGCCAGCTGGCCGCTCTGGGTCTCGAAGACGAGGTAGAAGTTGTACAGGGACATGATCCAGCAGAAGAAGGCGAGGAGGTAGGCGTCGCCGTCGCTGAGGAGCCAGCCTGTGAGGGCGCAGATGGCGCCGATGACAGTGCCGCGGAAGCGGGCGAGGGATGTTGTGTTGCTGGCGCCGACTGTGGTTGCGATGACGATCATGTAGGTGAGGAGACCCCATTCGCCTCGCCATTGCTTGTAGGTTGGGCGGGTGGTGGGGATGAAGGCGAAGGCGGCCCAGGCGATGGCTCCGATGCCTACTTTGATTCCGAAGAGAACTGACATCCGACATGTTAGCTTGATATCTAGAAAATGCAAGGAGCTAAGAACACATACTGTCATCCTTGGTCAGCCATCGTAGTAGCCCCATAAACTTCTTCGCAACCTTTCTCGCCAACTCGCTCGTGTTCTGCGCCGCATCCCAATTATAGTTATCCCTCCGCATCAACATCTCATCAGGAATACCCTGCGGAACAGCAGATTTCCTGATCCGTCTCACCCTCTGCTGAGCCGGCGGCAGCAAATTGTCGGCTTCGATATCCTCCGTCGCAACGGCGCGGGACTTGCCCGACTTCCAGAGGTACCTCCAGAACTGCAGCCACTCCCAGCTGCGGAAGTTGGAGTCGACGATGAACTTGAAATCGTCAATGGCGTCGAGGTAAGCGGTAATCTCGTGCGCGACGGTCTGGAGACTGTAGCTGAAATGACTGCAGGCCGCAGCCACCTCTTCGATGTCGGCCTGCACGTCCTCGGACCTGGACTTCTCTAGCTCAATGTTGTCGTATAAATCTTGAAGAGCGCTGGCGCGAGCCTGCTCGTAGAGCGCCAGGGCCTCGGCGAGACTCGTCTTGAAGTTTTCGTTGACGATGATCTCGAACCCTTGTGCGGCTGAGGCGAAGGGTGGTTGACGAAGAATCTCGGACAGTGTATACGCGAACGATTTCATAGATGGTCCTAGCGTAAGGATGAACACCTCGAATATCTCCGACGGCATGCGGAACATGGAAGGCAAGATTCCCGATTCGGAGACGTCGAGGTCTGGAGACAGGATGGGCTCCCGGTCTAGCTCGACCGACTCCGTAATCGAGTCCAGTGCTGCTACTCGCTCACGGGTCTGGCGTAGGAAGCTCGAAACCGAGCGGTTCAGGCTCGGTCGGCGGGTGAAGCTTGTGTTCGGCGACATGAGCGGCGGCTGTTCCTGGCCCGGAGGTGCCTCCTTTAGGAGCACGAACTGGGCATCGCAGGCGGACCGCAGACCGCCGACGGCTTGGGAAAGCTTCTCGACGCTGGCGACAATGGCCTTAGCTGCGACATATTGTTTCTCACGGCCTAGGAAGTAGTACTCGAACTTGGATTCCCGTAGGGCTTGGTGTAGTGTCTTATCAGCAGAATTATACTGCTCGAGGGTGCTGGAAAAGTCAGCCGAATTCACTTCGTCCTCTGACCCGGTCAGGAAGCCTCGAGTGATCATAGCCAGGAGGTCGCCGAGACTGACAACGGCCTTTGACATGGCGTTCCGGAGAGCCTTGCGGGCGGAGGATCGCCAAATGAGCATGTTGACGCTGGACGTAATGGTGATGCCAAGTATAAGCATCTTAAGGACCTGCTCGTTCTTGGCTGTTGAGAAGCGACCGCCATAAACTACCTCCTCTTTTGTAATCGAGGTTATAATGGCGATGGACGCTAGAGTACAAGCGACATTGACGAGCGGTTTGCTAAATTTTTGTTTGACCCAGCCAGAGAAGCCGAGACCGCCGCCGATGAATACTATAAGAACTACAAACCGAGCCAGGGCGACCATTCCGAACTTTGTCGAAAGGACAAGCGAGGTGGCCATAGCGAGCAACGAAACCGTCTGGGCAAAGAGGACGGCGGCGATGGAGATCAAGATGGCCTCGAGCATGGACCCGACGGTTCGGGCGGGGTGGAAGTAGACTGTAATGGTGGCCACGATGTGCTTACCATCGAGGCGACCGAGGAAATCGGCGAGGGGATCCCAGAAGGTAGCGGTGGTTCCGAGCACGTAGGCGATTGAGCATTTCAACACGGCTTTGCCATTGGGAGACTGGAGCCAGGCCCAGATGAGCGAGGCCAGGGCAACGAGATTATGGATGAGCGCCGCGATGCGCTCTCGTATGGGGGTGTGGCCATGGGTGAAGACGGACCGGAAAGAGTTCGTGGGTGAGTTCTCGTTGCTCGCGTGGGAAGCGCGGAGGGAGAGGTGTCGTCGGGCTCGTTGGCCGGTGCTAGGTATAATGAAGGTGCCCGTTTGAAGCCTCTAGGATTGGTCAATGTTGATGTTAGTCGACCGTGCATTTAATGTCATTGTCTCAAGGGTGTTTGCATAGAACGCAGGCATACATTTCTCCTCGAGGGCCGACGCGGCACCCACTGGCCTGAGGAAACGGGGGTGTCGGAAGTCATCCCGAACCGAGTTCAACGAAGAAACGGGGAGGATGCGGGGGTTTTATGTTCGGAACCTAGCATCACACGGGAAACGCTTGCAGCTTCAGAGTTGCGGATGGCGATGCGGCGCAAAAATTATACATGATTCCATCAAGCTAGATCGAGATAGAAAAAAAAATTCGCATAGTCGAGCTCATTCGAGGGGCAGGATTCAAGCAAACGTCCAACGGGAGCGGGGCCGGAGCGGGAACGTCGGAGGATCCAGCTCCACGGAGATGGGGAAGAGCTACAGAATCTCGGGGAGGGCAGTTCGGAGAGCTTAAAGTGCTGCCTGGGGAGTGGGATGTATGATGTCGTGGAACGGATGGCACTCAAAAGCAGCTTCCCCAAAAGATCCGGGCGCATATTATGCAACTATGGGATTGAATGGCTTAGTGGGTTATCAGGATGTGGGGGTGAATATCACGTGGTGATAAGTGTCAAGTTTGTACTTTGTACTTGCAGTACTTCGCCCTTTGTGGACATTAAAGTTTGACTGGGCTTGCGACCAATTCTGCGTTCAATAATACCTCAATTCTTGCTCCTCCAATGCCTTGCGATGCCCCTCGTCCTGCAACTGCTCGAGCTCCCTGTCTGTTTAGCGTGGTATATCCGCGTTCCGCACCGCATCCGTCCGGTCCGGTGCAGCAGGGCTGGCCACCCTCCAAGACAAAGAGAGCAGGACAAGCAGCACGTTGTGTGCTTTTCCCATGCACTAGACACAGTCTGCACATTTGCGTCATCAGCCACTGCCTGCACTTGGCCCCGGCGTAACTGCCACTAAAATGATGTGAAGTGAACGTTTTGTGGGAGCCTGCCTATGGACACCGCTACTCTTATGCGTACATTCCGTTAAGTCTTGGTGATAATGCATGTGGGATCTGGGGGACGATCTTAATGTCCCAACGCTTCCGATGCGCATAAGTCCACCCCGTTGATGCTCGGGTCTCGCGCTAAAAATAGAACAACGGCCTGGCCAAACCTTCCAGTCGGCGGAATGAGCCCTTTGGCATCTCTAATCTGTTCTGCCCAAGTTGCTCTTTCGAGTCATGAAAGAATGAACCAATAGGGGCTAGGCCCCTAGGGCCAAGGGCTTAAAACCGAGCCAGTGTTGGGCTGGGACTATGCACGTTCTGTTTAGAAAATGCCAAAAGCCGTGTTCCCTGGTGGTGATCGTCAAGGAGGCGTGCTCGTCATTCTCATTCCAGAAAGTGCTGCTTCTTTGACTCGTGATGCAGGAATATGCCATCATCCACATGCAGCAGGCTCGAGTAAGCTGCAAGGCGGGGATGACTCGGGGCTTTGCATTCAAGTGCCCGAGAGGTGCCGTATTTCCATTTTCTAAGAGAGCAGGCCTAACCAAAAAGTAAGACGCTGATTCAGTTCTTTGTCGTCCGAAGTTCCCTTCACGATCTTCTGGCAGGGCACGCGGGGGCGGCTAGGGAGGAGCCCCTCTCTGTCTGGGGTAAAAGACGGCAGCCGTACCCCGCCATGCTGGGGATCCTTGCCATCCCTGAGAGCCCCAAGGTTTCAAGTGTCAACTAATTTTGATTTCAACCCCTCCTTGAATTCGGGACGCTGCTAGCGCCGGAGTAGGATGGATATCGTGGACAGTAGTGTAGTGTAGTGTACGAATGTAGTGTACGAATGTAGTAGTGTACGAAGGTAGTGCAGTGTAATCCACGCGCCGACTTAGAACTGGCTTGGGTCGCATCGAGTGGTTTTCACAATCGAAATAGTGCAGGTTCCTGGGGGCGTTTGATGCCTTAACTACGTCCCTTGTGCCTCGTGCCTCGTGGCAGAGCAAGCGGAATCAAGTGAGTAGCTGCACCGCAAGGATGGAGGATTTACGAGTGCCCCTCGGAACCGCACATTCCCGCCAGTAGTGCTACCTTCAACTATTTGAACGCTCATGGCAAAAGTGTTCTGTTCGTCTATCAGCAGCTTTGGGGGTTCCAAGCTTCCAAGGCCTCCTCTCCTCTTGGCGTACAACTTCCTCTTGAGGCATCACCGCCCGGCTCGGGAAAGATGTGCAACCTAATTCGATGTCAGTGGGAGGTTGCACTTTCAAGTACGCCCAATGTGTCGATCGAAGGCAAACCCAGACTTCCACTTCCAATCAATTGATAGTTCGACTCGGTGAGCAGCGGTCTGGCACCAGAACTTGTCAGTGGCACCTGAGGTACTAACCCCCGCTGGCTTGTGCCCCTTGGTCTGCCCCCCTGCCTGGACCGTCTGTCCATCTGAAGCCCGTGTGTTTTTGGACTTGTATGTGACAAGGCCAAGCCAAGATAGCACTTTCCTCACTGCACTTCTCCTGGAATAGTTACAACTGTCATGAGGCAGGTATGAGGGACAGCCTGCTAAGCCGAACACAAAGTAAAGCACCCACCTGAAAGGAAAGTGCACTTCATCCAGTACATAGAAAGTGCAACTTCCTCATGGAGAATCCCCTCGAGTATCACAAATATCACGAAATCACATACCTTTCAATTAATTCCTTCATCCTTTCAATAACCTTGCGGGTATCGAACGAGCCAGTCAAATTCATCACTCGTGGATACCAATTCGTTTCCTTTCGTTTCCTCCTCAAGATATACTGCACTGCGTCTCCAATAATGAACGCCGCCTCAATGTTCCACCAAGTAACATCCAGTCTCGCGTCCCCTTGCTCTTGTCTGTCCCTCATCAACTCCCTGCTGCAGCTGGGTTACATCAAGTCAAGCAGCCCACAGACAAAGGGAGAACTTCGAATCGATTTCATCCAACAGCAAGGACCTTCTCCAGGCTAGACTCGAAAGCCAAGACAAACCACACGATCTCTGTCCTAGTGCTGCCACCATAAAACTAATTATTGCCGTCCGGACTAGTTCGCCAGTTAGCCTCTACGGAGGAGCAACGCCTCGCCTGGGCTAAAACGAGCGCCGTCTCCCGCTACGACCCGTCTGGATCGACCCCTCCAATACCGCTTCTCCATTGTTCGACTCTGGTGGGCCGCCGCCCCCTTTCACCTACGAACACAAGGAAGTAACCTTCCTCATTCCATCGAATTGTTTCAAGTCGACTGGAATACTCTCCTCTTCCCATCTCGCCCGACGACATAGGCTCTGTCTTTGCATCTGCACCTGTAGTTGCTCAAGACGTGCTCAATCACACAAGACGCATTCCCAGAGTTCCATACGCAAGCTACCAAAGCCAGCAATCTCTCTAGCGCCCTGTCCGCCACCTCCGAAATCCTGGTACTCCACCCCTCCCCCACCATCGTGGTGGTACCAGACCAAACCAATCTCGACCAGACCAGACGAAAGAGCAAAGGCCAGACCCCCTCCTTCCTCACCTTTACACGGTTCGGGCTTGGACTTTCAAACTTCATCGAAACCCCTTTCCTCCCCGAACGGCCGACGAAATCCTAATTCAACTGCAACCCTCTTCTTCTCGACGGCCCTCTAGTTAATGAGAAATTCCATTTCCTTCAGCTAGCATCTTCGCCTCCACGAGCCCTTTTTTTCTTTGAATTCCCGGAGACGCCCGACCCCTCAATCGAGCGCTTCCTCTGTTGATCGAGCGACCACCCCCGAGCTGGCATGCATAGCAGCGTTTCCACGACACCATTTCTTTGATAGCCTAGGTTCACAGAATTATCCCCGGAGCGGCGTTTATAATTGATCCCTTATCGTCGGTGCTGAAGTCCTCCCCTCCTAGGTGCGGAACATTACTGGACGACATCACACTTCGATCTCTGTGGGACAAGCAATTCTCTCCTCCCTTCCATACCCCGCCGACGTCCCTATCCTCTCCCGCGAGTGCTGTAACCAGCGCTCGCCACCCCATCTCTCTTGCCCGTCATGGCAGACCCATTTGCCCCTCGCTCTATGAAGCGCAAGAATCACAAGGGACTTGCCTTAACCCCCGCCGCCGCGAAGCCTCCCCGCCCCGCAGAGTCCAAGAACGAAGAGAGCCAGCAACTCGAGATCGGGATCGAATACAAGCTTGACCTGAAACCCGAAGACCTCGATATTCTTAAGGAGCTCGGGTCTGGAAATGGTGGAACGGTCAGCAAAGTCAAGCATCTCACCACTGGCACGGTGATGGCTCGCAAGGTATGTCCCCAAAGCTCAGGTTCCATCTCGTGCACCTTACGCAAGTGTCCGGGAGTATCTACACTTCGCCCGTTCTCTCTTTCTTTCTCTTCTCCACAGCCAAATACCCTTCTCCCCTCTAACCCGACGAATATGGTCGCTGACATTTCCTTCCCCGAACCAGGTCATCCACGTCGAGGCCAACAAGGAGATGCGCAAGCGAATTGTGCGCGAACTTCAGATCATGCATGGTTGCCATTCCGATTATATCGTCACTTTCTACGGTGCCTTCCTCAATGACAACAATGACGTGATAATGTGCATGGAATACATGGACGTCGGGTATGTGTAGCGCTTCCCTGCTATAGATTGCTAGCTCCTCTCCTGGTGTAGAGCGCCTTGCTAACTGCCGTTCTCCCATTTGCCACAGATCTCTCGATAAGATATCCAAAACGTTCGGACCCATTCGAGTCGATGTTCTAGGAAAGATTGCCGAGGCCACCCTTGGCGGTCTGACTTACCTTTATACCAAGCATCACATCATGCACCGAGACATCAAACCTTCCAACATCCTGGTCAACTCGAGGGGCGGCATCAAGCTGTGCGACTTTGGTGTATCGGGCGAGCTTATTAACTCTATCGCTGACACCTTTGTGGGCACATCTACGTACATGGCGCCGGAGCGAATCCAGGGAGAAAAGTATACCGTCAAGTCGGACGTTTGGAGTTTCGGCCTTTCCATCATGGAGCTTGCTATTGGCAAGTTCCCCTTCAGCTCGAACGCCGAACTCGAAGACGCCGACTGCGCCCCCGCCGGTATTCTCGACCTCCTCCAGCAGATTGTTCACGAACCCGCCCCCAGACTTCCCAAGAGTGACGCCTTCCCACCCATCCTTGAAGAAATGATTCAGAGGTGTCTGTCCAAGAAGCCCGAGGAGAGGCCAACTCCTCAGGAGCTTTTCGTAAGAGAACCCCGCTCCCCCTCCCCCTCCCTCTCTCCTTTCCCTACTCAGGCTGCTACCCCCCCTCGACAGTAACTAACCCACAAAATAGGACAAGGATCCTTTCGTCCAGGCCGCCAAGAGGACACCCGTCGACCTTAGAGAGTGGGCGGTAGGCCTCCTGGAAAAGGACAACCGCAAGTCTCACCTTGCGCCCCAGCTCTCTCCCGCCACACAAGAACTTTTGCGCTCGACCGATTCCCCCACCTTCTTCCACCACCAACAGCAGCAGCAGCAGCAGCAACAGCAGCAACAACAACAAATACAACTACCACACATCGAAGGACTATCGATCAACCCTCTCGAGACACCGACGTCGGGAGAGATCCCCATTGCCGGAGCCGGCATCATCTCACCGCGAGACCACTACGACCACCCTGCTTTCCACAACTATGCCCGCACACCAAACACTGCTGTACATCCCATGAGTGCGGGGGTGGGTAATTTCAATCTCCCCGGCCGGAGCGTGGCTCCTACCGGTCCACTACCCGGAGTGCCGCCTCGGAACGGTACGCCGGATGACGGCAGGGGTGAGAGCCGCAGGCAAGCGAGGTTCGGCATGCCTCCTAATGGCAGCTACAACTATGGATATCCGTCCAACTAGCGCGCGGACGACGATATCAACGCGTGGGCTGCCCGCGACCTGGATCTCTGGAAGGACCATACTCTGTCCAACCCGTCCGGTTCTAAGGCGCGGTCAAGGAAAAAGGACCAGTCGGAAGAGGCGGCTAACTCAGGCGTGGGAGGAGGGAAGAAATGAACCGATATGGGAAAGACTGAACAGAAGTGAGTTGAGTCGGAAAGGAACTTAAGGAAGCGAGAAGAGCAGCGAACGAAAGTGACAAAATAAGGGGAGGATGGAAGACTTAGCAGATACGCGTATCTGACAACCTGTTGAGACGGCTGGGCGGAGCCGTAGGACTTTTCTATTTTTTTTTCTTCTCTTCTTCTCCTTTTCCTTTTTCTTTCTCTATTTTTCCGTTTCCCGGTATACAGGGAGTTTTCATGTCATGAGAAAACAAAAATCGACTTTTACAAACGAAGCAAGCATTATACAATGTATTGTCATCAATGAGTCTAGCGTAGGAAGTTAGCCCATGTGTATCATCGTTCCTCGTGAGCCTGCGTGTGGCTGCAGCACGTAAGAGATCTACGATCGAGAAGTGCTTCCGAATAATCTTGTCTGATTCTTGTTCTGTCCAGAGTGCTACCTGGCTGGCTGGCTGGCTGATAATGCGTGTGCTTTCTGCGATGCTAATGCAATCCATCCCTTGAAACTCGCCCTGTCTAACTTCAATCCTGGTCCCCTCCTCCATCATCATATCATATCATCGTCGTCATAATCATCACCTATCGCTCCTCAAGCCTCATCAGCCTCGGCGCCATCCTCGACGCCATCCCCAATCCCCACAAACCCCTCCTCCAAAACCCGAATCAACTCATCCAACTGCTCAATAACCAAATCCACCATGCCACTCCCCGCCACATCGGCGTTATGCTCATTCAAAAGCAGCACGGTAGCAGCCCCCGCATTCCTCCCGCCCAGCATATCATCCATGGAATCCCCCACCATGATCAACCCCGTAGCATCCACCTTTCCCCCTTCCTCTTTCCTCAAGCCCCAACCCTCGGCGATAGAAAACATCCCCGCCGGCCCAGGCTTAGGCTCACCTCCCCATTCCCTCGTAACCACGACGAAATCCCGTCCCTGCAAGAAGCGATCGAGTAAAGACTGTACGGGGCGGTCCCAGTTCCGCGTCCAGATGGCCTTGCGCACGGAGCGCGAGTCGAGGTAGTCCATGAGGGGTTGGAGGCCGGGTTGAGGGCGCTGCAGGTGCATGTAGCGGGTTTCGATGTCGCGGAGGGTCGAGTGGGCTTCAGGTTGGGAGGGGAGTGGGAGGGTTGAAATGTGAGTGAGGATGTCGGTTGTGGGGGGGACGGAGAGGGCGGAGCGCATGTCTTTGAACATTTGGGTTTGGGGCTCGCTTATTTTCGGGTAAGGGATTTATTTTTTGGATTTTTGTTATCGGGGGGATGGGGGACTTACCAGAGGGTGCCGTCCATGTCGAAGACGATGCCTTGGAGTTTTGGCGCATCGCTCTCTCCGCCCTTGAGAGGCGCGAATCTCCGGGGAGGTTTTTGGGACCCCGCCATGGCGTGACGAGGAGGGGAGTGAAGGTATCGCGGGGTTGAGATGAGGGTGGCGGGTCTTGCTCCGGCGACGGATATTCTCATGAGAAAATGATGCCAATTCGGTGAATTTCTGTAAAGGGAGTTCCTCGCGATGAGGGAATATATACCTATTTGTAAAATAGGTCCTTAGAAGAGACTTGGTGCAGTGCGCCTTAGCTTCAAATTGTTTGCAGCTTGAGGTGAGAGAGGAGAGGTCGAGAATGACTAAGACGAGGTGGTGATATGTGGCCCAGTCTTGACAATCCACCTTTGCGCCTTCCCATCGACATGATTGATAAGATTAGGATGGATTCGGGATTCCGGAATATCTTCGTCTGCTCTTGACGTCAAGACTCGCGTTACTGTTTACTCGTAAACATTGGAAGACACAACTCATTGACAGAAGAAATCAATTTATCCATGGGTCGAATCGTTGTCCTCATTATCTGCGTTTGACGTTTGATGAAATACTCGGGGCGTTTATCTGCGCTCTCTCCTTCACCAAAAATGGATTGTCCATGGCCTCTTCCTCCCCGCAGTCGGTGGTTTTTCTGCTGTAACCCTTCCGTATATTTCTATCCCCGGCTCAGTCTCTTCGAGGGAGCGGGTCGCGCCGAAGATGCCGCAGAGACGGATTCCTGCCCAATCAATATGCAATATGCACCTCGAGGATCCATCTCTCCCGCCGACCCAAGCGGTCTGGCTTTAACAGATACCAAGCTCACTCCTGCGCGATGAGATCGCTGATCCTGCAGTATTTTAGACGGCGATGAAGGTGAAGGGCCGGCTGAGAGATGTCATTGAGCGGCAGAGAGATAGGGTAAGATCCCTTCAGGCTGGCGAGCTGTGGTCCAAGACGGCTACTCTCATCCTCCCGGCATGGGAAGAGGTCGACAACCTCATTTCTCGGGCGTCAAAGTGCTACACGACTGCCCATATGCGAAGGCCGACGTCTGCTTTGTCCACGGCCTCCTGGGTAATCGGGAGACTACGTGGACTGCCGACGGCGAGGTCGCGCCCTAGCTGCAAGCCCTTCTCCCACCTAAGCTTCTGCGAGTTCGCGCGCTTACGTATGGCTACAATTCATACGTGGTGCGCAAGACAGACGAACGAACTCGGGGGGGGGCATGGGATGAATCTTGCTAACGACCTGAAGAATGAGCGATGGCTATGCGGTGCCACTTCTCGTCCTCTCATCTTCGTCGCGCATAGCCTTGGTGGACTCGTTTGCATAGAGGCTCTGCTTCCCTTGTGGGGAAATCCCGAGACGGAACGGTGGGGGATCTTTCAATCTACCGTTGGGATCGTGTCCATGGGCACTCCGCATGGGGGAAGATGGATGGCGCCTTGGGCGGAGATGACTGCCTCTATCCTGAGTCCCGTGGAGCCTACAAACAAGTGTTTGCCGGAAATTTTGGTAACGGGGAATCGGCCACCTCGAGACGACACCAGAGGGTAATGAAGCCCGTAGCAATGCCAATACGAACACGCAAGATGATTTGGGGGAGGGTATATTGACTCCACCATCTGGATCATCATGTAAAAGCAAGCCGTCAACAAGTACTCAGACTAAAACTGCCGGCAGCGGAAACCACTTTCCCGTGGATACGTTCGATCGGCGCGGCGTTTGCGTCCTCATATCTAGAAATTTATCCTTCTAACAGCCTACCAGGCATTTGGTGCGTTTGGCTGGCTTCCTGTTTCGAAAGCCGAAGGCGTGTCCCCTCCGCTTCTTTCGAGGTGCTCATAGCAGCGCTCGACCATATCATCTCGAGCCGGCCATACCGAGACCTGGTCTATGAAACGGCACCTCGCATCGAATTCGTACTGGCGACTTAAAATGTTCGGTCCATCGACGTGTAACTGGTCAGCTGATCACAGCCTGCTCTTCTCTATCTTGAACTGAGGAAGCTGCAGGTGCCATGCATAAACTTGAGGGTCTTTTACTGGCTCAGACAAGATCCCTTGCCACATCACCCGCTGCCATTGGGTCGCAGGTTACCTTTGTAGTATATTGTTGGTCTACTCTGTTAAAGCCTGCCACAGGCCCTGCCCATCGCATTTCCCTTCGCCCTCCTCTTTTCTCTCTTTTTTTCTCTTCCTCTCACAAGCCGTTCGACTCCAGGTGGAGAAGGTGATCCTCTGTCCTTGATGAAATCTCCACTTGAAAGATGGCAGCGGAGCGTGAGAATTCCCAGTCTCGGCTAGATCACCGCTCGGGATCGCCCCTGAACTCTCGATCGCACTTTGATGCTTCTACTTCTGGGCCTCGATTCAACACTGAAAGGGGTGCTCAAAGCTACCACAATGCCTCCAGTATTCAACCCGTCCATAACGGCGCGGGCCATCAAAACGTCAACAGTGGCTCCGGTACTCAGAACGCCAACAATGGGCTCGGGTCTCAATTTATAGATTCAAACTTCCATGCGCCGGTATACTTCAATCAAGCTCCACCAAGCCAAGGGGACGAGCGTCGGAGAGAGGCACAAAACAAAATTCTGGAGCGCCTCTATACATCGCCCTACAAGGATCGAAAGGATCGAAATCCAAAACGAGTCCCGGGGACGTGTCAATGGTTCCTCTCCCATAAACGGTTTCAGGATTGGCGCGAAAGCGAGTCCTCGGAAATCCTCTGGGTGTCCGCAGATCCCGGGTGTGGAAAGTCAGTCTTGGTCAAGTATCTCGTCGATGAGGCTTTACCGACCACGGAGCTTACGACTGTGTGCTACTTCTTCTTCAAAGACGACTTCGATGATCAGAAAAATGTGGTTAGCGCGTTGTGTTGCTTGCTTCGCCAGCTTTTCCTACAGAAACGCCAGCTGTTATCCGACGAGGTGCTGGATCGCATCCAGGCCGCAGGATCCAGGATAACGGATTCCTTCAATGAAGCTTGGAGTATTTTCGTTGATATCATGGAGAGAGAAAACACAGGGGAAGTCCTCTGCTTAATGGACGCGTTGGACGAGTGTAAGGACGAAGGACGCCGTAAACTCTTCGGAGCCCTAAAAAAGTTATACAATGATGAGCGAAAACATCGTCTGAAGTTTCTCATCACAAGCCGGCCTTACGTCGATATCAAGCGGGACTTCCGCCTACTACCAGTCATCCATCTAGGCGGAGAGAACGAGGAAGAAATGAACCAGATCTCTCAAGAAATCACTTTGTTCATCCAGGCCAGGGTCGAGAGTGTCGGCCAGCGATTGGAAGTTTCAGAGAGTGATAGAAAGCTTCTACTTCGAGAGCTTATGCGCGTTCCCAACAGAACGTACTTGTGGGTGTATCTCACCCTCGAAGTAGTCGAGACTTCCGTCAAAGCGGACGGAGGCCTCATCAAAAACGTCACTTCCCGCCTCCCACAAACCGTCGAAGCCGCCTATGATAGCATTCTCTCGCGCTGCCCAGATGTCGAAACAACTCGGAAGATACTCCATATTATCGTGGCTACCACCAGGCCACTGACCTTGCGAGAGATGTCATTCTCGTTGTCTTTTCGGCAGCATCATAAAGCGTATAAAGATGTCGAATTCGAGCCCGAGGACCGCTTCCGTGAGACTTTACGAAACGCCTGTGGACTTTTCGTGTCTATACTAGATTCAAAAATCTACTTGCTACATCAAACGGCGAGGGAGTTTCTGGTCCTAAATAAATGTATCAAGGAAGCTCAGGTACCGGGAACTGATTCCTGGAAATTCTCGCTCTGGCCGCAGGAATCCCATAAGCTTCTCGCCGAGATTTGCCTAGGCGCTATTCTCCTGGAAGATGTATATGTTACTATGCGCGGTGCGCCCGGGTACGTCTTTCTTGACTACGCCTTGCAATATTGGGCCCATCATGTCCGTCTCCTGGAAGCCGAAAGAGAGAACGCTTTGATCCCGTCGATAATGAGAGTTCTCAGTCTAAATTCAGAGAAGGGGTATCTCCACAGAATATATCCAGAGATTTGGCCTCCGTGGTTTGATAACTTCTCGCCTCTTATGGCTGCGTCCTACTTCGGACTGCCTGCCACTGTTAGGCATGTGTTATTAACGGATGACACTGATGTGGGAATGCGTGTCCGCTATACGGGCCGCTCAGCACTCTCCCTGGCCGCAGGAGAAGGGTTCGAGGCTGTTGTCGATATCTTGATTAAGTATATAAAAAAGCGACGTATGCGACGACTTTTCCTGAGCCGGAAGAAGGAGATTGACTCGCAGGACCTCCAGAAACGAACTCCGTTATCCCATGCCGCATGGTGCGGGCATCTAGGAGTTATCAAGCTGCTCGTCAACGCAGGAGCCGATATGCATTTGAAAGATAATGTTGGGATGACGCCTGTTTACTACGCTATTGCTCGAGGTCTCGACCTTAAGGACCTACATCAATATCTGTCAAAGGATGATTACCAGAATATTTCGAGAGAGAAAATCGCGAGGCATCTCCTACGAAATACCCCGCGAAACGACGAAGCGTCACCACTCAGTGTCAAGGATTTTGTTGACGCAGGCGTGGAAATATCTTCCTTAGAAGACATTGACAAGGCAGAGCTTTTATATCACGCTATAACACGACGCGATTTAGCCGAACTAGAGCTGCTCATTGAAGCTGGCATTGATCTGAACGTTGTACCGCCCGGGGGACAAACGGCGCTGAGCGAAGCGGCATTTCGAAACGAAACGATAACGATATCATGCGAGTACTCCTTGATGCGGACGCTAATGTGGAAACTGAGGACTTTGACGGAAATACCCCTTTACAAGTAGCTGCAGCGTGGGGTACCGTAGAATCCCTACAACTCCTCATCAGTTCTGGCGCAAATGTAGGAGCTAGGACTCGTTCCGGGCAGACGGCGCTACATTTTGCTGCGAGGAATCACAGTCGGGAGGCAGGGAAGGTCATATCTCTTCTCCTCTCTGAAGGTGTTGATGTGCAAGCTACGGATAGCAATGGGCTGACAGCACTACATATAGCCGCGATCCAGGAAAATCCGGAGCTCGTTAGACTCCTTATTGACGCAGGGGCTAGTCTGGAATCTCAGGATAACTATGGGCGCACACCACTCAATTACATGAGGGACGTTGACTGTATGGCTCAACTTTTGGAAGAGATAACCTGAAACTGTTGGTTACGAGTCAATTTTCTTTTTCCCTACCTAGTTGGTTGGTTCAGATGTTCCATGCAAGCATAGCTAGATGGTAACCTGGGAGAAGGCAGACAATGTCGAGCTCGAGGCGAACCTTGTATTTTTTTTTCCGGCGCCGGAGTTTAAGAAGTCGGGGTTTTATGTCGAGGATATCCCATGACATTACGGCCTTCTATTTATTCTCAAGAAGAAAATCTCATATTCACCTGTATCCATTACACCATCCTGCCGATATCATGATGGCAGAAGGTCGCTAGGCAGAGCCTGAGCAAGGCACTTCAGGACCGAGTTCACGGCATTCTTCCCGGCGCATCATCACAAGTCACCAATGCGCATTCTCGACCTCATCGAGAGAAAATCTCTTCATTTCAAAGTAAATCTAAATTCCATAGCTATTCTACACCGTCCCAAAAACACTCCCAAAAGACAAGAAAAAACAAACCCATCCACTTCAAATCTCCCCTCATCCTCAGCGAAAAGACTCATGTCGCGTTTTGTTCATATCATCTGCATCTATCCTCTCCCCCCGCCGGCCCCCCCCTCTTTCTTTTCCTTCCTCACCCTCTCCAACAGGTCCACAAAGTATTAAACCTCTCCTATTTTATACCACTACCACCACTACCTCCTCACATGCTTTTGCATCTGCAACTTAACCTCATTCTGATGCCTCAGCTTAAACCCGTTACACAACGCCCTCATGTCGGGATACTCCGACCCGAGCATCTGGTACGCGTGCGGGATCACCTTGACGACCCAGGACACGACCGGCGACGACTTGCTCGACTTAAAGCACAGGAAGAAGTAGCCGGGGCGGTTGGTGTCGAGGCAGAAGGCGTAGGTGGAGCGGTTGGGGTTGGCGTCCATGTATGTGGTGAGCCATTTCTCTGTTAAAGGAGTTGTTAGCAAATTTTTTTTTTTTTCTTTTTAAAAGGGGGAGTTGGGGAGGAGTTCGGAGCAACACATACCCAAAGCTGCCCTCGACACCTTGTGGAACTTTTCATGCTGCGTCAACTGCTCCACCTTCTTCACCATAGACTTAACGTGCTCAACAATCAACTCGTCCAAATCCGTATACGTAAACTTGCCGCCGACGCGCAGCGTCCTGCCCACCGAGAACTCGTTCTCCTTCTGGAGCTCGAGCACGTCGAGGTGCTGATACACGCCATCGGCCACCTTCCACGTGACGGCGAGGTGATCGTTGCCCTTGGACGAAGGGCGGATGACGACCTCGCCCACGGGCTGGGAACCGAGGTACTGCTCGGCCTCCATGCCGTTGAAGGGCTTGAAGAGCGGGTGGTTGATGACACGCTGGGCGCGGCCCGTCGTGCGGTCTTTTTCCTTGAGCTCTTCGCGGTCCTGGCGCTCGAGCTCGTAGTCCCATTGTTCGGGGTGGTGGCTGATGGGTTTGCGGTAAGGGCGGCGCAGTGCTTCTTCGCGCATCGTGAGCTTGATGGCGAAGTCCTTGTGGTTGACCTCGAGGACCTTGGCGTTGGTCGTCTGGCCTACTTGCAGCACGTCGCGGACCGAGTGCCGAGCGCTGATCTCGTGGCCTTCGACGCGGCCTTCGACGCCGCAGTCGAGCTTGACGATGGCGAAATCTTCACGAACGACGCGTACGTTGACGGGCACGATCATGTCGCGCGCTAGGCTCTCCTCCGTCTCTCCCGTGAACATGGTGAAGATTTGGATGGGGGTGAGGTGCAAGAACTGCTTCCGAATCTCTTCGTACGGCGCCTGGAGTTCCAATCTTATTGTCTCCAGCGTCGCACGCTTCTTCTGGCTGTAGCTCGACTCGAGCTGCTCGGCGTACTCCTCGAGGATGAGCTCGTTGACTCTTTCTTGTTCTTCCTCCTTGAACAGCTTGCGGACTACCGCGCCTGGGCCGTTCTCGTCGATTTCGGCCTTGACGTCCTCCTCGTCAAGCTCGAGCGCGTCGGCTGCCATCTTACGACCGAGTTCGTAGTCTTCTGGGTGGACACGGGTGTTGTCTAGAGGGTCGGAGTGGGGATCGGTAGGGTCGTACTCGATGTAGAGGAAACTAGCGCAATTGTTCCAGACGCGAGGGCCGACGACGGGGAGTTTCTTAGAATCCGGATCGCCGACAAGCTCGTCTCTGGAGTTGACTACACCACCATTCGCGTTGATGGCCTTCAGAACGCTTGTCGCTTTTCTAGGACCAAGACCGGCAATGTATGGAAGCAAGTTGGCCGTGTAGCTATCGTTGACAGCCTCGTTAATGTCGATACCACAAAGGTTGACCATATCTACCATTGCGGTCTCGAGCGTCTTCATAAGCTTGTCGTGCGGTAGCAACTTTTGGCAGGAGTGGAAGTTAAGCGACGCGATATCCTTTCCGAGAGCGGCGTACTCCTTCATAGGGTTCTGCATGTATCGGGCTAAAGCGAAGCAATACCGCGCAATGGGATGAAGGGACGGGTGATCAGCAACGGCGCGTGTGCTGTCCTTGTACAACCGGGCAACCTCGTCGTTGACGACTACAACCTCTAGCGGGTCCGTTCGATACTCCTTGTCGTCGGAATCGGGATCTTGGTACTCAGGACCCATCAGACGCTTCTCGCCGATGAGACCCTCAACGTCACGAACGAGCTTATTCGTGGCGGCCGAGAAACCACTGATACCAATGACGTCGGGTCTCCGCCTCTGCACGAGCTCTGCGAACTCCTCGCGCTGCTTCTCGTCCCGTCCGAGGTTCGTAAACTTGCCGTGCTCAAGGATCCGACCGTCTTCTTCAACCCAAGTCCAGAATACAGGGTCGCGCATGGCATCGCCCAGACCGTTGGAAAGCACAAGCACTCGGGGGGTTGTTCCCAAGACGAGGCCCTTGGGTTTGATAGGTGCCTGGTCAAGTCGCCTGTAGTATTCTTCACGACATGCGTTGAGGACTTCCTCCTGACAAGCGGTGCGGAGCGATTCCTTGACACCCTTCGTAATGATACGCTCGAGCTTGGAGCACGCAAGATCCAGAACCTTCTTACGCTCATTCCGCCACCTTTGCGCGAGATCACTGAAGTTCTCCGACTCAAACTCCATGTCGAGCTTTTCGCGGAATTCCGAGCGATTCCTCAGCCGGAGCTTGACTTCGATAAGCCCATCCTCTTCCGCCTTCATCATCTTGAGGAAGAGCTCTGGTTGACGGGCGAGATCAGACATCGTCTGTCGCATGAGGTACTTGATATCGTAGTAAGGGTGGGACTCGTCAATCTTGCGCAGACCCTTGTCAGTGCGGTGGCAGTCAATCTCTCCAAGCTGATAGAAGTGCATCCGGAAGAACTTGCGCATGCGCGGGTTGACAAAGAGCTCCTCGGCATACATCTGTCGAGCGGCTGACAGGACCGAATCGCCGGTGGGAAAATCGTCGTCGACAAGATCATCGGCGAGCTGATCGGGATCCTTTGCATCGTCCTCGGGAATAACTTTGCGGCCCTCACCCAAGGCATTCCGGGCCAGCTGGTCAGCCGACAAACCGTAGGAGCGCACGAATCCGTATGCCCTGCTCTTGCGAATGCGATCCATCATGGCTGTCCGAGACCCGGGTCGCTTGGTCTGTTGGCTGTTTCCATTGACCGAGGCTAATTCCCTCAGCTCGGCCGAATACCTGAATTGCGTGTAATCCTGGAGATCCTGTAGCTCTTCCACAGTAGCCGCCTGGGGAATCATATCCTCAAGCATATCATCTTGAACACCTGCGTTCGTTTTTAAGTTATCGTACATCTTCTCGAGGGCATTTCGGCGTTCGATAAGAGATCGAAATTTGATGTCGAGTTCTAGAATGCGCCAAAGGTCGTCTTGGTTGAGGAGCTTCTTAGCCTCGATGATGTACTCGGGCGCATCGGGGTCCTTGCGGTGGTCGGGATTGGGGACTTTCTTCGTGTCGAGAAGGTAGTCCTTTCGATGCTGGAAAACGTAAGGAACTTCCACTTCGTCGACGACAAAGAACTCCAAGACTTTGCCAATGGCCTTCGTGAACGGTGTGTGGGATTCTTGGGGGAGATTCTTCTTGGGCCACATGAGGGCAGAGATCCAGCGAGCCTCCTCCTTAAACTGTTCGCCCGTCATTTGGAGATGTTTAAACAGTTTCCTATCGATCTGGAAGCGCTCGGGCTCGTCGGTGAATCGAATCTCGTTATCGGCATCCGTGAGCAGCTTTTCGGTGAGCTGAGACGGCTCAAAGACATCCTTCAGCTCGATGGCCTGCTCAGCCTGCTCACGCTCTTCTTCTTCCTCTTCGGCCTGGAGGGCCCAGTCGTAGTCCGCACCGTCACCAAAGATATCCTCCATATCTTGAAGGGCATCCTTATCTAGCCCCGAGGTATCGATGACGCTGCTAACACCCTTGTCGCGGGTGCGTGCGACTTCCCTCTCCACGCGCTGACGTTCGATTTCCTCCTCGGACTCTGGGAAATCTTCTTCGATAAAGTCGGCGAATTCGTCGGGCTGAGCTCGGAAGGTCGAGCGGCCGTAAGGTCGATGATCGGCATCTTCTTCGTCATCGGAGAAAATTTCGTCGAGGCCGCGTCTTTCGGTTCGGCGATCTTCATCGTCGTGGTGACCGCGCTTCAGTCGCTTGAATTTAGGCTGTAGAGAGAGAGGATCACAAGGTTAGCCATGCTGTGATGAAGTCGCGACGCCACTGTTTCCCAAATAGATGACTTACCTCTGACGGAGCACCCCGTTCCCATCCGGGCAGTTGTTCGCCGATAAGCTCGAGATCTTCTTCGTCAAGCCGCTCTTCCTCCTCTCGGTCGCGACGTGCGCGTTTCCGCCTTTGTCTCTCTTCGGCTTCCTCGTCTTCTTCCACCTCTTCCTCTTCTTCCTCGTCTTCTACGATGAATCCTTCGCGAACCTGGCCACGGAAAGAATGTTAGAATATCAAATTGCCAAGAATCGCGAAGCGTATGATTGGGCGTGTCGTACCTTTCGCTCCTCCTCCTCATCGTCTTCTTCTTCCTCCTCACTAGAATCATCGATGTGGGCGGTTCTACGGCGACGGGGGGAGCCAGTCTCCTCGTCGAAGGACTCGTCCTCTTCCTCGGAGTCGACTTCGACACGGGAGTCGATAAAACCGGAGATTTCGTTACTCATATTGGACAGTCGGGATGGTCAAATTGAGTGAGAGGAGTTGGGTCAACAATCGTAGTGCCGCCCTTTGTGGGATGAGCTGCCCACTACTATCGTTCGCGGAAAGTGGATCGTGTCGTCGAGAAGGAAAATAGGGAGATCGAACTAAACGCCGCTCAAACGGCAATGCGCTGCAGGTTGGATGAGAAAAGGAGAGAGGGGAAGAAGAGAAGTGTTTGGGGGGAAAGGAAGAGGGTGCGTTCCCAGATATGATGGGAGCAAGATGGTGAGGCGAGCTTGCTTACCTACTCAAGTCCATCCGCAGGATGAATTTGATTTTGGTTGCTGCAGAGAAAAATCCAGCCTTGCTGCTCCCGCGCACGGACCAATTTCAGCCGTGGCAAGTTGAGAAAACAGCAAATTGCACGACCGAAATGGTGTATTGCTTAGTCACCGGATCGATTAGTCATTTACGGATCCATCATTCCCAGTCATTTCAACGGAAGGCGGAGCCCCGCGTTCTCGACTCACCGAAGTTAGAATGAGCGGAATTCGGTGACCAGAAGATTTCTTCTGGTCATCTACCGACTTTTTATCTTTATCTTTTAGCATCAATTTGTGCGCCTGGCCTGCAGGGGTCTTATGTCTAAGGAGCTGTGGATGACGGAGATTACTGAGACGGACAGGCCGAGGATTCTTCGCACCCAAGCTGAATGGTTGAAGCGTCTCGGATCTCTACATTCAGACCCGTCGTTGGATTGTTCAGCTTCATCAAAATTCCATCGACGGTCGAAGATTTAGGAGACGGTCGTCTGACACCGCATCTGATCCCTCCGCTGGAGACCCTCGACTGGCTCATCCCTCTTGTCACTCTGGAATTCTAGCGTCAGTCCGTTCCTGGAACTATCCAGTTTGATACTAGACGGTCACACGGAGTCGGGACTAGGACGAGCCCGCCTCGGTTCGACTACCACGCTCGGTCATCCGTCAATTCGCCCCCCGGGACGCCGGTACTAAGTCGACATCCATTGGGCGTCTGCTCTCCTGCTGTCACGCCGCAAGGAACGTGACTACTCGTTCGTTCCGGGAAGTCTCAACCCGTATGACAACCAAAGTCCCTCCTTGGTTATAGCTTTGGGCACAGTACCACTCTTTTGGAATCTGAATTCCGTTCCTTAGTCCTTACCCGATGAATGGAGTGCGTCCCGAGGGTGGTTAAAAGCATTCGGACCAGAAGACATCTTCGAAGTGAGCTCCACGGCCCCTACAGCCGACGTCCGGACCAGACCTGCCACCAAACCACAGAGGACCTCCTGCAGAATAGTCCAGTGCACCACGCCTGATGACGGCAAAAGCAGAAATCCTTATCTCTACCATACCGCGGCATGAATCCGCGCCGCGACCCACGTCCGGCACGGGCTCATTTCTTTTTGAAGCTTCCTGGTCTCCTGCCCAACAAGAGGGGAGAGCCGGCATGAAAATTTCATTCTGGCCCCCTTCCTGGAAGTCATGCTTCAAGGAACAATGCGGTATAAGGCGACGGGAAAGAACATACATCGAATATTCAAACTGCGCTCCTTGCGAGTAGCAAATTTCCAACATCAAAAACAAGTCCAATATCAGAAACAAGGATTTCCAGCCCATTTTGAACACTCTCAAAGACCTTCCAGCCGGACTGGCTGCGGACCGTTAAAGAGATGTTGGAATTGATGCTGCTTTTGCCTCTGTTCGATGGTAGGAACCTGGACTATCAGGCAGAAGCCGGGAAATCACCTAAAAATCTCAATGGCATGATATTTGTGGAAAAGGGCATTGGGAATCGGGATTTCTAGAAGGAAACACGATCGTTGGAATCAGTGAATCCAGATATAGAAATCGTTCTTTCAATGAATCTGGGAAGAACAGCTAAAATAGAGTGTCGAGGAGGCCGGGGCTGCGTTTTGGCCCACTTGTCCTTGAAGATGTAGGGGTAATCAAAGGTTGCCTGGCTGTTATAGCTGTGGGGGAGCGAGGCAAGTGCGAGGTCAAGTGTAATAAGCTGGCCAAGGGTGCTAACTTAGATGACTGCAAAGCGAGGGAGCCGGCTTCGAAGAGCATGCAGCTGCGGTTGGTCTGGGCCTTCCTGCCAAGGAAATTGAATCAAGTATATTATAACAACTCCTCCTTTGTGGAGGCCAGCACAGCTAAACGATGATGACTTTGAAGAAAATGGTTTCAATACTGTCTAGCTTTTGTAGAGCAAGAGGGTCGGTCAAGTGAACATTGATATCAGCCGCGTTTCATCACTATTGCCATTTAGATGCATACATTAATTGATATTGGTCAAACAAGTCTATTGAAATATCAAGAGTCAAGACCTATGCTCTTCCGAATTGGAGGGAACCCCAACATGGATCACTGGATAGAAAAGAAGAAAAAAGAAACAAAGACGAGAGCTGAATTCTTGACTCATGGTGTCATCACAGCCCAGAAACTAACCCTGAAGTGTGGGACATGAAACAAAGCTTGCTGCTAAGTGTTTGACGAGGACCATCCATATTGATCTCTCTTGTGTCTGTCTTGTGTCTGTCTTGATGTACGGAGTACAGCTTGGGAGAGTGATCAGGGATATCCCACCAAAAATTCAAATGTTTCAAGTCCAAAGGATTAATTAACAAACTGTTTTCGAACTGGATCGAAAACCGGAGTAGCAGCAAGTCTCGACCTAGAAAATCTAGACAATTCCACAGGCCAGGGTGAGCAGGTTGCCTTTTCGCCCCGTCATGCATATCTGCATCTCCCTGCGAGCATCAAGCCAATCAAGGTGCGCGAATAGGCTGAGACTGCCGCAACCAGGAACATCTGCACTTTTTGGGACCCAACGCCCTGCTTCCTCGAGGAGGGGACACTTTACGCGTGGGGACGCGAAGTTGGCTAGTCTGAGGCGAACACGATTTTTTTTTTCCTCATTTATTTGGGCATTATTTTTTTCCCCAATTATGGCATAAATCACATAGGATACCCTTCGGAGGAGACTAAAGGAGCGGGGGAAGGGTGCTTTTGAGGTGCAGCTCTCAGGGAGAAAGGGGACCATGTCCTCCAATCGACCAGCGTCGAGGAGGCCTTTCTCTTGGACAAGAAGAAGAACGAAGGGGGGAAGCAGTAGGGCTGGCAGTTATTCCTTTCTTCTGCCTGTTGTTTGGATACTAATGGAAACCAGGAGGCATTTATATCTTGCTCGTCGAGGCGAGATGATTACTCCTGAGATTCTTCCCTTTTCTCCTTTGTATATCAGTTTGTTCTGTTCCATTCTAGAGTTTAATCGGTGGTCTTTGTTTTCAAACGAGTTTATGAGTTTATGAACTTTACCTTTCTTGCCTTGCTTGGTCGCGGATATATATTAGTTACCCAGAGCCGTTTCTGTCGCCTTTGCTTTTACCGCAAGTGCTTTTCCCTCCTTGTCTCGGTGCACCTAAGGTTCTACAGCAAGACTACATACGAAGTAGCCGAGTATCAAAGCGACTTTTGAGCAGTCGTCGAGATTCTGCGAACCTTGCCAAAGACCTCAACTCCCTCAACCTCCCTCAACCTCACCGAAAATGACGAGAACACGCTTTCCAACAAGACTCATCCTCACCCTCCTCGCCCTCCTCACATTCTTCCAACCAATCCTCTCCTCCCCCGTAACCCAAACCGTATGTTCTCCTCCCCTTCCTTCAAAAGGAGCCGAGCTAACAGCCTCATCAGACCGAACCAACACCGACCCGACCAAAAGCAGCAGCCGCCACCCCACAAAACACATCCATGTTCTGGCTCGACTACACCAAATCCTACGACCCCCTCGCGCCGGACCCGACACCAGCGCCGGTGCGAGCCGAGAACGCGGGGAAGGAATTCGAGTTCGCTCAGACGACGTATTATACATGCATTACGAGGGGCGGGAATGAGCACTGCGGGTGGCATGTGCCTATCTTGTGGGTTGCTGAGGCTGGGGCCGAGAAGGGGAGGAGTGGAAGCGGGTTGTGGGGAATTGTGGCGGTTTCTGTTGTTGTGATTTTGGCTTTGGCGTTTTAGACTAGGGATGGGCAGTGGTGGATAGCCGTAGATATTGCCTGGGTGGGGATGGGACAGGATGGGGCTTTCGAGGCCCTCGGAGTAGATGAAGATGTATGACTAGATGTTGATGCTTGTTTAGATACCCACGCTGCTGGTCAGCTATACGAATGACATGAACACGAGAACTTGCCAACTTGACTCGACTCTGATAGAGCCTCAAGTCCACATCGAGACCCCACAGCATCACATAAAAAGACCTTCCATGTTCATAGCACATCAAGCACGGCGGAGAGAAGGGACAGTGAAGAAAAAAGAAACCCAGTACCATCCTCATCAAAAAAGTCAAAATCAAGCCGTAACACCTTGATTCATGCTAGTTTTTGTTATTGACCGCAATCGAAACTTTCCGAATATTGTCCATCCCTGCCCCGCGCCACCGAATCGACGTCTTTTCTAATAACAAGTCGGGTTTTTTGTTTTGTGTGTTAAGTTCGATTCCTTTCAAAGGGGGAAGAAGGGAAAAGAGGAAAACGAGAGGAAAGGGACGACTAGGGTCGAATAAAAACCGGCCGGGAGAGGGGTATGGAGGGGCGAAGAGACTCTATCACACCATCAAGGAACAAAACAACAGCGTAACAAAAGACACACCACCGAGGTAGAGAGTAAGTGAGCCCTTAGCCGCCATTCCTCCCCTCCCCCTCCAAAAAATTCCTCCCAAACACCATTCCCTTTTCTTTTTCCATCCCCGGGGATATCGTGAAGAGGTGGAATCGAGTTGTTTATTTGTCCTTCTTCGCCTTGGCGCCCTTGGACTTGGCGGTGCCGCGCAGCGTCTTTTGTCGGTTCTTGCGTTGCTTGCCTGTAGTAGGGAGAGATTATCAGTCCTCTGCCCCAAAACACATGACCAATATCCATTCCAATATCCAAGTTCCCGATTCCCTTCGTAAATAGAGAATACGATCGTTTCCATCAGATGAGGGGGAAAACCTACGCTGTTGTCGGGAGGCCCTCTCGGGCTTGGTGGCCAATCCGACGCGGACCAACCGGTACTGGGGCTCGAACTTCTTAAGAGCCTCAGGGGAGTCGTAGACGAGGCCGAAGCCGGTAGTCTTACCACCACCGTACTGGGTCCTCAGGCCAAAGACGGAGACCTGTTCCTTCGTCGCCTTGTACATGGTGGCGAGCTTCTCGCGGAGCTCCTCCTTGGCGATGTTGGGGCGGTTGGGGTGGAGGATGTCACTATTGAGACACAAAAAAGACGTTGGTCAGTCAGGGGGTTCCGGCAGAGATTCGCGAGATCCTATGGCCCCAATTCCGACCGATGGCCTCGATGAACAGAAACATAGAAATATCCTCCATATCCAATCCATCTCGAGCCATCGATCGGGAACAGCAACCGACAAAATGGGGTTGAAACTCACACGACCATCTGCTTGCGGCCAAGCAGAGGGTTTCGGATGAACTTGCGCGTTCGGAGCGTAACGGGAGCGTCGGAGTCCGCCATCTTGAATTATGCGAATCTGGTTCTGCGTTGACGGCGAGAAGGAGTTCGGTTCGTGAGGATGGTGGTGAGGGTGGGTGGTGGTGGGTGTTATTTTTTTATTTCGTGGTTTGGGTGATTGCGTCGAATTGGGGCGGATTATTGTCAGCGCGGGCTGCTGGTGCTTGGTTGGCTGTGTGGGTACTCTGTAGCCCTAATGGGGATTTGCCTAATTTTTTCCACTGCACTTTTCTCGTTTTTGCGGGTCTTGGCTGGGGGTGGGGATTTGATGGGCGTGTGGCTGGTGTAGGGTTGCACGTGAGGATGGGGGCTTGCATGTGGCGTTATGTGCTGAGGTACGAAGTACGAAGTATCTTCAAACCAGTTCGCGACCCGCCATGTCTGGACCTGATCCAACGATTTCCACCTTGATGCTGAGTCCTCTCACAGCACGGAGGTTTCGAAGTATCAGGCCCAAGGCCGTTTCAATTCTTCAAGAGTTGCAATTACACCTTTAGTTGTGTGTACTACTGAGAACCGAGACATGGAAGGCACCGCGAGAGAGTTCATCGTGTACAAATGATTGCAGTTTCCCGTTTGGGAATAGCTTCATCCTGGGCTTCGAAGACGGGTTTATGGGCAGCTGGTGTCAACTGGATGCTGAGAAGGGAAATCTCTTTCACCCCACTATTTATTTACTTGCCTCAGTCGCTCCATCTAAATGCCCCTCACCTCCAGAAGAGGGAACATTGTCGCAAGGTTAGAGACGGCTCGATGGACAATCGCTTCAAGAATCGCACTACTCTACGGTTCCTTGATGGAGAAGCTCTAGTATTTGGGGGGTAGTGTAGTTATCTTTTCTTTTCGTAGCCCAGGCTCTCCAGACTCGAGTCAGTCAACTTTTTACATGGCTCCATTATAGCAGAAGTGAAAGGCGACAGCTGCAAAGCACCGAATCATGGCGTATGCCATCGATGGCCCTCTTGGGCGGTTTTGCCACCAATACCTCCAACTGGAGATGAAGCTTGACTATCCGGACGCGGACCTCTTGCGACAATCAAGCGTCCAGGAAGCTCTATACGAGCATCTCTTCGCCGACGGGGCCGTCCCGTTCCCGCCTCCGCATAGATACCGTCTTCGAGTTCTGAAGGACCTTCTTTCGAGGATAGAAAAGAGTATCAATGACTGGGAGGAGCAGGTAAATTAACACTCCTCGTCTCCCATAACAGTCGATAAACCCGTCGCTAAAAAATGAGAAAATACTTCCCTTGTTGATGCAGGGGGTGTCAGACAACTTGATGGAAGCCTTTGCGGAAATGCTAGACGTCCCCGTACCATCTGAGACCGAAGCCGTCCAGAAAATGGACTACGTGACATACTACCTGTCACTTTTAAAGTCGGAAGAGAACCCCGAGGGCGACTCGAACTCTAGCGCAGTAAAGAACTGCATCACTGTTTTCGAATCCCGTGGCTTGCTCGCCACGTCCGGCACGACGGGAATGCGAACGTGGGAAGCCGGTCTCCACCTGGGCCAATATCTTTGCACCGCTCCGGAACTTGTCAAGGGGAAGCGCGTCCTCGAGCTCGGCACCGGAACCGGCTACGTATCCGTCCTCTGCGCGAAATATCTCGGGGCTCAAAAAGTCGTCGCAACGGATGGCTCGGAGGACGTCATAAGAGACTTGTCGGATACCATCTTCCTCAACGGGCTTCAAGAGTCGGCGAACTTTTCCATCATGGAGTTGGTATGGGGAAGGGCGCTCCTCGGGACGGAAGACGCGGAGTGGAATGGCGGCGAGGAGATTGATGTCGTCCTCGGGTCGGATATTACATATGATTCCAGGGCGCAGCCGGCGCTCATCGCGACGCTGGGCGAGCTGTTTGATTTGTTTCCAAAGGTCAGGGTGATCATTAGCACGGCGGAGAGGAACGTTGCGACGCTGAATAACTTGCTGGGGATATGCAAGGCCCAGGGCCTGTTGGTGGATTTTATCGATTTCCCCACTCCTACTGCTGAGGAGCAACAGGGGCCGTTCTATGATACAAGCGTTCCGATTCATATCGTGGAGATTCGGAAACAATGAGGAGAGAACTCGATATAGAGCTATCCGGCTAGACCCAATACAACGTACCTGAACAGACAGTGGACCAGGACTGTCTCTTTTGACATGGATTGGCAATTACAATGGTTATTATACAAAATCGTAGGTCGTTTCATGGCAGAGAAATTGGAAAAGGGAATCCAAATCAGCTAGATCCCTCCTTCTTTTCCTCCTCCCTCAGCCTAGCAATCAACTTTTCCGTCAAGAACGGACTTAACCCCAAGCTGTATCCCGTCAGTATAATCTCTTACAAACGAGAGGGAAACCCGGGAGAAAAGGAGGAATATGGGAAGAAGGAAAATAAATAGTGCTCACATTCCCTGATTCGTTATAATCCGATACGTCCCACTGGGCGCCAACCTCCCCACAATCTCCCCCGCCGCATCGACCTCCACACTCCCCAAAATATCCTCCGGCCACGCAATCCTCCCAAAGTCCGGTGGATTCCTCGTATCGCTCAAATGCACGTGTCCTCCCCTCCCCGCACCACCAGCACCTCCCTGCGCGCTCGCCCCTCCACCGCCGCCATCACCCGTCAGCTTCTTGGCCTTGCGCCGCTGGTTTTGATACAACCCTGCGACCCCGAGGCTGAAGGAGGTGCCGCCGGGGCCGGCGAAGGCGCGGGCTTGGCTTATGAGGTCTGGGTCATTGTGGGCGTTTTCGATGAGGACTTCATTGAGGATTGAGAGGAAGCGGGGGTTTTCTTGGAAGGATTGGGGTGTTGGGGGGAGGGTGGTCGTTTGGCCGATGGCGAGGGTTTGGGAGGGGGGTGTTGTGTCGAGGTAGGTGAGGAGGTTTACGCTGGGAGCTGGGTGGTCTTTGAATACTTTCTGTGCGTGGATATATTAGTATTTACTGTTTTCTATGAAGATTGCTAGGTCGGAGAAGAAGCTCGGAGCTTAACTTACGATCTTGGGGTTTGATGATAGTGTAGAGATGGGCCGGAGGAAGCTAGTTCGCGCCGGTTGGCTGGCGCACAACCTGGCGGAATGGGTGCCGTACGTCCGTAGGAGAACTCGAGACATTGTGAAAACAAATTGGATCCCCAGAGCGCATCCAATTGTCCCATTACTGGTCGAGAACAATGATGCGTTGATGGAGCGAGCTCCAAAAAATTGGCAGTTGAGGTCAGAGAAACTTGGCAGGTGGTTCGCAGCTGCCGGCAACTGGGTCATTGACCCCACAGCTCTTTACGCGACCAGAAATCCAGACGCGTCTCGAGCTCGACAGCAATATTGAAATTGAAATCGACATCCCACCTCAGAACCAGAACTTCAACGCTCGTCACATTTTCGTTGCTGGCAATCGGCTACACAGACCTCCAGTCTTACTCTACTTTTGTCCAAAATTAAACACAAAATGTTATAATACCCACAACCCACCACACAAACCGCCATGCACAAATTCATCACCAAAGAAACCCCCGCTAAGCGCGCCAACCCTCCCTCCTCCGACATCCCCTCCTCCTCTCCCGCCTTCGCAACCCCAGCGCACCCTCTCAAGTCCTTCTCCGCGACACCCTCCAGCGCCCCCACAGCAGTGAGACATGCTATCCTACCCATAGTCCTCCCTCCCGCGACGCTGCGACCCTTAGCCTTCCGAACCTTCACGAAGAAGCACAGCCTTACCCTCAACTCCTCGAGTTTAGCGGAACTCGCAGCATTTATAGGTCGGCACTGTGGCTCAGGATGGCGAGAAGAGGGTCTCGCGGAGAAAGTCCTCGAAGAGGTGGCGCGGAGTTGGAAGAGCCGGAACGGCGGTGTTATTGTCGATGGGGCGAGTGCGGAGTTGAAGGAGATCCTGACGACCCTGGAGGCGAGTATGAGTGGTGGTAAAATCATATCTGGCGGAAGGGGTCTGAGTCGGCAGAATAGCTTGATGCTGGACTCGAGTCAGGACTCTGATTTGGCGAATGTGCGCATGGGATTGCCGCCGAGTCGGGCCTTGACAAGGGGAGATAGCCAGGATAGCCTTGGTGCGTCGAACCTGGGGGTGGATGACGAGATTGACGATGAATCCTTGAACGATGTACGGAAATGGCTTAAAGCTATTATCGCGTACGAACAGCCTCGACTCGTCTACAACGTCGACAAGAAACACTTTGAAAGGTATACATGGATCCCAGCTTCCTCCGTCGCATTGTTTATCCGCTTCTAACCCCAGCCTTCTCCCACAGGGAAACATGCAAACCCTCCATCATGCCCTCGGCCCCCCGAAAAGCCCTCGCCTTCAAGAACCGCTTCAACGTCATCCACCAACGCCTCCTCCGCCACGAATCCTTCCACACATCCGCCGTAACCACCTCCCGCGCCGCCAACAAGCGACGAACCCCGGGCGCCGGCCAAGCCCTCAAGATTACACAAATAGCAAATATGCTAGGCCGCCACGGCACGCAGCAGATGTTGTTGGGCATGCTCGTCATCCTGCCTGCGGGCGAGCTAGCCATCAGCGATTTGACGGGGACAATAACGTTGGACTTGTCGCGCGCCGTGGATTATCCCGAGAACTCGGCTTGGTTTACACCTAGTATGATTGTCTTGGTCGATGGGATCTATGAAGAGGAGGACGAGGAAATTGGCAAGGGCCTCGGTGGGACGCGCGGTGTGGGTGGTGTGCTTGGCGGGAAGTTCATCGCGTCGTTCATTGGACATCTATCGTGCGAAACTCGAGCAACTTCGTTAGGTATGACAGGTGCCGATGGGGCGCAGGACCAGTCCATCGGTGGCGGGTTTGGATGGATCGACTTCTTAGGTTTGGGGAGCGAGCGCGCGGTGGGACAGAAGATGAGGCGTGTTGAGGAACGTCTTCTCCGACGACTTACTGCCGAAGAAGCGGCCGATCGCTCACGGCTCGTCATTCTGGGTGAACTCAACCTGGATAACCCTCGCACACTCCCCGCCTTGCGGAAAATACTGTCAATCTACGCTGCCGAGGACCAGGCAGCCCCACCCCTGACGTTCATCCTGATGGGCAACTTTGTCCAGCACCCCATCATGGCCAGGAGCCGCGGTGGGGGCAGCGTAGAGTACAAGGAGTATTTCGACGAGCTGGGAACCGTCCTGGCCGAATTTCCCGCCCTCATCAAAAACTCAACGTTCGTCTTCGTCCCTGGAGATAACGACGCCTGGATCTCTGCGGGCACTACGGGGGCATCGTCGCCTCTGCCTAGAAAACCGATTCCGGACATCTTCACCTCGCGGATTCGTCGACTCTTCACATCAGCCGCGAGCAATGATCAGACCAAAGCGAGTCCCGAAGCAATATGGGCGTCCAACCCCAGCCGGCTAAGTCTCTTCGGACCGAACCACGAAATCGCCCTCTTCAGAGACGATATGCTCGGGAGGTTACAGCGCAACGCAGTCGTGGTCGGCGGAGCTAGGGACGCCGCTGCCACCGAAGATGACGGCGAAGACGTTCCCATGATGCAAGTCGACGGCGAGGGAGACGCATCCATGGAAGTTGATGGCGCCGCCGGCCAGTCGGAAAAGGAACGGGTTGCTGCGGCGAGCCTTCGCACCGCGCAGAGACTCGTCAAGACGGTGCTTGACCAGGGATACCTCTCGCCCTTCCAGCCGAGTATTCGCCCCGTGCACTGGGACTACTCGTGGGCGCTGCATCTATACCCGTTGCCATCGGCTTTGGTTCTGATGGATAATACGGCGCCGGCGTTTTGTGTTACGTATGGGAGGTGTCATGTCATGAATCCAGGGAGTGTATTGTTGCCAGATCGGAGGAGCGTCGCAAGGTGGATTGAGTACAAGATTGGGTCGCTGGGTCAGGTACGGGAGAGTGCGTTCTGAAATGTAGAGAGCATTGGAGTGGCGATATGGGGTATTGGTATTTTTTGGGTCTTAATGATGATATTAGTAGATCTGATGAACAATGACACTGATTCGAGACTCGGGGAGTGCAGCTCTCTCGAATGCGTTTCAATCTGATGTTGAGGATAGTGGTTTAATGGAAGGCTACTGCTTCCTGGGCCGTGATGAAGTCTCAACATTAATCCATTGTGCAGAGACGTGTCATTTCTCTAGAATGCCGTCTAATACAGAGTGAAACCTGTGTAGTACTCCCGAGTGAATCTCAACAATGGTGAGAGCAATCCATGACAGATGGAAGAAATATCGCTCTTCCTTCCATTTCGAGGTCTGTTGCAAACGAACCCATTCTCTGCGCCCTCTTCCGGATCTTCCACCTCCTCTCGCCATACCTTGCTGTGAAGTGAAGTGATGACGAGCAGACAGGATTTGTCCTCGACTATGGCATATATTATTTTTGTCTAAGACCCTGCCATTAGCACTAAACACACAATCACAGACTCCCAAGTCGACTTGAGCGTCCTGAACATAATAACTGACATCTAGACGACAATGGAGCGACCGATCCATCCTACGTATAGAAACGAAGCATAACCATCATCCCATAAACGCCGAAACTTAAAAGCCGCAAAAAAAAAAAAAAAAAAAAAAAAAAGGTATTAGGATGTGATGAGCTGTCCTGCTGGCAGAACGATAGGCGTAACAGACCCATCGCCGGTGCCGCCCTGCGGCACAAAACACCCAACTTTGTTCAGTTCATCTTCCCACACCACCCGCCTCGAGACGGGGTCCCTATTGAGTGTTTTCAGGGCACGACGGTTAATCTTGAAACCTGTCGTTGGGTGAGAATCGACAAAATAAACCCCGCCAGTCAAGCTCTTCAGCCCCGTCAGCTTGGTAGCAACAAATTGTTCGATCTCCCTCGCTAGGTCACTGCCAGGACGATCAAGATATTGGTGTTGGGGCACGACAAACGCCGTGGGAAGCTCAGTAGCCGAAATATCATCCCAGATACCGACAACCACCACCGTGTGTACGGCGGGATGTTCAAAGATGATATTTTCGAGCTCCGAGGCGCTGATGCGACTTCCGTAGCCATCCCCAACGCGGAGGAGCTCCTTGAGCCGGTCGACAATATAAACGTTGCAGTCCTCGTCGATGTAGCCGTAGTCGCCGGTATGGAACCAGCCATCTTCGTCGAACTCCCGGTTCGCCTCCACGTTGTCCTTGTAGCCTCGGAAACGAGCGAGCGAGTTGCGCACGAGAATCTCCCCGGGCTCATTGGGTCCCAGGTCCTGCCCCGTCTGCGTGCTGATTACGCGCGCTTGCATGCCGTTGACTAGAGTCCCGCTAGACCCGGGTCGGCGGGAGACTGCGTCACTGATCTGGATGGCAATGAGCATCGTCTCCGTCGTCCCCCACTCGAGAGTTAGCTCGACAGTGGGGAATTTGGTCGAGATGGCCCGACGGAGGTTCTCTGGGACGACGGCGCCGGCTGAAAGAAGCCATTTGATGCTACTTACGTCTTCCGGGTCCAGGTTTGATTTGGCAAGCTTGGCTACCAGGGGCGGGAAGATAAGAATGAATGTGATCAGATGCCGCTTGATGATTGACGCGGATGTCTCGTCAAGCGGTTCTGGCATTAGGACTACGGGGATACCGAGGAGGATATTGAGCGACATGAAGAGCTTGGCGTTTATCAGGTATCCCAGGGAAGAGCTGGCCAACCATACATCTTTCGAAGGGTCGGTGCTGCTGGGTATTGTCCGTAGGGTCCCCTCGAGAGCTGCAATGTAATGACCGTGGGAAATGAGGACTGACTTCATGGTGCCGGTGGAACCGCTAGTACGGTTGATGAAGGCGTCGTGGGCTTCGGCGTCCTCATGACTATTCAGGTCGAAAGTCGCGACGCCTGGCTGTACTTGCCGTAGCAGATCCTCGAGAGTGGTGGTTTCGCCGTCTGCCTTGTCCAGAGTGATAATGGGGACGCCACCGATTAGCCCAGATGCGACTTCGGACACATCAAGAAGCGCTCCATCCGTTATGAGGAGCTTGGAATTTGACGAGGACACTGAATGGGAACAAGAGCAACGGTAGCCCCGGCGGCCAGTGCACCGAAGAAAGCGACGGGGTATTGTATCTACAATTTTTGCTGTGAGTAGGACGGTCTCATGTCCTTTCTGGATACGTGCAGAGAAGGGAAGCCGGGGGTATCAGTCACCTTGTCCTTGGCTACAATTGATACCACGTCGTTAGGTTTGATGCCATACTTTTTATTGATAGCGCGGGCAAACCTGAAACTCTGGTCCTCGAGCTTAGCTAGAGTCAACGACTCATCTGTACCGTCGACTCGATACACTACTCGGCTCCAAGGATATGCGCGCCGTCCATAATGGAAGATGTAGTTGAACACATCGCTAGAGGGCAACGCAGGGATTGGAAGTCTTGATTCAAACATATTTCGGCAGGCAGACACATCCAAATCGAGTACACGCTATGATGAGAGAGTTGGGCATAGACCATGAATGTTCACCAAATGAGCTGGTCGGTCAGCCTGCAAGTCTAGATCCTATATAAAAGCTGGCCCCCAGCCTTACGCCCTGTTAACTACACGACTCCCATCTCCGACGAAGGGGGGGCCCGCGTTACAACGTCAATACGACGTCCGCCAATGCGAGGCTTATACGTCTGTTGCATAAGAAGAATGGTGCAAGTGCCACGCCGACATGGCGCAATGCCGATCTTCCCGTCCACCACGAGGAAGATCACCAAAGCATGAAGAATCCTACCGGAGATGTTTGGTTTCTGCTTATTCTTCACCCACCTTCTTGAAGATCTGCAAGCACCCAATGCTGTTCCGAAGGGGTCGACGTCACACCAGCTGCGGCGCTATCTGCATCCAATCAAATCGCCTTTCTCCAGCGCGGACGTGTGTGTGGCCTTTGCTTCTCCGGCGCGGGCCGGAGTTTCGGATGACGGTGGATAGCGCCCGCCCCCCCACGTTTGACCCCCGTATGGGTTCGGCATGGTCCAGGGTTCCATCCAATGTGCTGGGGGCGGCAGCTCGTGTCCTCGGAAATGGCATCTGCAGTGCGTAGCTAATGGCTAGAGGACTCGCCAGCTAGGAGGCATCCGTGACGAGCTCTGCTCGTGCTGAGTCGGTAATGCATGGGCGTGGCAACGCCGGGATTCCTGTGATGGTGATTATCACCAATGCCAAAAGTAAGTAAAGGGAAATAGTGCCCTCTCGGCAAGCCGTAATCTCGTTCGGCTTTGTAGATCAACGAACTTAATCATGGAATCTGACAAAACCATTCACAGGGGGGAATGGACTCCGACATCATGGCGGCTCATGCCAATTCATATGCAGCAAGTCATATACGAAGACGAAGTGTTCTTGAAGCAGGTCTTGGCCAGGTTGTCAGAACTCCCGGGCCTGGTGTCGCCAGAGCAAATCGAAGCAGCCAGGAAGCACTACGCGGAGGCTGCTCGAGGCGAATCGTTCATCCTCATCGGAGGCGACTGCGCTGAGAGCTTCGACGACACCAAGGATCATATAATCGCTCAGAAGATGGATCTCCTTAATTACCAGGCCCATCATATCGAGTTCGTGACTGGCCTCCCTGTGCATATCACAGCTAGATTGGCAGGGCAGTATGCCAAGCCGAGATCTCAGCCGATGGAGGCATTACCGGATGGTCGTCTGGTTCATGCTTTCCGCGGACACAACATCAACGGGCCTGGACTATCCGAGCGTGAGCCTGATCCTAGACGGCTTTTGCATGGGTATTGGCATTCTCTGGCTGTCTTGCACAAATTAACTTCTTCGAGGTACGTGCGACGTGAACCTAGCCTCGAGGTAAAATCCAAGTGCTGATAACCTTGTTCTTGTTTTTCCTCGGCTCAACAGAAAATCTCTTGCCACAGGTCATGAGGCTCTTCTCCTCCCTTTAGAATCATCCTTAACCAAAGGCGGGTACAACACCTCAGCAACATTCCTCTGGGTCGGCGAACGGACTCGCCAGCTAGACGGCGCCCACCTCGAGTACCTCCGCGGTCTCAAAAATCCCATCGGCGTCAAGATCGGACCGAACACAACTCCTGTTGAAGTGCTGACCCTTCTCGAACTCCTCTGCGAAGACAACCCCAGTGAGCCTGGCCGCGTCACATTGATTTTCCGATTTGGCGCGGATAAAGTGAGCGCTGTCCTGCCTCCCATTCTCCAAGCCGTCAAGAATAGTCAGTTCAACCCTGTGTGGATGTGTGACCCGTGTCATGGCAACACAATCTCCCGAAATGGAGTCAAAACGCGAAGCATGGCTACTATGCTCGGGGAGGTGAAGCAGGTGGTTGCTACGCTTGCGGCGCATGGGATGCACCTCGGTGGCCTCCACATTGAACAGACGGGAGAGGAGGACGTTTTGGAGTGTGTGGAAACGGACGGTTTTGGCGAGGATGTCAAGCTTGGTGAGAACTATAAGAGTCTGTGTGATCCTCGCCTCTCCGGTGCACAGGCGCGGACCTTTGTGGCACGTGTGGCCGAGATGCTCGTGGCTGTTGAAAGGCCCAACTTGAAGGCCGGTGCAAAGAAGAAGCAATCGGTCCTTCAGATTGCGGCGTTTGCTCCTTCACTCACCTGGGATGTCTTCGGAGCTCGGCTTCCGAATATACTTGGCTTTGGAAAGACATATTCATGAACAGTTCCTGAAGTAGAGATTTATCATATGTCATCTCGATGTTTCATTCTATGAGCAGAAAGTAGTCTCTGTGTAGTGACTTAAGAGTATGAAGGCGCTTTACGTTGGTACCCTGTATTGTTGTTCCCAATGGCCTGGCAGAACTCGACTCGATACGATACGTGTTGAAAGATATCGAGCACATCTTTATCAAATGAACCGACGCAATTTCCACCCCTTAATCCTAGTCAACCACGTAAACCAGTAGAAGAAAACAATGTTGGATAGAGTGAAGAGAAGAAACACAGCCAAATACGCCCACATATTGTTCCCGAGCTGTCCATTGTGCAGGTTGAACTGCGCAAGATACTGTGTTCCTGTTGTGTACTGGCAAACGTGGCAGAAGCCCGTCGATAGAGGATTCGTCAGGTTTGCCTGTGCGCTTTGAGCCCATTTGCTAGCATACTCTCCGCATGTCTGGCCCTCGGGAGGCGGGAAAGTGAGGAGATCGGAAGGGTCACAAATCACATCGATTCCGCCATCAGCGGCGATAATCATGCCGCCAAACAGGTACGTAAGAGGGTTGATGTAGTACAACTGCGAATTGAGGTTAGAATTAGAGGAACCGGTGGGATTGAAGGAGGGAGCGAAACTTGCCCAAGAGCGCCAGAACACTTGTATCTTCTGGTAAGGTACTACGATTCCGTTGAACCAGTTGAATGTAGTAACCAAGAACACCAGGACAAGGCCGGCAACTTTGAGATCTGGACTCATAGAAGTAACCAACAAGCCAAGGGTCATCTCAAATATCTCATACATCACGACCATCAAGAACGTGTATGCCGCGGCCTCGCCAAGAGGCAGACCGGTGAGGAAATACCAGAGCAGGTAATAGACGACGCCTGTGATGCCTATGGCTGGGAGTTCTGCGAGAAAGCTAGCATTGCACAGCGCAACCCATCCGTAGGTTCGAGACGGACCTTCTCGAACTTGCCAGAGAAGCCGTTGTGTGAAGAAACGAGCCAGGATTGGGTTGACGATGGTGTTGACTAAGAATATGAGCGCGAAAGCCCCAAGCGCTCTGTGTCAAGGGGTCAGTCAATTTCTCTCTCCAAGTCGGTCGGATGCTACAAACGGTTGCGAAGGGACTCACCGGCTCTGTAAGTCCAACGGCGATGTGCCGAGATTAAAGAATGTAAACCCAATGAGGATCGCCTGGATCGTGTGGACCCAAATCTTGCTGTAGACGTAGGCGGGCCTCCTCCATTGGTTCAGAAGCATTCGCCTAGTCAGAAGTACGGTTTGCTTCAGGGTCGAAGTGTTAAACGTTCCGGGTGTCTCGCCGCCGTCCCAACGGACTTCCTCTCTTCTTATCTTGGCAATCGTGTCTTTAACGGCCTGCGCCTCGGGCGATGCTTTCCACTTGGCTACCCATTGGCCGGCGATAGTCTGTGACTTGCCGTGAATTCCAGAGCCAATGGCCTCAAGGAGGACCTCGGCGGGGTTTGCATCTTCCGGGTACTGCACGCCGCCCTGCTTCTCGATATAAGGCAGGACATTGTCGACAGATCCGTAGCTGACGCGAGTTAGCTCAAGGGCTAGCGGGCAGACAACGCTGAAAAATGCTCTAATAAATAAGAACTTACTAGATCTGCTCTCCGTTAGATGAGAGAGCCACGACTTTGTCGAATGTTCGGAAGAGCGAGGCGGAAGGCTGGTGGACCGTAACTAGTATTGTCTGACCCTGTTCGGCAAGGCGTCTCATGTAGCTGATGATGGTCATTGCGCCTTGCGAATCTAGGCCCGAGGTAGGCTCGTCGGCAAACAAGACCTTGGGCCGAGCAACAAGCTCTACGGCAATCTGTAACTACATGTATTAGACAGACATGCTATCACAAGATTTGCAGCTTAACCTACAGTCACTCGTTTCGTGAGTTCGACTCCAAGTCCCGAGGAGTCATAATCCCCAATCAGGGCGTGCTGCAGATGTGCCAGATCCAAGACATCTAGAACGTGGTCGACATATGCCAGCTTCTCGGCTCTTGAGTAGATTGACGGTTGCCTCAAAAGCGCCGAAAATTCCAGGGCTTCCCGTATTGTAGCAGATCCATCGTGCATGTCAGACTGCTGCGCAAATCCTAAAAAAACCCAAGCCAAAGGATCAGTTAAAATCTGCCATTACACCTGGCTGAGGAAGCGAAGTCCGAGGAGGTGCTGGCGATACCTGATAGCTTCTTGAAATACTCCCCCAGCGGCTTATTCCCGAACTCAATTCGGCCACCCATCGTTCCAATCGGGTTTGTCTGGCTCAAGTGAGTCAGGAGAGTCGTCTTCCCGGCTCCGCTTGATCCGCAAAGAGCAACGAGTTCTCCTGGGCGAACAAACCCCGTGATATCGGTGAGAATTCTCTTGGTTCCAATATCAATAGAGACATTCTCCCATACTAAACTGGGTCGGCCTCTACCCGCTGCTGCCCCGGAGCTGGGGCCGGAGTCTGAGGTATCCCGAACAACGGCAGATTTCTCCACGTCGAGAAGAATGGAGCTAGTCTTTGATACTTGGGGGTTTTCTCTCCGTGAGAAGACGATGGATGTGCCTCCCTGGATAGCAAAGCGCATTGTCTCGCTCCCAACAACGCCGACGAGCATGTACGCTGCAGCGAAGGCGACGAGTATTCCGACATTAAGCCAACGATTCGCGTCGCTGAATCCGAGAGACTCGACATATTGCAAACCTGGGACCGAAGCCTGCCCAGCTCTAGCACCCCGGACAGGACATATTCGATTTCCCGCAGAGGCTCCGGGAACGGCTGGTATGAGCTCGTCTTGGCAGGATATCCGCAAACGGCGAAACTCGTTGGTGAGGAGCGCCTCATACGTGTATCGTGGAGGGCTGATGTAGTGGAGCCATGACCACACAGGTCTCATTCGATCTATGGGGATGAGGAAACCGGCGAAATAAACGGTTGTTGTAGAGGCGATGCCTCCGAAGCGGAAACAGTCTTCTATATTTGGGACGTAGTCTGTATTCGGGAAATGGTCAGTACGAGCTCGCCCAAGGGGGGACACGCAAAGCACATACATGCGAACATTCGGAGCAGATTAGCAAAGTTAATAGTCGAGAGGCAAAGAACGAAGTAAAAGAAGAAGAAATCGACGGCCGTGTACTCAACCGTCTTGTGCGCAAGGAAGAAGAAGGCAATCATGAACCACGCGTGCTGGACAGCAATCATTGGGACATCTATCAGGACCCGGGCCACGGCAACCGCAGAGGAACGATACATGTTGAGCGAAGACTGACGTTCCAGCACCGCTCGGTTGGCATGGGCGTCGAAGAGCTCCGGGTACTGCATCCAGGCATTTGCGATGATGGCGTAGAAGATGACGCCTTGACGCGTGAATGCCCCGGAGGCGTCTGACGAGATGTTGGCGTACTCGCTGCCTACAATTAAAGAGAGAATCACGGTATTGACCCATTTCTGGTAGTACACGCCGCGTCGGCTATTGATTAGCTGTATCTCGCGTCTCAAGCATTCGATGATCTGTGCTGGATACGACAGGTTGATCCGATCCATCGGAACGAGAGAGGGCTGAGAAGTGTACGTGTCTGGGAGTTGCTTCAAGTCAGATTGCAACCGGTCGAATAAGTCAGACTGCCTGAAAGTCCTCGCAAGTGCCTCTGGCGTGTTCAGGGATGCCGCAGTGGAGTCTGGTCGCACGCGTCGTCGAACCGGGTCCGTAACTGTAGTTAGGAATTCAGAAGTAGTCTGTCCGGCCTCGCAAATGAATCCGAGATTCTCAAAGTATGGCTTCGCTTCGTCAACGGACCCGAAGAATATCTCGTGACCCGAATCGAGCAGGATGACCTTATCGAAGTGTCGAAAGACACTTTCTCCCGCTTGATAGAGCGTCGCGAGCGTTGTCTTCTGTGAGGCGTCGGTGAGAGTACGCAGTGCTTTGACAAAGTCTATGGCTGTCGATGAGTCGAGGCCTCTCGTGCTGTTATCGAAGCATTGGACCGAGGACCCCGAGGCAAGTACCTCCGCTATCGAGACCCTTCCCGCCTCATTTGTGAGCTGCATTGTCACCGATACCAAGAGGAGGGGAAGAGCTTATGGTTAAAGTTACCGTTTTCTCTCGCCTCCTGATACACCGGGAATGGAACCACCACCGACGGCGGTGTCGAGAGCGTGCTCCAGGCCAAACATAGTTGCCAAGGTCTTCGCCATTTCCCTAATATTCCCAGCGCTGCGCTCTTTCTCGAGGAGGCTCATGCGAAGAGCAAACTCCAATGTCTGTCGGACAGTCAGTGTTGGGATATGCTTGTCCTCTTCCGGAAGATAGATGGTTTCCCGACGATGCTTCTCGTAGAACTGGGTGTGAGAGAGGCCGGCGAATCGGATGTCTCCCGTAACCCTGAGCGAGGACCTATTCGCCGCGGCACGCAGAAACGTCGAACATCCACTGCCAGGACGACCAAGGACGAGGAGCATCTCTCCGGGTCTGACGAGTCCGGTAAAGTCGTGCAGAAGAGTCTTGTGTTTCGGCGGCTTCACTAGATACAGCGGCTGGCGGACATTTCGTATCAACCAAACGACTTGATCGTAGCCAAAGGTGTTGATGATTGCTCGAGGCAACGTCTTGACCGTGACCACGCCCGGGTCCGGAGCCGAGATGGTGAGGTTCGAGAAGGCCAGCGGGATAGGCCTGGACTCCCGAGACGTAGGAAACATTACATTTTGCTGAGAATATGCGGGAAGCCCGCTGTTCGACGTGTCTTTAGCCATTGTTTTTGGATCTTCAACTGAACTAAGCCAGACGACGAGCGGAGATTATTTCGACAGAATTCTGAGAAAGGTAATGGAAGGGGTTGAAGGACTTTGCGAGACAGAGTGGCCTCACTCGTTTAGCTCTCTACGACATCTATGATGTGCCACTACGAATTTCAATGGCCCCAGGCTGGATCACAGCTCTGAGTACGTCCATCTACGAAGCAAACGCAACTTGAGCGGTGGGAGCAACAAGGACAATGGACTATCCATTCCAATGCCTGCAGCATGGCGGCCAGGTACCGGGAAGGGCGGCCCAGCCAGACATTAGTGCTCGAATTACCAGCGACCACGCATGTCCGAGGCGACGAAGGGCCGAGATATGGGCGGATGGATGTACATAATGCCGTATCACCGGCCGTATCCGTCCGTAGTTCTGTGCCGTGTTACTGATCAGCAGTAGCCGCTCCCGCCACTTTGCTTCCCGATTTGTGGGCGATCGCCGGCGTATTTTATGGTACATTCCTCTTCATCCACATCTATCACGCAGTGTGGCCGAATTGTCAGCCAAGAAACATCTATAGATACTACCACGGGGGGGCGTTTTTGGGAATGGAGCTTTAATTGGGGTTCAAAAGAGTAACCTAGTCTAGCTATGTCCTTCATCAAAAATAAGAAATCGAATTGAACCTGTCTCGCCTGACTGCAATGGACTCCTAGATGCTGCGTATGTTGCCCATTGTCCAGCCAGATAAACCCCTTTTGGATCAAGCTTGCCCAGGAGCGTCATAACCTCGATCGAGCTCCTGGCTTGGACGATTACTGGATTAGTAGAAGAGTTGGTAACTACGCTTGCGCCCGCCTGCAGCATTTCCGACGCCTCGTAGGTATCATACCCGCGCGCAAGGAGGTCTCTCTCCTCACTTGGAGAAACACTAGACGCAACTTCAAGACCATGAATGATATCACCGAGGTCGATGGAGAAAGCAATGGAACTTTCAGACGTCGCAGTCAGTTTGAGCAACCAACTTTGCGTCTTCAGGCCATCATTCGGAGCTGCGGCGCTCGCCGTAATCGAAGCCTGCCAAGGAACCTCGGGGACCGGTGAAGATTTGAGCGAGCCAATGTCTATTTTGCCGCCCGCAATCCACGCCGGGCCACCGGGCTCGAGCAGCTTTTGTCCCGGTTCAATACACGTAAGCCTCGCCGGAATGTAGCGCAGCAGATTGGTGCGACTCTCAGAGAACAGCTTTGCGGGAAGCACGACCCCCGTGTTATACTGGAAGCCGTAGCCCCCAGCTCCGAGCCCAGGGGCCGTGAGGATCTTAGCCGTCTCCACAAGGCTCTCCAGAGAAAGTTCTCCACGAGAAACGTGGGAGAGAAAAGCCTGGCGAAAAGGTTCCATCGGTTCGCGTGCCGCGCCGAGACGTGTCGAAGAGATTAAGTACCACTTCCTCGAAGTTCTCAAACACGATCAAGTTGTCGCGCAGGCATGTGATTTGATGGAGCCACTCGTTGTAGAGCATCATGAGAATCGGCGAGCTGCGGTCGCTGCGGAGGAGTCGACCGGCCGGCGGAACCCACTTGTGGCCCTCGCAGGGGCTATACACGGTCAGTGCCGGATCTCCGGCGACGGAAAAGTTGGATTCGGTTGCGTAGCCCAAAAGAGTCTTGCCGATACGGAGAATGTGCTTTGTCAGGTCCGAGGGGTTCTCGCTATTCCAGTCAACTAGGGGGAGAGTGGCTTCACGGCCCTCGTGGGAAAGGCTGGAGCATAGGCCGTCCATGAGGATTGCGCGGGAGTCGGCATCCCCAGGGCCGTCCGGGCCAAGCTGGACAATGACGCTCTCGAGAAGGATTGCGATCTCTCGAATAAACTGTCTTGGTGTGTATGCGCCAGGGCGGAATCGCCACTCGTTCAGACGCGTAGCGGGCGGGAGCCCGGCCGAAAGGTTGCCATGGCTGTTAGGAGTAGTGATGCTACGGGTCTCGAAGAGAGCCCCGAAGCTGGATGGGTGGTGAGAGCTGACGGACATCTGGATTGTTCTCTAGGGTTGAAGGAAAGCCGCCGGGGAAAACTGCAGAATGGGTTGCGGCCAGCTGTAGACGATAGGGAAAAGTAGAGTACCAGTAGATGTTAAAGTTGCTCTGTAACAATGCGCTGGACCGCCGCGCCGGGTCGCCAAGATGTAGTCCTATCAAGATCGAGGAGATCAACCGTTGCTGCTGGCTACCCTGTCCTAGTAGAAAGTTTCTCGTGCCTGTGAAGCCGGGTAGCTAGCACCTCAAACGGCACCAATCACTCAAAGCTATGGCGTGATTGGCGGAGTGATGCGCCGACCAAAGACCTCCGAAGTCCGATTGCGTCAAGTGCACGGCACGGATGTGAGATGTGACCGGCCAGCGGGGTTTTTGGCATGGGGAGAGTAGCAATGTAAGTCCGACAGCAAAGCAAAATACGCTCCATGAAATGTTGCCGGGGTGCAAAAGGAGTCGATGATTCCAATCGAGGAGCAAGCTAGCTAGTCGCTATTCAAGGCACCTTACAACGCCGCACATTGATACAATTCACGGGGACGCACCAGCATCCAAACTTCCATTGACACGCTCAACCGCTTGTCCATATTCCTACGCCCAGGCCCAATCATGGCGCCGATAGAAACTAGTGGCCCACAGGCAGCCGACAAGCAGTCGGCCACCAACCTCTTCGCAGGTACAGAAGGCATCTATCTCCTTCCTCACCACGTCAAGGAGATAGAGCGACTGCGAACACAACACGATTTCATACTCTCATCCACAGGCGGCGTTTTACTGACCGCACCATTGGACCGGCCCAAGATCAAAGTGCTTGACTCTGGCGCCGCAGACGGTGCGTGTGTTTGCATGTCCCTCCGTGGCCTCTTCTATCTACCGCCGCCATGGGTCCATCTGACCGCAATACACAGGTACCTGGCTCTTGGATCTCCCTCGATTGTATCCGGCTCATGAGTGGTCCCTACATGGCGTCGACATCGGATCAGCCCTGTTCCCACCCAAGGCCGGGCCATACGCCTCCCTTGACCTCCGCCAATTCGACATCCGATCTCCCACCCCACCGGATCCGACATGGGTGAACACCTTTGACCTTATCCATCAGCGGCTCCTGATCTGGGGACTGAGGGGTCCCGAGTGGCCCGGCGTGCTCAGGAACCACCACTCGCTACTGAAGCCTGGAGGTTGGATCCAGCTGGTCGAGGGCCAATGGGTTGACAGAGATCATCCCTTCGACGCACCAAGATACCCCAACCTAGCCAAGATGTCGCAGATGCAGAAATGGAGCACCTCCAACTTTGGAATGGACATCGAGATCGCGTACCGCCTCGAGGATTTGCTGCGCGAGGCCGGATTCCAAGGGGTGGCGAAGACCCAGCTTAGCCTGAGTTACGGGGCCAAGGCGAGGGAGGAACAATGGAAGCAGAGGTCCGCAGACATGTGGGTTGACAAGTTCAGGGGACTGGGATCTAAACTGCCAGAGGGTGGCATCCCGGGCGTTGCGAGGAACGTGGAGGAGTTTTACGCGTTTTTGGATGAGCTGCACTCTGAGGTGCTTGAGTACGGGTACCAGCCGACTCTCAACTTTGTAATTGGGCAGAAGCCTGCATAGGACGATTCATTGATGTTGTTTATTATAAAGAAGCTGCTTGAAGATGATGCTGAATCTATCATTCGCGCTGGTTATTTTCTCCTCTCTTTTTTATTTTATTTTATTTTTATTTTATTTTTTCTTTAGGTGTTTATCGCTCCAGCTGTCAATTGGTTTCTGCCAGCTGCCAATACAAAATCTAGCAACTCTACCTCAGACGGCTGTTCACAACTGCTCATCGATGAAGCATCAACATGGCGGACCGAGTTCGACGACTCCAAGCACTCATCATGATGGCATTCTCCAGGCCTGAGCCGGCATCTACTTCGCAGTACGCAGCAATTGCATCATAGGCAAACTGGTTGAATCCCCATGTAAGCCATGCAGGCTGCTCGGTCGATCTTCTCCCATTCTGCATGGTCGTGGTGGTCCTCTGGAGCTTGATGTGACCCAGGTCTACCAGCCGCTTCATCCGTGGCCAATTTCCTCCGAAAGACAGACCTTTAGGGGCCCAAAAAGGCGATACGGACGGTCGAGCATCGCGCCGATCTCACGCTTCACCTCCGATTATCCACTAGCAAGACGCCCTTCCCGCCGGATGCTGGATGGCAGCACAGCAGGCTGCTGGTGATCGAGCCTCCGAGCCGAGCCCGAGACACGCTCTCTACGGCTCTCTCGTCGTAGCTATGGTCTTACCCAATAAGTATGTTAGAGAATGCGATTAGCCTGCGGGCAGGTAAGGGAATGAGCATTCATTCTTCTCGAGAACACCAGACGCAAAACTTATTTCCTCTCGCCAGCGGCTTCAAAAACCGACATTTCTACCTCACCGTCTTGCAAACTTCTTCCAGCCCCTCATCAATCATTAGTAAAATAGTCAATATGCGTGTCTCGTATCAGAACATTCTCATTACTGTTACCGCGCTGTACTCTTCCGAGGGCGATGGCCAGCCTGACCAACAAGCCCTCCTGGCCCCTCCGCCTCCGCCTCCTCCACAACGACCACCGCTGGCAGAGAAATGTGGTCCGGACACGAGCAAAATTGTGTGTATCAACAACTACTCCGCCGTGCTCCCGGGCAACTTCTCCAGGGCGCCTCCGCCCGACTCCATCAATCCCTTAGACCAGGCGTCCTACGCGCAGACCGAGATCCCTGGCGACGATTCGTGGAACTTGGTCAAGGAAGCCGACTTCATCGTCTTCGACCGAAAGCGCGGACTAGAGATCCTTGGTAACAGACCCACCTCCGAATTCAAGTATGGGATTGTGAACTTGTTTCATGACGCCACTGTCTATGACCCGTACACCAATGAGGTCTACTTCTCCCAGCTTTCGGGGGGTGAACTCTCCCAGAAAGTGATTGACCTTGGAAACGAAGCGGAGGGAGTCCGTAGAAAGGAAGCCAATCCACCACTCTATTCGCCCGTCGGTGGGATATACAGAAACGGACTCTTCTACTTTTGCGTTGGAGGCTCTAGCGACGAGGTTCCGGGGCCTGATGGTACAGTGGCACGGCCTGGTGTGTACACCCTCAATGCTACGAGCGGCGAGTCCAAGGTCCTGCTCAATAACTACTTTGGTTACTGGTTCAGCACTTGCAACGATATTGCCATGGATGGTGAGGGTAATATTTGGTTCACCGATGATGGTAAGTTCCCCCAGATAGCCACCAACCCCCCGAAGTAGGATTTCCTCACTGAGCATGGCTGCTTCTAGATTACTCCTTCGGAAACGGCGTGAGCCCCCACCGGCCAGTTCTGGCCCCTGCCATCTACAGGTTCAATCCCCGAACAGGATCCGTCCGCATCGTAGACCAGCGCCTAAAGCAGCCCAACGGAATCGCCTTCTCACCCGACTTCAAAACCCTGTACGTCGCCGACTCCGGCGCCGAGACGGTGCCGGATCACCCTCCAGCCGTAGGCCATGTCATATACAACCCGTATAACGTGACGGACCCTCACGTCGTCTGGGCATTTGACGTGATTCATGACGGCACGGCTCTGGGAAACGCTCGACCGTTTCATCTGACGCACAAGGTGAGTGAAGATGAATGGAACATCTCCAGGTAGTCTCTTGTGTGCGGATTCTAACGTAAGATGAAGTGGCTGCCGGACGGAGTCCGCGTTGCAGATAATGGCTATGTCCTCGTCGGTGTCGGCGACGGCATCGACGTTCTCGACCCGACGGGTGAGTTGATCGTAAAAATTCAGACAAACTTCACCGCCGTGGGAAATACATGGGCCGGCAAGGGCAGCAAGGACCTCTGGATCACGGGTGTAGGCGGCGTGCAAAAGGTTCACATCAACTTGCCTGGAGGAAGGGTGAACGGCTGGCCCGAGGAACTTCTCCGAGAGGAGTAAGATACGGCGCAAGCGCAAAGACCGAAGATGCATGTACAGCATGGAAAAAGAAAGGGCACGCACAAAGGCCCGCTGCCGACTTACGCTGTAGTTTCCCCGATCTGTAGACTTGATGCTATGGCCGATCCATTTGTAATAGTAGGGCGAAGATGCTCTTAGAACTACTTCGTGTCCTCAGATCTCCTTGACCGCCAACGGTCGTGTAGGATTTGGGCGGAGCTGGGTAAAATAATTAATAAGTCGACGGATTTCAAATTGCAGACAACTTGATCTTGATGGAACGTTGAATGGCTCCACAAGTCATCGCAAATCATCGGGCCCGGCTGTCTCGGATCCGAACATTTATAATCCAACACTTGAAGCGTTCACGATACTCGCAACGACGGTTGTCGGTGCCACAGCGCCGGTTTGTAATGAGACTGGTACCATTTCCCTTTCATTATGGGGCGCCAGCAAGACAAGCAACTCCGGTAGAGTCTCTTATATTGCCTAGAGCCTCCAGGCATGTCCGAAACACCTGCTATATTAGAATCTGATTCCCATCTCCCGTCCAGTCTGAACTCTCACTCACTATTCACAACCGTTATCTTTACGAGCCAGAAGACATCGCAACCGACATGACAGAGCCTTCGCCAGTCCGTGTAGCCATAATCGGCCTTTCGGCTTCCGCCGTGACCTCATGGGCAGCCGACGCCCACCTCCCAGGTCTTCAAACCAAGACCGGCCTGGGGAAATATCGCATCGTGGCCCTATGCAACAGCAGCGTTGCGGCCGCCGAGGCGAGTATAAAAGCTTATGGTCTTCCTTCAGACACAAAAGCCTACGGTAGTCCAGAAGATCTGGCGGCCGATCCAGACATTGACTTTGTCATCTGCAACACACGCGTCGACAAGCACTACGAGACGACTCTACCCAGCATCAAGGCCGGAAAAGATGTTTACATTGAATGGCCTATCTCCTCTAACAAAGCTGAGATTGACAGCCTTGTAAAGGCAGCAGAAGAAAGCGGGTCAAGGGCATTAGTCGGGTTGCAGGGTCGATGGACGCCTGTGGTTCTGAAGATCAAGGAGATTCTAGATAGTGGCGCTGTTGGGAGGTTACTGAGCAGCGAGGTCCGAGCCTATGGAGGCTCTAAGGACAGAGAGATACTCCCCGTTGGGCTGAAGTACTTTGCCGAGCGACGTGCCGGCGGGAACCCCATCACCATTGGGTTCGGTCATGGTATGTGCTTGCTTACCACCAAGCGGAGTAGTTCTTCCCTCATCTCCGAGAGAATAGATCAGCTAACTATTCGGGCTTGCTTCATCAGTTGTCGACTTTATTCAGTCTGTCGTGGGCGAGCTCGATCCGGCCAGCACCCACACCCACTTCCAGCTTCAGCGACCCCAAGTCAAGATCCGGGATCCCAAGACTAACGAGGCCATCGAGACGATCACTTCAGACGTCCCGGATCTTCTCTCGTTGCATGGTAGGAGCCGGTTACGAAACCGAACCCCTTTTGAGCCTCGCTTTTGCTAACCGCCCACCATAGGATTCGTCTCCTCGGCAAGAACCCACCACCAACCGGCCACTCTGACCTTCCACTTCCGCCGCGGCCAACCATTCCCTGGCACTCCGTCGCTGACATGGACATTGAACGGCACCGGCGGCGAGATCCGCGTCGTCGCTCCTGCGGGCATCTCCCTGCAGGCCGATGCCTACCAAGAGCCTGTGACCATCCAAGTGCATCATTACGACACCGACAGCATCGAGGAGGTGGAATGGCAATGGAACGAGGATCAGCAAGAGGTCCCCATACGAGCTAGATCCGTCCAGGCTGTGCTCTACGCCTACGCGGATTGGAAGAGGGGAGTGAAAGAGCTTGGGACAGAACCGGCGTGGGTCGAAATTAAGGATGCGGCCCGTCGGGCTGAACAAATCGGAAGTTGGCTAGATGGCTTCCAAGTGTGATGAATAGGAACGGGGTAGCTACCGCGTGACGGTCGGAAGGGGGGCATATCCAGACGGGGGCAAAGGAAAGCCAGGGGACGGGTTTAACATTCCGGACGGCCTTGGCTCGTATTCTCGACGCGCTTGACTCACTGTGTTAATCATTTGAAGGAAAAGATTGGGAATACATATCTTCTCATATTCTCTCAAATCTAGCCTTTTACTTAACATTGATTGAAGCAACGCTAATAATCAACCTGGTGAGCTCAGGGAGTCTTTCCAACGACCATTCCCTATCTTTATTCCTCCCATCGCCGTCATCCCGTGAATCCCCGTCCGTCAGATCGCTACTCCCCGTCCCTAAATCGCCAGCATTCCCCCTAGTAAACCTCTGCACAATCTCTCCCAGTGTGGGCGGCTCTTCAATTCCATCGCTCACGGAACCTCGCCGCGCGTTTATCCACTCACTCTCGCTCTCAGCCATCCACATGGCATCGCTACTGGGGAGCCTAATGTTCTCGAACACGTCCGGTGGAAGCAGTGGCTCAAAGTACGCGGGATCCAGTGTTCTAGTCAGTCCGAGGAGTTGGTGGATGACGACGAGAAGAAATATGGTCCGTCGCAAGGACTCTTGGACGACCCAAATGTCCCAGCTTATGTCTTGGGATGCGGGGCGTGAAAGAAAAGGATGCCGCATATTCTCGTTTTCAGGTGATCGTTCTTCGAGCCTTTTCACCAGGCGCTGAGTAGCCTACGCATATCCAATTAGTGACGCATCGAACCGCAAGTCGGGAATTGCGTTGTTTGTGAAACTGAAAGAGCACTAGAAGGGTGCAAGGGTGGCATAGCACATACTCTGACTAGATACTCGTGGTGCAGTACAGCAGTCGCTAACTTGGAGCTGTATCTATTCTCCGACAAGAGGCCTTCGATCTGATAGATGCACATGGCATGCAGACGAGCACAGACTTGTTCATGGTTATCAGTCAAGGCGGGCTGTGATTTTGAAAGGCATCATTAGCACCATCTCTCCAACGGATCCATTTCTATGCCATTAAGGGATGTTTCCGAGCTAGGAGAAGCCTACCAGCTCTCTGATCAGCTTGTCTCTCTGGTCACGAAATATATCGCAAACAAACGGCAGACCAGACTGATCCGAATGGAGTTTCATGCCCACGCACGCCAGGGCCACTGCAATCGGCTCCGGCATTCCCCTCGGTGACTTCCTACAGAGTTTCTGGTGTATAAACGGTGATCGAAATGTGGTGGCCAGCATTCGCAAGGGGTACTCAGCCGTCATTTTAATCGCCTCTCCGAGCCCAATCATGCCGGGCCGCAGGACGGTTCCGCCGCAGCTAGTCGCTGACATCCTGACGAGGTCGGAGAGACTATCGGACTGGTCCTGGATTGACCTGCGTCGGCAAATCAGAGGGACGGGATCCGAAAGGCTGCTGTCGGTGGATATGGCTGATGCCGCTGGTGCCGACCTTTGACTCTGTTGTGATGGGGACGCTGATGCGTGGATGTCTTCCGATCCAGATAATGACAGGACGGTGCTAGATGGTGTCGGAGCTATGGAACTTGCCGCCGCCATAGTGCCGCGTCCCTGCTGACCTAGCTGTCTTTCCCGGTCAAACGACAAGCTAGGCACCCTGTACCTACTGTCACTAGGAGACGGTGGGTTCCCGGGCAAACCTGCCGGTTCGCCATCGCCTCGACTACTCGAGAAGAAAGAAGGACTTAAAAGATCAGACATCCAGCCACCCTCTCCGACTATGGCTGGGTCAAGGACGGGGTTGCTTTCCACGGAAAGATCGGCGCCCGTTGTTGCAATGCGACAGTTCCAGGTGCCCTCATGCCGGCCGTCTGCGCCATGGGACCCCCATAGGTAGGAATGGTCGGCAGCCGGACCCATTGGTTGGCAGGTGGACACGATGGCAGAACCGGCATTATGGTTGTCGCTACTCACCATGCGAAAGACGTTGTCCGAATCTGTGACGGAAGTCCGTAGCAGATTCTGCATGTCATCGTCGATACCCGAGTGAGTGAACGGAGCTGAAGGTCCGGGCAGAGTCGGCACGGTCCTCGGCCGCAAAGCCGGGCCGGCTGGCATCCGGATCCGGGGCTCCAATTTGTATTCGCATGTCACGGAGCGGGAGATACATCGGCCACCTAAAATTTACAATCTCAGGAGCTTAATATAACATAAAATGACGACATCATTGTGAACATAGAATGGTGATTTGAGGATACAATAGTTTTGGGGTGGCTGGGGGCGGGGGATGGAATGGGACAAGACAGACGTACAAGACGGTTTCTCGTAGCCACATTTGACCTTTGAGGCGATGCATCTCTCACATGCTTTCTTTTTCACCGACATAGCTTTTCCGATAGACTTTTCGCACCGGCGTCTATGTCGGTCCCTCAAGTCCTCTAGAGAATGTAGGGAGCAAATGTCAGTAAATCTTAAGCAGGCCGATCCCTGAAGGAATGCCCTTTGAGCGGGCCAATACGAAAGCGCTCCGATGCTGGCCGGCTCTTTGAGCTTTCAGCATCCCCGAAGCGCGACGCTAGGGTGCTTGTTTGGCTATGAGATGGACACTCACTACGGCTGAATTCTTTGAGACAGATGGGGCACATGTGCAAATCAGTCTCGGCATTTTGGAGCCCCGGAGCCATGCCCGTCCCAGTGCCGGCTAACAACGTGGCCCCTGCCATCGGGGTTCGGCGGTCCGGCTGTAATTCAAAATGAGAGCTGAAGGAGACGACCTCTCAAGGAGCCAGGGCTTCGTGTGTTCTATGGGGTGGCGGCGGATTGACGCCCCGCGACTTCGACGTCTATCTCCTAACTGTGTCTAGGCCGTCGCTGTTTAACGTAGCGCTCGTTTTATGCTTAGGCTGGGTTATCCGTGACAGCGATTGCAGTTGCAGTTTGCGGGAAGACGAAATGTTGAGCGATGCAAAAAGCGAGAAGCCAAGCCAGAAGGTGTGTTGGCTCGATACTGAGGTATGTATCAAGATAATGCCTTCTTGCCAGTAACGAGCTGCCGATAGTAATCACTACAACTGGTGGCGTGAAGCCATAGCGTCGATAGTCAAATGATCAGTCACTACGGATGGTTCCAGCATGCAAGCTTGCCGTCAACAAAACTACAGCGAGCCCAGGTAACAATTGGGAAATCTAGGTTCTCCACCACGTTGCGTCCTTCGTGACAAGGATGCAATGGAATTCTCCAGGGCACGACTAGCTGTATACTTCGGCAGCGAGCGCCGACTGACCATACATGTTTGCAGTAGATTTTCTCACGCAGGGGTTGTAAGGCGTCAGCGCCGTTTAAACCGTAGCAGGATTTATTGAGAATCTGCAGTGTACCAAGTACTCGGCATCTAGGCTTGTAAGCCCCAGCTAAACTGCGGACGAACTCTTGCCGGCAGAGTCCAAGATCGGTGTGGGTGGGGGTAGAAAGATACGATCGAAAGGCAGTGAGTCCGCCGAGGCTCCGGCAGTTCGCTCCCTGGGAACTTCTGGAATGATAAGGAATGAACACACAGGTGGGGATTCAGAGATGTGCACTTATCTGAACTATGTATAATACCTGCGTCCCGCTTTGCCCTGGGAGTGGAACCATAGGATTGGAATGGCCTTCTCCTTCTTCTTGCTCTTCTTTTTCTTCTAATTCGATACCATCATTTCCAGGGCATGTATGGTGATCCAACAATTCGCGTGTGGTGGTAGCATGCGCCCCAGGAAGATTGCATCTTCCCTACGTCTACCCCAGATCAACACTCTTCAATCCGATGAGAGGACTGACGGCGGGGCCACGGAATGCCTGATGGAGGACCGAGCAGAGACCCGCTCTGGGCTCCTGGCTCTTGGCAGCGGAGTGGGTGGCGGACACTCGGCCGAGAGTCCGGGACACGGCGCCGAAACACAGAAACGTCCATGGCGAATGCTGCAGTGTAATTAATAGAGACGAAGCTCCAGGTCCCCCCCACAAACGAGTCGAGGAGTCATTCCACGCTCGGTACCGAGGTATGTAGCTCGAAACAGAACTTCTAGATAATTAATAGTCCCAATGTCGCTGAAGCTGCGGAGGGCACAAAGCGCTACGCTGAACTAGCTTGAGCCTATCCTGAATGACCGTCATCAAAATGGCGAGTTTCCGCGCTGAGATTGCGACGTGTTGGATCTTGGAATCACTGGGAAGGACACATGACGACCACTCACCTCCGAAACAGCGGCTATTTTGGTCCGAACAGGGCATGCTCTAGTTACACTGGCTCCTCCGTAGTCAGATAGGGAATGAGAATAGGCGTCAGAGGGATGTGGCTCAATACGAAGGAATGGATATCTTTTTTCCGCTTCCTGTCCCAAGCAGCCTTTCCACTAAAATTGGGCTTCCACACAAAAAGACTCCTCTCAGGAATATCATTGACACGCCCGTATTAGAGTATGGAGTAGTTTGTGGCGCTGGAGACACTCGAGTGCCATCAGCAGCCAGGGAGTCGAGGCCTTCACCGAGAGCGAACGTCCAGACCTGCATCGCGAAACCAGGTCCATTCATCTCCGAGGTGTTACCACCAAATAGAGCATCATAACCACAATGGCGGGATTTGCAGCATTCGGTAAAGTGATGCCTTTGGTTATTTATACACCGGCGGTTTATCGGCCGTATCTATCGTGTTTATTGTCCGCTCTCAACATACACGAGTATTCCGAGGCGGCTCACCGACTCCATCTCAATCAGTAATATGACCGTGCCGTTCGGGGCTGATAATGACAAAAAGTAAGAACCCTATTTGACCCATGTGGCTACTGAACCTGACTCTCACAAACAACCTGCCATCTCCAGAAGGCTGGAGCTCCAGGATGAGGAGCTCGCCGCAGGTTCGCTGTCTTCTAACCCGGAAGGACGCGAGCCCACAGAATCCGAGAAGCGCACGCTGAGGCGAGTCAGCGACTCCATCCCCAAAGTGGCCTACGTTGTTGCCGTCGTGGAGCTCTGCGAGCGCTTCACGTACTACGGCGCTTCCGCCCTGTTTCAGAACTATGTTTCCACCCACCATGGCTTGGACCAGCCGAGGAAGACGGCCACTGCACTGTCAACGTTTTTCATCTTCTTTTCATATGGTAGGGAAAACCCATTCAGTCTATCTCTTCCCCACTCTGCTTCTGTGTGTGTATGTCTGTCTATGAGCGAGTGATCGCTCATATAAATCTATAGTGACCGCCATCTTTGGAGCCGTCGTCGCAGATCAGTACCTAGGAAGATATAAAACCATCCTTGTCTTCTCTGGCATCTACAGCGTCGGCCTCCTCATTCTCTGGTCAACGGCCCTAGCCGAGTCTCTGGGAAATCAGGGGAAACTTGCTGCCTTTGCCGTTTCCCTGACCATCATCGGCTTGGGTACTGGAGGCATCAAGTCCAATGTGGCACCTATGATCGGGGATCAGTATAAGCATCGGCCTCTGGTCACGCGAACTGATTCCAAGACGGGCGAACGTGTCATTGTAGATCCGGCCATCACGTATAATCGCATATACATTCTTTACTATGGATGTATCGAGATCGGGTCGCTTTCTAGTCTTGCTACGCCTTTTATGGAACGAGATTATGGGTTCTGGCAGCCGTTTCTCATGACGTTCCTCGTCTTCTGCGGTGAGGTTTCTCTTTTCGTTATCATTTCTTTTTTCTTTTTTCCCGACTCTCGCATACCCTTCCAAATACCTCGGTACACCTAGCTAATCCTCTCGATAGTGGCCGTCGCTGTATTTGTATGGGGCCGCAGATACTACGTGATCGAACCGCCCCGCGGCTCCGTCATCGTCAGCTGCTTCAAAGCCGTCGGCATCATGATTGCCAACCGCTCCCTCGATGCCCCCAAACCCTCCCGGCGCGCCGCGCAAGGCATCACCACCTCCGTCCCCTGGGACGACAAATTCGTCGACGAGGTCAAGCAGACGCTCAACGCTTGCAAGCTGTTCGCCTTTTACCCCGTCATCTGGATCTGCTTTTCGCAACTGTCATCGAACCTCGTCTCCCAGGCTGGCCAGATGAAACGCGGTGATGTCCCCAACGACTTTATGCGGAGTCTTGAGACTGTTACTATTCTGTTGTTTCTGCCCATCATTGACCGGGTTATCTTTCCCGTCTTGCGGCGCCATGGCATCATTCTCCGCCCTATTAAGCGTATCACCATCGGCTTTGCCTCCATCGGCCTTGGTGTCGCGTACGCCGCCATCGTCCAGCACCTCATATACAACGCAGGGCCGTGCTACGATAAACCACTGGCGTGTCCGGCGGCTAAGCAAGATGGCAAGATTCTGCCAAATGACGTCCACATTGCGGTGCAGACCCCGCTCTACGTCTTCTTCGGCCTCGCGTCGCTCTTCATCAACACGACGGGACCCGAGTACGCCTATACTCACTCGCCTCCCGGGCTGAAAAGTTTCGTTCAGAGTCTTTATCTGCTGACAGTGGCTGTTGGGAGCGCCATTGCGCTGTCCCTCGTTCCCGTCACGGGCGATCCCGACGTTTTGTGGATGTACACGGGGGTCGCTGTAGCTGTTTTTGTGATTGGTACGGCCATGTATATCCTCCTTCGACATTTGGATGCCGAGGAGGACAAGCTTTATGAGTCGAAAGATTACTAGGCTAAATCATGGCGGAGAGCCACTTGGCGACACTGGCAACAGTTGGCAAGAAGTGGATTTATGGCTGGTGAGCAAGTGGTGCGTTCCGAGGGTCCAGGCCCCGACATTCTGCCCATTCCAATATCTCACGGAGGGATTTAAAGATGCAACAACCCCCGGCACGGACAGCATCATCTCATGCTTCACGGGTTCCGAGCAAAATCCAGTCGAGGATATGGAGAATGCTTGTGCGAATGTTAGTCCAGAACGAAGCAGGGATTTGGATCAGGATTAGTGATACCGAGGAAATGCTGAGCTAAGTAATAACTGATGACAAAGAATTGGTAAATCTCTGCAGGATTTGAGTGATGATTGTACACTACGGACTGGCCTGGCCGTTACCGTCCCGTTACCGTCTCCGTTACTCTTGCCGTTATTGCCAATATCGTCTCTTGCTCTAATCCGCACACTAGTAATGAAACAAGAACAATGGTTCCTTTTCAATGGTGAGAAAATCTATAGATAGATCATGGTATGCCTAGTCGAAGATCACATCAATTGGAAGTGTTATACCGTGCTCTCCTCGCCCCACAGATTTCCCCTGGTCGAGAATATTGAGGGGTCTCGGGAGGCTGCAATTGACCACTCTTGGACGATTAAATCGACCCCTCACAGAGTCTCACTCCACCGACGGCCCCTCACAACTGCCTCGGTCAGAAAGTAACGCCCCGCGTGCCGGTTTCCCACAAAGACCACAGTTGAAACTGGCACATGTCTCGGCCCTCGCTCAACCACGCCTTCGGCTGTGGGAGACAAAGTAGCTGTACTTATACATGCGGAGTAGCGCTGCTCGACGGATTGCGAAGTCGGTAACTTCGTCTTTCCTGGTGTTTCCTTCCTCCTCCTCAGTTGTTCCGTCATCATCTAGAACCCTGACTAATGCGATGTACTGACAAGTGAATGACCACGATTTTGCGGGGGCAATCGAATTGCAGCATTTTTGGTTAACATTGACTTTTCGCTCGGCTTTTCCGACCCTTCGAAAGTCGTTGCTTCAAAGACTTGTGCCGAAATCTTGACTTTTGGCTCGATGTTCTTTGCGAGGCCGGAATCAGAATCGCAGCCGCTCACATTCTTACTCTCACAGAGTTCGAGGTCAATTCCTTACAATTGACATTTGTCCTTCATCATCCCACCCTGCCGACCGCCCTGTGCCGATCTCGAATATCTCTGTGACGGAGCACACACAGCACGGACAAATCGACACACGACCTGGTGAATAAATACCCCGGCAAGTAGGAAACATCGCGCGTGTTACCTCACTCCCAATCCATCACCATGCCGGCGCAGTCCTCTACCGAGAGCTCTGGCGCATCGAAGGAATGGCCCCAGAGCAACTCAACGGCGGAATTGCCCTCCTTCTACTCGCCACCCTCGAAGCCCACCGAGGAGACGACAACAGACAACTCCAAGGCCAACGACACCACCAAAGTTATTTCCAACTCTAATGAGCCGAACCAGATCCTCTCTCCCATCCCTACCTACGACCGAATTTCCCTAGATACCCCTGCCCCTTCGTCCACTACCACACCCGGTTCAGTCCCACCTCCACCCTCGCTTCTCTCCCCATCCTTCACCCCTCCCGCGACCCCCGGCACGCCAGCTGCCGATGGTGCGCCCCGGCTAAAGAGCGTACCCGTCGACAGCACAATCCCCAGCGGCGGCTGTGGCGCGAAACGACCTCGGCTCCTCGAGACGTTGCCGAATGTCGAATGCATCGTGCGCGCACGTATTCCCACAGTGTCCGGGTCGGAAATGTTCCTGCATCTGTACACCAATGACGTCGACAACAAAGAGCACCTAGCCATCGTTTTCGGCCCCCATATTCGAAGCCACTCGCTCGATGCACCGAGGCCTGGTGAGACCGAGATGGATCGGATGATTCGGGGCGCGTATGTCGGGAAGCTGTATCCAGGAAGGACGAGCAGTCGCCAGACCGACGAGGCATCCTCATCTTCGACCCCGGCAGGAGATCCCCCTGCGTCCGCGGGCAGTAGCACAGGCTTCGGCACGCCGTTGGTGCGCATCCACTCGGAATGCTATACCGGCGAGACGGCGTGGTCGGCGCGATGCGACTGCGGCGAGCAATTGGACGAGGCGGCGCGGCTCATGGGCCATCCCGACAACACAAGCGGCGGCATTATAATCTACCTGCGCCAGGAGGGTCGAGGCATCGGGCTCGGAGAGAAGCTGAAGGCATATAATCTCCAGGATCTCGGGTCCGACACCGTCGAGGCGAATCTCTTGCTTCGCCATCCCGCGGATGCGCGGAGCTACGGTCTGGCGACGGCGATATTGAGGGATCTTGACCAGAAGGAGATTCGGCTGCTGACGAATAACCCTGATAAGATTCGGGCTGTGGAGGGGCCGAATAGGGAGGTTGTTGTGACGGAGAGGGTGGCTATGGTTCCGTTGTCTTGGAGGGGACAGAAGGGGATTCGCAGCACCGAGGTCCAGGCGTATCTTGAGACGAAGGTGGGTGTCCTCGTACATTTCCCCTTCTCCCTTCTCCCTTCTTCCGTTTCTTTCCTCCTCCCATTGCGCGGGTCCTGACGTATTTCGATTACTGACTCCTTTTCGTTCTACAGATCAAGAAGATGGGCCACATGCTCGACTTTTAAAGGAGATGCGCCTGCCTCTCAAACATCTACATTTTATTGCTCCGTTTCGATCTCTATCAAAATATCACTCTCTTAGATTCTGTATATGCATAGAGTTTCCGTCTCTTTTTCTTGCACATGGATGGCGTTGTCTATACTGGCCGGCTGGGATTTTCGACTCAGATGATTTATTTAAATAAACATATTTTATATAACCTGCGATATTGTTGAGTAACTTATCCTAGGATCAGAAATCGCCGGTCTTCTGTCAACCTTGCCTTAGCGGGCAGCTCTTGTTGCAGTGATGGTTGGGTTGCTGATCGTGAGGGAGTTCTGGGGACTCGATTATTCTAGATCTGCGCGAGCGGGAGTTATAATATTTTTGCTGTGTCGAGAAGTGCTATGAAGATGGTTTTTTAAAATTCCAATATTTCTTTTATACTCCATAATTCTCTCTTTCCTTGAAAAAAGTGATGATGTTGTGATGTTGGGGTGGTGCCTTCTCAAAGCACTTTATCCCTGTCTGTCGCCCCTTCCCAACATCGAATTGTGGGGGAGACGCGCTAAAGACACGACTTTTGGCGACTTTTTGGATGGACCCTTCCTTTTTCCACGCCAAAAAATAGAGCTTCCTTCTGCCTTTGCCTTCCGCCACCACCACCACGACACCACGACACTACGACACTCCGCCGCAACCTTCCACGTTCCTCATCTTTGCAGACTTGATTCTCCTCTTCTTCCGTATCAACTTGATTCTGCCTGTTCCAGCTACTTCTATTCCATCTCGATCAATTCCGCTTCGACTGGTTACCACCCATCGTTTGATCACTGGGCTTCGTCCCTCACCTATCGCAGATCAATTCCTCGACCTACTTCTCAAAACTCCAGAGCTCTCCGACCCTACACCCGGCCTGCCAAGCTAAATATCCCGCGCGAAGGGGAGTCCATACTCCCCTTCCTTCAGCCAGCCAACCATGCGTCTCCGACTGGCTGTTCGCCGCCACGGCATCCCCGAGGTCAAGCTGCTGTGGACCGTTGGGCCCAGCACCGACCTAACCATCTCCAAGCTCCTAGTCGCCGTTAACGAGGTCGTACCGCTCGAGAGCGGCGAGTGGGGATTAGAAGACTACGCTGTCGAGTACAGGGACACACAAGGGGATGGGTTTGAGTGTTTGCATTTTCAGGTTGTGCGAGATATTCTGAAGGAGGATGATCAGCTACTGTGAGTGTTTGCCCCTCCCCCCTTCCACTCCTTTTTTGCCCCCTTTGCAGAATATATGCTCATTCTTTTCCCTTGGCCCCTTACAGGATTCGACCACTGCTCGAAGATGACCTACGACGACGCAGAATCAGCGGTCGCCACCAGATATCGGTCGATGGCAGACACCTCGTCGACGGAGTGGCTTTTGGACGGCCCTGGCTTAAGGCGCCTGTGAACCGACCGGCCATTGATCTACCGCCAAGGAAGCGAGCGAGAATTACCTACGATTCCGATGAGGAGTACGATGACGAGGAGGAAGATGGTGATTACGACGACTATGCTGAAGACGAAGACGAAGAAGAGTCCGATGATTTTTCTAGCCTGGAGGCGGAGGAAGATACCGAAGACGAAGACCAACTACTTCTTGAGGCGCCGGGTTCGGAATCCGTCGTTGATGAATCTACGAACGCGACGCCGCAGCCACACATACCTGGTTCCGTCAACTCACCTGGCTCGCTGAAGCGAGGTCGCGGCCTCGATTCATCACCAGTTGTGTCTAGGTCGGGATCTACGAATTCTACAACGCCGCATCGCAGCCCTCGGTTATCCACCGTTAGATTTCTCTCGCCGAAGGCACCGGAGCCTCATCATTCACGGAACCCCGCAAAGCGCCGAAAGCTAGAAAACCGACTACACACGCCTTTGAAACCTAAAGCTGGTCATGTGGTGGATACGTCCAGCCCTGCTCATGCCACCCCGGATAAGGAACCTGGAAGTTCCAAAAGCGCGGAACCGGAGCCGAATGAGCCCTGCCCTGTTGGAGCAGAAGTAAAGTCCCCTACTCCCGAAGGCCCAGTGGGTACGGCTTGCCCTGAATCTAGCTCGGATTCCGGCGACTCTACTGTCAGCTTAAGCTCACTCGCTCGTTCAAAAGATGGCGTTGAGCGACAGGAGAACAGCACTGACGGCGAGGCTCATCTCTCACCCGCTGTGAATGAGGACAAGCCGGACAAGAGTGGCTACATCGCTTTGTCTAACAGCTCCTCGGACGACGATTCTGATTCTGATAGCTCGTCTGAAGACTCCTCCGGCTCAGACGATTCGGCCAGCGATGCTCCTGACCGCGTGAATTCCGACGGTCCTGGTAACAGCTCTGATTCTGATTCTAGTTCTGACGATTCCAGCGACTCAGATTCTAGTGATTCCAGTGACGTGTCGGAGTCTTCTAGCGATGGGCCCGTTTCGGTGGAGGGAGTGGGACCACGAGACTCTGTTGCTCAGCACGAACATGGAGTAAAAGCTCAGACTAAAGCGGCCCCAGCCAAGAAATCCGAGGCCGTGGTTAAGAAAGTGCCTCTTGCTGCAACGCCGTTCGCGGCCGTCACGCCAGAAGTAACCGGTCGCGATGCTAATGCTGGTCAAGTGCACCTTACTCGGTCCCAGAAGAGAAATTTGAGGCGTCGATTGGCAAGGCTGAAGAAGGAGGAGGGGGCTGTGGGATCCGCTACTGCCACTGGTACTGCCGCCCCCGCTGATACGGGATCGGCTGAAGTAGTAGCTGAGCTTCTTAGGCGGAAGCAGGCACTCTTAGAATCCATCGGTGCCGAGAAGAGCTCTCCCGCGTCGGCCAATCCCCTGAAGAGAAAGGCGAGCGATATCGAAGAGACCCCTGCGAGGGGACCGGATTGTGATGGTACTCTAGCGACCGCGAAGACCAACGGAACGGCGGAATCTGAGGCGGCTGCTACGCGCAAGCTGCGACTCGATCTTGGGGCTGGCCGACGTCTTTTGTTTGGCGCACTGGGAGTTCGCAATCCGAAGACGAGGGAGGAAGAGGACAAGGTCCGCGATGCCTTGGCAAAAAATGTGCGACCTTTGACTACGACTCGTACAGAGGAGCAGGCGGATCTTCAAGACAAGGTGGTAGTGGAACCTCCCGAGGACGAGGACCCCGACGCTTGGAGGCGCAAGATCAACTATCGCGCTGTTGAGTGCTGCCACGAGGGTGTTGAGTTGTCCGAGCCTCCCTTCCCGTTTGTTCAGAGATGGGATCCTCAGCAACGGCCCGACGTGTGGTTTGGTGGTAATAATAAGAAAAATAAGAGGGGCGGCAAGGGAAAGAAGAAGCTTCGAAACCAAGCGCATTACTACGACGGCGGGTACGACGTTGTTGACGAGACTCAGCTCTCGTATACGGCAGCTGGTGGTGTGACGGACAGCCGAAGCCTGGTTCCTCCCCAGATGGGCGACACTGTGATGGGGGAGGCTACTGACGTACCAAGGCCTACTACGCCGCAAGACAAGAATGCCAATGCCACAGCCGATGCGACCGAAGATGTTCCGGAGAGTCGAGACGATTTGCCAGTTTTACCCGATGACTTGTCGACTCTTGCGCCTCTCCTCCCGGGAGCGGCCACACCGGGAATGGTGATTACTTGGAAGAAGTGGCTTCTCTCCAAGGCGACACAGTGGCAGCCCCAGGTTAGTAACGTTACGGCTGTTGTCGCTAAGGTTGACGATGCCGATGCAAACACATTGAAAGTATTCCTCGCCAAACGAGATCGTGCACTCGACAAGCCGGAGAAGGACTACGATCCAGAGACGGGCGAACGAGTCTACGACGGATTCGAGGCTCCAGACACTGATGAGGATGAGCAAGGAGATGGAGGCGAAGATGACGGCGAGCGAAATGTGACGTTTGCGGAGATGATGGATCCCCGTGTAGTCCAGCCAGCGCTTCCGTCGGCAGCGGTGTTTGGAAGCGGTTTTGCGGGACAGGTCCCAGATGAGGACGGCGTGGGCTATTTGCAAGATTCCATCGAGAGTCAGGGCGGGGATGTCGCGGACAGCAACGAGGTCATGGGCGATGCTACGGAGCCAATGTCTCTCGACCTACAGGTTCCGTTTTCCGACCCGGTCGAAAGCGTGGGCTTGCCCGGGTCGTCTCCAGCCAGGGCCAGGGCCAGGGAACTCCCGCCTAGCAACCAACTACCGCAGATGAGCGGGGAAAACACCAGTTCTCTCAGGGTGCCCGTTACCGAATACCCGTCGCAGAATACGACTTCTCTTGATGCTTTAGGCAATTTGTCGGTGGCCGGCAGCGTGGCTAGTGGACGAGGCCAGGTGGATCCGAACTTTGTCGGCGTCGAGTCGTATGATTCTCAAGAGGATGCCATTCCTGACTCGGCGGTTGCTCTCGAAGGCGACGCGGCGACCGAGCAGAGCGGCCCGAAGGAGAAGAACGACGGCAAGGTGCGGCCCCTTTCCAAGTTGGTCTCATCCAGTCAACCGGTTCTCCCCTCGTCCTCTGCAGGTCAACGTTCTGCGGCTGTACCTGCGCCTCAAACGCCAAAGAGTTCTCCCGAAGCACCCGGCCGTGTCTTGCGCGCCAAGGAGACGATTCGGCTGCCCGGCTCCGAGGCTAGCTTCTTTGATGGCGAGCAGGCCGAGCTAGCGCGCGAAAAGTCGGCCAAGATGCGAAAGAATGAGATGCTGAAGAACTTGAGCGCTTCGACCAGGAAGAATACGAGCGCGCGTCGCCTAGAGGAGACGGTTGTCGGTGGTTCTCCGAATAACAACAACAACAACGTGCAACGGCGGATCTTTTCGTCATCGCAGAGCAGTGCAGTTCCGAAGATTGTCAAGATGGAGAAGCTTGACTTGTCTGAGCGTGCGGCGTCCCTTTCGCAGATCGATAGCCGCACTAACGCGGTGGTCTGGGGCGGAGGCAAGAAGAATGCGTCGAGGAAGAATAAGGTGGCTGTCGAGAAGGATGTGTTTGAGGTACCGGCTGGTTCGCAGGTGATTGATTTGACGAGCGATGGTGAGGGAGCTGCCGAGCTTGGTGGCAAACAAGCTACGCAAGGTACGCAGGGGAGCGGTGGACTGACGGAGGGGATTCCGAATGGCGGAGGATGGGTGCCGAAGAAGAAGAAGGAGAGGAAGACGAAGGCGAGGGTTTGAGTGAGGTGTCAGGGGTGTGCAGGTGTGCATGTGTGCGTCTTGTCGGGATGGAAGGGAGAGTTTCCTCAGGGAGCACACTGTGTTTCTCCAGAGATTGGTTTTGGTGATCAAAGGGATGTTTTAATTTGTATTATTCTACGGTAATAGGTTCTGGTGCATAGCATTGGCATCTCATCACTTGAAGGCGTTTGGCGGATGGTTGGTCGTGGATGGCATATCTGGATTGGAAGTCCAGTTTCATAGCAGACAGACAGGCTTGCTCAAATAATGGTACTCGGTACATGACTTTACGTTTCAAAATAGTTGTGGGGAGATGTCTACTGTACTTTTCATACTCTTCTCTCCCAGAAGATGTCTCTCTTTAATTGTTTTCACAGCTGCCTACAGTTGCCTCAGGCAACAGCGTCTAGAGAATGTCGTCGGGCCACTGATCGATCTCCGATTGATCTCATCATGCAATGTCTGAAAGCCAAAGCTTCATAGATTTCAGACCGACAGTGACGGGTCTCTTGGGTTCAATCAAGTCTCTCGTCCAAAACCCAGGATCCCGAAACCCGCATCTGTGCCTTGCCCACGAAACGATCAAGCCCTACCCGCCCGTTTCCCTTCCAACCTCTAGACCCTTGGCCATCCATCCATCCCATCCAGATGGGGTCGTCTGGCTCTCCGCGTCCGTCGCCCTCGACCCGCGTCTGTCGCCGCCAGGTAACCGAAAAATCAATTGGCTGAGACGCGCCCATTCCACCACCGCCGCCCATTCCCAGACAAGCACCGCGCCCACCCACGTCACCGGTGCTTTTGAAACCGCGTTTTGTGCGTGCAGGCTCATTCCGCAATTCGTAGGCTCCCAGTAAATTGTTTTTGCCAAAGTGACTGTATTTCCCGTGTCTGCCGGTCCCTGCAGGACAGTATCCTTCACGATGCCCGATTCAACTCGTAATATTGTAGATGGGCCCATGTAGCCAGATAGTTTTATTTAAATCGGGCTCTTTTCCTTCGCCACGTTGCTGTGTCTTGTTGGATCAGTTCAAGTCGTTCGGTTTTTTTTGTCTTTCTTGTTTTCCAGATCTTCCAGTCAGGAAGCTTCTCTCTCTCGTCGTCGTCCAAGTCCAGTTTCGATACCCACACTCTTTTTTTTTTTTTTTTGCCCAAGTCCAAGTCGGTTACAACTTACTACGAAATACATTAATACGCTGCTGGTCCAAGTCTCTGGACTTTGTCTTTCTCTATTCCCTCCTTGGGAACTTGTCGACTCCCTGTTGCTGCTGCCGAGAATACCACGTTTGGTTGCTATTTACTTGCTTCCTTTACTATTATTTTTTTTTTATTATTTTTATTGTTTCGCTCGAGTCTCGAGTCTTGATATACCCCGGCCCTCTGGTCCCCAAGTCTGTTTATACCACATTCATTTTCACTCTCTCCATCCACGACAACATCAACAATGGACCACTCCGACTTCATCGCCTTCCTCGTGCCCTCCTACGGCAACGCTCTGGCAATGCAGGCCATCCAGATGCCCCAAAACAAACCCCTCCACACAACCTCCCTCCCCGACCTCATCCCCTCATCCCTCACCTCCTTCGCCTCTTCCACCTCTACCATAAACAACAACAACCATCCCTTCACGAACACAACTACCGGCGGCCCCGCCCTCCAGCTCCGCTTCTCCCACACCCCCAAAACCCACCACGGCTTCCTCATCGGCACCGACCCCACAACCTGCGACATCGTCCTCCCCAAACTGCCCGGAATCAGCCGCCGCCACTGCCTCCTCACCTTCGACTCCGAATCACGCCTTGTCCTCCGCGACACCTCCAAGAACGGCACCGCGGTGTGGTACGATCACCGGAGCAACGGCGACCGACGCGGCGCGGAGTGGGTTCTCAGCAGCGGGGGCAACTACGGGTTTCCCGATCAGGTGAGGAGGGTAGTTATTGATATCCAGACCGTGAGGTTTCAAATTATTGTGAATGCGCCGCTGTTGGATGTGGATGGGTATGTGAGGCGGGTGGATGATTTTCTTGTTGGGCTTGCGGAGAGGAGGGAGGTTGCCATGGGGGAGGAGGTTGGGTTCGCGGCGCCTCTGTTTGGGGGCGGGAGGGGAGATAACAATGGCAGCAGAGGAGCTGAGAGGACGAGGTATGTTAAGTATACCGTCCAGGCGGAGGATGGGATGGCGGCGCAGACGTTCCTTTGGAATACGGCGAGGCCGTGGGACCCTATCATTCCGGTTAGCGAGTAGCAGTGGTGGTAGTTGTGGGGGGGTCTTTGGTTTGTTCCTCGCTCATCTGGTCGGTCTTTTGCTGAGCTGGTTCTATTGGTTTCTGGTTGGAAAGGCGTTTTTCAAATGGGTTTTTGCTTCTGTAATTTGTTGGAGTTATCACCCCTCGGTCTGTCTCTCTTTTTCACTCTTTTCTTCTGTTTATTCCCACCTCTCTCTTTTTTTCCTTCCTGCTGGCAGTTTATACTTGGGAAAGTTCGGAATGGTTTCTTTGTTTGACGAAATTGGATACCGCTCTTTTGAAACAAGATTGAATCGGTCTTTGCAACGGTCTCTGGTGCTTCGGGAGGATGGTTCGGTTCGCTGGTATCTTGGTTTTTCCCTGTTCGGATGTGTAGTCAGTGATTCAGGAGAAGGAAACGGTCCAATGCAATTGCGACGCTCACACTCGAGCTCGATAACCCCCCTTCGTTCAAATTGACCTCTATTCGCTCCTTACTCTTGTTCTGAACCCGGGAACCCGGCGTCTGTCTCGTTATCGCCGTCATCGTCGCAACGAAATGGTCGAGAGAGAAGAAGCGCGAGAAATGTTCGACTCGAATTGGCCCCAAAGCCAGTCTATTGAAGTTCCATTTCACACAAGGCAACAAAGGAATTGTTACAAGGGGAGGTTAAAGAATCCGTATGAAACCTCGGGAGACCATATACACAGGGGAAATGACTGTTCCCCTCAAGACCATATCCCCTCCCACCCTTTTATCGTATTCCCCCGCATCGTCTAGTTGCTCCTCGCACCGCCCTTCGCCGCGCGTAGCTCGTCCATCTTGGCGACTCGCTTCTGGAACTCTTCGTACTGGCACTTTTCGTAGCTGTGCCTCTCGTCCTACACTCGCAGAGATCCCAATGTGGTCAGTATCGCTCTCGGCTCGATATCTCGTTTCGCCGACGGGCCCGTCAAGAGATGAAAAGAGAAGGGAAGGGAGGATCGAGGCTCACTGTGCACTTCCACGGCAGGTAGTAGGTGTCGTATCGGCATCGGTTCAGAGGAATGAGGAGGTGGGCGCAGCTGTCACGGTAGGCGATGGGGAGCTTGGCATCCCGCATCTCCTCGCGAGTCGCCACTAGAGAAAAACAATATCGTCAGTAACGGGCCAGCAAGTGTCGTTCTCTCTGTTCAATTTCGGGGGAGGCATTGGTGGGGAGGTGAGTTGTTTGCGTCGGTGAGTGATCAATTCGACAGCGTGCCGAGCCGGGGAAAGGCGGAATGGGGACGATACGTACGCCTGGGGGCTTGGGTAGAGGATTCCGACGTCATTTCGTTGTAGTTTTCGAGTCCAATTGGGAGGGAATTGGAGGGTTCGAGGTGCGGCAGTTCAGGTGTCGTTTCTTTTGAGAATGCGGAATTTCGGAATCGATGCTGAAGATGCTGAGATGCTGGGATTGTGCCGTCCCTGATTGGCTGGTTTGATAGTTTTGACGCCTTGTTTTCGAGGCATTGCTTTTTGAATGACAAGGCAAACAATTTCACTCCTCCTGGTTTTAACATCACCAGTTCGAATTCCAGCTTCACATTAAAAAGATTGGATTTTTTTTTTTTTCTCAATTAACAAAAAATAACTTTTCCGCCCTTATAACCCCGTCGGGTTACTCGCGCGCCTGCAGAACCACCCTGGAATCACCCTACGGGATGGGGATCTTCTTTTTCGAAAAACAGGTATTTCTTTACTCGATCCCTGGGCACCGGCGGCCGCTGGGAGGATCGGCCCCTAAAGTTTTCCCCCTCGCCAGGGTTCGAACAGTGGTTCCTGCTCCCCCGAGCTTCCTCGCTGCGTCGTCTGACAATCGAGCCATCTGCTGCTGGTGATGATCCGGGGGCTTATTGTCACATATAACACATAAGCAAGTGCTTGTTTTGAGGGGCTCGTGGATTGGGAAGGAGCGGAGGGATGGGAAGGGGTGGGTGGTGAGAAGGAAGGTGCGGCCTGGTGGTGGACGGGTTACTGCTGAGAGGGAAGAACGTCGGACTGAGGTGGTGTGTGATATGGCTTAATTCCCACTACGAGCTGCTTAATAGAACATCGAGATATCAGCCGTCAAGAATACCACGCTCGAGGTTCTAGGGATGGAGTGATGGTGTCAATGATCTTGCCTCATTGAAGCCTCACGGTACACCGCTGAGCCCTGCGAGAACGTGATACTCGGAGCAATGGTAGGTCGGATTGTCCCATGATCCCCTAGAGGCCCTCTCCACTTTCCACGAACGAACACCTAGAAGAGCCTCAAAAGACTCGATAACCGAAGCACATACTGCAACCTCCCAGTCTCCGCCCATGAGGGGAGGCGATGGGTCAGACGAAAGCTAGACGTCGAGGAGCCTTATGAGCATAGCTGACTTACAAGGAGAGAATGCCTTAACACGCTTCGAGGAGCGTAAAACGTTCCACCGACCCCGTATCCATAACGCCTAGGAGGAGATTCGCCTCCCACGCGTCCTTATCCCCATTGAACTGTGGGCGAGTGATCGGCTCCCCAAAGAGCTCGGTATGGTTAACTTACCGCAACTCTTTTCTGGGCGAGACTCGAGGCACTGTTCCTGAAGCGTTTGGCTGCCGACGACGCATTCGGACGCAGTGATCCTGGGCCCCGTTGCCAAGGTTCGCTCGGCAGCTTAAGCCTGGGTTGTTTCATTCGTATCATACTTTATACATCTTTTCTATTTTCTTCCCACTGACTCCTTTGTGATATAACTACGCGGTGTACTGCCAGAAGCTGTGTTTCGAATGCAACTGTATGTCGAGTTCTTGGAGCAGAGGCCTGAACTGCCTCGATCTGTTTTGAATGAAGTCTATGACTTGATAGCCGCAAGCATCGAGATTAAGAGTCACACAATTGATGCCTTACTGTTTCCATATTTCCTAGAACCAGGTCTCTCGCTCTTACTGTGCTCGCTCGTCGCCCTCGTTTCGCCATGCCATGCCTCCAGTGCTCCCAATCGCCAATTCAATCAAACAATGCAAAATTACGATGAATAAATAACTCCTGGTCACCATAATTCATATGTCTTCCTTCCCGTCCTGCTCCTTCTCCTCCCAGGGCAGCACGACAAGTGAATCTTTCTCTCCGCCCTCCCCATCAAAAGTCGCCATCGAATCCAGACACAAATCCAATCCACCGACCTCCTCCACAAAATCCTCCTGCCCAAACTCCTCCTTTCCAAACACCTCCTTTCCAAGCTCCTCCTCTCCGCCCTCATGCCCCTCCTCCGAAGGTCTCGCAGCCCCATAGTCCGGAGGCGGCGCCCCAATGCTGAACCGCCCCCGAACCGCGGTCGTCTCCTTTCCCAAGTCAAGGGCCGTGGGATCGTACCTGCTCGAGAACCACCCGCGCCGGGAACACCCAGAATACTCGATAGCGAAGACCTTTAGCCCCGAAACCGTCCCAGAGATCCCAGAAGCTTTCTCGACGCGCCTCCCGCCTTCAATCTCTCCAACTTTTTGGCCTGCGGCGAGGGCGGCGGCCGGGATTGCGGCGGCGAGTTCGCCCGGAACGGTGACTTGGACTGTGACTTTTCGATCCTCGTTCGACGCGGCATCTGTACCGGTGCTGGCATCCATAGCAACCAGAATCCCCGTCACGAAATACAGTTTCTTAGGAGACCGCTTCTTCATCATCTTGCGGATTTCGACGACGGCCCGCTCATCGGCAATCACAGCCTCGAACGCATCTTCGATCCGCTGAAGCCGTCGCCGCTGAATCAACTTGGAGCTAAGAGTATAGCTCCCCTGCTTCTCCCTCGTCGCATCGTACATGAGGGCATCGTGGAAAGCGGCCCTGAGCGACGAGCTGTGGAGTTTGTTCGCGTAGACGTCTGCTCGGACGATGTCGAGTTTCTCGTCGAGGAAGGGCTTGATGATGCGGGTTGGTTCCTTGGGCGCGAAGGAGTGTTTGAGGGGGTTATAGGGGTCGATGACGAGGCGGCCGAGGATCTTGTTGGCTTCTTCTTCGCCGGGTTGGTTTAGGATATCGAGGAGGAGGTAAGGCATGTCTGCGGCGCTTCGGAACAGGGAGTCGGAGTTTGAGTCCCTTGTTGTCACTGTTTCAAGTCGAGAGGAGTTTGATGCGGCAATAGATTGAACACCTTGCGGCTCCACTGGCCCTAAGGGTCTCTGTCGTCTTCTTTGCAGGTGGAAGGAAAAGTTGTGGCGTTTCCAATCCGTACCTGCACCAGTCTCGAATCCCGACCCCAGCGCTGCTGCCGCGCATGAGACGGCGAAGCCCCGGTGCCTTCCTGCGACGTAGCCGACGACCTCACAGTCTCTCAATCAGAAGCTGCGATTGGAGAACTTCAAACCCCTAGGAAGGAAACGGTCTAAGAGGGGGCAGCACGGAGCAGCGGCCAAAATTTATACGATATTGAAACCCTCACGTTAGGCGTTTTGTAGACAATGGGAGGTCTAGGAGGCGTCAATTGACATGAGCAATCGTCGCCTTTGAGATCGGAACAGACGAAAAACCCCATTCCCTCCCCGAATGGCGATTTTTATATTCGAGGTCTTCTTCACTGCCCAGTCTATCAAACATGAAAATTCCGTCATACGACAGCGCCTCTTCGTGGGGACCGTTCGGGTCGTATGATCGCGTGTTCGCTGCATCAATAGTTTGCGGGCAAAATTGCAAAACCCCTTCGCCCCGTCGAGTCGCGAAGGCGTCCAGATTCATGTCTCACCACAGGCGGGCCGGGCCGACAAGAGGGCTGTTTTATATCCCCAACGGCTCACAGAACCTGACTTGTCGCAAGAATTGGGGTACCTTTCGTCCTGAAATGAGTGAATCAGACTCGATTTAACCGCATAGGCTAGGATTTCTCAACGCCTCCAGCTGGTTTGGACCATTTAAACCACACTGTCACAGATTCTGCTTCCTTTTGGATTTGCGAGAGCAGGTAGAGTAAGATGGTAACCTTCGATTGGGCGAGATGAGAGTCTCCTGTGAGCTTACCTTTGGTTTCCGGCTCGCCCCTCGATGCTTAATCCCAACTTCTGCATCATCGCAGGGAGTGCTTAGTAGGAGAATCATTTCCAAGTTCGGACTGGGTCTCTCCTCACGGTTGGAGGAGGCACCCGTGGGCCGTCCTCTTTCTCGTCTATACACCTGATGTCCCGCAATCATTCTCTAACCTGCGGGAGGCTCTCTTCGGGTTCATCACATGCACTACCTGGCCCTTTTTCTCTCCACGTTCTCTGGATCATGCTTCCGCCATCTGTCCAGGCACCGGTTGACGTGAGATGGCACGAATCACTAAGACTATATCGAAGGAGTGGACGAAATACATCTGATTGGGACTGGAACCGTTCGGGAATCTAATATTATATATAGCGAAGTTCGGAGTGTCTACCCACTCTCCAGAAGGTATTCAATGTTGCGCACGATGCAAAGTATGTCCACAAACACAGGCAAGTAAACACGCTCTTACTCTCCACGAAATGAAAATGTCCCCCATGAAAACACGAGATTCTTCTCCTTATGCCTCGTCAATGATGATATCGGCAGCAATCTCCGCAATACCATAAATGGCAGTCTGGATATGAGCGGAAATAAGCAGAGGAATAACACTAGCATCGACAACCCTCAGGTTATCGGTGCCGTAAACCTTGAGCTTAGGATCAACAACACCGCCGTCAGCCTTGGGAAGCATTGAGCAAGTGCCGACGGGGTGGAAGATGCTAAGGGCGGTGCTGAGCGCAAAAGCCTTCCACTGCTCATCGGAGCCATCGACGACATCGAAGCCGGGCTCATACTCGTTATCCCAAAGGGAAGCCATGGGCTCAGTAGTGGCAGCGCGACGGCAGTACTTGACGGCCTCGACGATGGCCTGGAGATCGTGGGGGTTGTTGAAGAAGTTGGGATTGATGACGGGGTTAGCAGTGGCGCTGGGGTTGGCGGTGTTGATGTGGATGCTGCCGCGGGCGAGGGGGTGCATGAGGCCCGCGATGAGGGTGAAGAATTGCTGGCCGAAGAGGGGAGAGGTGGCGGCGGGGTATCCCTTGACGCCGGTGTAGCCGTCGGAGAAGATGAGCTCGAGCTGGGGGATGGTGGAGTCGGAGAGGAAATCAATCTTCTTCTGCGTGACGGGATGCGGGTCAGCAGCGGCGGCAGCCTGAGCGCGGGCACGGATATCGGTGCCGTTGTCAGCGAGGACCTGGTCCCAGTTCATAAAGGCGTAGCCGGAACCCGTGTACATGTAGTGGGAGCGTTGACCGGCGAGCCACAGCGCAAGGTGCTCAGCGGCGTAGGAAGAATTGGCGCGGAAGTTATCAAAGGAGATGTATCCCGGCTTGAGCTGGTACGAGGTCTGGATGCGCAGGTGATCCTGGAGGTTCTCTCCCACACCGGGGAGGTCAACGAGCTGCTTAATCTTGGCGGCCTTTAGGACCTTAGAGGAACCGATACCAGAAAGTTCGAGGAGCACGGGGGACTGGACGGAGCCGGCCGAGAGGATGACCTCCTTGTTGGCGCGGACGACGGTGCCGTCGAGGAGCGTGACGCCCGTGGCGCGCTGCTTCTTTCCGGACTTGGCGAGGTTGACCTTGGCGACGGTGGTGTCGGTGACGACGTGGAGGTTGGACCCCGCGATGGGCAGGTAGGCGTTGGCAGAGTATGACCTGTTCCAGGGGACCGGGTCGATGCTGCTAGGCTGGAACATGACGCCGAGAGGATCGCCGCCCAACGACTCGAGGTTGGACGACACGCCCAGGCCATTGAGAGTTGGGATGAACGTGTCCTGCTGCACGGGCACGAATCTGTTCACAACGGCCTGCACGGGCCCGCTGTCTCCCACGCCCTCGCTACCATACGTCTCCGTGTTCTTTCCCGTAAACGTCTCCGACTTCTTCATCGCCTCAATCATCGAGTCCCAGTTCCACCCGGGATTTCCCAGCTCCTCCCACGCGTCATACTCAGCGGCAGCGGCGCGGTCGTACGACATCAAGTTGAGAGCCGAAGACCCGCCGAGAACGCGACCGCGGTTGTAGCTGAACACGCGGTTGTTGACGGAGGGCTGGGCCACGGAGGTGAAGTTCCAGTCGTACACGGTGCCGAGGGTGGTGCCGCGCATGCCGGGGATGTTGATGCGGAGCTCATCGGGGGCGGCGGGCCCGGCCTCGAGGAGGAGGATGCGCGCGTCGGGGAGGCCTGAGCTGAGGCGGGCGGCGACGGCTACGCCGGCTGTACCGCCTCCGACGACGATCTGTTTAGGTTGGTGTTAGTCGGGGGCTTTTGTTTGCTTCATTGGTGCGTGGTTCTTCAAGAGCGGGAGGACGGGAGGACGGGAATTAAAGGTAGAGCACGAGCAAGCTTCGGTTCAGTGAACTCTATGCTTTGCGTGGGGGGAGACGGGGAAAAAGAGAGCGTCATCGCACAGCAAATTGTGGTTGGGAAACTCGACGCGATGGTGGGAGTGAGAGAGTCAAATCCCGAGGCAGAAAAAGGTTAAAACATACATAGTCATATACATCGTCACACTTCTTCTTCGGCTTAGCCAAGACGGCAGCCGATAAGGCTAGAATGAGACCGAGCTTCATGTTTGCCTCTTATACTTTAAACGGGCGAGAACCAGATTGTCGGGAGAAGGTGGATGGACGGATTCCTCCGCTGATTGGAAGCAACACAGGCAAAAAGAAGGTTTTAAGGGAATGTGATTCAGCCAGAAAGAGAGAGAAGCGAATGTATTGGCTGGACTGAAGAGATACCGTGAAGATAAAAAAGAAAAAGGCTCGAAGAAAAGCGGGAGGAGATGGAGGGGATATAGAAGTAGGAAATAAGGGAGGGTAGGAAGCTATGGAGGGCTCTGAATGGATTAGGGAAGGGGGATAGGGGAAATCAATGGCCTGGAGCTATTGACCTTGAAGCATAATTACGAATATTGAACAAGGCTTCAATGTAGTTTTTACAGGCTTCAAGGAGCTCTCACTTTCCAAGACCGGCGGGCTCAGGGCGGCAGTTACGGAGTGGGTTGTTAGTTAGCTTGGTGAAGGGACAATGGAAGGAGAGACAGGTCCGCAGCAGCTTGGGGGGCTGTGAGATATAGAATGAAAATGCTACGCTACGTCCATAATGGGCAGATATGATGCTGTTGGCTTGCTGGGGGGAATGGCCCCAAACAAGAAACTCTCCGTCCGCTCTTCATGGTCCGCTGTCTTACTTCGCTAGAGCAGCTAATGGCTTCGGGAAGCCAGGCGGCTAAGGCGGAGGAAAACGAGGATAAGCTCTGATGGTAAAGGACGAAATAAAACACGAGCCGGGGGGAGTGTAGAGGCCGCACTTTACAGTCGACGCTAATACTTCGAAGGGGAATTTGCATGGAACGAGAAAGTGGGAAGGAAGTAACAGGTAATATAAGCATTGGCCTGGCCCAGTCCTCTTTTGGTCTTACATCGAAAGAGAAGAGGAATCGAGTGAGGGGGGAGCAGCATCATGGACGAAGGAGCTTACTTCGCAGAAAATGATAGAACAAAGAAGACCCAATTTCAATGCTAAGGTAGTAGCCGCAGGTTTGCGGGGTCCAGGGGGAGAACAGACAGGAGTGTCCGGAAGATGCGGGAATATTTGAGAGGAAAAGCCAAGAGGGAACGAGGGAACGCGGAGGGACCTTTGTGGGGGAGCACTGGGCTTGGGTTGTATTATTGGAGGACCGAACACGGCCCACTGCTTGACCTGGAAGGTGTCTACGACCTGTATTATTCTTACGGGTATGCTGAAGCACAGGAATGTATGTGCGAAGTCTGTCGGGGGAGGGCGGCAAGACGGGAATCTTCAAGCGCAAGTTCAGAGAATAGGACCTGTTTCTCAGCTTTTGCACATTCTTGGTTGACGGCTTGCGCGACACAGGATGTGGGGGGCTCGAGCTAAGAAGAATAGGGATAGTTCGCATGCTTTGCCTGTTAGGCAGACCGTAGAGTTCTTGGGGGCGACGACGGTGGGGGAAGGGAAAGAGAAGGGAAACGCAGGGGAAAACGAAAGAAGGAGATCGTTTGACAGGATCCATGGTTGAGCCAGATGAAGGGAGGCGGGGACTGACATGCAGAGACTGGGAGATTCCCTGCAGGAGATTATAAGGAATGGCTAGATAGACGGCATAGCAAGGACTTTCTGGTCTTGGCGAGTCAAGCACCGCAGAGTAAGACATGAGCGGAGTCGCAATGGACATTGATCCTACCCAGACGAGTCGTGAATACTTTGTGCGAGTAATTTAGAACCCGCAAGAGAGAACAGAAAGAATAGGATTCCTTCGTACAACTGGTCAGAGTTACGCGGTCCATGTATGGAATATGTATACGAAGTATGCATGTACGTATTACGAGGTGATCTGTGTTCCCCTCTCCAGTTCTCCAGTCCCCTGGAATTCTTCTTGGAGAATCCTTGATTTGTGAGATGCAGATGCGAGATCCTTGGCGTCGGGAATAGCGGCTGAGATTTCACTCCCTTGTCCCTGTCGACCAGGATAGGGTCGTATTGAGACGGAGAAAGATATTGACACCATTCCTTCAAGTCCACATCCTGCCCTGAGCGACCTTGCACCTCATTTCCCCTCATCCCTCTGGCAAACCAGCACCGAAACTGTCTCCAACAAACATCGCCTAAAATACCTTAAACACGCTAAGCTGGCGTCAACCTCTTCCCACAAGGGAAGATCCGCTATTGGCGGATCTTCGGAGTTAACGTGGGATCCTCCCTTCAGCCCTGCTGAGAAAGAAAGTTTTCACTCGTCCGTCCCGGGGAACTTGATGATGCGCCCGGATGCGCTAGTCGCCCTAAAGGGGGGGACGGCTCAACACTATTGAAAATGTATTGCATAGAGGCAATTGAGGCCGCCGTGTTCCTCGACTCCTTTATGCTTCTTGGTGAACAAGCTTTTCGGCGGGTCTTCCTAAGATGATGTCAAAAGCGGGGAGGGAGGCGATATTGAATGGGAATCTGGAGTAGACAAGATGAAGAGACGAGTGCATTCGAGGTCTCGCAGGCCAAGGGGCGGCAGTGTCGAAGTTGTGGTGCCAGAAGATTTGCATGGAGATGAGAAGAGTGATTCACGACAAAGTATGCAGCCGACCTTCCTTTCACAGCGAAATGCCAAGCTTCTAGGATTTTCAATTGATTCAATTGATTCCTTTCCCCTCGTTGTGTGCTCTGCTGCAGTGCAGCCCTGCATTACATGATTCTGATGGCAGCGTAGCAGTCTGGTTCGGAAGAGCTGCCCTGGAACCGATGACAGGGCCTGGATAGGGCATGGATACACTTGACAGTGACAGGGATCGGGCATGGATTGAGCCCGTGTCTGGCTAAAATGGAAGGATTCCGATCTTATACTTCAGAATGTATGAAGCAGGGGGGCCAAGCTGTGTAATTTCCCGCAATGCGCCGCCATGACGACGCGAATCCCCTGAAGAGATCCTTTCCATTGTCAGCGTTGCGCCGAGAATTTGGCGAGCCAGCCAGCCAGCCAGCTATTGTTCTTGCGAGAGAGCTGCTTGTCCAGGACTAGCGCTATTCGGAGCCGACCGAAACTCTATTAAATGGGCCAGGCATAAAGTAGCGTATACTACAAAGAATGATCGAGTCAGAAATCAAAGCGAAATGAGAGAATGGTACATCAGTATGAAGCTGGCTCATCCTGATCAAACCTCCGAAGGATCCGGACTAGAGCTGGAGCCAGAGGCGAACGTCCGTCGTCCCCCGTGGAATAAGCTATAAACTTTGTTGCCTCGTCCGCTATAACTCGGACGACGCAATGATGCTAACCAGCACGATTGATGATATCGACTAATGTTAGGGTTAGGCAGTTTAGCAGAGGCTACTAAGATAGTGGTGGCCAATGTGATGCGATACCGACCGGGCACTAGGCAATGCCATCTTGATCTTGTGGTTAAAATCCCGGACATGTCTCCACCCTCGATATGACCGGTGGATTCGTGGGACGGTACAAAGTACATTACTCGAAGTAGAAACCAACAACCGAGACAGAGAAGAAGGTGAAGTTGCTTTGTACGAAGTGTGCAGCTTCCGAGGTGAGATGTACGGGCTTTCGCTACCTTTTCGGACACCGAATCTCGACACTTGACTGCGATTCCTTTGACCGTCGAGTGGCTTCGAGTACTATTTTTTTTTTGTCCTCCTTGTCGTCGCTCAACAGGGTCCGTTGGAAGCCTCCAATGTGCCGGAGGCATCCAAGTACGACCAGACTCCACAGTGTATCATCTATACTACCAAGGTTATGAATTGATGCCCCCAACTCCGACATTGCCTCAAGACATCGAAGGATCAACTACTTTGTAGTATCACTGATGAAGCCGATGAAGGAGGCCGTGTGTCCTCGGATCCTGTGCTGTACCTTGCAGGTTTTCCATCGCGCCATGTTTACTCATGGACATTGCAAGGGACCCCGCGGAAGATGGTACACGCAGCCGGACCAGCGGGAGAAGGAAAAGAATGGAATGAATGGAATGAAGAAGAGAATAATCGGAAATGGGGGAGGGGGGTAGTCCTTGTGGTCTAGAACGCAGAAAGAGAAAGCCTGGGAAAGAAGAATGGGGTTAAAAATACAAAAGAAAAGACAAAGGGATTAATTCGTCGATCACATAGAACATTCTCTTTGAGAAGCATCGCATGCATCTTTTAAGGTTCTTTTATTTACAGTCTCTTCAAGTTACACGCTTGCCGGATTCCGATCCATCTACTCTCTTGCATTTGTCGATCGTTGATAATCGATGATCGTCCCTCCACAAGGCAGTCTAGTCCGGGGCGATCCAAATAGACTTTGGACTAGTCGCGTACAAAGGTTAAACTGCACTACATAGAGACGTGGCCGAGAAGAAACGAGAGATAAGAAAACTTGCTCTTGTTGGGGCCAGACAGGGACGACAGAAACACTGAGGTATTTCTCCCACTTACACCCTAGCTAAGGGCATGGGACGATTAGATCCATGTCGACTTGCATCTGGGTAGCGTCCCAATGCGCAATCCTTTCTCTCTCCTGGTCCACACCGGTGAGAAATTAAGCTGCCACGCGGACCATCCATTCGCCAATGTCGCTTGTGTCCTGTCTCCGTTCCACGCAAATTGACCTTCAGTGACCACTAAAACAACAATGCTCACGACTAGTTTCTCTGCTTCACGCTTTGTGTGAGTAGACTACGTCCGGGGCACGCGGCTTTCCGAAGCGAGACTCGAATAGGCCAAGCTGTTTGACTAGTCTATGCCCTTCTCTCTCTAGTCCTGGGCCAAGAACCCAAGGGCCCAGCTGCCCTACGAAAGGATCTCGTACTTCGTAAATTGCCCTATAATTCCTGCGACACTATTACGATAAGTGTCCAGGTACTTCGACTTCGAAGTTTACTTTGATACACCGGCTGGACCGCATTATAGTCTATTCTCCCGCTCCCGCTGGCAAAAGTGACGCCACACCTGGAATCCTGCCCGTCGAGATCGACGGCCGAACATCCGTTTCTGTTTATACCATTAACATTTATCCAGCCGCTTTACACTATACGAAGCACTGGGCCAGCCATCGAGATCCGAGCGGAAAGGGGGCCCCTCTTTTCCACGCTTGGAGATGCTGTCGATCGAGCTGAGAGAAGTGGCAAAAGCAAGAAGAGAGAGTGTGTGTCTAGACTCTGTGATTCGTCTTGAGAAGTGACAGAAGGTCTCCCAAAATGCAGCAAGGGTGAATGAATGTCACCAACCACCCCGGTCCAAGATCGCAGGAATCATCCATCTTCATTGCGACTCGCTTCGGGAAAGCCACCGACAGCCACAAATAATCCTCAATTCACACTCGTTTCCAGTACCACGCTTGCGTCGCCTTGCCTATTCTTCGATACCCCGGATCCCCATCAAAACTTGTCCCATCAATGCTCGAAAGGGCACGCACATACGATCACGCACCACACACACACTCGCAGACACACCCCCCACGCAAGCAGCAAGGGAGCATTAGCAGCAAACAGCTACGGCAGCAGCCAGGCGACGCCCGCCTTTAGCCTGACATCTCGAGCAAACCCCTGCCACTTTTCCGCCGAAACTCTAAAAAATCCTTCCCCTTCATCCTGGAGGCACCCCGACGCTGGAAGACGAGTCCTTCCTCACCCATCTTGCTAATTCTTCAGGTTCCAGACATTCAGGGGTATTCGCATTCTTTTCTGCAGCCACCTTTTCCGTTCGGGTGTGACGCCGTGGATGGATGGGGCGTGCTGAGAGTCCTAAGACCATGAACCCCAGCGCCATGCGATGCAGAATATCTCGCCTTCTCGAACCCCGGCAAGAACCCATTCCCGTTCGTCTGTTTCTCCGTCTCTCTCGTGCGCCACAGAATCCACGGAACTAGGAGAGACGCCATAGCGCCTGTCGGATATCGAAGGCGGGCCTCGCTCCCAAGTAACGGCTCTGCGAAGATCTAAGGGGGTTGAGAGATAACCTTAATAGAATCTTCACGCCCCTCCCGCACCGGTTCAACTCTACACTCCCGGTGGTCACCTCTCGTTGCTTCTCTGATACCACGAAGTAGGTTGCCATCGAGGAGTCTGTTCGTGCTTATTCTTTTTGTTTCTCTTCAAATCCCCCCCTCTGCGAGGTTACATCTTGATTCTGTGGTGTTTGGGATCTATGGTATATCACGGGCTCCATTTCCCGTCTACCTCCCTCTTTCTCTACCTCTTCTTGTTCTTCAGACCCGTCCTTGGTGCCAAGGGCAAAAACCTGGGTCTGAGGATCTGATATAACACATATTAAGACCCGCTTCTCCACACGTTTTGGCTGCCAACGCCCGTGTTCCCATTCTTTCACTTCTTCAGACACTCGCCAGCCAACCCAACAACAGTGTCTCTTTTCCCCCCTTTCCTCTCCTCCTCCAATCGAGCCCATCATGTCTTCGACAACCGACACCGACCTACCCCCTTCCGAAAATGTCGGCCCCCTCCTCATCGCCCTCTCCGGCGTCCTCATCTTCTTCGTCATCGTAACGACCATCCTCCGCATGTGGATCCGCACCGCCCTGCACACCCTCGGCTGGGACGACGCCACCATGTGCGTCGTGACCGTCATCGCCATCATCCGCTACGGCCTGCAAATTGTCCAGGTCGTCTCCTACGGCAACGGGAAACACCGGCCTTACGTCGACGAACAGGACTACGTCATGAACAACCAGCTGGGCTGGTGGGCGCAGATTTGTCTGTTTTCGGGGATCTGCGTGTTGAAGCTTTCGATCATGTTGTTGATTCTACGATTGAAGGATTCGAAGAACTTGAAGATTATTTTGTATTGTGCTATGGCGGGCCTGATCATTACGAACTTTGGCGTTATCGTGATCCTGTTGGCTGAGTGCAGGCCTGTGGGATATTGGAGAGGGAATGGGGAGTGTTGGGAGCCCAAGGTTCGGATTTACTCGATTTACTTTACAATTGGTAAGTTGGGAACGCACACATCCAGGTTGTTGGCTATCTGCGGTGGCGAGGGACGAAAAGGGGGCTGGATGCAAGAGAGACTAACGAATGTGCAGCTTACTCCATTGTGACCGACTTTCTCTGTTCGCTGCTTCCTCTTGTCGTCATCTGGAAGGTTCGCATTCCCTTCAAGACAAAGTTCATGGCCTGGAGCTTGATGAGCTTGGGTCTGATGTAAGTATTAAGGTCCCAGTGCCCCAGGGCGGAAAAACCGGCACCATGGTGGGGAATGCTTTCGGATGCTAACCGGTGTAACCTTCAACAGTGCTACTGGCTTCGGTATTGCCCGTGCCGCCTCTCTGGGTATCATCACGAATGATCTTACATGTAAGAAACTACGCCCTACCCCCTTTATTCGGACCATTGTCTGACGTTAGAACCACCCAGGGACCTACGCCATCGCCGCCATCTGGTCCAACCTCGAATTCTACCTCGGCATCATCGCCGCCAACCTCGCCCTCTCCCGCCAAATCTACCTCTACTTCTTCCGTGGCGAGACCACCCCCCACGACACCAACTACGGCAACCGAAACCAGTATCTCCGCTCGTCCTTTTCGAACGGCCCCCGCTCGGCCCATCGCACCGATAACTTGCGAGGCGACAAGGTCATGGACCGCGCCGCCACGCTCATCGAGGGGAGGAGACGGCCTTCCGTTTCGAGGAGCGATGGGAGTGAGGTTGAGCTTGAGGCTGGGATTAGGAAGAAGACAGAGTTTTGGATTTCGGAGGAGGAAAATGAGAGTCATGGTTCGTATAGTGGTGGTGTCGCTCGATGAGATGGTAGTGTGTGACCTGTTACGATTAGGCGGGGGGGTTGGTCGAGTGTAGGATGAGTTATGTGGCACGACAATGACCAGTGTTGTCTGTAAAAATCAAAGAGAGACGGGGCTGGGCGGTGATGTATTCTTTCCATATGGCTGCTTATTTCTTTTTCGATCCCTTGGCGTGAGCATAGCCTTTTTTGCCGCCTGGGATGGGAAGGGAATCTTGGGGGGAGGTCAGAGTCAGGGAGTGTTCTTCTCTTCTTTTTACAAGAGGGTTTGACTTCTAGACTGGATGCCCACTCTTTACCGACGGACCATCCCACGTCGGAAACTTCTCATCGGTTGCTGCTGGAAGCTCTTGTGTTTACCCAGTTTATTGCCTCTGGGAGTTGGGCGTTATTGTGCCTCATATACTGTCGTCACTTGTCGTTTCAAACTTGTCAAGATGATTGGATATGCAATGAACTTATGACGAACGAATTGATTCCTGTACATAATGCATAATGGAAATGGCATAAGATTAAAAAGGCCAGCGCGAGGACAGGGATAGCCATGCCATGTGAGTCTAGGGTGGTTGTTGAAATTAATCAATCTTAGATGAAACTGCGAACTTAGCTTTCGAACTGGTTCAACCGCCACACAAGAGCGTATAGACCAGCGAGGAGAATAGAACAATACACAAGTACATATACACACAAAACGTACTAACCCCCCTTCAAAACCATGCCTCATCCCAACTAACAGCTCGCCTGACCTGTAATGCTCAACGTAACATCATCAGCAGTGACAACTCCCTCTTGCGACGAGTCCCCCGCCGTAAGAAGAACCCTATTCCTCACCACGAAGCTAATATCCCTCTGCTGTTGACTCACGACCGAAACCCTCGCAGCAACGACGTCGTTCCTAGTATAAACATCCCCATCAACCCACTGCGCGCCACTCAACACCGTCGACGAGGGATTCCCATTCGTAAGGCTGCCCGGCGACAAGTTGTACGTTGAGGCCACCACGCCCGAGACGCCCTGCTGCAGGATGGCGAACCCGTGGTAGGTGGTGGTCAGCGAGGCAGTGGTGCACCCGACAGGGTACCGAAGGGTGACGAAGAGCTCGCAGTGTTTTTCGCGATCGGGCCCCGGGACGCCCGGGCCGACGGCGGATTGGTAGGTGTCGAAGCCAAGGGTTAGGACGGTGCCGGCTTCGTTGATGGAAGAGGAGTAGGTCCCTGAGGGGCAGCCATCACCGGTGGTGGTGATTGCCGTGATACGGACTTGAGAGTCGGATTGGCGGGGGGTGAGGGGTGCCGGTGAGGCGAGAGTAAGGAGGGGGAGGAAGAGGGAGACGAGGCTTGTGATGGGCTTCATCGCGTTTTGTGTTTCTTTTGATGGGTTGGTGAGGTAGTGCTCTTTGGAAACCTGTGTGGATAGAGATAGCTTGGAAGAGATTCTGGGGAATCGTGATAATCAAGGTGGGATATGAGTGATAACTTCGTCGAGGCAGGACTGGGCTTTATAGACGAGCAGCAGAGTACGACAAGAAGTCTCTAGCCTCTCATCTTGCGGGCATGTCAGGGGCATCTACGTAGAGCGTAGGAACAATCCGTTCTGCTTTTCCACGCCGTCCATTTCCACGATCTCAAGCTCCTCTCTATGCACTGTCACCATCACTGCAGCCCTCCCTTTAACCTCACAAGAAATACTACCTCGAGCGGGAAAAGGCATCTGTGAGATTTCAATAGTTCCAGACGGCTCGGCGATGTAAGTTGACGAAAACGAATTGGGTTGCGCACTGGCGCTCAGGACATCTTTTTCTTTTTCTTTCTTTCGCAACGCGAAGAGGCCTTGGTGGCTTTCAGCATGACGTCAAGGAGCTATGCACGAGATGTCCCGGGAAATAATTTATCCTCTTTCGGTATGGGAGGGATGCAGTTTCTAGCGTTGAGCCAGTAAATCGGGTCGCGCTGAGTCCGCCGCATTGGACGGGGAGGCTTTCAACGCGTGAGTGCGGTACACTAAGCCCGGCATCTCGTTTGCCCGAACTGAGAGTTCAGACGAGGTGGGTTAAAATGAGGCCGTGCCGCAGGTCAATTGGCTCCGATGGAGCAGCACGGAGGTTGTCCTGATCCTCAAGGTGGCGATGGGAGATAGTCTTTCCCATGATGACAAGACGCTTCGCTCGGATCTTGGATGGTTTCTTCCGGAGAAAGTCGAGTAGTCTATTTTTGCTTAGGGTGGGAGCGGAGAGCTGTGCGGATGCAGTGTTGCCTGCAACTGAAGCCGTCGTTGCAATGGTGAAGGTTGAGATTTGGAGTGACGATGGGCGCTGACTGAGGACGCATCTTTAAGGGGAAGGTACGAGCGGGCAAGGTAGCATCGACAATAAGTAAATGAAGGTGGGATAAGGATGAGTATTTGAGCTCTAGCTATTTCCTTCTAACGTGGGTATTTTCGAGCAGACTATTTGCTACTTAAAATTCAACGTTAAGGTTGTCTTCATGGTTGCAGAACCCGTGAAGGAATGAATCTGCGTCGATCCTGGGCCCGGCCGTTAGGGTTACGGTTCGTCTCGAGCTATCGCTCTCTGGAACTTCATCTAATTCAATCTCTACAGGGCTGGCATCAATACCCTAGTTCCCCTCTAAGGGAGAGCCGCTCGGCTCTTCACCAGGTTTTCTTCATTTCCCCCCTTTCTCAATTCCTGGTAACGCCAGAGCGGGACGTGCTAATCCTGTTCATCAGAATCGGCACGCAGATTCTTGGCATTCGAGGTCATCACAACCATGGACAGAACTTGTTCGGTCTGCTCGGAAGTGGTTGCATCAAATACAACAGCGGGCTACAACCGGAAGGACTCGAGAGAGCACTAACTTTCGTACACCTAAGAATACCAAGACACGGGACGATTCATCAGGCTTCGCTGGCGCTATTCCAAGTTGGTGAGCAATAAAATATGCAGCCGAGAGATCTTCCCCTCTCTTGACCCAAGAAACCACAACCCCTAGTCCTACCGCAGATTAGGCCTGACATGAAGAAGGTTCAGGAGGTTGAGGATGAATTGAACCACGAAGCAATACATGAACGGAGTCAACGGGCTCTCTCCATCTCGATCTCTCAAAACCGAGTAACAACGCAACGCCTTCCTGTCTACCGTATTTCCAGATCTCTTCTGACTGGCGTCTCTGATCTCACGATGGAGTAGTCATGAGTCACCGATATTAGTGTTACTAACTAACTGCTGGATCCAGCATCGTGCAGATCTTTCTTCTTTCCCCGTTCTATGCCGCCGAACTCGGAGCATCACCGATCCACTCCACCCGGTGCTCCCGCCGATTCACTCCGATCAGATCAGTCGTCACCGATAAACACCAATACCAAGTGATCACTACACCACTTCTTCATGGATGGCCCAGGATGGGTAGTGTAAACTTTATATTAAATGCCGCTTTCTTCCCCGCTTTCAACGGTTGCTCAAGAGCAAGTTTTCCCCTCGGCCATCGACGGCCAGGAGCGGCCAAGGGCGGAGAGATGTGGACCGCGAGTGGTCGTTCACGCTTTATTACGAATTGGCTCACAACTGAAGGGTTCCAATGTCCAATGGTGATGTCCAGAGATGAGGGGGCGACGGAGCTACGATATGACGTGCGTCGGTGTGGGGTTCTTTCCTTATCTCTTTTCTTCACTATTTTTTCCTCCTCGGGATTTTGCGTGATTTGATTGTGGGAGTCGTAGTATAAATAGGAAGTGGAACCTCCGTTGTGGTAGGGTTTGAAGTGTTTACTCTTCTTTTGTCAACGCAGTAGACATTCAATCAATTGATCCTCGCGATTCTCTTCCGCCTTTCGGTCGTCGATCCAAGAAAACGCAACGCTTGACACTTACTGTACTCTAAGCCCCCAGAGTCGTTACCAGCTCCTCACAATGGGCGGGTAACGACAAAAGGTTCTCATGTGTAGAAACACTAACCAGTTTTCCTAGGTCCCACAAAACGGTATATCCCGTCCACGACAACGTTGTTTTTCTCAGCCATGGATTCCTTCGGTGGTGAACTATCCGTCATGGTCAAGATGTCTTCAGGTAACTGTGTGATAAGTCATGCGTGAGCCGGTGCCTGTCCCTACGTTTCCTTCCTTGGCTTGTGCTGTCGTCCATCCATCCTCCCGAGCCCTTCTCAAGTTGAGAAATCACTCGGGAGCCCGACGAGAAGGACAAGGCTGGAAGCGTAGGGATATGGCTGAGATTATACGGCCCTGAACTTGATCTGGATAATACCAGCGAAAGGATCATGCATTCCTCCTCCTCCCCTTTCCCCCAACATAAGAACAGCACCTAACTCCCACAGGTTTAACGTGAAATAAAACATCGCCAATTATTCTTCAGCTTCAATAATGGCTCCCCACGCTTCCACTGGCTCTTTCTCGGAATCCGAGTACACAGTCCCCGTCTTCGCCAAGAAGCAAGTTGCCTCCTCCCCTGATGCAACCCTCACCAAGCCCGTCACCGACATGATGGGCAACTGGGACACCTTCACCTTCGCCCCCATCCGCGAATCCCAGGTCTCCCGCGCCATGACCCGCCGCTACTTCGCCGACCTCGACGCCTACGCCGAATCCGACATCGTCATCATTGGCGCCGGATCCTGCGGCCTCTCCGCCGCCTACACCCTCGGCACCCTCCGCCCGGACCTGCGCATCGCCATCATCGAGGCCGGTGTTGCTCCGGGAGGCGGTGCCTGGTTGGGCGGCCAGCTCTTCTCAGCCATGATTATGCGGAAGCCCGCTGATGTCTTTTTGGCCGAGCTGGGTGTTCCGTTTGAGGATGAGGGCGATTATGTTGTTGTGAAGCATGCGGCGCTTTTCACTTCGACGGTGTTGAGCAAGGTGCTTGCGTTGCCGAATGTCAAGCTTTTTAATGCTACGGCTGTGGAGGATTTGATTACGAGGCCCGAGGAGGATGGCGTGAGGATTGCGGGTGTCGTTACCAATTGGACTTTGGTTTCCATGCATCATGATGACCAGAGCTGCATGGATCCGAACACGATTAACGCGCCTGTTGTAATTTCTACCACTGGTCATGATGGTGAGTTCTTTCGTTCTTTCTACTTTTGTGGGTTTGAGATTAGGGACTGACGGCCTCTTCTTCTTCTAGGCCCCATGGGCGCATTCTCCGTCAAGCGCCTCGTCAGCATGCAGCGCGTCGAAAAGCTCGGCGGCATGCGCGGTCTTGACATGGCTCGCGCCGAGGATGCCATCGTCAAGGGCACTCGTGAGATTGTCCCCGGTTTGATTGTCGGAGGCATGGAGCTCTCCGAGATGGACGGCTCGAACCGCATGGGTGAGTTCATTCTCCGTCTCTCTCTTTTCCACGGTCCATTGGCTGATGGGAGTTGTATGCAATAGGTCCTACCTTTGGTGCTATGGCTTTGAGCGGTGTCAAGGCTGCCGAGGAGGCTCTCAAGGTGTTTGACCTTCGCAAGAAGCAGAACCGCGTCTAGATGTTGGGATGACAGAAATGTCAGCTCGACTTCGTGTTTGGCTCGACGGGTTAGGGATCGGTGTTCGAACACAAGATAAAAAAAATTAAAAAGAATAAAAACAAAAACAGGGAACCAGATTGATCTTGCTCAAGGAAACGAATTTGCTTCTGGGAACGAACTCGAGTTTGATATACAGATTGTCATAGTCAGACTGCACTGACAGGGCCATACATGAGCCCAACGAATGAATACAACATGAAAATCCATGGAGGAACTTGACTCTCTAAGAGAATGACAGTTGATTTGAGCCCGATACTTGTGACGTAGAAATAAGCCCGTTAAGCCGGGTCTCGATTAGAAAGGAGGATTTTGCTGTTCTCATATCAACAAAGACCAAAAGTCTAGTGCACACCCATACCGCGCGGCAGAGCATTTTTCAAATCCACAGCCGTCAACCTATAATGCATTACCCCTTGACATGAAGTGAAGAAGAAACACAGGATAAAAAGCGACAAAAGAGAAAAACAGGAAGAGAAGAAAAAAAAAAAGAAAAAAAAAAAGAAAAAAAGAAACCCAACGCCTAGTCCTTCCATGTCCCTTCCTCGTACCGTTTCCCTCCCTCGTAATCTATCAATACAAATCACACGCGCCCTAATCAACCAGCCCGTTGAACAGAAGAAAAAAAGAGGGAAAACAAGGACAAGAAAAAGAAGAGAAACTCCTTCAACTCCTCCTCGCTCGCTTCTGGGCACCGCCTCCACGTCCACCTCGCCGGCCACCGGGGCCCCTCTTCTTCGAATTCGACTTCGCGGCAATAACCTTATCGCGACCGCCCTTCTTCTCCCAATACTCAGCCACGGCATCAGGAGCCGACTCGATAACATTAGCCTCTGGCTCCCAAGTGGCCTGGGGCGAACCAACCCACGAAACTTGCAGATCGACCTTATTGGTGCTGCTCGACACGCGGTGCTGCTTCACGTGGGAAATATACCACAGATCCGAGTCCTCCATCTGTCCCTCTCGACCGCCCTCAACGCGGCGCCAGTAGGCGAAGAGAGCGCGGGGCGCGTCGCGGTGGATGACATCCTCGGGCTCCCAGGTCTCGGTGTCCTCATCATTTTCGCCCTCGGGGAGGTCCCAGCGGACGAGGAGCTCGAAGAGGTTGGGGTCGTCTGGAGACGGGCGGTGGTCGAGGATGGTGTCAATGTTGAAGCGGCGGGGGCCGGCATCTTGATCAGCGTTTCCCTTTTGGCTCGCGCCGGCTGTCGCCGTGGTAGTGGAGGTGATGATGGAGAGTTTTGTGCCGTTCGTCTTGACGACGGATGACTCTCCCTTCCCTTGGGTCGCCTCCTCGGCTTCCTCGTCAACGTCTAGAATGGGGCTCGAGTGCCGGAAAGTGCGCCGGACGGCCGAGCTGGGCGGGTTCTGGAGGGACGAGGAGCGCGCGCGACGCGTCGCGGATCGCGGGAGAGGTTGTGTCTTCACCTGAACCTGGGGGCTGAAGGGAGGGGACCAGACCGAAGGCTCGCCGTTTCCAGAGACGGGGCTCGAGGGTCGTTCCTGTCCTTCACCATCGGATTCCATCTGCTCGTCCTCGTCCTCATCCTCATACCCGTCACCTTCGACATCGATCTCAGCCTCAATCTCCCCATCTTCGCTCTCGGTTTCATCCTCGTCGCGGTTCTCGCCTTCTTCGTGGTACTCCTCCTCGGCGTCGCTGATGGAGAGCTGCGCCTGGATCTCATCTTCGGGGGACGCTTCCTCGTCAAAGTTGTTCTTGTCGTCGTCGTCGCCTACATCATATTCGTCCGCGACGGGGTCGAAAATGAGCGGTTTACCTGGACGAAGGGTAAAGTCAATTGGGCTCGCATCGGCGCTGAATATGTAGGACATTGTGGAGAAGAAATTGCGAGGACATGAGGGGAATGGGGGGAGTATTCGATGGGCAAGAGGTTGTTGAGCTCTTTTTTTTGCTGCTCCTGGGGATGATGGGAGTTTGGGAAACAATGGAGAGATGAAGTTGAAAGAAAAGGAGAGGATGGGTTTCTACTTTGACAAGCAATCAAGAAAGCAACAAGGAGAGGTGCAGGCGATTCACGAACCTTGGTCAACTATATCCACCTTCTTCTTTGTGGGAAGTGACGGCCGCGATACAATGGATGCCCCCATCGCGGTGGCAGTCGCCATTGAGTGTCTGGTCTTTGGGACCTGCGATGGTACGACAGTTATGCTCCTCCCCTTGTTCAGGGTCTCAGAGGTTGTAGATGACCCAGGTCGAGGGGGTCTTGGTTCCGACTGAGGCGCCCTCAATGCTGTGATGAAAGACTTCGGTTTCGGCGGCGTCGCGATGATGCTGTCTTCGGTCTTGGGCGGGTTGGGCGATGCTGTCGCGCTCGCACTAGAGGGCAGTGGACGGCGTTGCCTGACTCTCGATGGCGGAGATTGGGGCTGTTGGGGTTGGGAAAGGATTGGCGCCGGGTCTTGCTGTCGCGGCGGCGGTCGTTGTTGATTCTGCTGATGCTGGTTCGGGGTCGAGGATGGATTTCGATCCGAGAACCACCTCAGGGTTTTCTGGCGCAATCCTGGGGTTTGTTTGGGAGTGTTGGTCGTCGGAGAAGACGGCTGCGCGGTAGGAAACATGGCGTCTTTTTTTTTTTTTTTTGTGGTCTTCGATTTCTTCTTTCGCTCTGGTTGGATGGATGGATGGATGGTGTCACAAGGGATGCTTGCAGCTGCGCCACGGAAGACACGGGCGTGGGAGCATGGGAGTGGGTGATCACTGCTGGTGTTGGGAGACTGCCAAATTGTCAATGCAATGTGCAATGTGAAATGTGAAATGTGCAATTTGGAGATGGTAGATTGTGAATGGTGGATGATGGAAAGTAGAGGGAAGGTAGAAGGTATCAATGGGTCAATGGGGAGAATAGGTGGTGTGTTTGCTGGTTGAAGGAGCAATCAGAAACGAAACAATGGAAAAAAGACAACAGAAAAAGAAGAGAAAAAAAAAAAAAAAAAAAAAAAAAAAAAAAAAATGCTGATGCTGATCAAGTACTTTGTACAGGGGCCAGCAGCATCGGTAGGGGAGCTTGGGCCAAAGAGGGGAAGATCTGGCGATCAGAGGAAACAGCGCCTTGTAATACGAGGTACGAAGTACCTCTACTTCGTAGGTCCTCGTGCAATACCGATCCGGGTTTAGACTTCGCAGAAATGAAGATACACAGCAGTAAAACTAAAAGCAAATGAAAAGGAAAATTAGAGGTTACAGTAGGTCAACCGAGCTGGGTAGAGCGGATTGTTTTGATATCTTTCAATGTTGAAGCAGAATTGATGAACCGCGCAAGGCTTGTCTTGTCTGGCTGGCTTGTAGCAATTTCGTGGAGCCTGTCGGTGTATATTGTACAAGTAGAGCAGCCTCAACTGTTAAGTAACATTCTGTCGTTACACGCGATTTCGACGCGACTTGACTGTGCAGGACGAAGTATTTCAAGGCTCTAAAGCACACCTTGATACCGTCATTTCCAGCAGCGTTTACTACAATGCTGTAGATAATAGAGTGTATATGCTGGATACTTAACTTAGACTCCCCATTACTTTTGCCGTCCCCTGCGCTTTCTCTATTGGAGCTACTTTACTTATTCTCTAGCGAGCGCGAAGGAGACAATGGGAAGCAGCTTGGAGAAGGAAGTAGCCGGGCAGTGTTTACCTAATAGCTTCCAACAAGGACTTGTGGACTTCCAGTTGGAAAGAGCAACAGACTTGGGTCGTTTACTAATAATATACCGAGGTGAGGCGTTCCGATTGTCATTGTTGCCTTCCACTTCTCATGGCGCATAATGATGCCTCGTGACATCATCATCTTGGCTCGAACGGCTGCGCGGACACATCTTTCGACCTCTTCACATTACATTTCCGCATCAATCCCCTCTACATGAACAGTGTGTTCCGGCTTCGATGCCCACCAACAGCGGAGATACGGCGACGGCGGCCCAAGAGAAAGAAGAATCCTACCGTCTAGGCTGGATCGAAAGCTGGGTTACCGGCATAAGCTCCGAGACGTTCGCATCGTCGAAGATGCGACTGCCTCTGAGGAAAAGGCAAAGGACCACAAGGGGGACCTCACCGGGACCCAGCACGGTGGAGTCAGGCATTTCTCCATCTCCATGGGGAGCGTACTGTGAAGCAAGCACGACAGCAACAAACCCAGCTTTTTACGATTTCATGCCAGTAAACCCCGGCGAAATCAGCAACGGACCCCAAGCCCTCGAAGCGTCGCAGGAAAGTTTGGACTTTGTGAAAGAACACGTACCAACGTTCGTGACTTCTCTCGAAGAGATCATAGGCTATACGAACCAGACGCGAGCATGCGTCCCAGGGGACGCGAGGGACAAGACCGACGCTCCCATCCCAGAGCATGATTTTCAAAGCGAAGACGAGGAGCTATCATTGGCGGACCTGGAGTACGAGCTGCGGGAGATTCAGAACATTATTCGCAACACAACGCACTGCCGGGTGAACGGCGTAAACGAATCCACCTGGAATGCCAGAGTCCACGCGAAGATATTCGACATAGCGGCACGCAACTCGAAGAATGTCGGTGTATATAGTCTCGGCTCCGTGGTGGTTCCTGACGCCTGGCGACCAAGGATTTCACGGCCACGGACACTCAGCGGTAGACAAACCGATACAACGCTAGAGGGTGGGTCTGAACAGTCTCGAAGTCCGGTCACGGCGCTATCAGGCCCGCGTATTGTGGATTTTGTAGATTTCCTTCTGTATCTTGAGGACTCAAAACGGACCGAGAGGATCATAGAGTTGCTAAAGAAGGAGTCCCTTCGGCATCGCACTGCCAACCATTTTGACGAGAATGCGCTCGCCTTGTTCCCCGCTGGAGTTTTTGTGAGGACCAAAGGCCCCAAGGGAACAAAACAGATGAGGAGCTGGATTAGCAGTTGGCACATACGCATGTCGTCTTTCTTCACTGGGTGACCTGAGGATGATGAGTGGCCTGTTTTGCCGACAATACACGTATATGAGGGTATCTGGGAGCTGGAAATCGCCAAGTATGTGTCGGATACTCCCGATGTTCGCATGGCTCCTCGGTTTCTTATCGGACACACCCACACCCTGCCCACTCCGCTTCGCCGAAGGCGGTAAATTCGGTTGGCTCCGGCAACGACCAGCGTACCAGAATCCTCCCTCCAGCGAGAAAGTCTTGTAAACCAAGCGCTTTACGCTTAATTCGACGGTCCAAGCAGCTGAGATTTAAGGAAACCCTTCCAAGCGTACCCAAGGGTGCTAGATCCGATTGTTTTGCAATATCTATCGTAGATTCGCCATTCGAATTATGTCCTCGTACCCGTGGTAGTCAATAGCTTCTCGCTCGAGATCCAGAGATTGCAGAACCCTGGACCAGTAGGGACACGGCCATCTGCGTGCTTAACAAGGAGTGCTGGGTCGGTCTCCACCAGAGGCTAGACGTCGACATCGACGTCGGTAGAAGCCGACTCCAAGGGAGCTGCACTTACCAAAGAATCGTCATCCCGGCGTTCCTTACCATGGGTCTATACCGTGGGGTTCTACGTCTATATAAACCCAGACTTATCCCCTGGGTGCCTGGCGTTGACCTATGTCGCAAGTTCACAACACAGAAAGCTCCATCGCCACTTTCAATAATTTGATACAAACAATTCCTCAGACGGCATGGCTTCATTGTTATATCTCGCCGGAGGCCTCCTCAGCCTTGCAACTCTTGGCGTCGCCAAGAAATGCACCTGCGGTGACTTCTCTGGACTGACCTTGCCGAACATCGAGGTTTTGTCATTGGACGTCGCTGTTAACCGTACCACCGTCGCCGAGTCTCCCGGAGGCCATTCGACCTCTGTACGTTTCTGTCAGGTCTCCATTCAGTACACCCATCCCGGCCAAAATGATGCGATAACAACCTGGATTGGTCTGCCCCTTCGTGAAGCTGAATGGAACGGCCGCTTCTTGATGGAGGGCGGCGGCGGATGGCAAGCCGGTTCCCCCCGAAACGTTCTTGGGCCAGTCTCAAACGGCTACACCTCGTCTTCTACGGACGGTGGCCTCAATACGACTGCCACGGCTGCCGAGTGGGGAATGGTTAGCGAAGGGAACGTGAACTGGCCAGCCATCATTGACTTCAGTAGCGTCGCATTGGACGAGGCCGCGAGACTGGGCAAGCTTGCCACCGAACTATACTTTGGGAAGGGGCTCGAGTATTCGTACTGGAGTGGGTGCTCAACGGGTGGACGTCGAGGACACATGATGGCCCAGAGATATCCGGAGAACTTCGACGGCATTGTGGCCGGATGTCCTGCGTTCAACTGGCATCGTTTTGTGATGGCAGAGGTCTGGCCCCCTCTTCTGGCACAATTCCTTGGTAAGTCATCTCTTTGAAGCAGACGAGAGGACGAGCACTGACGATGTGACTTTAGATACACGGCCACCTTCATGTGTGCTTGATGCTTTCACCGCCGCGGCAATTGAAGCATGCGATGAGCTTGACGGTGTTGGCAGTATGTGGCAACCTATGAAAGCGGAGGTCTGGAGATGCTCTTCTCCGATCAACGGGAAAGGATGACATCATCTCATACCCTGGGCGCTGCAATTTCGATGCTGCCTCTCCAGTCGGCAAAACTATCACTTGTATCGAGCCATCTAGCGAGGTAGTCATCACAGATAAGATGGCGGAGTTGGTGAACGGCATCTGGGAAGGCCCATCAGTGGTACGGCCTCACCCACGAGACCCCGCTCACTGGGCTATTGCCAACTACGTGCTCGACTGTGGATGACTGCACGCCTCGAATTTGGCCCGTTTCTGTCGATTGGATCCAAATCTACCTAGCCAAAAACACATCGTACGACCCTAATACGATGACCCGCGAAGATGTTGATCGGTTCTTCCTCCAAGGGGTGGACGAATATACATCCGTCATCGGAACCGACAACCCCGACCTAACTGGCCTCCGCAAAGCCGGCGGCAAGGTCCTCGCCTGGCACGGTTTGGCGGATACACTCATCTTCCCCAACGGCACGATCGACTACTACGAGCGAGTCGTGGAAGCCAATAAGAACGTAAGCGACTACTACCGCTTCTTCCTCGCGCCGGGAGTAGGGCATTGCAGTGGTGGTAGCGGGCCCAATCCCTCTGCTTATCTTCTCGACACCGTGAGGGCTTGGGTTGAGAATGGAATTGCCCCGGAGACACTTCCTGGTACTGGTGCCGCCGTCGCGGGGACGAATAAAACCGCAACTCGAACTCTGCAGTTGTGCCGGTACCCTAGTGTGTTGACATATGTCGGCGCGGATCCGAACGACAGTGCCTCTTTCACATGTGTGTAAGATCAACTGAATTCACAACTCGATTGGGATGCAGCCATCCGTGGATGATTCGTTAGATGCGACGAGATTTGAAAAGGTTGGAACAAGAGCTCAGATTTGCACCTAACACAGAGCCAAAGAGGGAAGCACCTATTACCAAAGTCAAGTTCAGAGAAAGTTCCATCTTGAATGTAAATAGTAGGCAATTCTATGAGATAATAGACTCCGCCCTGCTTTCGATGCTTCCAACGACGGATAATACATCTCGACCCTGCATTGGCACTTGTGCTTGTATCTTAGTGATGTTGAAGTCCTGGTTCGGTTCGAGCTTAAGAAAGGAGCCTAAAATCAACAAATGTATGCACAGCTTTCCCTAATCCCTAATGGCATAAAATTGATGCCTTTGCTAGATTGCGATGCCTGCCCGTCGATCAAGGGCTTCAAAAATCTTGCTTCATCGGCCTGTGAAGACGACATCTTGAAAGTGGTAACTAGCCCTTTCTTTATTATGATCGGATGGTGGTGCTGTCATTAGGAGGTCTTAAGAAGTGGGAGGGATAAAGGTCCATTTCGAAGGAGGTTGGTTGGTTGCCTCTTGTTCTAAATAATGTACCCTCTCTAATTCGACGCACTGGGAAACCTGCTTTTTGCCATTCACGTGTTCTCGACTGCCATCGACCTCTTTGAAGCATCGCTTGGGACATGACGAGCTGACCGATTTAAGGACTCAGAGCGGTAAGCTGTGGGAGGGAAGAAAAAACTATAGGATAACTTAAGGTAGTTAAAAAAGAGCCCCAGCTAGGACTAACGAGGAGTCCTATAGCCCAAACTGCATTCCGTGTCGATATCCCTCATCCTTCGATGGAGTGAACAAAACTACTCACAGCACTACGCCTTAGACGGGCAGTAAAAACATCCATCGAAGTTGATAGCGAGTCGTTAATTCTTCGTTCACTTCTTCCTAGATCTCAAAAAAAAAAAAAAAAAAAAAAAAAAAAAAAAAACACTAGAAACGCAGTTTATGTGTAGCTTATATTACGCGCCATTGATACCAGGTGATTTATCCTCATTTCATTAATGAATCTTGTGTGGCGGGAGGGATGGCTATTCATAGGTCTAGTGACGTGGTGTTTACCTTTGGACGGGGAGTCATAACTCCAGAGACGACTCCTCACGCAATAGCCTGAACCATAGGATTCCACAACCCTTCTAGCTCATATCAATCAGCACATTATCTGCTTTAGCATCGCCCCAGGTAATCCCTTGCTGGTGAAGATGGCTGATCGTTCGACTTATTTGGCCAGACCAGCGTTGTCGAAGCTCAGTTGAACTACTTAAAGCCAGCGCCCTAGACAGTACACCCCTCTTCTCGACCCACGGAAACAACATGCCGTAGATAACATTTACGTCACGGACAAGCCCATATAGCTGGCATATAAGTGCTTCAGCAGGTAACTCAGCCTTGATGATCTTCTCATGGGTAAATAGTTTGTTCCTTGCTAGCGTAGGCCCTAAATTTGAGCCAACTGGCTTAAAGAAGCAGACCATATCACTGCCATCGGGGGCTTTCACAATCACTTGTGTTGGGCGCCGAATTAGGACATGTTGAGGGTTGTCGTAGGAGAGGTCGACGTTAGCTGGGTGATACGATAGGGTCCAGCCGAGGCTAGCCACATAGTCGTCACCCATCCTGAGCTTAGGCATGGTCCACTCGCTGTCTTGGGTATCAAGTTGATATGGCTCGAGGACATCGTTCAGGTGAAAGATGGCGCAAATAAATATTGAAACAAGGTCGGGCGTCCAGTTTCTGATAGGAATAGAGGAGGAGCTGTGGCGAGCTCGTTGATCAAGGGTTCAAATTGTTTTGCCAACAAGTCGCGGGCATCTTCGATGTAGAAGTCGTCCGTTTCTTCGTCCTCGTGGCCAGCCCGTAAAGTCGTCAAACATTTCAAGTACTGCTTAGTCACCTCTGGAGAGCCATGGAACTGCCGTGGGTCAATCTGGCAGTAGAAAACCCACCCATTATTTGTTCGAATAATCAAGTGGCAGTCGTCTTCAGTTTCATGAGTTTGCCAGAGAGCGACATTGTAGTTTGGAAACATCGCCATGTTCGACGTGATGCCAAAAGGGTCAGGTTTGGTAGACGAAGAGTGGAAGGATCGAAATTCTAGGTGATGAGGGAAGTGATGGTTGGTGGTGAATTGGTGATCACCCCTGGGATCATCCCCGATCACCGAGGAAGAGCTTGGAAGAGAGCGTCTATAAAGTACGGAATCTACCATGGTCCATTAAACACTGAAAAGAACATTTGTCTAGCAGGCAGGGGGATATAGTATCCCGATTGGTCACTACGGTGGTCACGAGGAAAAAGCGGTATGGCATAGCAGGAAGAGAATCACTTAGACGGCCGGCACTGAGACTGGCGACCGGTCCGGACTCCGGACCGCTGCGACTCCACTGGTGGGCCAAGTCTCAGAGCCCATGATCCTGGTCCTCCGATTGGATCTGGCTCGCGACTGCGCATTGAAGCAGTGCTGGAGGAAACTCTCTTCGAGCTGTCCAATGACCTCTTCACTCGACCCGTGTGCCGAGGAGTGGGGCAGAGCCCTTTCAGTGTTGATCTTTGTGCAAGATGCCGCCTTAGTCTTCGAAACCAATGATAATAGAGCTGATGGAGGAAGAAAGAGAAGGGACAGATAGCCCTAGATTAAATCCAAGATTGCACGGAAGAGAGCACAGTCGGCAGGCTGGTTCCTTCTTCTTTGATTTTCATGCGGGCTCTAATTAGCCCGAAATTCTCCAATACCATTAACGAGACTTGTTTTCGGAGACAGAACTTCAACTGGTGTGTCGTCCATGAGCGTATGACGAATGAGGCTGGGGTCTGCGTGGAAAGTCCTCCGGACGATCTCCGGACGATGCTCCTGAGGACTTGGCGCGATGCAGAGAAGTACAATGCTGTTGTAATACCTTACTACCTACTGATGCTATTATCGACTGCACTAATTCATAAGCAAGACGGAAGCAGAGGCATATTGGGCAGAAGTGGAAATGCGATCAACGGAGAGGCAGGGTTTCGACGACGGTGACGATTATCTAGAAGCTGAGTGCGATGATGACCCCTGTGCGGCTGACGAATTCTGGGATGGCTCCATAAGCGGATAGCTTTGGATTAAGCACAATTGCCGTTGGTTGAGGATCATACTTATGCTCGGGGGTTTCCGGGGCAGGGGCGATGTTAGAGACCTTGATCGCCACTTAGACGCTTAATCCTCTATATATTCAAACTCTATGGAGATCTTCATGGCTATCGAAAATAACTTGTCCCTTATGGATAACGCCACAAAGAGTACTCTGAAAATGCGAAGAAGGCTCCTCAAAAGGTCGTACAATCTTGTCGGGCCAGTCCTTGGTGCGGCACGCGTGGTCCACTTCCACTCCGCCTTGCCACTGCCTGCATCGCATGCGCCGGTTAAATATCCGGCGTTGCACGCTCACGTTCTATCTTCCACAGAACTAATTTCATACTATTCGCCGTGTTAGTGCATTTTCAAATAAACAGAGCGGCTGATACTTGCCGTCGTAGTCCTTCTGCCACAATCCTTGGGTCCTGGGTATAGACCATTCTGTACCAACCCATTCCACCATGCTCCTCCTTAGGGTGTAAGAAGACGCCCCCGTCTAAAAGCCTCTGGGAGAGGTCAAACTCGGCATCTGCTGTACCTTGGATTAGGTAAGGAGACAGATCGACATATACGAAGAAGCCAGTATTAGCTGGGACAAAGTCTATCCCCAGATCCAGCAACCCTGCGGTCATAAATGCGTAGGCCTCTCCTATTTTGCGCCGGGAGGTAGCAAGAAACGTGTTGCACCAGTCTCGATCCTCCAACATAGCGTTGGCAATGGCTATAGAAGCACCCGAAGGATTATGGAAGCGAGCCGTCATCTGGATTACCTTCAATATGGAAGCATTTCGCGTCACAATGCAGCCGAGACGCAACCCAGCCGCTCCAAAGTCTTTGCTGAAGCCATAGGTCACGTGTAACAGTTTATCGTTAATAATTCCCGGCTCGATCGACAGGGCGGAAGTAAAAGGGGGAAGGTCGTCGCTGAAGACCGATGATCCATAGATTTCGTCGCTGATCAAATGAATTTGGTGCCTCTGACAAAACCTCATGATCTCCACAAGCGTCTTCCTGGGGTAGCAACGTCCGACTGGGTTGTTGGGATTGATGATGAGAAGGGCACGTATGTTTATTCCGGCGGCGCGAGAGTCGGCCAAGGTTTTCTCGAAAGCATCGACGACTCCCGGATCAAAAGCATTCTGCCAGGTTGTGTCGGCATAAATCATTCTCAGACCAGCCTTATTTCCAAAATCGAGTTCCAGCCGGCCGTAGACGGGTTTAGAAGTCAAGATGCCATCGTTGGGATCTCCTACTGCCCAGCCTAAGATTTCGTGCATGGCGGTTGCCGCCCCAGTTATCCGGATTTCGCTGCCATCTAGAGGTCGAGAAGGCTTGAAATGCTCATTTAGATGCTGGGCTAGAAGCACGGGCAGTCTCGTTCCACCAGCTGTGCTGTACCCATAAGTGAATGCAGCTTGAGATATTGAGACCTGGGAGCAGATATCAGAGCAAGCCAAACTTAGGAAACATTGATCCTACGACAAAATTTTGTTCCGTATGCGGATGCGGGCTCACCTTTTCACGAGTAAAGTCCTCTAGGTCCTGGTGGACGAGAGGCTACATAACAGCATGATCGATCAGTATATGTACTGTATCATAGTAGGCCTCGGAACGCACTTTGCCACCAGTCTAGCTTACATTCTCAGCAGTGGCAAAGCTTACTAGCCCGCCTGGGTTTCCATCAGGAGAATACGTCCCTCTCGGCGCCCATCGCCACGGCAAATCGAGGGCACGAACCAGCTCACTTGCCCGGTCGGAGATGGGTTCGGTCATCTTTGAAAGGTTCGTAAGGCAGTACACCTGGAATGAAGGAAGAGAGGCAGAATTTAGGCATTTAGGAGCAGCGAGTCGCAAAGTCTTTATTTGGTCAGCAGAACGCGAGAAATTGATCCTTCATTTTCTGCAAAGGGATAATGCTCTCGGGACTTCTTTAAAGGGATAATGCTCTCCAAAACGGATAATGCTGATCAACCACTCCGTACAGGGTTCCACACCCTTCTCGCGGCCCCCATTCGCCACCTCGGAAATTGGCCATAAGGGTTTCAATTGCCTTCAGATCGAGTGGGGACATAAGGTGCCAGGTAGACGTTTCGCACGAACTCGCTAATTACAGACTGCTTGGATCTTGCTAACTGCTGGCGACGGTGGGAAATGTCAGTAATTAACTGTTACAGAACGATGCTCTACCTACCTCTTTCCTAGCCGATCCGGCGGCCTGCTATGCATATCGACATTGCGTAAAACCCCCACAGAATATGGATGCGTGGATATATCCAAGATTACTTTGACAAATAACTTTACAAACAGTGACCAGTCACGTCTCGAAAATAGCGAGGCCTTGCTAACCAACGCCGTCTACTCAAAGGCCAACTCCCAAACGACATCAATTGATCAATGCATGAATAGAAGCTTATCCCCTGACTAAGGCTTCAAATTAAACTGGAGCTTTGTACGGAGCTATTGCCATCTTTTAGGGACTGAAACAATCCCTAAACTCTCTATATAGCACAGAGATATTTTCTTACAATGGCCACCAGTAGAGATTCTCAGGGAAACGTTGACTTCCGTGTATCCTGGATATCAAGACAGATCAGTAGATACATTTAAATCTAACGATAGGCTTCCCATTTATGCTTCCCTTCATCTTCCTACGGACGGCAAGGGCGCCTCTTTGCGGTCGTCGTACATATCAGAATAACCATGAAACGAGCCCATACAACTTGCGGACCCAATAGGCGCGAGGGTTGGCCTCCTCCCGCTCTTTCTGGCGAGCTTCATACCTAGCTTTTTCCTCTGCGACAGTAATCGCGGGGACGCCCGTGATAAGATCAGCACCTGCTGCTCTGACGTATGAAGTCTTGGTAATGAACTTGTAACCCAAGTACAGGGCCAAGTAAACCGGGATGCCGATGTAACCCAGGATAAATGTCTTGTAGTCAAATTCGTCACCAACAAAGACCTCGGCTCCCTTCGTGATGATAAGGACAGTAAGGAAACCCAACGCAATGTATGAGCCCACTATTCCGAACGGCGCTCTGTAAGCGATATAGGCAGGATCGACTCCTTGAATCGACTGAGCCCTACGGAACGCGATATGACATAGCAAGATCGACATCCAAACCAGGAGACCTGATGAAGTCAGTGCTTGGAAGGGGCTTGGCTCGGAGGAGGTACTGAGCTTACCAAAAACAGTTACGCAGCTTGTAAGGTAGCCGAACACCTTGGCACCACTCGCTGCGACAGACATGTATGCCAGCCCACACATCAGGATGCAGAGAACGACAGACACCCAAGGCACTCCATTTCTGGTTGTGCGAGCAAAAATGGTCGGACCTTTTCCATCAGCAGCAATGCCGTACAGTCCTCGGGAAGCGATATAGAAGTCCGAGTTGGCGGCGGAAAGAACGAATAGGACTATACAGCCGTTGATGACATGGTCAAGGCCCTTAATTCCTGCGAGCTTGATAGCTACCACGAAGGGTGAGGCGGCGGCAGATTTGCTGGCATGGGTCGCGAATGCGAGCGCCTCGGAGTTGTAGGGGACCACCATGCCAAGGAAAAGGACCGACCGGACGTAGAAGAAAAAGACGCGATAAAAGCTCAAGCGAGCAGCTTTCGGCATGCTCAGGCGGGGGTTCTTGGACTCGCCAGCCGTCACGGCCACCAGTTCAGTGCCCGTGAATGCATAAACGGCGGTGACCAATGCAGACCAGACGCCCAAAAAGCGGCCTGTGTCTCCCTCCACCTTGAACTCGGCGAAGGGACCGGGATCGCGCCAGTATCGAAAGCCTGGTCGATCGCCCGACGGACCGCCGCCGACGGCAAGGATAAAAAGTAGGAGAATAATGCCTACCATGGTGAGGACCTTGAGCAGCGATAGCCAAAACTCCACCTCGCCGAACGCCCGTACATTGACGCTATTGATGAGGATTATTCCAACGAGTGCGACAGTGATGAAGACAGCTGGGTTTACGCTGTCGCCTACCCAGTACTTCATAACGAGAGCAAAGGCCGAAAGCTGATTGGCTGTACCAATCATGTACTTGAAGCAATACGTGTAACCTGTCGCGAAGCCGAGTGCCGGGTCCACGAAGCGCGTGGCGTAGCCGCCGAATCCTTGAGCCAAGGGCAAGTACGAGACCATCTCACCCAGAGCGGTCATGATAACAAAAACGACCCAGCCGACAAGGATGTAGTCGATAAGGACTCCTGCCGGGCCTGACTTGGCCAGTGCAGAGCCGCTGTATCAGTGAGCCTCCGTGTTGAGGTAAAAAAACATAATGGTGTTGGGGCTTCTTACGTTCCAATGAGTAAACCTGTTCCCAGCGCACCGCCAAGGGCAATCATGGTCATGTGGCGAGTTTCCAGCTGTTTGTGGAGCATATGCCCTGAAGTATCTTCAAGGCTGACATGCTTCTCTGTCGGCTCGATATCCTCGTGCTGAGTGGTATTCGGCTGGGAGCCGATCTTGGAGTCGGACATATTTGCATCGGCCATATTTTCTCAAAGATGTTTGTCAGAATTAAGAAGTTTTTGGGCGGAATGGAAGAGACTGCTAAGTGTGAATCAAAGACGAAGGCATGATTGACCGGCATTTATATCCACATTCGATATCGTTGAATCCGGTGCCATGTGGCGGTCATCCTATCTCCTCCGCAATCTTAGCACATCGCCTCCCCATGGGGTTAGTAGTTGGTATATTTTCATCCAGCCAATCCGACCCCAACCTGGAGCTATCATTGCGCAAATTCTCGGCCACGTACTGAAACGGATAATGCTGCCAAACGAATACTAATGACAACATCCACGTAAGTAAAGGTTGGCATATTATTCCATACTTGATAAGGGAAAAGTAGAGTTTGTCTCCTTCGGCCCCAGTTAACTCCATGTTGTCCGCCCAACAATAGACACGATGACCCCCCAACCTTCATGGCTCCATGGAGTGGTAACGGTAACGCCCCATCCCCAATTAGGATAATGCTGATTTACAAGGGTTCCCGGGTGCGGGGCTCAACCAGCCCAAGAACCAGTCATGACCCTAGTGCCGACCTTACCGATGCCGGATTAGGCTTCACTCGTATTGGCTAGATATCAATCTCTTGTTTCGGGGTCCGGGGGAGTAATCTAGCAATGTGCTTTATCTAAGGGAGACCCGTCCTTCCACAGATGCATCCACAGAGGCAAGGTGATGTCGAAAATGATGCGAGGGTGGGTCAATTCGCCGCGAACTAGTAGTAGGAGTAAGCATCACTAACTTGCTCGGCACATCTCCATCTTGTTAGCCTTCTTTCCCCCGCATCCTCAACGCGCTCAATCAGGGAAGCATAGCCCCAAATTAAGCCCGGATGAGAAGTGCGATCGACAAGCAGTTGTGACAAGCACTTCAATGTTGGCTGTTAACTGGGTGTGGATGCTTGTGATCAAGTGCTTGGCGATTCGTGTCGTAGGACGCACTAAACCACTCTCGGTGCCGTTCTTTATATCTTCCCGACCGAAGGATTCAGACTAACAGAGCCTTTTGACAGAGGAGCTACTGTAGGCTAATAAACGCTAGCTTTCCCCTGTTGCGGGAGGCACGATAAGACCTAGAGCAATTACCTATAGTGGTAGGTGGCAATAAAGCGGGGTAATGCATGCGCCTATGTAGGGCTTGACAGGAACATATGTACACCCTGACAATAATAGAAACTTGGAGTAGGCTATCTTAACAGTACATAGTAAAAAGGTCAAAGACAAGGAGCCAGTTCAGACGAATAAAGACGAGTACCATTGCGCTGCGACAAATCCTAAATTCACATGGGCCGAGTTCAGCATTATCTCATTCCGTGCTAGTTGCTGATCGGAAGTTGCAGTTTCCGCCGAGAACGAGGCCAAGATGGAGAAACGAGTAGGAAAGTTGGATAACATGAGCTATAGGGTAAAAGGATGGGAAGTGATGCTTGGCTGTGAGATGTCTACTTAAACCCAAGTTCCTTCTCCCATCTGAAAGAAGTGTCAACAGCTCTCTATCAATCGCAATTTACCAGCGCGGTCCTGTTACAAGTACATCTTTTTCACCTTGTCGCGAAGCTCTTTGACGCTTTGCATCATATTTCAACATGGCTCTCGCATCCCCAAACGTTGTGGTCATTGGTGGTGGCATCGTCGGCTCGTCGATTGCCTGGCATCTCGCCCCACAAGCCAACGTCACCATTGTCGCTGAGAAGCTTGGTGGTGTCGCAACTCCATTATCCTTTGCCTGGATCAACTGTTATACAAAGGATGATACTTATTACCACTTCCGTAACCGTTCTATGGAGCATTGGATGGAGATCAGCGAGGAGCTGCCTGACCTTGACATCAAATTCAACGGTGGCCTGACTTTCAATATGCCCCCTGACGAGCTGGAGGACTACTTCGCCCTCCAGGAAGGGCGCGGTTATAATGTCGTTCGCGTTAACCGCACCGAGATTCACGACATCGAGCCTAAGCTATTAGACGAGTACACTCCTGACTGGGCTGTGTTCGCCCCGCAGGAAGGCCAGATGGAAGCGGAACTGGTCGCGGCCGACTTGATCTCCCACGCCGAAGCCTCAGGCGCCACAGTGCTCGAACGGACGGTGTCTGGCTTCCTCAAGGACTCTCACGGAAACGTCAAAGGTGTTGTTACCCCCGAGGGGCACATCAAGGCTGACCACGTCGTGCTTGCTGCTGGTCTTGGCAGTGTCGATCTTCTCGCGGCAGAGAACATCACGCTGCCTGTTCAACCCCGAGAGGGACTGCTTGTCAACTCAATTCCAGCCAAAAAGGGCAAAAAGGGCGAAAAGAGCCTGGTTCAGACTGTGTATAACGGCGACGTCCTGCACATGCGTCAAACCAGTTATGGGGTTATTAGGTCCAGCCGCGACTTTGCTGGTGGTTCCCCCGGCGATGACCCCCAAGCTCATGCCGATGAGGTATTCGCTCAGACCCAGGATGCATTGGCTGGCGGTCATAAGCTGGAGTATATCAATTACACCATCGGCCGACGACCCCAACCTGATGATGGATTCCCAATTCTTGGAGCCACGGGTTTGGATGGCCTGTCTGTTGCTGTTATGCACTCTGGGGTCACGAACGCAGCCATTGTCGGCCAGCTGATGGCGAAGCTGGTCCTGACGAATGTCACCGACCCTCTCATGGAGCCTTACCTTTTCAGTCGTTTCTAGATGTACTGTATGTCAGTATCATGTATGCTAGACGCAATGGACCACCGGACATCATATCGTCATGTACATAGAAATAGGAATGGGTAGTTGGGCGTGGGTAACATCGAACTAGAAACCGCGACCAGAAGCTAGAGTTTAAATCCAAAGAAAGTTTCCCAGCTATCCACCAACTCGGAATCAGGTCATCCCATCTAGGACGAAAGCCCAGCCGAGGGCCTACAGAGTAAGTATACAAATTTCGGAGTCTTCGCAACCCAGCATTTTCCACTTTTATTTCAACTTGTACGAAGTAACCTCTCGGCCTTCAAGCCGCCCAAACAGGTGTTCTTTGATTAAGAGCTGTGAATTGATTGGTGCCCGCATTCTAAAACTAGGCCACCAAGATTAATCTAGATTACTAAACTAGTTTAGCTGAATGAGATGAGGTGTGGCTCCTGACTTCAAACATAGATTGGTGCCTCAGGCCTTAAGACATCAGGATTCAATCAATGTTGGGTGAAATGCGTGTAAGCGTCGCGCCGGACACCACTCTGACATGTTCCCAAACCGAATCTACCAGCATCAATGCCGGGAGACAACTTTACATTCGTCGGCCTAAGCGGCCAGGCCGACTTAGATATTCGAGCGACAAACAAGCTTGTCAGATCCCATGTGATGCGGAGATACAGGCGCCAGCAGAAAGCGACAAAGCCAAAAGAAGACGACTCTCCACAGAGCGCCGAGGGAGAGTCAATTCCAGACCCGTGGTCTTCCGAAGATTTCGCATCTTTGACAATTTTCCCTTGCATCGGCGCTTCTTCAACCGGGATCACTTGGTCGTCAGACCTTTCGGCTGCATTCAGTCCAACAAGCCTGGCAAAGCAAAGCACAGCCACCAGAGAACAGCAGGCAGCATCAGCATGCCTCTCACCATCTAGTAGCCGAACATGGCTAGATGGCGAGATGGACCCCTTTTCAAGTCTCCCCATCAATATAGACCAGCGTTCACATATGTTGCTACAACGAAGTAAGTGCCCTAAACCTGTCCCCCCACCGATCGTTCCTCAATGTATCCATCAACAAGAACACTCAACCATGGTCTTCCCAGATGCATCATCGCCCCTACGGACTTCAGTTCATGCAGATCCATCAGGCGCCTACAGACGAATTTGCTGCAAGGATCCAGCCTGGCTGTTCATGCATCTGTACTACGCTGCCTGCCGATTTTCACAGTCGTTGAACGGATATAACCGTGAAGCAACGCAATATCTATTGCAGTCTGAATCTGCTATCAGTAATAGCATACAAGAATCACCTAATACGATCGATGACTCGACAATTGCGACTGTAGCATGCCTTGCAAATATAGAGGTATGTACGGAGGTTACGATGAAATAACGCTTCCTTGAGATACTGATCCTGCAGAATCTGAACGGTGAAGCCTCGACTGCGTACATCCACATGGGAGGTTTGAAACGGATGGTGCAAATTAGAGGGGGCCTGTCGAACCTAGGAATGCGAGGCATCATCCGTCGCATGGTCCTATGGTAAGTTGAAACAACTTCATGATTAATCTTGGATTTTAACACTTTACACAGGTCAGATTTACTCACTAGCTTGAACCTTAAAATCGTTCCTCATTTTCCACTTGCTCTTACTAAAAAACCGTTTGAACTGTGGCAATTTACTCCTGCCCTTTTACGAAACAACTACCACCTCACGACCAACCCAGAATTGGCAACCATTATGACCCAAAAGCATGGTATCATTGTCAGCCACCTGCTGCTCTCTCTCCATCAACTCACAACTTTTCTCAACTCGGTAGATGATGGAGAGCTACCGTGGGATGCTTGTTACCCCGATAGAGTGTACGAAGTGGAGTATAGCATAGCGCTATCCCTCTACGACGATCACGTTATCGCTGAAAATGACGACAAAGTCGAAGTCGGACGGTTACTGCTCCAGGCGGCGCTCCTATATATCTACTCAAACTTGCGGCAGACACCGGTGGGTGGGACGATTCGAAAGACTCTGCTCTGGCGTTTGAGAGCGTTGCTGAATAGTATGGATCTGGCATATCACTCTAAAAGGTTCACCGCAGAGATGCTCTGGGTCTTGATCATCGGCATCTCTAGCGCTGCTGGCGCTACTCGGGCTGAGTTCCTGGATGATGCTCGGGAACTATGTGTAGAAGCCCAGATCGGAAGCTGGATGGAGGTAACAGATATACTTAAAAGCATGCCAGTATTCCTCGATACTTGCATTGCAACATGCACAGGTATATTGCCACCCACTTCAACGGGCGAGGGCGGATTTTAGTTGAACAAAGGACAATTAATTGCCTCGCATGGCTTTAGCTCAAAGGGGACAGAATGAACTCGGTTATCCAGTGGCATGCGCGTAAAAGCAAGAATTATGCAGGCAGCATGCAAATGCAGTGGCTACAGCTAGGAGCGAAATCGGTTTCCTCTGTGTCGGATTCTAAAACTATGTTTCGAACGCACAGACCACTTCACACAGTACATTTTGTATCTAATATACACGTTATACATTGTCGAGACTTCTCGTTCCAGATGGATGTTTGTTTCCCTGAAGCCCGAAACCTGAAATCTGGAATCGACAGTTCTAATTAGGCAGCAGTAAGCTTCCGGGAAACATGGAACCGGAAGCCACGTTTTCCATTTTCGACTCCGCACTACTAGACCACCATCACAATGGCGCCAAACCTCGCGCTCTCCACTCATGAGCTGATTGAGAATATGATTAAAAGTACATACAGTTGGGAGCGAAATCGGTTTCCGCTCTGCACTCTTTAAATAATTCTGAGCACGGACCAGGACTACTTAGAGATACCGTATTTTGTATATGGGGAGCCAACTAAGCTATGGCCTGCTACCACACAGTATACGGTTTACGCAGAGACAAACAATATACCGACATGCATCGTTTCCGTGGGGTCGGGCAGATGACTAATCCAACCAAAACGAATCATGCTAATGTTGATGCCTAACTCCTTCACCTTAAGGAATGCCACGCCGTCATTATAATAACGTAGCAATGATCTTTTTGCTATTGCGCCTGATATGGATCCCTTGACCTCATTAAGTGTCGCAAGCAGCGCGATCCAAATCGTTGATTTCAGCGCAAGACTGTGGTCTCGGATTCGCGATGTTTACCAGTCCGAAACCGGCCGTTCAGACGATCACGAGAGGCTGCTTGCAGATGCCCAGAGGCTCCGTAACATGAATTCGGACCTTAGGGATCTTCTGACGCAACAAAATCTAGGCAGAAGTCTTTCCCCAACTGAGGAAAGCATTGTTTCCACGTGTACTGAATGTGATTCGGCCGCGAGGCAGCTACTTGAGGTATTGAAGGGTCTTTCTATACATGATGATGAGGTGAGGCCGGGAAGATATATAACTCGAATGTCCCCGCACTTACTCGTAGCTCAAGGGAGATAATCTTGATCCGTTCAGGTCTGGATCATCTGGCACTCATGCCACCCGTAGAGGCAAGTCGGTGCTAGGGTCCTCCTTGACGGGTAGCCTCGACTCCTTTAGACGCAAATGGAATGCAATCCAGACTGTCTCTCGAGAAATTTGGATGCGACGGGACATTGGCAAGCTTCTCGAGCGAATTGAGAGCCTGAAGCAGTCCCTGGCTAGTACCATGCTGGTAAACATCCAGTAAGCAATAACCTTCCCCCTGTTACTGTTTTTAGAATTCTAACGCGAACATAGACGAGAAATCGTAAAATCAAGTCGGCTGTCCCTGACCCCATCGGCAAGAGCACAGTGGAACGGCGCGAAGCCCATTGGCGAATGGATTGAGTCAAAGCATCTGGATACGGAAGATTGCAAAAATAAACTCATCAGCTCAATAATTCAAGTCGGTTATCATCGGCTGGAAAATGACGCAGTGACCGGGCCTGTGGTAATACAAGCGTGGTCCAACTCCCCGGCATCTAAAAGAATTCTCGACACGATTCTTGGCGTGTTGGAATACGAGCAGATGACGCATCGTGAACAACGAATCTCGGAGAATTTTGCTAGTACGTTCCGATGGATATACAAAGATCCGTCGTCCCGAAATCAACCTTGGGATAACTTCGTGGCATGGCTTGCCTCAAATGAGGGGATATACTGGATAACGGGCAAGGCTGGCTCGGGCAAGTCCACGTTGATGAAGATGCTTCATCGCGATCATCAGACGAAGAGCTACCTTCGTCGGTGGAGCAAGGATGCCCCGCTCATTTCCGGAGCCTTTTTCTTCTGGAACTCTGGATCTCACCTCCAAATGTCTCAAGAAGGCTTTCTCCGTTCCATTCTGCATCAAATACTTACGCAACGACTCAAGTTCTCTCTAGGACCCCTCCAAACGAGGCTGGAAGCCTTTGCTTTCTCAATCTACCAAGCCAAGATGACTGAATTGCCACGAAGCGAACTTATTCAGATTTTCCGAATTCTGGTTGAGGAGGATACTTCAGCCAAATACTTTTTCCTCTTCGATGGCCTTGACGAATTCGAAGGGGACAAGTCCGCACTGGTAACATTGGTACACACTCTTGGTTCACATGCCAACGTCAAAATATGCGTATCGAGCAGGCCGTGGAATGTGTTCGAAGACGCTTTCAGACGACAGCCAAGCTTGATGCTCGAGCGCTTGACTTTTAACGACATTGCGCTCTATGTGCATGGCACTCTGACCACGCACCCGGCGTTCAGGGAGCTTTCCTATGGAAATCCAGAATATGCAGCCGAATTAGTACGAAGCATTACCACTAAAGCTTCTGGGGTATTTCTTTGGGTAGTCCTGACAGTTCGGTCCCTGCTCGAAGGCCTTGCTGATGGCGACCCCGCCGCTGATCTTCAGGCACGGCTGCGTGAGATTCCAGATGAACTAGAAGAGCTGTTCGGAAAGATCCTACATGGGCTGAAAGGTCGATACTTCAACGACGCCGCACGCCTCTTCAAAATATACCAAGCGGCGGGCGAAATACCTCTCACAGTCTTGACTCTATCATTTGCGGATGAAGCAGAAGTCGAGTCGGTTCTCTCGCAATCTATCAGGCCACTGACTGCCAAAGAACGATTTCTCAGAGCGACATCTATGAAACGACGGCTAAACAGTCGATGCAAAGGACTCCTTGAGATCCAATACCCCCAAAACGAGCAGCATAGTGCCGCTGGTCTTTTGGACCAAAGAGACATCGACCATCTCCTTTCAACTTCGGCACTAGGGCCTAAAAGCACATCGGACCTCGAAAATTACGCCCAGGCCCTTGGTGATCTTACCATTCAATATCTCCACCGAACCGTCAAGGACTATCTCGAATCCTCGGACGTTTCACGCATCATTCAAAGCGCATGCTCCAACGCGACGTTGACGCCACAAGTGTCACTTTGCCTGGGACAGATCCTGCGGCTAAAGACCTTCGAGGCTTGTGATAATTCAAGATCTCTGTATCTTGATCGGTTGAAGCGAGCCTTGGTGGAATTTCTCGACTTCTCGTCGAGGTTATCTTTGGAAGATAAAACAATACACGTTCGAATGATGGACGTCGTCGGCGAAACAGTCGAAGTCGTCGGCATGCTGGCGCCCTATCCCTCGACGTTTTGGTCACAGTTATGTGACAAATCAGTCATTGGGATTAAAGTACCGGATTTTCTAGCCTTCACTGTTTACTATAACTTTCTTACATACGTCGAAGCCAAGCTGATACAGTCGAAGACTCGGAGAACACTCGCAACTCGGCTTCTCCACACGGCAGTCAGCAGATTCGACGAAGCTTATCAGATTCCTCTGCCTCCTTTTGACCCTAGAAGAGTTAAAATTTTGTCTCAAGACCATCCACAGATGGACATGATAATGCTATTACTTCGGTACGATGCCGACGCCGATATCGATTTTCAATCGAGTCCATGTGCAAGCATCATACATCGACGCGGAATGGATGCGTCTGAGGATGCAAGGAACTTCTTCGATGGTATTCTGAAAGCATTTGAATATCACAGGAAACCTAAACTCTTGACTAGGAAAATGGTGAAAGGTTTTTTTAAGTGATGAATGGAGGTCGCGAATCGTTTGTCCTTAGTTAATATCAAGCTAGCTATAATTATTTAACTGGGCGGGCTCTTCACTTACAAACTTAATGTCTCATCTAGAAACAACATTGACCTCACTCACTCAATAAGTTGTTCCGCCCCAATTCCACTTCCACCCCCAATTGACAAATTCCCAGTAATTGGTCCCATAGGGATCCGCATCTTGCCACCCGCCACAAATCCAATACCCACAACCCTCTCCACCATTCTCTTCGTAGCCAGTGCCCCCGCCATCACTACCGCTACCAGTGACAACGTCACTGCCGAGCCGGAGCGGCTTCCAGAATCTGCCACGCCACGCCATGAAATCGTCCGACTCGAATTTTAATTTGGTCCCCTCCAGCTGCATGTACTTCTTCAGCAAGGTAAACCACGCGCCCCACTGGATCGCCGCATTGAGCTCCAAATCACCGTAACCGTGACTGAGGTTGTGGCCGTGGTCGCGTCCCTCCTGCCTTGATCGCTCCAGCAAATAAGCCCGCATCATATCCTCCACAGGGCCGAGGAAGATAGTTTCGACATCCGATATGAGATCCGCACCTCCATGAGAGCCCGAATCCAGCCAGCACTGAAACGAGATGTAGAGGCGGCGGAGGCGCGGAAAAGTCTGTGGTATCATCTGGCAAAGGATGTGGAGTGGGGAGTCTGGATGACCCTGAAAATCTGGACCGGCGTCCCAGAGGGGCTTGACATGGTTCGGAAGTGGTACTTCGGGCCTTATCTCGGTGCTATTCAGCTTCCACAGGAGCTCGAGGGATGTAATCCTCTCCAGATGGTGACGGGGAATAAGGCGTGTCAGGTTGAGTTGCAAATCCAGGCTCGAGAAGTGGAGAGTGTTTGTGCTGTAGAGGACGTCGACGCCGTCGGCATAGCTGTGTGCACTCATTAGTTTCAATATCCCGTTTCCGAAGAGGTAACAACGACAGAGACCGCGGAGGGGCATGAATAACCTACGCCTGTCGACAAGCCAAAAGCCATCCCATGACCCCCACGAAACAAGCAGCACCGTCACTACTATCCGACTGCTCCACTTGACAGCTGCACACTGATTCGGATTCCTCGAGGCACTCGTCGTCACAAGGCTCTATCGTTCTCGAAAATTTGTTAGCCGCGTATCTCTGCTCCACCTCGATTTCGGAATACCCAGTGCGCCTGTGGCAAACGCAGCCGAACCACTGCCACGCCCGAGGCCGAGAGGTATCGGACACCAGTTCCGAGCCCAGATCGCAGTGCCGATGATGCATTCCCCGCGCCGCTACTTCTGCCCTCGCATTTTCTCCGGATCCGGATGTCCCCGCACTTCGTGGCTTCCGAACAAGCGGGTGACGGTACGATAAATCCACGTGCAACGTCCGCCCGCCAAACGCTTCGACGAGGATCTGGCGGCGTATTTCGTACGGCACACGGCCGAACAGCCCGTAGTTTTGCAGAAGTAGTGAAAAATCCGGTTCCTCATCCCCATGAGCTGACCCTCGTGTCAACGGTCGGCGTGTCTCAGGAAGAAAGGGGAGCGATTCTTGATGCTCGCGCACTGGCTGCTGCACTCTTTTCTTGGCCTTGGGTTTGGAATGCAGCTTGCTCCGGATCCATTTCCTGATGCCGGCCATTGGCCTTGTCGTAATGTAAGATGGAAAGATCGTGGTTTGCATGGAAGGATGGAAACGAGGTTTTGGTTCACCGGTACGAAGTACATGTCCAAGTCGAGCTGCCTTGCATCAACTGTCGGCTGACGTTCGATGTCGCTCCACGCCATTTCCACACGATCCGGGGAGACTCGGGAGTCCAAGCTCAAGAGTATACGGTGGATATACATCTGAACACTGTGTCAGGGGTGCTGGAAACGACGGTGTCTACAGTGCCTTACACCCTTTAAATACTGTCCAATCTCCGTGCTTGGCCCCCTTCGCCCTTCCCTGTCGTCGCTTCCTTGCTCATTCATTCTCCACTAACCGTGGAGGACAACGTACGAACTACTTCATGATGACAATACGAGTGAAGAATTTGAAGGACGCCGCAACCAAGGAGAAGGATTTGATGTGCGAACTAATCTGTCTTATGGGCGATCATCTTCACTTTGGCTGGGGGTTGCCTACATAACCCCCGAGTTCCTTATTATTTCCCCACCATCGACCTGGGTCAACCAGGTTGGACTTGATCCTCTTACCTTTGTAGTCTGTGAGTGACTTTCATTGCTTGCGCCCGTCAAGTGATCATTCTGACAGAAACTTAGCTTGCTATCTTCCATCTCTAGACCGCATGTATCGGCCTCCTCGGTAATATTACATATCGCGTTTGAATTTCGTGAGGCTTTTGTTAACGGAAACACTTCGTTTTTCTCTGCCTTATCGACCGGGTGTAGACCCCTGAAGCAGGACCAGAACCCGGACGTAAACTGGGACGTCCTCATATTCTCTCGCGGAAAGGAGCCCTCCTGCCTGCCAAGAGAGATATCAGCTCTTTGTGATCCTACGTCTCCTCCTTGAAACTCCGCGAAGCGACCTGGGAGACCCTATGGAATACATGGTAGGAGAAAGGGGCTCTCTCAGGGTCATCCTCCCCCCGCCCCCCCCCCCCCCCAAAAAAAAAAAAAAATACCCAGCGATTGTGTGGGCCAACTTGTACGTCCCAATTGCTCGCTCATCGACCATCTCGGGCATCCAAGTACCCCTCGTCCTAGGAATCAAAAAGAGAGCACCTCCTTCAGCCCATTAGCCAGATAGACTTGGGGGACATGGGGCTCATGCTTGCAGGCAGGAGAGAGACAGCTTGAAGGCTAGCAGTGCCCCTTAACTTGTCCCTCGTGTTTTCGCTCGGGTTGAAAGAATTATCAGCGAGGTAAGGAGAAAAGACAAAGGGAAGATACGGCAGACTTAAGGAGTATTTATCTCTGGCATATGCAATTTGGCTTTGCACTTCGCGACCGCCCTGATGTCGCTCGGTGGGAGATATCTTCTCCACCGCCATGGGCTCGTGTTGCTGGAAAGAGAAGAAGAAGGAGTTGTTAAACCGTGGTCTCACCATATGAGACATATGAGCCCTGGCCCAAATCGATGTGTGGTTTCGCCATACTTCAAAAGTTCCATGTCTCGACTCGGCTTGCCTGCTTGCCTCACTGCTTTCAATTTCCCAATCTAATACAGAGCTCGATGCACTCTGAACCAAGTCTCACCAGGTGGAAAGCTCCTGACCCCCAATAGCCAGATAATTTAACTCCTTTCGTTGCGGATTTTTCTGGGTCTCTCGAAGTCTCATGCAAAGCCTATTCCGGTTTCTCGATGTGCCGATTTCATCCCTCGGATTTCGGACAGAAGATTCGATGACTGGTACTATTACAATGTACAGGGATCACCTTAGACATACGAACATTCCCATTCCCTTGTGTCTCTGCCGATCTTGCATACTTTGTATCCGACCTAAACTGTAGGGCTGTCCACGGCGACACTGCGACAGGAAGAACCAGGCAAAACGCACACGTCCTGCGTTTTGCCATGAGGGGAAACCGCTGGAGCGCCTGCCTCTCATCGTCGATGACCTAGGAGAAAACATCAGGTTGGGTAGCGTTGACATTAATTCCTAGTGCAAACCTTGAGCAAATCATTGATGTCGCGGAGAAGGGGACACCAGTAACTTACTGGTAGTAGGCGATTTCCACGGCATGCTCATCTTCAAAAGAGCTGGGCTCAGGTGGAAAGTTCCCAGTCTTCATCAAGGATCGCCAGGGTCAGGGGGGTAGGGTCTCACCTGGCAATATGATGGCCGTTTGTGTCGTTGTGTCACACCTTCATCGATCGGCGAAGTATTATTCTCTCGTTCTGAGATACGAGCAAGAAACCCGAACAAAACTTCCCGATCGATCAAAAAAGGTGCTTCGGGTCCGTGGATTGTCCCACGGCTCTCGACAACAAATCCGAATGGCGTTGTGAGTCGCTTGTAATATTGCCGGTCTCGGATTATTGCCATGTCGATGCTATTTTGAGAACTTGGCGTGCGTCCAGATTATACGAAGTACGGAGCTGCTGCTAATAATCGAAGCAAGCAGCAATACATCGCAATTTTAGTCATAATATATTGGAGGAGACTTATTTGCTGAACGCGTGAATCCGCTGGGTCGATTAAAACGAAAGCAGCATGTCTCAGATGCGACGCGCCGCTGCTTCGGTTTGGCTACTCGAACTCGGGTGACGTCAAGAACGAAGTAAACGACGAAAAGTTGGCTGGCGTGATCTTTGGAACGAGCGAGACGAGGTTGGTTTTTGCCCAGTTTTTGGTCACTTCGGTGAGTTTCCAAGTCTCGGGCGCATTCCTATTGCTTTTTTCCCAAGTGCTTGCTTCTTGGCCGGCTCCCACAGTTCAGAATTGACCAACTGTCTGGCTGCTGTTTCTCAGCTGTTGCTTTTGGCAATATAACTCTAAGACATTACCCCTGGCTTTAGTCCCTCAAAACCTGCCTCATTGGTACTAGCGAGGGGATTTTCTGGTTCATAACAATGGGACGAATAGACCTATCGGAGGCGCTTTCGACATTCGGCCTCTTCCACAAAATAAAGTCTTTTCCAAACGATCGGTTCTTGTTCTTGTTCTTGGCCTCAGCTAGAACTCGCTCTCAACCGAGTGCCCGCAGATAAACCCTCGCCCCGATTCTTACTCATGGCTAGACCAGTCTGGGCTAGACAGCCCACTTGAGGATGCCGTCGCGCTTTTTTCTTCTTTTCTGGTCTAGACTCTAGCAAGGCTCTGGTGGTACCTGTAATTCGAACTGTCTCACACATTGTGTCACTGTCCTGACAGAGCTGGGAAAAAGCGTGCTTTGCGAAGTAGGCCGAGCTACGCACCGCACCTGTCCTGCTGCAAGACGGGCAATATTACTCCACAATTTTTCGCATCGCTGCTGAACGGCTCATCGCAATACCTCTCGCTGAGCTCTCTCCTTTTCGATTAGGCCGGTTTCACCCAGCACGCTTATGGTGCATGTTTCTACCTGCCTGGCACTAACCCGGGTGCTGAGGACTTGATCGAGTGTCACCAGGCCAGGCCATGGCCAAGGACACAAGCTCGGGTCCTCAAGCTTCGGCTTCTTTCAGAGTCAGGAAAATGTACTTCCGACACGAGACATACAGCACATCATACGAACGAGGGTTTTTGCCCGCCATGTTGTTACATGATCGCGCGTCCGCGCCCAAATGAAGATGGAGATTGGTGTCACAACTGCATGAGAATGTTTCTCTGTTGCCATCCGATCGAGATTTGCGTGTGTTTTCCCCCCTCTCCTCCTTATCCGCCAGAACCGGGTATAAAGTTGATGGGATCTCCCAGCTTCTCCATCGGAATATTCTTTCTTTCTCCATCACCAAAGCAAGCACTTTCAAAGCAATCCACTCGTTTCGGCTCATTCCTTACAGAGGCTTTGCCAACCTTCCACTCGCTTACAATCCTTTCTCATTCCCGACCTATACACTCTTTTTGTATACTGCGTCCTTGTAGCACACTCATCTTGTCAAAATGAGGCTCATCGACGGTATCTACGTGGGCTTGGCCCTCCCGGCTCTCGCCGCGGCTGCCAACATCCCGAGGGCTAACGGCACCGTCACGGACGTCGAGACTGTCACGACTACTTTCACCACCGTCGTGCCCACGACTGTCGTCGACTGCGGCACCAAGGGTGCTTGCACTACCCTCACCAGTACGGCTACCCAGACTGTAACTACCACTTACTGCCCTGAGGACTGCAAGGGTCCTTGGTGCCCTAAGCCTACTCCTAACCCCCCTAAGAAGCCTACGCCTCCTGGCTGGCCTCACAGTGGTGGCAACGGAGGCAATGGTGGTAACGGCGGTAACGGAGGAAACGGCGGTAATGCTGGCAATGGCGGCAACGGTGGTAATGGTGGAAACGGCGGCAATGGAGGGAACGGTGGCAATGGAGGCAAATGGGGCAACGGAGGAAATGGCGGTAACGGAGGTAATGGAGGGAACGGTGGCAACGGCGGCAGCTGGGGCCATGGCGGGGGTAACGGCGGAAATGGTGGTAACGGTGGTAACGGGGGCAACGGCGGTAGTGGAAGCAGCGGCGGCAATGGAGGTAATGGAGGCAATGGGGGAAACGGTGGTAACGGCGGCGGCAGCTGGGGCCATGGCGGTGGCAACGGAGGCAACGGAGGCAACGGAGGAAACGGAGGAAATGGTGGCAGCGGAGGAAACCGTGGCAGTGGAGGCAACGGTGGAAATGGAGGAAATGGTGGTAATGGTGGTAATGGCGGCAGTGGAGGCAATGGTGGTAACGGTGGCAACGGTGGCAATGGTGGAAATGGAGGCAGCGGAGGTAATGGAGGCAATGGAGGCCAGGGCGGAAATGGTGGAAATGGTGGCAGTGGCGGCAACGGAGGAAGCGGTGGCAACGGTGGTAATGGAGGCCACGGCGGTAACGGGGGCAATGGAACCAGCACCGGCGGCGGCAAGCCTGGCCAGCCTGGCCAACCCGGTCAACCTGGACAGCCCGGTGGTAGTGCTGGAGGCAGCCAGGGTGGTTCCAGCGGTGGCCAGGGCGGCTACGTCACTGCTGGCGCCGCCAAGGCTACGACTTTCTTCGGCGCTGGTGTCCTTGCCCTGGCCATGGCTCTCGTCTTCTAAAGAAGCATTATACGGGTTCCGGTGTGCGAATCTTCGGGTAGCATAGTCTATTGGTCACACACAGAAGACCGCAGACGGGTATTTTGACATTTACCTTTAATACAACACTTTTTTTTGTCGCTATTTTCTATTAGAATGTTTCAGATGATTGATTCCTCTCGAGTCTCTTTGAGACCCTAACATACAATCTTAATCTCCCCTTCCTGTCTCGTCCTTCCTGCCACCCACAGGTGCGGTGGTTAGAGGTAGTAAGAAAACTGCGCTTGGTTGGACCTGACCGATAGGTCGACGCGTTTTCCTTTATTAATTGGACTCCAACGGAAGCCTCGCCAGAGGCAACAAGTCCTCCGTGCTTGCTTTTTCTGGGCATAGGGCGTTTGACTAACACCTACTAGGTCTCGTCCCGGGACTCGGCATATTATCGAGGTGTACCTTGATAGAACAAGACTCAGCTCTGCTAATTTCCGCATGTCTAGGCTTACAGGTTCAAAAGATGCCGATCCCATATCACGAGCCCTGACATTGCTGGAAAAGTAAACATGTCTGCAGGGGGAACGATTGCCCGTACGCCTTAAGAAGTTTTCGGGTTTTAATGACGCGACCGCCCACGTCGCCGATATTATTCCCGTGCAATGATGAAAGGCATTTAGAAAAGCAAGGTTGAACCAGGCCTAGGCGTCCTACATTCCACTCTCCCTCATGGAGGTTCCACCAACAGGTGTTGCTAGGTCTATTATTCCAAGGGCATGGTTGGCCTGATGGTATCAACTGTCTTTACGGATGCCTTGAGGCATTGAGTCACCGAAACGTTCAATACGAGATATGTTCCGCTGCAGCGTGAGCCTCCCGTCCCAAGTCGACGCTTCAGAAGTGGTACGTACCAGCATAGTGGAAGGCCAAGTCTCCCTTTTGTATTGACTCCTTTAGACCCGTGAGAATATCTACAAGCTCATCCTATATCCAATTGTTTACTCCACTGCTACCAGTTATATCGAGAATAATTTCCCAAACCACACATAGATAGTCTTTGGCCTCCCGTGCGTAGAAGGCAGAGACGGCCGAGTTTGTGAGTGTCCTCCGATGCTTCAGTCTTTTGTCTTCTAGCAAGTCCATTGATGACGGCGCTGTCCTTGATGAAGGTTTATCTCTCTTCCCACTTGGGATTGAATAAGCTGGTTAAGTCTTTACTCGTCGCATGCCCTCTAAACGGCGTGTGTGCTCTGACTTGGGGAGTGGGGTCCCAACGTCACTTGAATGTGGTTGAAGACCAATATTTTCTTCTCGCATTTCCAGCCGTAATTCGGGATGGAGGCCAATCCGGTGGCGCAACGTAGGATCCGGCCTGTTCCTTGTCCTACCAGGAGGAGTTACAACGGGACCCTAAATGGTCATATGGCCCGCCGTAAGTATTGTGCCAGCTGGGCGGAAATTGCGATACCACGTCTCGCAACGCATTGGTGCCAAGACGATTCCCACTTCATTCCGGAAACTCTGGGAGAAAGGAGACTGTGAGAAGGTAATTCCCTGGGCTCGGCCGGGCTTCGTCCTCCTATACGGCCTGCATACTGAAGTCGGTGGGGAGTCAAGGGCCATGAGCAAACGAGGGTGTAATAACACTTTGGGCACTTACTCGTTCGTACTGGGAAAGGTAAATAACAAGGCTTTCGCCTTTGAAATGCTGCTAGCTACAAGTTAATAATGCTAATCTGTACGCCAGATCACCAATATCGGCCACTTGCATCAAGCCTCCTCGAGGTTTGCCGGCAAACGCAGTGGACGTCACACTCAGTGGGACATGCCGTGGACCCGCGGCGAACTCAAGCCGCCGCTCCACGCTTACTCCAGTGAGTGAACGCAAGGGCCACTGCCGGGGCAGCTATCTTCTCTTCTTCCTGGTTGAGCTATTCTATTAATGACCAGCAGGTGGCTCTTCCACCATCACGGCCAGTAAAAAGCCCAGCCAGAATTAAACCATAACCGCCCAGAGAGCCGCAAGCAATGCGAGGACCGCGGTCGAGCTGATGGAGTTGACGGCCGAACCGTTACCCGAGTCACCCGTCTTCCCCGAGTCATCTGTGTTCCCAGAGTCACCAGTCTTCCACGCCCCGGAGGGTGCATCGCCCACTCGGAGACAAGCTGTGCTTATAGTTGCGTTATCCCGACCTCCTCCTGACAGAGACCAGCCCAGAGTAAAGGCGACAATGGCGGTGGATTTTTGCTCCTCGAACGAGCGGTAGCGCAGGCGAGGAGCGGTATGTGTGTATGAAGCGTTACCAGAAGGCAGAGGGTCGTTGGTGATGGCGAAAAGGCTGCTCAGCCTCGCAAACCATGTACCTAGTATCCATCGTTAGCGAGCGTTATCGACAAGATACACACTGGTTAGTACTATACCGCCGGCCCACAGCGGAGTGGCGTATACTCCACCCAAAGCTGAACGGGGAGCTCCGGAGCCATCATCCCAAAGCACGTTCGGACAGTTGATCTTCGCAGGTGGCGAGTGGAAGAACTCGACAAGACTCTCACCGACTTTGTCGCCTACGCCAGTGAAAAGAGACTTCAGATCGCTCACGCACTGCGCACCCAGCAAGTTCTCACATCCGCCGTCGTTGCCCCCAATATCGTTCGTAGAGTTGGACTCGAGCGCCCAAGCATAGTACGCCCTCTCTTGAGAGGAGTCGAAGTTGACCGTGCTGTTGTCGTATTCGAACCAGAAGGCAATGGCCTGCGCCGGGTCGTCACCGGTGGGAGCTTTCAGTTGTTTGTCTGCGCTCAGAAAGTCCTGGACATCCTTGTCTTCGAGATTGTCGATGGCAAAAACCAAGGTCGGCGGCGAGGTGAATAAGGGCGCGAAATCGATCTTGAGGGACGCGCTCGCTTCGGCATTGATGCAATTACCCCGTTTTGAGTAGTCGCAGGTCTGGGCCGACGTCGAGCTCGCGAGCAAAGCCCCAACAATGGTAACGAGTCGCGATCGTCGTCCGGCAGCCATGATTTACAGGTGGCTTCGACGTTGGTGTTGTGGCTTCGAGATAGAAGAGTTGACCAGGAGGACGCCAAGCCTGGAGAGCGACGCAACACTCAATAAGACTTAAAGCGGGTTGCACCCGTGACTCTCTACTTCGATCCCCGTCAACAAGATGGGTTCTGCCATTGCTTGAACGGTGATAGGCTATCTCGGGGTAATGAGCATGCAGGCTTATGTGCAGGGGCTTGTTCTTCCCCTGAATCAACGCACGGATTAATAAAGGGCTAGCCCGAATTCCGGTATGCCTCGGATGCGAACTCAAGCAAGATGTGGAACTAGAGATCGTCGATTTCTCATTGGCTTCTCTACCGTTACACTTGCTCCCGTCATATTACCTCTATTACATTGGATAATGACGAAAGACGGGAGAGATAAAAAAGAACGATCAAATAAGTCTATTTCTTAAAGTGGAGTAGTGCTGTTTGAAGGTCGACGCCACTTGCGCTCAATCTCTCAAATCGAGTCTGGTGTGTTTGTCGTCGGGCTCAAATCCTGCATGATCCTGTGCAATTTGAGGACGGGAAGTTTGATTCCGCTCCAGTGGGCTATTTTTAGTGAAGTGGAATGGCTCGGTCCTGCCCTCCCGCTCCGCTCATCATATTGTGAGGAGAATGAATGTCCAGATGAGGCCGGCGATGTTGACGCCCAATTCTGATGTTGTCCTATTACCGGCAAACGCGTACAAGGTCCCTCAGCCTTGACATACTTGTAGATAAGGTAGATTAGATTGAGCTTGGCCTAGCTTCGATTAAAGCTGCTGGACGACGCTGCTGGAAGAGACATTTTTCTCGGTTGATTTAGAAGGCTGCCAATGACTTAACCACTTCAATTTCTTAAGCTGCTGCAACGCTCTCTATCTAGGCTATGCGTTGCGTTCTAATGATAATAAAGCCCAAACTTTGGCGTTGTCCCCCCTTTAAGGCGAGCCTTTTTTGCCCTGGGCCTCGCGCTATCCAGCTTATGTTCCAATACCCCATCAAGTAGTACAATGTCTCTCGTCGTTCAGGTAAACGACAGGTATCATCGTCGCGTGCAGCTGCATCGCTTCAGTTTGCGAGTGCCGTTGCGGCCGCTGTCATGGCCTTCATAGCTTGATCGACACTTGCCCGAGCTTCCTCACCAACGTCGTGGCGAACCTCTTCAAGCCTGCGCTTCCAAAATCCCCAGCGCTCCAGATTCAGTCCTGAGTGACCAGCAAACAATTCACCGGCCCTGTACGATACCTTCACGGCTTCATCGACGTCGTTCTTCTCGAGAAGACACCGTCGAAGGAGGTCTGGTGCCGCTTGGATAATCCACTCGCTGGCAACGGCGACTTTGCAGTCGGTGGCGGTTCTGTCAAGGCTCGGGTCCTCCTTCTGTTCGAGACCGTGCCTCAGCTGCCAAATTGGAAAATTTTCCCATCCGGCTAGGCCTACCCCGAAGATTCGTGCAGCAAAGGAATTCAGGTTTAGCCACTCACTGTGTGAGTATGTTTCCTCCTCGCCCTTTACCGTCTCAAATGTCGGATCTAGGAAAGGGTGTCAGAAATGTTGAGATTCAGGTTAATGATGCATACGGATGTGAAGAATGCCCGTACCTATCCAATTATCCCTCAGACATCGTCCTAGGTAAGGAAACTTGGTCCCAGTCTCCACGCGGTCAAGCTCTTGAAGGGCCTTGGTGATAAGTAATTGGCCCCTGTGGCGATAAGGAACATGCTTTGCAGCGCCAATCAAGCCTTCCCATATGATCTCAAAGAGATACTCCTTCCGTTCCGCGGGTAGCTCTGGAGAAACAAGATTCTGCAGCTTCAGGGCGATGGTCTTTGCTGCCTCATCCAGAGCTACCTCGGAGGTAGTCTTGGAGAGGGACTCGAATGCAGTTTCGAAGGTTGCGACCACAGCCTCTTCTTCGTCTCCAGCAAAGCCCTGCTCTTTGAGGGGTTGGAGGTTGAACTTATCGTCGGCCATGGCAATAGTACGGCTCTTGGTTTGTTGGTCAATTTGTCTTTTAAATGGTTGGGCAAGAGAGAGTTGGCAAAAGTGAGAAATATCGACGACGTCAACAGCCTTGGCCGGTGGCGACAAGAATATTTGGTTCTAGGGATATGGGGAAAGGGAAAAGGCGTACGAGGAGCGACTGCTGGTGCGGGGTTGTGAACTTGTGAGCTTGTGTCACGCAAAATGTTATGGCTGAAAACGCTGTTTGAGCTGATAAGCCTGGTAGTAGGATGGTGTATAATCCAGGAATTCCTAGGCTTTCCAACCGGATTGTTCGTTCCATTAAATATTAGCTCTTCCCTGTCAGCGATCACTGGAGCTGTGATTCACTGGAGCTACGGTTTACCATTTTATGGGTGGACCATCGAGAAAAATCAAAGTTGCCTGCTCCAGTTTACACAAACTTCTGATGGGTTTTTGAAAATAGCTGGAAACGCTATCTGAGTCGAGGAGCCCGATGGATATGATGATGTAGAATCTAGGAATTCCTAAGTTTTCCAGCCGGATTTTTTGTTCCACTAAATATTAGCTATTCCCTGTCACCGATCACAGGAGATGCGGTTCACTGGAGCTATGATTCACTGGAGCTATGATTCACTGGAGATATGATTAGAGAGATTAACAAAGGTACCTCAGAGAACCTATCGTTTCCGGCCTAAGAGGAATGATGCCCAGCCACAACCTAGAGAGGGAGACGGGACACCGCGACCTGGAGCAAGCAAACTCGGCGAGCAAGGCAAGGGCAGTATACAATAACATCGACATGGCTGCTTTCAATGCCAGAATACCAAGCGCCCAATACGAGAGACATACTAAACTGGACGAGAAACGTTGCTGCTCACCAAGGGCGAGCTCGGTCCTTTGACTCCTTTCAGCGGCATCAGCAGGATGCAATTGTGATCAGTCTTAAGACATTGGCGCTTCAGGGGCATATCAATGATGCTACCGCCGAGCTCGCCCACACCGGCGGCCGTCCCGGTTGTGGCGGCGCTCTAGATTGAGGCTATTCCCACTTGGCTGATCTAGGCATGTATGTTCCCTAGCGTGTCCTAGTAGCATGCTAAGCCGTTCGAACTGAGGGACAAAAGCCAAGCCAGGCCGTAGTGAATTCGCGGCCCTTTGACCAGTTGACCCCGGCGGTTACGGCTGCCAAGGCGGTAAGCGTGCCTCGACTTCGGACCCCTTGTTCCCTTTGGGCCCTGGTTGTGGTGGGAAATAGTGGCGTATGGCCCATGAAATGTGCGTCACAACAGTGTACTCGGTAGAGAGAGGTTTGCGATAAAAGGATAGAACAGCAACGCTCGATAGAGAGGCCAGAAGGCAGCCATCATGTTCTTCCCTGTTTAGCATTATCATGGACTACTTTCACCTGACAGTTTTCGATTTCTCAATTTGGTTGAATTTGGGACATTAATATTGAGGATGAATTCAGCAAGTGATTGGCGAGATCATAAATCAAGTCTTTTACGTTCCCTAGTATAGCTAGCCATAATTGGAAACCGTATCCATTGTGGTGTGTAACATTTCAATGTTGGGAACCATTTCGGTTCAACGACGGACCTGTGAACTGGCACTTTGACACGGGAAAAATGCACCCATGGAGAACTTGCGAGTAGTTGGGCTCCAAAGAGGTCACCTTGACACCTAGAATGTCTATTTCCGCGCCGCCCTGCCTTTCATCAGGCAGCGAGAAGGCGAACCTGACGAATGTGCTAAACATGCCGGCACATTGGTGTGACACCACTGGCATCAACAAATAAGAAGAGTAGAAATTGGTATCACACCGGTAGGCTCAAGCCACCAACGCGATCAACTGACTATAATGCATACATTTATGCTTCATCTTTTCACCAACCAAAAGCCGTACCAGGGAAGTCCAATATGTGAAGTGTCGGATGCAGTGTAGGGGGCTAGGTTTCGCGAACTGTTCAGGGATTGTCCGTTCTTCCCTTGCAATATTGTTGGAGCCGGCGCCATACCAATCGAATCCACTGGCAACCCACCATCGTCCGGAATCTTGGGATCTTAATGCAATGACGGCCTACGCGCAGTCGCCTTGTTTTAATGTCACCATTGTCCAGATCTGTGCTTCGGTGATCTATATAAGGGTAAGGCTAGGAGCACTCGTTTTGCACTTTACGCCCTGAAGCCATCGCCACATTCTCATAGCCATAATCCCTTCTAAACCGTCCGACACTAGAACCTCCTCATCCCACACTGAGTAAAGATGACCGGCGTTTCAGGAGGCACCGCTACACATCCGGAATTCGTCGTCACCGTCACCGACACCGACGGACCGGCTAAGCCGCACAGCCCCAGCCCAAATGAAAGGAGCACCTTCAATGGCAACGACACTAGTTTATTACCATCTAACAAGGGAAACATTCCCCTTCGCCGGTTTCTCAGACAACACGAAATCTCCCATCATGGCCAGCGGCATTACTGGACAGACAAGTTGATACGCCACCTCATGACCAGGGAACAAGTCGAAAATGAACTAAGCCGGAGCGAATATAATAAAATCAAGGACCAGGCGAAGAAGGCCTACGTCGACATCGTTTGCCCACCAGAAGGCAGCTCAACATCTGAAACGTATTTCAAGATATTTGCAATCTTGGTTCTAATCGAACAGGTGGAAGCCTTTGACGGTTTTGTTCGAGATCGCGTCTGCGACCAGAGCTTACCTCTTGTGCCCATGAAAGGTCCATGTGGGGAAGAGGAACTCTGTCTCGAAGCAAATCCTGAGAGCCCTCTCAACTGTTGTACAAAATGGAAGGACTCTGATAAGATAGCCTTCGAGAGGACTCAGTGGGGGGTTTTGACTCCATACTTCGACTTGAAGAAAGATGGGTCATGCAAAGAGTTCGATCTCAGACCGGACACAATCCTCCCATGGAAAGTCTTGCCGGGCGACGTTATGTCCGGCGCATATGGGGATGTTTATCGAGTCGAAATTCACCCAACAAGCCATGGGTTCAGCCAAGTCCTGAGAGGTGTATGTTTGCTCCACGACAGCATCCCCCACGGATCTATCCATCCGAGGCTAACATAAAAATTGAAGATGAAATTAAGCGAGAGCATTTTAGCTATCAAGAAGCCGCATAAGAAGAATGAAGATCACTTCCGTAGAGAATTCGAGCACCTCCAGCGGTTCAGCGGTCGTCAGAACCCGCATCTGGTGACTACATTGGGGGCTTTCAAGTTTCAGGACCGGTGGAACTTCATCTTCCCAAGCGCCGATTACGATCTTGACACCTACATGAGCGAGAAGCATCCAGCGCCGCCTCCGTGGGAATGGGACACTGTCTGCTGGGCTTCCGAGCAGCTCCACGGGCTCATGGGTGCTCTGGACACGATCCATAATCCCGTACATCTCCATCACAATCCGGTCAAGCTATACGGGAGGCATGGTGACCTTAAACTTGACAATGTTCTTTGCTTCCAGTCCTCCGCAACGAAGTGGAAGATGTTAGTAATCACCGACTTCGGCCATTCCGCCTCACATCGCGACACGAGCCGATCCAACATTCCCGGTAAGGAGGTTCCCGGTGTGCCCGGTTATCGGCCCCCTGAATGCGATATCGAAGGAGGCACTGTATCTAGGGCCTTCGACATATGGACTCTGGGGTGCCTATTTCTAGAGTTTGTGACTTGGCTTCTCGGGGGCAAGGAACTTGTCGAGTGGTTCAATGAGAAGAGGACAACTCTATTCTATACGGGGATAAAGAACAACGTGTTCTATCAACTAAGGAGGGCCGACGAAGGCGGAACTACCTATGTGGTGCAAGTTAAGCCCGAGGTGACGGAGGTGAGTTTCAGGCACCCCCCAGCCCAACTCGCTCCCACTCATGAACCCTCTGTGTGCCGGATTCACGCTAACTAGTAGTGGCTAGTGGATTGGAAACTTACGCAACCATCAAAATTGCTCCCGCTTCATTCACGATATACTGTCCCTCATAGAAATGGAAATGATCGTCGTTCTCGAAGCGAACCGACAACGGTCTTCCTCTGGTATGCTGCAAATGAGGCTACAAGAAATTCGACAGAGGTGTGAAAACGACAAGGCATATGCCCTGAATGGTTGTCCCGAGCTTAAAGGCCCTGAATATGGGCCGGCCGTCGAGGTCACACTGAATGAGATGGCTAGGCATTTGATCGGTGATTATGGCTCTGCTCTACCACTTCATGAAGGACTCGCGAATAGGGCCATGTCGGAGATGCAACTGCGCGATCTAGGAGACAGTTGAGGCCTATCTCCCCCACTTTGAAGACAGAATGACGATGTATTGCGATTTATTTGAGTAGATTCGAACAACAAGACTTATTTTCATCAGATAGTATTCCAATCAACATCTTTTGATTCTCTTTAAATCAGTATGAAAGCCCGGCGACTCCGGCCACATGCAGTCAAGTAGGCGACAACTTGAATTGAATGCGAAGTGCTAGTAATGCTCCCGGTCCTTGACGGCACGTTGCATTACTTCCGTTTCTCTCTGACATGATATGTTAGACAGCACTCTTGTTTCTCGGGCAGATCAAGCTACAACGAACCGAAGTCAGTTCACGCGGGATAGTACATTGAAACCTTCCTCGTTTCCACTAATGCTCAAACATTTAGCGACCGAAAAGAAATCTGTGGGATATCGTGGCGGGTCATACTATGACCGTTGATTTTCCAATACCGAATATGCGCGTGAAGAATATCTCAAGAGCGTTTTGCTCCGTGTAGGTAGCACGAACTAGGACAACAGGCATGACGACAGACGGCCGCGGGTGGCACTTCTCGATCAGTTTCGGGGTTCGCGTATAAAGTGCCAGCAAATTGAGATGAGGTGAGAAGTGAGGAAGACGGGGTGCTCTTTTTGTCGATCACGAGGTTGCCAGCAGAGCAGGTGAAGTTAGCGATCTGTCTGATAAGCTAGTGATCCAGCCATATCTACGACGAGCAGAGTAGATATAGTACTTAGAGGCGAAGGGGGAAGCGGCGACACCCTGCTGCTGACCGCTCATCTGCCGGAGTGGGCGCTCCCAGTCGGGTCGAAATTCGAACCGAGGAATGGAGCAGCGCCACGTTGCCAGCGCAGCAGCAGGTTGTGTGCAGCTCTTGGCTCGGGGCGCTGCTTGAGCATATCCGTCCCATGCGCCATCTCCATTGATCATTGTAGTACCTTGGCCCTACAGTTCCTTTCCGCATAGTTCTGATCCCTGAGAATTGGGATTCGACACCTCGTTGAGGCTTCTCAGTGAAGTGCGTGTCTTACGTGCTCGCCGTGGGCCTCCAGACACGTATTATATACTACTAACATTGTTTCTCGTTAGTGTAAACAGCTTGAATAGATATTAGTTCTTATCAGAGCTTCTTATGAGAGTTAGCTTATAAGTATTATTTATTAATTAAATTTCAATATTATATTATAATTAAATATAATATTATAATAATTAGATAATTTTCTTAATAGTTAAATATATAAACTTTAAAAATAAAATATTATTTTATTTAAAACTTATATTAATTTTTTATATTTATATATATATTTAATAAATTTTCGCTTTATTTTTCTAGTGATAAAGCTAAGTTAGTACCTTATAAAAACCTGCTGTTCTCCAAAATTTCATGGTTAGACCGAGTAAGTCCTCTCTCTGTCTGTGGTACAAGTAAAATGCAAAAATAGGATCTTGCAGAAAGGGTGGAGGCATTGGCTTCAAATTTCGCTGGTCGCGGGCTGCCAAGATGGGGCGGTGGATGGCGAAGCCGGTGTTGAACTGCCCATCGTCGCCGCGTTTACGAAGATGGTGTGTGGCACTGGGAGCCCATTGGGTGTTGGGCTGTTAGGTGAAGACTGGCGTACGTACAGTAGGCGGGCGAAGAAGGGGTGTGGTGACAAAGGGTGGGCAGCTCCGATTTGGGCTTTCGAGAGGCATTTCTCTTCCGAAAACCCCCCATCTGCATATATCATACTGTGAAAGCGTATAGAAATCTTTAAAATCCCTGGCGATCCATGAAGTCGACGAGCTTGCCCGTAAACTTTATGAATTGAGAAAGTCTACTATGTACACGTGTATACGTGTTTTGCGGGACAACCGAGAATCAAGATCTCTTAATTTAATACCTCGTTATGTTGAGATAAAGCGGCTTGGACACCTCTCACTGTGGTCTTAGCCCTGAGAATTTGAGGTCCTTGTGTACCTGTACACCCACGTGACGAAAAACGGCGATCTAACTTCGCCTCCCCCAAGAACGAGGCGAGTGAAGCGAGGGAGGAGATCTAGGAGAAGAGAAACTTGTCAGCAACCCATTTTCAGAGAATTTTTCTTCCTTGCCCCTGTGGACATGGACTGGCTTCAAGATAATGATATTCTCGATGTCGATACATCGGGACATGTGTTCAAATACCAGGAAGGACCAACAACACTTGTGCGCCTGTCGCCAGTGCATACGGTGAGTAGATTGGATGGCGGAGGGTCCAGATGAGGATTATACCTGGTGCGTACTCCTGACCATCGTATAGACTCCTTTGGTATGGCACATGCACAATAAGTGCGACTGGGATGACTGGTTTGAGACGGTAAGCGCCCAACCTTGCTCATTTATTTCAAGTATACAACACCGAAGTAGGAGATCAAATCTAACCTCTTCGCAGGAGCATCCGGGGCTAAAGGGGTCCTCCTCTGCCCCCGGGCTAGTATTGGTGTACGTGATGTGACGCACCTGGTGGCTCCATTGCCCGATGCTAACTTGACAAAACCGACCTCAGTCTGGCTAAACGCGCTGGGGAAATGACCTTTCCAAAAATCAAGAGAGCTAGTTCCGGTGTCTGGCTAGAAAAATTAGACCAGGCACCGAGTAGCCCCACAGAAAAGTCCCTGGTAATGTCGGATCCGAGTAAGAGTGGCCGCAGAACCATGCAGATTCTTCCCTTTTCAAAGCAGCTGTTTGGCAAGATCGCGCGTGAATTCTATATCCACAGTTCGATGGCGCGAACGGTAAGCCGGGCTGATGTCTCCTCATTCTCGGCTGCTGATCTCGTCATCAAAGATCAGAATGGAAGCGCATTCCCAGCATTTGGTAAGCCAATTGTTGCAAAGAAGATCAATATCCCCGAATTTTTAGCTCACCAATCGTTATAGTTTATACCTGCCGGACGTCCAATGCTTGGGACAGAGATCTGGCTTTGTCTGCAACGTATTTCCCTCATTGCGGCTTAACCTTTGCGGTCATGTTCGGCTGCACGGTGTCTGTAGAACAACAAGTAATCAAGCGCTTAGAAAGGGCAGCTCTTGAATCGTGCCACCCACTTTTGGTTCCGGGGATACTAGTGGAACTGGAGAGATCGCGACATATCTCTATAGTTGAAGAAAGCATCGATGAGCTCGAGACGCGAATACTTGAGTTGAGCTCATTCTCTGAACAAGTGGAATCCCTATCAGCCCAAGAGCAGCTGGCGCGAAATGAAGCGAAGAGATCAGCATGGCTAGACACAACGTATCTACGCAATCACCTCATTACATGGGTGGCACAGCTCGAAAAGCTGTCACGCTGTCTAGACGAGCTGAGTGAACACGGTTCCCGGCGTAATACAGCGGAACGGATCAACATCGGTGGTAATATAGTGCTCATCGAGTCACTGGGTCTAGAAGACCGACCGTTATCGAGGCTCACACTGTCTGAGAAAGCCTTCGGCTCGTTGAAAAGAACTCTATTTGATACACTGCCGGAGAAGGGGATTAAGGGGACACAACTACAGACACACTGCTCTACAGATCTCTCAGGTGTGACCAAAGACACGCTGTTGGAGAACAGGATCAAAGGAACAGAACTACAGACACACAGCTCTCCAGATAAGAGCCCCAACATACCCGAAGACACACTGTTGGAGAAGGAGATCAAAGGGACACAGATACAGGCACACTGCTCTACAGATCTCTCAGGTGTGACCAAAGACACGCTGTTAGAGAAGGAGATCAAAGGGACACAGCTACAGACACACTGCTCTCCAGATAAGAGCCCCGACGTGCCCGAAGACACGCCGTTGGATCATAAGGTTGTCACCACGGACTCCAACACAGACCTAGCTCAAGAGCAGATGAAACGGATCGGAAAGAAAATCAAGGCTCGCGTGCTAGATGTTATTGATGAGTACAATGACAAAATCCGAGACTGTACTATGAGGGTCGATGGCATGGCCATGTCGACGCAATGGGTAGTGTCACTGATTCCCACACCTTACCTGTCCATAACTAACCCTTTACGTGAAAAAAGGCACAAGGTGAAACTAGCGTTGAGATTGCGACCGCCACTGGCCGAGATTCTCGACATATGAGGTCTATTGCGCTTGTTACAATGATTTTCCTACCAGGCACATTCTTCGCGGTACGTTGTGTTATATCATTTCAAGACCAACTTGACTGGAAGTCAAGTCACCGACTAGAATCACATTAACTGTTGCTGTTTTACTGCAGAGCGTATTCTCCATGACCTTCTTTGACTGGAACGGCTCTGGAGACGGCAATATCGTATCTGGGTATTTGTGGATCTACATCGTCATCGTTTTCATCTTTACAGTGGTGACGCTGGGCTGCTGGTGGTACTTCGGCGTCCACCGTCGTTTACGACGACGCAAGGTTGAATTCGCTTAAATTGTCTTGGGATTGTACGGCCAATTAAGTAGTTGATAAGGGGGCTGTTCCTATCTCTCCCCACCTGGGCCTGTATATTCACGTTCTTGATGGTCACTGACTTGATCGTGCCCAAAAGTCGTCTCCTCATTCTCGTGGACGTTCCGGCTTTGATAGAACGTGACTTTCTGGCGGCGATCGAGTAGACGATATGCGCATTCTACTATTGTGAATTAAAACCTACGCATCGGAATGATCGGAGGACATCGAGCTTCAAAGTGTGCAAAGGCTGGATTGAAAATACCATCCCCCCCTTGACCCTCTGGCCCCTTGAGGCCCTAACGCCGTCGTTTCTGTCCTCGTTATAAGGTCATCTTTATGTTGAGCCGAGTCAGTGCAGCTCTGACAGCAACACCCCAAACGGAAAAAGAAACAAGACCTCGAACCTACAGAAAGCAGGTACAAAGCTGCTGCAAGAACTGACGGACATCGATACGCAATTCACTGAAAAGAGCAGACACTGAGTTAGATCCCAGTCACTTGGAACGAGAACTAACGGATAAAGGGCTGAAATAGCAAGAACTGTAGATGACTGTGTACTTGACTACAGGAAGCCGAATAATAACATGATATTCATGATGAGCCGTGAAACCAAGAAGTGAAGGAAGCAAGAAAAAGAAGTCTTCACTCTTCTGGATCCGGTTCTTCTCCCCTCCACCCAGAGTTCGTTCCCTTTCTTGGGGAAGAACAAATATGTGCCTAGATCAACACCTCGGTCACTGTCCCGATGTTTTCATCATATTTTGCACAAGACTAGTGGTTGACTATGTGTACTGAGACCCTTCCGTTGCGGCTGTCGACATCGCTGATATAAAGTTTCCTATGCGAGGAGAAAATAAAAGTAAGTAAGTGCAAAGAACAGTCGGTGGCAATCCTAGATGGTACTGACCAAGTCGAACTCCTCTTCCGTCTCGATATAGTAAACGTTGTGGAGCATCTTTACTGTTAGTTCTGGCATATTAACCTAGATCGATTCTTCTTGGAAGCCAAAGGATACCTTAACGTTGAAAGAGGCATCCTGGCCAAGTAGCCCCTTCAACTCCTGCAGCAGCCGATGCGGTGTGGCATGATGAGTGTGGAATTGCGTGCAGACAGTCATTTTCCACGGGTTGAGGTGATGTGACGGAGACGAACCGGAAGTGGCTCGAATAATTCGAGAGACTTGAAAAGAGTATTGAGGTTTGAAGATTAAAGCGGTGGATTCGGTGCTCCTGCCACCGAATAATGATGTGAGAATAGAGCGGAGACGCGACCTTGCAGATTTCTGGGTATCCCTTCGCGAAACACCACGTAGGTATATTTATAGCTGTCCCACTGCAATGTAGTTCCATGCGCCCACCTTTTCCAGCTGATGCTTGACATCGGTGACACCCTTCACGCGCAAGCCGAACCAATCACTCCTCACTTTCAAGGGGCGAGAGACGAAGTGGAAATACTGTCAGGGCGAGGAGCGGAGTGATTAATAGGGCTTAACCACTCAGAATGATCTGCCAAACTTGTGGCTTCTGGAGTCAGTCACCAAGACCTAACAAATGAGAGACAGAGAAACAGACCTCTCACCCATCTACGTAGGACTCAGGTCGAGGAGGGGGAGTTGGGGGGGTGGCCAGGCTAGGCAAGGGAGGGTGTCTGAGCATTGCGCAGCGCCACCGCCAAAGTCCTTTACGAGCAGACATCCCGATTTACGAGCCCGGGTGGCCAAACCGGCCTGGGCGTATTAATGCTTCGCCGCTGCAAGGACGCTACCTGAGACGATCCCAGCCAGTAGTTTACCTGTATCCATGTCAACAGATCGACGCCACGACAGAATGCTGCAGAAGATACATAGCAATTTTTAATACACATCGAAGAGAAGAGGAAGAAGTCCAGGCTGGATAGCGACAGGCACTTCTCAGGCAGGCTAAGCCATCTGCAGTATCCAGAGCCTGACCGGGGTTTGGGCACATCATCGCAAAAACACTCAAACATGAGGCGAGAGATAAATGGGGGTATCAAATGATCCCTCATCAATCCTCCATTTGCTCACCGTCGACTCATGGGAAGACGAAAACATTTTCCTTGAACACCATCGTACTGGTCAAGAGTGCCCGGTATCAGGCGTCAGAGCTGACCTGGACTTGGACCTGGCAGCCTGGCAGAAGCCATTCAGTCTCGAACAATCCTTCGCATGACCCCACAGAGATATGGACGACGAATCAGAGATGGTAGCCATGGCGGGTCGGATCGCATCAACGAAAATGGAGTCCCACAGCGTAATGGCCCAAGAAGACCTCATGGCGTCTTCCATCAAAAGCATCAATGCCCAAGGAGCTCGCGACGATAAATTGACTTTATCGAATGGCCTGGCAGAAACCATTAGGGCCAACACACGTCGCTCCAACCGGCAGAACAACCACCGTGATCCGGATCGGGCTCCAAGACTACCATCGGAAGAGACGACGAAGGTTGTGCAATCGTCGGCTCGCTTGATCAGAGACTCACTAGTTCCATCAAAAAAACTCGATGGCGGTGAGACCGAATTTCTACCACTTGATAGGCTAGAGGAAATTGTCACAGAGGAGCAAGTCTCTTGCGCTCTTGCTGATATGCTCCCCGCCAGCGGAAAGCCACCCACGTTTGCAAGCATCGCACGGAGCGTTGTGTGCCCAGTCGACGACACAGATGCGGAACGACCCCGGCATCTAAGAACAAGGAGACAACTATTTGCTATCCTCTTATTGGTAGACAAGGTCGACACCATCAGCGATTTCATTAATGAAGGTATATATGATAGCGATCTCCCTTTTATTCTCGGCAAGGATGAAAGGGAAGGAGACAGCATCCGGACACTCAGCCGCATGGTCGAAGGAAAGAAACAGACAATCGAACTGTTTCTGAGATGGCGTGATGTTGACATGGAATCATTTCACCATCAGCAATGGAAGGTCAATATCCCCGTTTTCCACGTCGACGAGAAAAGGAATTCTAAGGAACCCCTCCACACTCTCAGTGACAGAGCTATTTTGCCTTTCTTGGACGTGGTGAAGGCGGGCAGGGGATATTCTGGTGCTGTTCACAAAGTCGAAATACATCCCAGCCACCACAACCAGCCATGCGAACCAGTAAGTAGGAGAGGCTTATTTCCTAATCTTGGCTGCCTGCTTCGTCGGAAGAGACTATTAATATAACGGGACAACTGACAATATATCTCAGGGGAAAAAGCTGTATTACGCAGTCAAGAAGATAAGCTCGTTGAGCCAGGAGGTTAATATCACTGATATCAACAAGGAAGTGTCGAACCTCGGTCGGTTTGCCGACAGCGACCACCCTCACCTGATTAAGCTTCTCTGGACCTACAAGCAAGGCGACGATTTCCACCTTGTGTTTCCGTGTGCTGACGGAAACCTGTTGAACTTTTGGGAGAAGCATGACTCCCCGGTCAAAGGCAAAACTGACGTTGGCCGTCGTGCTGGGGCGCTTTGGGTTGCTCGGCAGTGTTTAGGCATTGTTGAAGGCCTTAGCATGATTCATACCGATGACCGCAATGGACCAGGCGAAACGGGCCGTAAGAAATATGGCCGACATGGAGACTTGAAACCGGAGAACATCCTCTGGTTTCAGGACCCCGACTCGCAGGCGCAAGAAGGCGGCTACAATCCTGGCGCGCTCCAGATTTCAGACTTTGGGTTCATGAGATTTAACAGCAGCTACTCGAGACTTTGGATTAACGCCGAGACTGTGGGAATGACGCCGACTTATCGTCCCCCAGAATACGACGTTTTCAGAAAAGTCTCTGCGAAGTCTGACATTTGGTCGCTCGGCTGCGTTTTTCTTGAGTTCGTAACTTGGTACCTCGATGGTTGGGAGGGAGTTAGCCGGTTCAGACTCGCAAGGGCAGATGAGGAAAATCACAATATAATACCAGGAGACACGTTTTTCAGCGATCTAAGAAGACCAGACACCGGTATTTGTGCGAGAGCTAAGAGGTCCGTCGCCAAGGTAAGCACACACCCGTTTATTCATCGCATCGCCACATATCTAACGAAAGCCCTTTAGGAGTTCGAAGCCCTGTGCGAACACCCGGATGGATCTGACTTTACAGACGAACTTCTGATGTACATAAAGGAGCGCCTTCTTCGGCTGGAACCAGATAAACGGGCGGAATGCGACGAGATCTACGCTCAATTTGAGATGTTTTACGAAGCTTGTGAAAGCAGGTCCGACTACTGTCTCAGTCGCTCAAAGGAGCCCCCTTCCCGAAAGGCTACAGATCTATCACTTTTAGTGTCACGAGAGATAAAATTATCACCTCAATTAATGTCATCTCTCCGCCGGGGGCATCTATGGCTGCAACGACAGCCCGATCTCAAGGAGGAAGATCTTGACAAAGATCTTGGTCTACGAGAGCCCGGCGCGAGCAACCGCATTCTTTCGCGGTCGCAGTCCGACAACCCAATGGATATCTTGGAACAAGCCGCCAAGAGGGAAAATTCTCCAGATACGCACGAGTCAGTAGAACGATCTGGCGGTGTTGAGTCGGAGAGTACACCTTTGACATCGTCGCTGCAAGCCGCGCAACCCAATCTCGACAATGCGCTTGCTCCACCTGCCGCCGCGAATCAGTCCCTGAGAAGTTCGATTACAAAAACCTCCAGAAACGACATTCATGACCCACTGGATGGTTATAACAAAATCGCAACCGAGAGGCCCTCGAGGATCAAGAGATTCAGGGCCAAAGTGGAGGCATTTAGGAGGCGAATCACACTGAATCTTGGGATCAGTTCTCGATAAGTGATTCGGGAGATGGCTCACCCGGAACACGGCGGAGAACCATCGAGACCTACTGTTAGAGTTTAGGATTGGGGAAGGTTTGCTCTTGTTTGTTACGGACTTGGCAAGAAATTAATTTTTATGGGCTCGGCGTTTTCTAATGGGCTGTGAGCGTGCAGCTACTCTTTCTCTGGGACGGTGTAGGATTCTTGCAACAGCCAATTAGTCCAATACCTTATTAATGCATGTACTGTTAGTTCGTACCTTTGCGCAGTGTCTCGATAAACTAGAATTATTCGGCCTTTACTACAAACCTTACCGAAATCTTGAACCACCTCTTTGACAGAAGATGTGAAGGTTTGGTAAGGCCAGAATGGTGGCGTCCGACAGGTTGTCTTGGGCCAACCGTGCCGAGCTGAACTGGGACACGGCTGAAGTTAACTAGGGCTGTTCTGAGCTGGTCGAAGCTATTTAAGTAATTGGGCTGGTAGGGTGGGTATTCCAGTTGTGGACGCTCTTGTTTCCACATTTCATAAAATAGGGGTGGGTGAGTAGGCGGATCCAGAGGCTGGTGGGAAGGCGTTTGGACCTGACAACATTTAACAGCAGGCACTACGTGTCGCCGTGGGGCATATGTTTGGGGCTGAGTTTAATCATAAAGCCTTTGAAGTCCCGTTGTAGCCATGGTTGATATACATGAAAGAGTTCGAAACGGTTCTTAACGCGCCTGACGCCGGTGTGCTAGTTGCCCCCGTTATCTCGGCGAACAACCCAAGGATGCAAGCCAACACCGATCATTTCAATCCCCAGATGCAGGAGACCTTGAATGAATCGAGACAAAAGCAGGGCAAGCATATCCTCTCAGTGCATATTGGCATCAACGTCAGCGATCTAAAGGACAACAAACACCCCAACGACAAGGGTTACAACAAAATGGTGGATGCCTGGCTCCAGTCTATTCTCGAGGCCAACCTTCGAGGCTGGTTGAAGGAGCCTGTGAAACGTACCAGGCGAGAGGCACCAGGTACGGGGATCGGCATCCACTCGGACCAAGAGGATTCACGCATGTCAGATTCGCCAGAACCGAAAGGAAGAGTCTGGGAGAAGGAGGGCTGGATTTTTGGCATGGGAGTCGGCACCATCTAGGGAGCGGTTGAGGACGGACGTCGCGATAAGGTGGGGCTTGCCGACCTCAACGACGACGGGAGGGCCCATTAAATTATCGCCGACGACGACGGAACCGTGCGGGCTTGGATCAACGGCGGCGACGGCTCCTAGACAAGTCTTGGCAAGATCAACCCCCACTGGAAGTCGATGAAATTCGCAGGTGAAATGGCCTGCCTCGCAGACGTTGACAGCGACGGTAGGGCTGATATCACTGTTCTGTATGAGGATGGCGCCGCGGCGCGCGTGTGGAAGAATGTGGACAATGGCCGCAAGTTCGAATCGCTCGATGCGAAGTGGGCAGCGGGTCTGGCGCCGCGCGTTAAGGTAACTATCGAAGACGTGGATGGCGACGGGTACGCAGACTACGTCGTCGTCGTTTGGGACGGTGACACCGTAGGTATGTGGCGCAACGCTATCGGCGAGGGCCGCGATGACAACTGGGAGGATCTTGGCACCATCACACCTAGTGTACAGGGCGTAACCGGACCCATGATCCGATTTGCCGACATGGACGGCGATGGTCTTTCAGATGTTTCTTGCCGTTAATGATGACGGAAGCATCCGTATGTTTAAGAACCTGGGTATCATCTGCGGCAGTGACAGCGAAGGTACGACTATGTGCTTCGCCGATCTCACCGGCGACGGTAAGGACGACGTCATCTCTGTCGTTGCCCACGATCGCATGTGCCTGGATCAACCAAGGCCAGGCTTCTGGGACTCCATCGGCGAGATCACCACCGGCCTCCCGGATCAGGATCTCTCGACCTCGCGTATGGAGTTCGCCAACGTCAACGGCGATGATAAAGCGAACTACCTCATCACCTGCGGAAGGGGTGCCGCCAATGCTTATATTAACGTGAACAGGTGGGGGTTTATCGAATCCCCACCTGAAACCGGTAGTGGCGACGACAGCGAAGGAGGGAACGGTCCTCGGTTCGTTGAAGAGGAAGATTGGAGGACGGTGCCACGAACGGATTTAGGTGTGATTAACGCCAGCGATGACGCGGCGTCGCGGTGGAAGGAAGTTCATACACTGATGTTGCTTGGAGGGATGTTGTCCGGGAATGGAACCTGAACAAAACCGATTCCGACTGCGAGTTCCTATTTGCCCGGTCAGTTTCCAACTTCTCCCATCGCGTAAAGAATATGAAATGTGAAAAATTGGTCGGCGCAAACGGCTGCACACTTCGCCTTGAGAATGTAAGGATAGCCAGGACGCCTCAGCGCCTGCTGGATACTTCATTCTGAGCTCCTTCATTCGGCTGGAAAGTGTGAGTTACAACTGACTAGATTATGCAGTCTCGTCTGTTGTTCGGTCTTCTGACTTGATGTTCTGAAACAGTTGCTGCTCAACTTTCACAGTGCTCTCAATGATGGGCAGGGCAATATCGGCAGTCGCATGGGCAAGTCCGCCGAGCTTTTCGTATCGAAAAAGGAGCCCAAGCTCGATATCCTCATCGTTCTCGACATTACTAGCATTGGATACGCCAGTCTTGCCGCTTCGATATGGAACAAAGTGATCAAGAACCGGGACTTTTCAAAGAAGCGCCCGGCCCATTACGACACAGCCAAGGATTTTACCAACACTTGGCATATCAAGGCATCACTTTGGCCAAGGATCTGATCTCTCTGAGTCGCGACGAGATAGAGGCGAAGAGCGAATTAGAATACCGCATGGCGCTTATTGTCAGGCTGTGGAAGAAGTCCATCTCCAACTTCGCCGAGTTGATTTTTGGTGGTCGTGACGAAGCCGCCAAGATGCTTTGAAAGATGACCGCCAACAGTAAGATGATGTCGGCGAGGATTCAAATAGCCAGTGCCGACGAGCTCGAAACTAGTATTGAGCAATCGATCTACTGGACCCTGATCCCGGTGACGTGGAAGATCTCGCCTCCGGACTTGAATACATTGTAAGTTGAACACAAAAAGAAGGGAGAGTTAAAAAAAAAAAAAAAAGGAAAAAAAAATTTACAATCGAAGGAGAATCCTAGCATGTATTTGACTAGTCTCTTTGATACTGAGTTGAGCTACGATGAAGCAACCAAGGACCAGTGGATCCAGAGCTGCGGAATCTTCCTTCGTCTGTGATAAAAAGAACGACCGGGGCTACTATCTCGTCCCTTCAGAGGATCCGAAAAATAACAGCTTTTCGAGGTCCGGACGGATTGACGCTATCGGATGCCGCGAGTTCGAGATGCTGCCCGGCACGGACGAGCTGGGATGTGTTTGGGGAGGCATCACCAAGGAGGACATCGTCATGGGGTAAGTTTCCCTTGATTAAAAGACGTGCTCGCCTCTTCTCAAGCTAAATTGACAGTTGCTCTGCAGCTCACTGGCGACGTATAAAGCTAACGGCAATAAAAACGTGGGCGGTTCCGAACCGTGGAGCCTCAAGGAGTCAAAGGCTGATTAGGACGAGCTGCTCGGCAACCTCTAGGATTTTAACCCTAGGACGCCGTACGTGTTTACTTTGCCTGTCTGCACTTACGGAAATGCGGTTCGGTGGTCTGTCTGGTACTCCAATACTCCCGCGGACGAGAGGCTATACCACTTCCCATGCGGATGACGGATTGTTCTCAAAAAGTCCCAAATCGCAAACCAGATTCACTTCTGAATCTATAACTGGAATAGATAGTCATATATATATAATCAAATTTTTGTACTTAAAAGTCTTGGCCCTAGGCATGTCCACCCCCTGCATCGTCTGACGCATCGAAATGAGGCTTGAAGGACATGGCAACGCCGCATTGCGGCTTGTGCTAATTGGAAATCGAAGTTCTGCGCAGCCGCGCAAAACTAATCCCAGCCACCGCCCCAACAGGCTGGTTACGAATTAAGATCAGCACTTCGCCCTTCCCACCGCATCTGGCATTGGATTTTGCCCGACAACATCACCTCTAGTCATCAAGTATTCTTCAGCGTGGACTAGACCTTTTATCTATAAAGGCGGTCCTCTTCGAATTAGACTCACTATTCCCAGCTCCAAAGATTCGTCGGAAGTTGCTATCTCCAACGTATTGGCTAGACTGAGGGAGCTCTGGCAGTAAATGGATGCTGATATTTCAAGCCCTCAACGACCTAGTGAGGGTCAAGGAAGCGGTTCAAATGTCCCATGCGGCTCTACTCCTTCGCTAGCCAAGGAATCCGATACTCGAGACAATGTAATACTCGGGGGTCCCATACCTGCCTCGAGCAATGACGGGTGTGTCGTGACTGAGTCTGAAGACGAGTTGGCCCCTGACACGGAGTGGGTAAGTTTTCTTCCATTATCTTACCTTGGGAAGATAGAAAAGGAGCGAGGCCCACGCGTCAAGGTACCATAGGCTAACGGGGTTTCCCAGCTCGACCAGGACATAAATTTAGTCGGCCTAACGCCTGATTCTGGGTTGAAAACCTCGCCTCCTCCTCGTCCGCACTCCACGCCGCCACTCGAGGCGGAGGAGGAAAACTCCATGCTACCACTCGAGGCGGAGAAGGAAATAATAAAACGCATCCTCGCACGCTTTAGAAATGGCAATTTTGCTCCGCGGCCAGTGCACAAAGCGGCAGCCCCTCGTATGAGGGCGCGACCGCTCTGCGCGGACGATGGCAAACCTCGAGCCTGCCATTACTGTAAACGTAGGAAATCACATGCATGGAGGCTCGACGAGAATGGACATGCTCTATGTAGCATTTGCGGTGTGTCACTCGGCCTGCCTCTATACCGATGGCCATTCCTACCATTCCGCTTCCTTACTTTTCTATAACTCCGTGACTTGAGGAAGGAACTAACTTTTGTAGATTCGGAGTATATACGTTCTGTCGCTCACCGCCCCGGCGCAAAAAACGAGGCGACAACAGAAATACCGACACAGAAACATCCTATACTTGCTCATGCTCAGGACGACGCTGAGAGTGCTTGTTACGATGGCGCAGCCCACAGCAATGAACGAGCTCCTATCCGTCGAAGGGTTCCGGACGAAATTGAAGTGTCGACTTCTGGTCGACCAGATACTCTTACCCACAATGCCCCCCTCCCGACAGTAGAAATGGACCCGGATTCTGAAGAAGTGGAAACGGTGAGACACGAGTCCCGGAGGTGGCTACAAATCTTGACCGAGATATGTGTGCTAACAACATAACATAGCATGGCCAAGGCAACCGAACGGAAGAGCTGGCTCCATCCATGCGTAGTTCCTCCAGCGATCAAAGTTCCTCACAAGACGGTGACCAGGAGAGCTTGCAGTCGAGTGACGAAATTTTAACCCTGAGGCAACGATTGGATGCTTGCAAGACTCGGCTGATCAAATATGTCGTTGAAAATACCCTCTGCTGTCTGGAAAGGAAGTTTGTATCGATGCAACGCGATGGTGGCACTAGCGCCTCGTTTAATCCCGTTGGGGATACAGGAGCTGGTGCGTGCCAAACATCCAAAGGAAAGCAGCGAGAAAGAAAGAGGAAAGTTGGGCAGGCTGGTGGCAACGCAGAAGACGACGAAGATAATACGCTGGAAGAGAGAAACCCTAAAGGACTGACGGAATTGGATTCTGGCGGGCTACTCGCATGTCCGTTCTTCAAGCACGACACAGCGAAGTACAAAGCACATAGAGCCTGCTGTGGACCAGGGTGGAGTACAGTTCATCGCATCAAGTACGTAACAACTCCTCGGAAGCTCTCTCTTTGGCTTCTGCTAATGTTGTCTATTGGCACGAAGGGAACATGTTTACCGAAAGCATCGCCAACCTAAGTACAGGTGCAACCGCTGCTGTATCCCGTTTGACGATAACGAGTCCTTGAGAGAACATCAGAGGTCCACAACGCCTTGTGAGCTTCAGCCCCCCACACCTGTGGATGGAATCGGCGAAGCCCAAGAGAAGGTACTTCGGAGTCGCAAAAAGGCGTGTCTGGGGCTTAGCGAAATCGAAAAGTGGAGGACAATGTACAACATCATCTTTCCCGACTTGGCAGAGGAAGATATACCCTCTCCGTGTAAGTTCTATAATATGTATGCTGACAATTACCGGGCGTTAACAGTTGGGCATATTAGTCTACGAATACGAGAATTCGCATGAAAAGTACTCAGGGGGCAAGGAACGATCCGAGTACTTGGCTGAGTACGAGAAGTACCTCGTTCCCCGCCTTATAAACAGACTTGAGCACCAATTCGAAACGGATCTCCGCATTTTCGAATCGGGAATGAAGAAGAAGGCCATCGAGCTTGTAATAGACGTACAGTTGGAGATACTGGACGAATTCCGGAAGTGGGCGCCGGGGCCGTCACATCAGAGAGAGCCGCAGCACCAAGCGAGGCCGGCAACTATGCCCCATGATGCTGTGGTGGTCACGCGGAGCGAGGACGTCCAGTCGTTGCCCTTGCCTGCATTCGAGCCGCAAGACCTCCAGCTGGCGTATGATGATCTGGAGCTCCAGTTTTTAAATCCGTTGGCGTCAATAATGGATGGCAATGTCGGTGATGGGTGGGAATGGAATGATATGTGTGCTGGTCCGTCTAATTCTCGAGGTCGGCAGACTTCTGATCCTGGCTACGAGTCCCAAGAGGGGGCGCAAGAAAAGCCAGATTATCAATGAGGCGAAACAACAGGTAGAAGGCCTTATTTCCCTTACTTTTGAGACAAGAGTCTGTACAGATACTTTCCTAAGTATAATGCCGTATTTTCTTATTACTACCGCGCGGTTCGCGTCACAAAAGCCATTGCGTATCAACGACTCCCTGTATGTGATAATATATATATAAATTGACCTAATAGCATCACGGCTTCCATATCTCCAATTAGTTACACCCTCTCTAGTCTAGGTAGGAGTCGTACCACGCAAATCCCTTGGCTCATCTTAACATGTGAGTGACGTTGAAAAAATTGTCGATAACCCTTTCATCAAGTGGCGTGCCCCTGCCGGCCTTTTCCGACAAGAATCCAGCCCTTTGTGATGCCGGACAGTGTACTGGATGGTATTAAGTTCGACAACGGGAAACGTTCCTAGTGAGGGGATGATGCTAAATGTGGTAAATGGACAGTCACCCATCGATGTGTTATTACGGCAGAACCGAGCTGATGGGGGACATTGCTAAATTTTGGTTCGGACGTGACGGGGAAATCTTTCTCTTAACCCAAACCCGGCTCTAGAGGGTCTAGTCCGGCGCCTCGACGGCATCGACGGAAGGACCTTGAGTTTAAAAACCTCAAAAGTGAAGAGCCGACAGGGGAGAGCCGATTCCTCCCTCGTTTACCCCACCCCCGCTCTTGCGTCCTCTCTCGTCCCCGTCTTTCCGCGAAGCGGCACTTGATATGCAGAAGACCCAAAGGCGACTAGACAAGGTGTGGGGGACGAGGGGTTGAAGCGTGACTAGTCGCTACACTACTTCCCCTCAAAACATGGGAGGCGGACCCGTCCGATGTGGCCTATACCAACCATTAAAACCTTGGATTCCCTCGGAAATATACATAAACATGCGAATATGTATTTACATCACTCTCCCTAGGAAAACGAGAATTGAATATATTAAAGACACAAGGCATCTTTGAATATTTGATCTGAGAGCAGTTCTATCCAATTTCCTCCGCCGTCACACACGAGCTCATTGAAAATCGATTCGCGCCTTCAGATTGTATTTAGACACTTCTCTCTTACCGACTGTGCCCCCCATCTGCCCCATCACGATGGCTGGTGTTCTCTATATCGATACTTCCTTCACCAAGATCACGGTGAAGCCTGTTCACCCTACCTTTGGGGCTGAGATTCAGGTCCCGGACTGGAATAATCTCGATGATGATGCTGTCCGAGAGATCAGCAACGCTTGTAACAAGGTAAAGCTCATCGTGCCCTGGACTCTTCTTTCTTTCGCTCTTTTTACTTTTTATTTTTATTCTTCTTCGCTCCTTGCTGACGATAGGCTCTTATCTTCAGTATGGCTTCTGTATCTTTCGCAATACTGGGCTGGACGACAAGGGTCATGTCGAGTTCTCTTGGAGACTAGGGGAACTCGACAACATTAAGCGCTTTATCACCGGCGAGCGCAAGCTACGATACCAGTACTTTGAGCTTTTCGACGCTGGGAACATCGCCGACGACGGCTCTCTCCTCGATCCCGAGAGCACTCGTGCCCACACTAACCGAGTAAGTTGATTCGGATTGCACTTGCGGAGGATGATTACCACTGCGAAGCGAACCCTCGTACAAAACTGACACTTTTTCTAGGGCAACCAGCTTTGGCATACCGATTCTAGCTATAACTTCCGTAGAGCCAGCTTCTCCCTCCTCCGCGCCGTCGAGCTTCCCCCCAAGGGTACCGGCGGTCACACCGAGTTCGCCGACACCCGCACCGCCTTCGTCGAGTTGCCGGATGAATTGAAGAAGGAGCTTGTCAAGAACAATTACGTCGGTTGCCACACCCTCGCTCACTCCCGCAAACTTGGTTCCCCCGAGTACTTCAAGGACCTGGATCCCAGCAAATTCCCCATGGCTCGCCACCACATTGCCCAGATCCACGAGGGAAGCGGCCGCGTGAACCTCTACGTCGGCGCCCATCTCCACCATATCGAAGGCCTCTCTGACGACGAGTCTACTAAGCTACGCGACACGCTCAATAAGCATGTGGCGCAGCCTAAATACACCTACACCTTCGAGTGGGAGCAGCCCGGGGACATGATCATGTGGGATAATCGTGCCACCCTTCATCGGGCCATGGGCGGCTCTTTCGCAGGCAAATACCGCCGTGATCTGCGCCGGACGACCGTTCACGATGACAGCGCCGGCGCCTGGGGCCTCAACAGCACTGCGGGGGTCACTGCGCTTGGCTATCAGCTCAGCAATAAGACACTGGGCACGCCGGAGATGACGCCCGCAATTAGCACGGCGAACCCTGTCGCTGTTGCTGCGGCCTCGTAGATTGAGACCGGTGGGCTATATTTCATGTGTATCCTTGATGTACAGCAGTCTTTTTCGACAATTCTTCCTCGGGATGTTTCTCTCTCTCTACAAGGTCTATCCTTGATATCAAATTGATCACTTAGATTGCCAGTTAGAAGAATAAATATATTTACAAGCATGGGTTTTGATGTATTATCAATTGTGTTTTGATGTTGAGAGGGGCCGGAGATGGAGAGTAACACGGCTACAAGAATAGATTGCTATTTCTTTCGTCATGTTAGCAATTCACAATTACACAATTGAAAAATACATGCAGTTAATCCTCAACCAGAGGGTTTAAGGATTAGTCTGGGAGACCAGGTCCGCTACCTGGCATATCTCAACACAAGTCCTAGACAAGTATTCCCAAATATAAAGTATTAGAAAATATACCCATCTAATACTTGATCGATGATATGTCGGGAGGAGGCTGCTGATTTCCATCTCCACCGCTAACGTTTAAACCCCCAGAAGAGGTGTCCGCTACTTCGTACTATTCGCTGAGATCGAAAATGTCGGGGAAACACGCGGACAAAGATAGTGGAGAAAGGCGGGGGGTATGAGGTTATTCCCTGTTTGGGTTCAGTATCACAGGTAGATTACTGTAGTTTAGATTAGTATGGGTTCTGTGGGGGCTCCAATCCGGCCCCGCGGAATGGCGGGGAAGATGTTAAGGTGGAGTACGGGTCTGGTGATGTGGTTGGCTGAAGAATACTGTGGAAGGGCGAGAAATGACTTGTCTGCTCTGTATTCCTTGAGCAGCTATTCCTAATCTACGAAGTACTAATCTAGTATTCAGGGGTCTTTGTCAACCAGGGGTCCAGGCGTAGGTTTCTGCTTGGTAAAACATTGACGAAAGGGACCCAATGCATCAATCGACGTCGTTTGTTTCCAATCAGAGACCCCGTCTTTAGAAACACGAGGTCTCTGGTTGCTCGGCGCCGGTTCGAGCCCACTGGGGCCCTAACCGATCGGTAGTATTGGGGGGACCAAACTCATCTGCCGACACAGCAATAGCGGGCAGCCCACCCCCGTCTTTCTCCACAACTTTCGTCCGCGTCTTTCCCCGACATTTCCACCTCGACGATCTATGCACAATTCGGCTTAGTCTCGTCTCTTCCCCAGCCTTCTGTCATGTGGGGGAGACCATTAGAAATGAAGGGAAAGAACCTTTGCATCTTGCCGAGTTAAGACACGAATAAGCCCAAGGCCATCTGCACCCCAATCCCCGAGTCACTGCAGGCGGTAAGGAGACTAGCCTGGCGTCTTAGCCATTGCGGGAAGCTCTTGCGGTGTAAAGCTTCCAGGTCAGGCCGGCCGGGTAGTTTAAACCACTTTACGTTTGTGGGGGGAAGATTAAAACCGGGGTATCAAATTGTCCCAAATTGTCGGCGTCCCAAGCTGGCAAATGCGCTAATGCGTCTTTCCCCGCATTTCGACTATTTCCTGGGGAAAGGAAGTTGGGGTGGGATTTCAAATAGCTCAGAGCTTCTGTCTCATTTGCTCCCTGTTCAAGATATGCCCATTGAGCAGCACAAACCCCGGAGTAGACGTCCGATAGACACAGTCTACCATTTTGTCCTTCTCCTTCTTCTTCTATTATTTCCCGGCATTTGTTTTTTGAGTCGGGAGATGCACATGATTGTTGATCTGCTTCCTGGTCCATGAGATATGTCCAATTCTATAAAATCCCATCCCGACATCCTTTGTATTATATAGGGCTTGTTTTGCTTGTCTTCCTTCTCTGTCTCCGCCAGTCCTAATTTTTAACTGGACGTTTGCCCAAGAGGAACATTCTTCTCGTTGCTCTCTGCCATTTAACCTCTCCCTCTTCTACTGGGACGGCGATCTCCCCGTCGTTCATTGACAAGGGCCTGCGACAGAACAGCCATTTATTAAATCCCCTCTTCAAGATGAAGGCCGCAAGCGACGCGGCGCCCAACCTCGCCACGCGCGAGAGCCGCACGACATGGCAACAAAATATCCGCACCATCATAATCTGCTTCATCGTTTCCTTCGCCACCCTTCAGTACGGTCTCGATATATCCATCATCAACGGCGCCCAGGCCATCAAAGGCTTCCTCAAGGTCTTCGGCCACCCGAACCCTAAGGCACCCCAGGGCTACGGTATCTCCCCTTCATTCCAGCAGTCCATCACTAGTCTTATGAACATTGGCGTCATTGTCGGTTCCTTCACGCTCGAGTTCTTTTCCCACCGCTTGGGTCGCAGGAAGAATTTCATCGTCGGTTCGCTGGCCTCAATCGGCGCAAATCTTATCCTTGTCTTTTCTACGAATAAGAGCGCTATCATCTTCGGCCGGTTTCTTTTCGGCGTCTCCAATGGTCTCTATATTGGGTTTACGAGTTTGTATATTTCCGAGGCGGCACCATCGCATCTTCGGGGTGCGCTCGTTACCTTCGTCCAAGTTTCCGTCTGCATCGGCACTATTATTGGCGCGGTAGTCAACAATGCAACGAAGAACATCCAGTCACGCCTTTCCTATCAGATCCCTCTCTTCACTCTCTTCCCCATTCCAGTCTTCTGTATCCTCATGTCTTTCTTCGTCCCCGAGTCTCCTCGCTGGCTTCTCCTGAAGGGCCGCCGTGAGGATGCCCGGACCCACCTCTATCGACTGCGCGGGTCTTCCTTCCCTGCCGAGCTCATCGACGCCGAGATCGCTGCCATTGCTGAGGCTATCGAGGCTGAGAAGGAGAACACACTCCGTGGTTGGGGCGCTGTTCGCCTCATGTTTAGTAGTGCCGAGCGCCGCCGGACCCTCCTGACCATCGCCAGTGGTACTATGCATGGGGCGTCTGGTTTCCCCTTTATCTCCAGCTACAAAACCTACTTCTTCCAGATTGCAGGATCTCAGAGACCTTTCGTTGACTCTATTATCGTTACCACTGTGTCCCTCTTCGGAGCTATCTCTGGTGTCTTCCTTAACCGCTTCGTCGGACGTCGATATGTTCTTCTATTTGGATTCAGTGTCCAGGCTGCCCTCATGCTCGTCATCGGCACTGTCTGGTCCGTTGATCCGGGTACAATCACAACCGGCAAAGTCATCGTCGGCATGGTTATTATATTCCAGTGCCTCTATGCCGCTATCGTCGGGCCCACATCGTGGGTTGTCGCCAGCGAGATCCCTAGCAACCGTCTTCGGGCCATGACCTTTGGTTTTGGTAACGGCGTTGGTTTCCTCGCCTACTTCTTGATTGCCTTCACTACGCCTTACTTCATTAACCCCGAGGCTTTGAACATTGGTCCTAAGGGTTTGTTATCATCTTGCTCCAACTTTCCTTGTTGCCTCTCCTCGCGTCCATTGCTTGGAGGAATATCCTGCGGCTAACATATACATCTCGCAGTCGGTTTTATCTGGTTCGGATCCAACCTGATCACCGCCACGTTCGTTTTCTTCTTCCTTCCGGTAAGGCATAGCCGAGAACTATACGAAGCTCGTCAGATGGAATCCCTCGCTAATTACGTCCCTTCAACGCAGGAAACCCACCGACGCTCTCTTGAAAATATTGATGAGATGTTCTACAATAAAGTTCCCTCCCGCAAGTTTAAGAGTATGGGCACCACGGATCTCTCTTGTTATATTCCCTGTTCCTCCGGATGAACGGCGTGGCTAATTTTCTTCTCTCCCTCGTATAGGCTACCAGTGCACGGGTGTTGTCCAGCTCCCGGAGGAAAGCGAGAAGGCCCTTGCAATTGAGTCCGACTCTGGTACGACCTCGCATATTGAGAAGCGACCCAGTCGCGAGACTTAAGTTGTTGGGTCTGCATTCTTGTCTTGGTGGCCTTTGTCGTGTATTTTCTAAAGGAGCCACTCGGAATACCTCCAGGGGGGAAACGTCAGGGTTACGGTCACTACTTCTGAGGGGTTGGCAGCAGACGACAGCCGAGTTGCGATTGTTATTCGGTTCTGCCTGCCGTGTGTCTGGAGGGGTGGCGGCGGCTTCGCACTTTTGGTTTGTTAGGCAGTCTACGAAGTAGAAGCATAGCGATTATTGTCTGGCAAAACAGTAGATTCCGGCTAACTGAGCAGGAAAGGGAAGTCGCTCGTATTAAGCACAGGCAGGCCTATAAGCTACCTTCGTATGTTAACAGAGTTGAATGTTTAACGCAAACGGCGACTGCGAGGAAGCAGGTAAACATACCAGGGACGGGAGGCAATTGCGTCCGTCAGAGTGGAGGAAATTCCAGGTTTTTTTCTTCTTTCTTTTCCTTCTTTTTCTCGGGATGCGCGTGTATCTGAGGGCGAAACGATTTGAAGGAGGTAAAGGGCTGTAGATTTCCGAGGTGTCACAAGATGCATGATTCTTCCTAACTACTTCGGGTTAGACATGGTTGTTGTTGTCTGTTATGCCATTCGTTCGGAGCTGGCTCATCACTCCAATCCCCATGGCATCGGTAGTTGGAACCTATCCTTCTGTCTTCAATCGGTGTTAACTCACCGAGGCGTCCAGAGACGGCGAAGGACAATTGCGAAACGGCAGTTATCGGAACCGACACAAAAATTGAGTAACAAACATGAAGAACCACCCACTTCCATCCTTTTACAGCGGCCCTTTGCTTCCCCCACTCATGCCCGTGCGACTTTCGCCCCTGTCGCCACCAGCAAATGCCCCATCGTCGGCTTCGACAACCGAAAACCCCGCCAAACGACGTCACTCGTCTGAGCCCGACGGCGAGGGCAGCCCGCATCCGACTCAGCGACCTCGGTCAGATTGGCTGACGCCGCAATCATCACGGCCCAAGGCGCGGACCGGACGACGACACATCATCACCGAAAGAACGGCAACCAACCATCTTAACGACGCCGACACCGGCCCGGTACCCATGTCGACCTCGACGGGCCCCACTTCCGCAAGAGCCCTCGCGACAGTTCCAGCTGATAGCCCGTACGTGCGCCGCAAACGCGCCATCGCCGCTTGTCAGTTGTGCCGTTTGCGCAAGACAAAATGCGACAATGGGCGTCCGGTATGTGGGTCGTGTCGCCACCACAAGGCACGATGTGTTTACGCCGATGGCTCGGAAGCGGATGGACTGCAGGTGGGGTTCGATGAGGCTGCGAGCAGGCACCGTGAAGTCCTCGAGCGACTGGATGACATCCGAAACATCCTGGCCCGCTCATCACCATCAGATGCGCGCAGTAATAGCGCAGCATCCGAGATGGGCTCACAATTATCTGTGTTGAATGCTTTAACCAGAAGCGGCCTTAATCATGAGAGTGCCGGTTTCAGTGCTGTCGAGACAGAGACTTTGTCCGACCGCCAACCCTTGTCCTCGCCCACTGCATACCTCCAGTACACGAAATGCGAGGCGATTCTCAAGTGGCCTGTCTTCAAGGGCGTTATTTCTGACGAGGACGCCGCCATCGACTCGTTCATTTTCGATGGGCATGTGCGCGGCGACGGCGAAGAACACGAGGTAGGCCCTGCGACCGTTAGCGACTCGGCATCGCCAGCCTCGTGGGGTGGCACTACCAAGCAGCCCAAGAGGATGGCATCGTTCTTTGATCAGAGCATGCACGAGCAGGCCTTCGTCCCGTTATGTCAGAAGTTTCTCGTTGTGGTCAACTGTCGAAATCCAATCCTGGACGACCATGATCTGCTCTCGTATGCGAGGTCCGTGGCGGAGGATGGACCAGGCTGGGATGCGAAATCTTGCATAGTGGTAAGTTTGACACCAACTCGCCCCCTACCTAACCATGCCCAGCACCTATCCAGCCTTCTATTCTTTGACACATACTCTATGACAAAGCGGCACCCCTTCCACTAAGGTATTCTTCAGCTTCTCGCCTGCGCTCTGGCCAGTTATTCCCGCCCCTGGGAACCTCCGCCGTCTGTTCGATCTTCACTATCCCCTTCCGCGCGCCGTGACTCAGCTGTTTCTCCCAACTTCATGTCAGAGTCGGACGACGAGGCCGCCGAGGCCTATTACGAAGCTGCCCAGAGACGCTTCGGATTCCTGGGCACGTCTCTCGTCGATATCCAGTGCTTCTACTACGCGTCTCTCTTTGAGAGATACGCCTTCCGGCCGCTGCAGGCTTGGATGTATCTACAGCAAGCAGCTACGCGGCTACGTGTTCACAACATGCAGCGGCACGGGCAAGAAAACCGTCTTCGCATGGGTGGCCAAGGTGACTACCCTGTAGAATCTGAATCTACAGGAGCAGGATCGGCTATCAGCTATCACCTCGAGCAAAGGGCGTTTTGGACCATTCACAAGGCGGAAAGGTATTTATATCTCGATAGGGCTACGGTTGACCTCCTGCTCATTGTGCAATTTCGCCTTGCTAATTGTGCTATTCATGATACCTCTAGAGAGTTCGCCACGGCACTCGGCATCACCCTCGCCAGTGACCTCACGGGATTCAAGTCCCCGACCGCCTTCCCCACTCCTCCGGAATCCCTAAATAACCTGGCCCCCGGTGATGACGGCGATATGTCAGATGTGTTTTCACCTCGGCGGAACGAGTTTATTTGGTTCTTTTATCTTGCCGAAATCTCACTCCGGCGGACGCTTGATGAAGTCCTCTCCGTCATATACGAGAAGGGCGAGCAGAGTTGGATTGAGAATATTGATCTGGTCTGCCGACAGTATTATGAGTCTGAAAAGCAGATTTCTGACTTGTGTGTATATCACCTGCTTGCCCGCGAATCTCCCAGAAGCTAACCACCTTTCCAGGCAATCTCATTTCCCTCCATCAATGCGCTACGACCCAGCCTCTCAGCCGGATAACGAAATGGGCTACTACTTCGAGGGCCGCTTCGAAGAGTGGAATGAAATCATTCTCCGGCCCCTGGTTTACTACTGTCTTCACCACCCGCCCACAAAACCGCCGACTCCATCTATTGCGACCTTAGCACAACGCCACATGACGCTCTGCGTAAACTGCATCCTGCGCTGCGCCGACCACGGCCGCCACGGCGCCACATGGGTAGTCCTGCGTCGAGCCTTCCGCTGCACACTCATCATACTGGCCGCCGTTGTGGCCGATGGACCCGTTAGGCCACCGGAGAATTGGAAGGATCTGACGAGCACCTTGATTGCGACGCTTGCACGCTGGTCTGTGGGTGTTCGGGATCTACAACGAATGCGGAGGGTTCTGGAGCGGGTTTTCCGCGCGGTGTGCGACGTTGAAGCGGCTAGAATGCCGGTTGAAGAAGGGGGAGCGTGGTGACCTGTACGAGGACCGTCTCATGTTTCGCCACTCCACATGTCGCGCGTTGACCAAAAGAGCATGGTTCCTAATATCAAGACTATAGGTACGCTGGCTATTGATACCCCAAGCTTGCTTACCTTCTATATACGTGGAATTAATTTTCGCTGCATTCTCTCCTTAATCGTCTTCTCATCTATATCCGTACGCGGCATCGTAGAGACGCTTGTCCTCGAAGCTGTCACACCCCATAGTGGCCGAGAATGGGTACTTTGGGTCAAAGGTTTCTTCGTACCTGTATGGAAAGCGAGGTCCCTATTTTGAGTCGACCTGCGTTCACATCGTGATGTCAAGGCCATTTTTTTTTTGGGGGGGGGGGGGGGGGGGGGGGGGGGAGAAAGACACTTCGCCTTGAACTCATTTTCCTCTACTTAAGAGCATTGTTAGTGATAGTTATTTCTTCGCGGCCCGTCCCAATAGGTCCGAGATGCGGAGGAACACCAGTCGCTTGTCTGGCTAAGACGTCACAGCTGGGGATCTGAATGCTGTCTGGGCCCTTAATAGATTATGCGAGAGACGCCGTTGGAACGAAATTATAGGACAAAGCCATGGTTATCAGCTCAAACAGCTATCTAATCTACACCTTCCATCATACATAGCAAGAGTGTCTGTTGCTTTAAAGTAAATCATTGCCACCGCATCCATGAGTGAACCCACTAGTAGGACGCAGGACAGGTCGCACAGACAAGAGTTGGCCCATCTTGCTAACCGGACTCCTTTTCCTCGCAGCGGCATCATGGGGGGGATTATATTGTCGAGTTCCACAACCACAATGCGCTCGATGATCGCCAAAACTCAGTAGATAGGCGGCCGACAAGCCGCCGAGAAATAAGCTGACCCACAGGATCCTTAGCCAGCATTTTGGCAAAAGTCCAAACTGTCGCCAGCCATCCACCATCACGGAGTTGAGCATGGGAGACATAAATCACCATGACTGGCTTGTTAGATAACACACACTTGCAGACTGGAACTTCTCTCTCCAATCTTGTGTGAAATGTTATGAGAGATCGATGTCAACTCTTGCGATGACCATGGAAAAGTGTTGTGCAACTACCACTTCTTGCCTTTGAACAAACACTTCTCCATTGTGATTCAAATCTCCAGTCTCTTTGCAAGAGTCTCTTCATAGACTACAAGAAAAAAATGGGGCCCAGAATGCCACTCTACTTTTCTTTGTCTTCGCAGATCGGAGAAAGAGGAATTGCACAATGCCATTTCCACTCAAGACTTACTTCCTTCCCCTCAGATATAGCTTATTTCTGGTGCCATGTCACTGGCCTGTCTTATTTGCAGCGCAATCGAGCCAACCATGCTCATCCAGCCAGCCACAACATTTGCTGGTGATAGAAAACGGGAGCTTCACTGCCATTGGAGTATCCTTCGTTTAGGCAAACACCATTCGCAATCAGTTGTATCATATCTCGTGCACTGGGAATTGAAGATATAACTATCCCCTTCGTTACCATGGATCCATTTACATTTCTCATACAACCCAAGTCGAGCTCATCTTCCCAAACATCTTCAGAATACAAGAGCAAAATGCCAGTGCAGGATGTCCGTCACTCAGCGGAACGGTACTTATCAACATCCCGATTCCCTACAAGTCTATTATGGTAGCTATATCTTAACAGCATCTAGAGGGGCAAGAAGTGCTAGAACATGTCCGATCTTACCTCGACGAGATACACGGAACTGCTAATGCTGCTAAGGCAGCAATCAAAGCCAAAAACACTAAGTTGGCAACAGAGCTGAAGGCTAAACCCAAGGGATTTGTTCGAGAATGCTCCCAGAGGAAGCCAAAACTCACTGTCTCATCGGTTCCGGTAGTAACACACCCGTACCGCCAAGAGACATTACATATCAGTATTCCTACATACATATATTATATGATTACCCCGCTCTGATGTTTCAGCTGGGGTGGTGCAATGGCTTTGCTTTTTCGTCTGAAGCTAACGATGCTTGTGCCTTGATCCGGGTTCCTGGACCGTGTGAGCCTCCCCTAGTTCGGGGAATTTGTTGAGGGTGAGATGCTTTCCATGTGGACGCAGCAACGGTTATCAGGTAATGATCATATCATGGTTACGCATCCACTCGCCGCGTCTGTTGTGACCCACTTCTTGGCGCTGTACAAGCCATGCTTGGAATTGTTTGCACGTTAATATCAGATACTAATTCTGTTCGCAGACACTTGTATAATAACAATATTGTTGTTGACCTATTTTCAACAACCGCATCTATTTCTATATCTTTACCAAGTGTGCGATCCAAGCCCCAATCGCCTATAGAGTATTGGTTTTGCTTAGTTACGATCCTTCAGAACCTCATGATTCGTCGTCGACTATTACTCGGCCACCCGGCCAGGTTGGGGCTCGCCTGGAAAGCCAATTCAGCCGATTTGGTCCTTCCAGCGAGGTCTTATTTCAGAGGCACCACAGTGTCAAAGCTCCCCCGAGCCTTTTCTACCACTACGTCATCGCGCCTTCGTGACTTCTTTCCCCAAACAGAGACGAAATTGATCCGGAAGACGCCGTCAGCCTGGCCGCACAAGGGATGGACCGACGAGCAGATGTTGAGTGTGCAGGTCGGCCACCGCGAGCCGAACAACGTTGGGGACTGGATCGCCTGGAGGCTGATTCGGCTTGCGCGCTGGTTCATGGACAAGGCAACAGGGTTGAGCACCAACCAGCAAGTTGATAAGAAGAACCCGACGACAGCGGTGCTGGCCGAAAAGCCACTCACTGAGGCTCAGTGGCTCGTGCGATTTGTCTTCCTAGAGAGTATCGCTGGAGGTTCGTCTTTCCCTCTTCGCGCATATCAGCAATTGACTGACTGACTTTTACTCTTTACGATGTAAAGTCCCAGGTATGGTGGCAGGCATGCTTCGTCACCTCCATAGCCTCCGCCGCATGAAGCGTGACCAAGGCTGGATCGAGACCTTGCTCGAGGAGAGCTTCAACGAACGGATGCACCTGCTGACCTTCTTGAAGATGTGTGAGCCTGGATGGTTCATGAGACTCATGATCCTGGGAGCACAGGGCGTCTTCTTCAATAGCATGTTCCTATCGTACCTCGTATCTCCGCGTATCTGTCATCGCTTCGTGGGCTACCTCGAGGAAGAGGCTGTTCACACGTATACGCGCTGCATCCGCGAGATGGAGCTGGGGGCCACTCCTAAGTGGAATGACCCCAATTTCCGCATCCCAGACATTGCGGTTGAGTATTGGAACATACCGGAGGGGAAGCGCACGATGAAGAACCTTTTGTTGTACATTCGGGCAGATGGTACGCCATATATCTTCCAGATGAAGCCTCGTAATGGCGAAGTTGTTTGGACGATGTAAGGCTAACTTTCGTTCTTGCAGAGGCGGTTCACCGAGGCGTTAACCACACGCTTAGCAACTTGAATCAAAAAGAGGATCCCAATCCGTTTGTCAGCATCTATAAAGATGGAGGCAAGCCTGAGGCGGCTTCGAAGACCGTTGGCTTCGAGCGATCCGAGGTCATTTGAGAAAATCATGAGCGCCATCTGGTCGCGACAGCGCTGCAGGTTGATGCAATACATACATTCACACATAGTCAAGGATTATGCGAGGCATCTCGCAATGAATATAAAAATTACTATCTATCCTGAATCCCTAACGCCACTCATGCTGTCTTTTATTCCTTCATACCTTCTCCATGCCCATGTTGATGGACATGCTCTTCATGGCTGTGGCTCTCGCCCTGATGATGCGGGTGTCCCTTGTGATGCGATGGGTCGTTGAGGTCAAGACTTTCACAAATCTTATGGTGCTCTTCGTGGTGTTGTTTTGATGCCGGATCGTTCTCGTGGTGCTTGTGGGCCTCACGGCTCTCAACATCAAGGGTGTTCTTGTGGTGTTCGTGACCCTCCCCGTGCTTCCCTTCGCCATGAGGGTGGGGTTGTCTCTCAGCCATTTCGGAAATTGAGGTGTGTTTTTCCCTTAGCTAAGCTGTTTATTCAAGATGCGATTCAGATTCGAAGGGATTGCGTATTTTGGTACTTTTATTGCTGTCCAACGAAATGATTTCAAAAGCGACGATGTCGGGCTCTAAGACAAGGCCGTATTGTAACTTGGAGATTATAGCATGGGGATGGGACAATCAGACCAGATCCAGATGCCTCTCTTTTATGTGTTTCGGTACGTAACTTTTTTTGCTCTGGAAGCCCGGGCAACTAGTACCATATGATCGGAACATCGGTCCAGGAAGGGAACATGAAAACCCGATATCTTAGAATGCATGATTGTCAGGATACACTACTATTTTATGATCATGATACTTAACTTCTTATCTGAATCGTTCGATTAACATGTACCAGGTACTGGCCTACGACAGATGAGAAAAGACTACTCCAGCAAGACGGCGGCACTACCAGCACCTCCCCTAGCCGGCGCTGTGGTCGTTATTACTGGTCGCCGAGGTCGCCTTCGTGATACAAGTACTGTGTATCGGGCCTGCGCATCGGGGACCGATTGTGGGTACTCGTGTGGAGCGCAGCGGAGGCTGCCGAAAACCTAGTTTAATATTCCGGTTCGGAAAGTTTTGCCTGTAACGAGCCTGGCTCACCTGGCAGGTACACCACGCCCACAGGAAGATTGCTCCGGCCATCACGTCACAGTAAGGTTTTTGAAGTACCGCGCGGCCGTCATGTTCTGAATCGGATGCCAGGTGCAGGTCCCTGGACAAGGTGGATGGACTAGTTATGGATGCCGGGAATAGGGAGGCGTGATTTACCATGCAACTTGGAAAGTACAAGTCCTGCCATGGCTTCGAGTTCTCCATACAACAGATCGGGCAAACGGCCCGAGGGCAAGGAGAGTAATATGTTGCCCCGAAAATCACTAGTTCGTAGCTGTACCTCTTGTGACATTGAGGATCAGTTCCTCATTGTCAAAAGGAGCAGGGCGATTTTTCATACCAAATTAACGCACCCAAGATTCGGGAAGCGGTAGCACATTTCTTCCATGGTCCGTTAATTTAGCTTCCAGGAGTCGGTCCTGCACTTTGGACCCTGCCGTCTCGTCAACAGTCCTATATATGACATCTAGCTCCTTTGGTCTCAGTAGGCCTCCAATGCCTAATACTCTGGTCGACGTCATACTGAAGCCGTGTCCGGTGGCTAACGTCATGTTCTTGACGCATATAATTATAATAAGTATGGCAAACGACAGCCTGTTTTCCAGGAAAGAAAAAAAAAATGCTAGACCATAACAGAACATAACCAGCTATTCTTAATAAGATATGATGTTTTAACCCAGGACACGTCCCCGATACCCACGCTCTAATATATAAGCTTGTTCTGATCCATCATGGAGAATCTACCTGGAACCTAGAAAACCACTTCACCGGCTGGGCTGATATTGACCTCACCCTTACCGGCGTGTCGCAGCCTCGCAGGCCGTATCAGCGGGCGAAATTCCCAAGGCCGAGGGCTGGGATTTTGACCTGTGCTACACAAGCGTGCTCAACCGCGCCATCCACACGCTGTGGGACATGCTTAATGAGATATATCGCACCTGGTTGCCAGTCGTCAAGGATTACCGCCTCAACGAATGCCACCACGGCGCCTTGCAGGGACTGAACAAGGGCCGGGATGGCCAAGCAGTACGGCGGCGAGCAGGTGCTGATCTGCTATACCGCCAGCTCTGGAACCCTCCGACCCTCCTGGCCAGCGTGCCGACCGTCGCTATGCCCATTTGCAGCCCGAACAGATTCCCGTGACCGAGTGCTTGAAGGACGCGGTCGCCCGTGTCGTGCCCTACTGGAACGAGACGATTTCTCCCAGCATCCGCTCGGGCCAGCGCGTGCTGATCTTTAAGGTCAATCAATCAGTGATCCCCTTCGCACATTTGTTGAATTCCTTGAAATTGACGTCTCTTTATCCGCGTTTGCTCGAGGTCCGTCATGAAATTCCATCTCTCGAAGTCGTGGTATTATATATCACGCCTGGACCAGTTGGCGTGTACTATCAAATCTCTTCCTTGCTATTACCTGAAGCTCCTTTGAATCCCTCTCGACCACTCTTCCAGCGAACCCTATCAATCTACTCTCTAGAGGCGTCCGTTGCTAGATGTCTTGAGGGGAGTCCTTCACGGGGCTCTTTCTTCTAGATGACTGGGACTTGTGCTAGAACTGAGGTCGACGGGTGGGGATCGTTACCGGGGCCGGTCTTGGCGGGATTGGAGTATTATACCTGATTGACCTATGTGGACCGGAAACATTACCGACTGTCAGCTGCATGAGGCTCGCGAATTTGTCGCCAGGCCTCCACTAATATTGTCCGATTCGCTGACTTGGCCCTGGACGTTTGCCATCTCAGTATCATTACGGGATATATAGACTCAAACTTGCAGAGGATTCTTCTTTTCATAGTGACCTTGGTCCAGAAGAGCCCACTCGTCTGTGTTGCCAGCAGTGACTGGTATTGATAACACATAACAATGTTCCCGTCGTTTGTCCGGCCCCCTTGAAGGAAACGTCATCCGTGATCACGCCCTGACCCTATCTAAGGTGGTGAGCCCTGGGGGGAGGGGGAGGGGGGATTATTATAGATGGCATCCCACCCAGGATGCTCGGGATGTTGGCAGTCCTTTCAAGACAGTCCAATGTCAAACCCGCGCTATACAGGAATAGGAACTGAGATGGCTCCGTATGCGTCGTGGATAAAAGGGCGGTCATGTTGACCAGAAAACAGAATGAGGAGAAGGGACGGCAGGCTATAAGAGCTGGGTCGCCAGCATATGGTATATCTGGCCTCTTCCCATAGTCTATAATGCCATCGTGCAGTCCCTTAGAATTCGTTGAGCAAAAATCATGTTCATCTCGGTCTTGGAGAAAAAAAACAGGGCACTGCAGAACTCTCCCGATCATCAGAGGCTATTCAAACTTCAACCGCACCCGGAGGCGGGCAGGCTATTGTACCTCTGAGCACCAGCTTTTTCCAGAAAGAATCAGATTCGCAAATGGCCCTCATCGGAAGTTCACGGCACGGTTGAGGAGATCATAAGTCGTGAAGTGAAAAAGAGAACATTCATCAGGCGCCCGAGGATGGGAGGGCCCTTAATAATCCCAGGTTGTTGGCGGAAGATTGGATTTGTCTCAACACGACCATGTCAGGCATAAAAGCCGACCCCTCCGTCCACATCAGATTGCATTCAGTTCGAATGTCCCAATGTCGCTGCATTGCGCGTGCTCGGTTGAAGATGCCAATGTTGCAACTGTCAAACAAAACGAGTGCCGCGCTGTCATACGCTGCAATGCTGATCTTGGGCGTTCCAGTTCCCTCGAAGGCGGCGGTAGTCGCAGCCGCACTATGACCCTTAACGAGCTTGGTCGTTACTTCGAAGGCCGGATCCGATGATAGACTTATATAAACAATATATAAAAGTAGAGAATTATATCTCATAAGCATGGGGTATATATGTAAGATAGGTTCAAGGAGGGCAACATCGGCGCCGTTCCGTGGGATAGTGGACAAGGGATATGGCTGAATGAAGAGAGGATGGGCAGGTCGGGAAGGTATGCGTGGTTTTATAGCTCTCGCAAGACATGATCACGAGCAACTCATCTCCATATCGATGGGCATGATTCATGCAGCACATTCACTAATCGGTGACGATGCCGCTCAGTTGGCACAAACAACATCTAGCCTAGCCGGGAGATTTGGCTTGCAATTGGATGAAATCACCATCGCTTCAATGATTTCATCCATTCGTCCCCAATGAAGTCAGTACCTAAAGTTACGTCTCATAGTTTGCTCGCAGCAGAGACGGGCCCAAGTCAATCTCAAGTGAGCTTTACGCGTTCCAAACTCTGCCAACTTGACAATTCCAGTAGTTTTACCCCCAACCCATATGTTTCCTTGTTTGTCTGCCCTAGATAGTTTGGGCTAGCTGATGTTTGGTGGCTATGCTATTTAGACACTTCGTAGGCAGCAATCAGGCTCTCAATGCGCATAACTGCGTTGTAATCCTCCACGTGATTATGATGTTGGTTCGCGAAGTGTAAAAAAGGCGGTGGCTTTGCTTTAAGACGGATGGCTTTCCCAATCGCAGGCTTCCAACCCCATGTCCCAAACTTTTATATTAATGCATCGTCGGTATACCTACAAAAAACATCTCCCAGCAAACCGCCGCTTCACAAGATGGATACAGTGCCATCGTCGTCGCCGCCCCTCGATATGGAGCCTTCCACAGGGTCAAGGGACTTTCTTTCCCACATGCCTCTGGATATCATGTTTATTATCAATAAACACCTTCCCCAATTCTCTCGCGTTTGCCTTGCCCTCTCAAGTAGGAGCCTTTGCACAGCGCTCTATCCATCATCCGAGCTCCCTTCCATCACTGCCCCGGAGAAGATGGCATTGCTCCAGCCATTGGAGAGGAAAATCCCAGGCCGCTTCTTTTGTTTCTTCTGTAAGAAGCTCTGCTTCTTCGAACAGAGTGTTGGATGGCGAGGGCAGAAGCATCACGAATGTCCTCTGACGATCGTCCCCGTAAAGGAGTTGCGGCCATATGTTCTCGGGGGAGAAAACTACTACGAGATGTATGATGGAAAAATAACGGGAAATATGTTCGAAATCGCCAAACTGATGGCGCTTAGCCGGTGGGAGCCACCGCAGTCGCACGCATGGGCGAAATCTCGGCGCCTCTTCACAGATCGAGTAGAACTGTGCTTTGGGGAAGCCTATCTCGCAATGAACCGGCATCTGTATGGTCCGGGATACGGGATTCAACTGGAGCGGAGCAGCACTCATGAGGCGTACATTTCCAGGAGGTTCAAGGTTCGTTGGGCCTCCCGCCGCTCTCGGCGAGGAGGCCCTTACACCGGGCCCCAGGACTTACCCAACGCATCTTCACACAAGGTTCACTTCACAAGAGGCATGCGTAAACGCACGGGATACCAGTCTGCAAATGAGGCGGAGCTGTGGAAGTTTCACCGTCGCCTTCAAGCCAAAGTCATTCACGATAACCTCTACCTCCACGTATTACACAGCATATCGGCGCCTCGGGTTTCAGCGGAGCAATTCAAGTATATCCTTAGAGACTGCGGGTTGCCAATCTGCCGACACCTACAACTGGCCTCTAGTAAGAATTACACCGCTGATATCCCCGGGCTTCAGGAGGCCTACAATCATGCTGCGAGTAAACGAAAGCAACCCGTTTTCCAGTTTCACGACTTTGAAGACGAAGTTCGATCCTGCACCTGCTGTTTCACCGACTTTGCCGTCTCACTCCAGACAGGTGATGATTCCCGGGGCTGGAAACTGGAGCTCTCGACGTACCACTTTCTTGGGAAGTGCAGGACTCCAAGGGACGTGGAGTGGAAGGCCTTTGTTAGTGTAATTTCCCGGGGCGATCTTCATCAAGTTCGGCATCTTCGCGATACCGAGCCTAACTTGAATTTGGGTATGATACGAAAGCAATGGGATGAAAGCTGCGGTGTACCGGTGGATGGTGATGGCGAGGCGAAATGGGCCTGCCCCCGGCAGAACCAGTATTCGAATTTCTCGGTGTTATATCGTGGGGGTTGGAGTGGATTCTGACCTTAGGTAGTGGGAACTGGGAAGTCTGACAAATCTACTTGTAAGATCCCAGGGATCAGTCGGGGAAAACATTCGCTATGTGCTAACCACTCTCTAGCATGTGTAAAAGGTGGGTTGCTACCACTGTTTACTCATGTGGGTAGAGTAGGGCATCGACATACTCCTTGGACGTCTGGAATGCCTTAGCAATCCCTAGACTAAAGAGGTTCCGAGCTTCCCGGACCTCACCGAGAGGTCAACTTGCGTATACTATGCTAGAATCATATCTCACTCAACATTATTCTCCGTCATTCCTCCATCATTTCTCTATCAAGTGCCTACTGTGGGAAACTTGACCTTTTGATCTGGGAGCGTAATAGGTGGCCTATCTTCCGGGATCCTACAAGAGCACGTACAGTTCCAATTCTCCTGGGCAGTGCAATCACTAAAGAAGGTTAGATGTCGGCTCAACAGGCACCCTGCAGTCTCAAAGCAGGACGTACAAGATCTCCTGGTCAGGTTGCAGGGCGCAAAAGGCCTCGCCGAAGGTTGCAGCGCAGTTTTCGTCCGTAAAGGCTCGGATCTTGCAAATATTCGTGCTCCCGAGAGTAGGGCATACGCACTACAGGACGCGGTTAGTCACCTATGAAGTTCGGAGCTGAGATATGGACGTTGCCAACCAAGTTCAGGGGGTAAGGGTCCCACTCCGGGTACAGCTTGGTGACGCCGTAGGTGCCGGAGGTCTTGCGGCAAGTAGGATCCGAAAAGTTAGTTCTAGTCTCCGGATTGACGCAGGTGCATACTTCGATGAAACCACCAGACAGATACACAGGAGGCTAGTACCAGAAATGGGACGTGGGCTCAGTTCTTTTGACTAACGGTAAGATGCTTTGTGATACCGCGATATGTGCGAGAGATAATGGATACGCGGCTGCGAGTTGGCGAATTTGTTTCATCGTGGGTGGCTGGGGTTATAGACCTTCGGACGGGGCAGAGAGAGGAACTCAACGATGGCTAAGACAGCGACATGATACGCAATGCAACACCACGAAGAACTCTCAGGGTGGGTGCGACCACGAGTTATATGATCGATGAGCAAAAGCACTGCTGGAACGCGCTGCAGAAAGAATTGCCTATTGTTGAAGGGGTTCTTCCGGGCAGTCGGCTGTTCATGAACGGCGCCCCGACTAATCAATCTACGCTAGGCCATTCGCCAGCGAACGGCGAAATTGAGCCATACAGGGTTCTCGCATGCCGCCGAGGACGAATGATCCACACGTAGCTGACTTGTCAATTCAGCTCTTTAATATATATGTTGGCTACTGTATGAATAAAAGCAGAGGATGCTTTGAGGTCTCGGATATATCCGGTTTGCGATCTAACTGGGCATTTAGGCCTACGAAAATATTTGTTTGCAGGTATCTCCCGTTTTCTCAATATGCGACTCCGTTATTTGGTTCCGTCCTTTTTCCATGCTGCTATCAGCGGCGCCACAGTTCGGCAAGGATAGTTTACCAGGTCTCCAGCGTCACCGAGTTCGATATAGCTAGTTACTTTACTATTAATGTGCTGCTATAGAACCCGGTTCATTGGCACCACCGCATTTCGGGATCGAAGGCCGCCATGTGTGGTTGGCACAAATCTGCCAACTTCGGAGCCATCTAAACCCAGCCTTCGTGAATTAAAAAGGAATAATAGTGCGCCGCGAATGTCGTTCTTGTCGGGTCTCGAGTGGATGTTATAACATGGCTAGGCGAATACAGCTGAAGCAGGAGGGTTTATGGAGCCTGATTCGTCTGCAGAGTTGCATCCATAAGTCTGAATCAAGGGAATCTCAGCAGGGTTTGTCTGCTCTTATCCTTGGCGGGTAAGGCGGGTCAATATTGGTCCGAGGAAGCTGGGCAAATCAACTGACCCAAGTTATTTATATTTATATTTCTATTCTCATCAACCCTGCCGTATCCGCTTCCGCTTCCGCATGGTCGCGTGCCTCGTCATCGACTTCTTCCATCACATATGATAAGTAACCGACTCGTCTCTCTCTGTTTTACGCAAAGAAAAGAGCCTCCCATAATGGATCAATCTTCCGTTGCCGCCCCTCCCATGCCGACCCCCACCACCGAGAAGACGACGACAGCCGAGACAACCGCAACAACCCTGCCGATAATACAAGAACAAGAGCAAACACATTTGAAAAATCATCCGGCATCGTCCCCGAGAGAACAAGCATACTCCCGCCCCAACGCCAGCGACCAGTGGAGCCTTAAGAGCGTGCTTTCCACCGTTGGCATCATATTCCTCTGTCTCAGCCTACTTCTCATCCCGGCGTTCCTTGTCACGAGGAGTAAAGACGAGGGCCATGACCATGCTTCCTCTACGAGGCGGCCTGATACCAGCAATGTCGTTCCTGCTAGATCGGCCTGGTTCATTCCAATTTTCGTACTTGCCTGGGTCGCGTCTCAATTCGGCGTCGCTCGATTGCTCGGGCAAGGGATGCAAGCGATGCAAGGACTCGGAGTCCAGCTGCGGTCTCCGCTATTGCTAGCCGTTGGCAAGGCACTCCACGTCAAAGAACTAAGCCTGATTTCAAACTGTACCGCTTTGTCGCTTCTGATCATTGCATTGTCGGCTTTCTCCAGGAGCTATGGTTGGCAGGCCGCCGGCCATGACATGTGTAATCGCACTGGCCTGGACCAGATGGTATACAAACCCATTGTGGAGCGCCGGAGTATGTGGTCAGTCTTCTTCGCGTGCCTTCACGCCGTGGGCCAGCACGTACAGATCTCAGCACTGTTGTTTAAATATGGTGGCGGATGGATAACCATGAGGGGGTTTGTTGTCATGGTCGTGTCGGCCCACGCGATTCTTGGCCTGATGGTATTGCTCGGCCTGTGCCGCTTTGCAGTGGTCATGCAGAACGCGTCGTTGCTGATATTAGGGGTGCATCTGGTATCTTGGCTCGTTGCTAGGGCCGACATCTTCTCTGGTTTCCTCGGAAGCAGGTTTGACCCTGAATTTCGGCTTTTTCGGACACTTGGGGAGTTGGTACTCTATACGTTGATTCTATGGCTGGTGAAATCGGCCCCCGTGGGCTTGTTATGCGAGCCTGATAGTTGCGGGAGTTAGAAAAGCCGGCTAAGGTCTCCGATTGATGCATGATCCAATAGAGATGTGGTTACGATTTTTGGTGAAAGGGCGTGGTTTGGAGGTCGCAACCCAGCCTAGCCTCCTTGGAGTTTGGCCAAGTTCTACTTAGTTAATCCTGGAGCTTCTAGATTTTAACGCGCTCACGCGCTGCGTAGAAAGCGCAACAAGAGTCTGTGCCGCCGAAGCGGAAATCGTGGGTTTACGATGGGGCATTCCGGTTTCGTTTTATCGATTTCTCAAATTTTACGATAGGTAGTATTGAGAATACTATATGGGCGGATTAAAACCAGAAAGATGGACGGCTTGAAATCGCCATCTCCACACACTTCAGTCTTGAAAAAAAAGCATATGTACATCGAAACAGTTATTCCTGCCACAGCTAATATTATTCTCAGGATGAGACGTGCGAGACTGCGATCTCTCACCACTGAAAGAAACGAGGATGGGAATCAGGGATCGAAATGTTGGTAGCCCTGTACCAGCGCCATTCCAGCATCTTCAAAAGTCTTGCACATCGTTGACGTCCATCAACCACTCGCATTCGTTCTCTGCCTCCAGAGAGATAACGTCATCAGGATGGAGATAACCATCAAGAGCAGTACTCCTCATGGCGCACGTCATCACTATCCTCACCTGTGCCCCCGACGGGCCCAACCAATTCAAAAGAGGGATCATACGGGAAGGGAAGCCGTTCTGAATCTGCACTACTTCTGTGGCCTACATACCCACTCCAGAGATCCACTAAGCGGTCCTCGAGGAATGCTTCGCAGTCTCATCGCTCAGCTATGTATGCACTTGGCTCGCTGGGGCATTGATATGCAGCTCGTCGACCAGAATTGTGTCCGCGATGCGGGCGAGATGAGCGGTTATGACCCGACCGCCCTCTGCGCGTTGCTTGGCCAACTCTTAGGGAGCGTGCCAGCGGGAGTGACGGTGTTTATTATTCTTGACAACGTCTCTCACTTTGAGTCGACCGCGTTTGGGTGGTTGGATGACATGCTGGTCGTGTCTTCGCAGCTCAAGGGGATCGTGATCATCATCGATATCAGCGTCGCGCAGAAGACGGACAGGGCTGAAACGGAGTTGTTGAGGTCCTCGTCACATTGGCCATTGATGAGAATCAGATCGGATTGTGGGCCGCGATCTCGTTCTGTGTCGGACCGAAGCCATACTAGGAACCTATCGGTGGCCAAGAGCCAGTTTGTGCGACGAAGGGCGGACTCTTGTAGGTCACCACTTTGGCGTAGGACATGTTCCATGTCGTCTGCGACATGGCCAATATTCGGTAAATGGGAAATTGCCATTGGTGTATTACGACCGCCTATGACCGGATCGATGTTGATAATATCAAAAATCTGCTCTATGCTGACTTCAATATGGAGATAGGGAACAGTGGGCTGAGGGGATTGAGAGTAACCTGGCGATGGCGGTAGAGCCGGGTCGTAGTACGAGAGACTGGAACCGGTGATCTGTCTCGTTATATGCTGCGCCTGTAGAATATTTTGAGCAAACAAATGGAACACATTCGTGTTCAAAAAGAGGGCCTCCTCAATGCGGCATGTATGGACGCTCGCTTCGATATTGATCATTCTCCTCTCCATCGCCTCAAATCTGTCGCCGAGGGATTTGAGGTGTTCGCTGCCTTCGCCGAACTTGCGCTCGATGCCTTTTATCGCTTCTCCTGTTTCGACGACAGTGTCTTGTATTTGCGAATTCCTTTGGTCTCGGAGGTGCCTGGTCCGAGTCTCCACGGCATTGCATGCTCTGTCTATCAACTCGAGGGCTTCGTTTATCACGACGGCCTCTTGTTCTGGGTGTTGACGCATGAATTTACGAACGCCTACGGCTCGACCGTCAACCCAATGTCCATACGTCGAGGCAGAAGAAAAAGAGAAAAGAAGGAAAACGAGGACGTCGAAAGTAAGCACGGAGGAGAGAAACACACCTGATCCTTTCTGTTTGCGAAGCAAGATCCTCAGCAACATGGCAATCTGCCGCAATAACACAGAGTAAAGATCTCTGACTCTCGTGACGAGGACCTCGTCGGCTCCGAAAGACAAAAGGTCATTACATGCCCGCTCGAAGATGAAGGGGATATCCCCCAGTGTCTTGAGGATCCTTTCTTGGTTTTCGATTCGACGCTCGATGAGCTGTTAATGTCAGTTTTAATCTGTTAGCTCGAGGAGTAAATTGATTACGGACCCTAGGAACCACCTCTAAAACAATACCTTAAACACAAGAGTGAGCCCACCTCTCAAAACACTGAGGCCGTCCTGCTCAGGTACGACTTGAGAAAGGGCCTGGAGCGTCTTGATAGTCGCCATGTTGCGTAGCACCGCTCGTCCTTTATTTGTCGCTTTCATCGCATATGTTTCTTTCGCTGTCTCGATGGCGGCCATGACATCCTCCCAGCGGCATGGCTGAGGCTCCATACCAGGCTCGATGGTTTCCCAATTATTCAGGATCTCCTCGAGATCACTGGTAAGAAGTAAAGCCATTCCATCTTATCAGAATATTTTTCTTCTCATTTTAAAAAGGAGGAGCTAAATGGTATCTGTTACCTACTGGTGCGGCTTAACTTCAACATATTGACAAGTCTTCCTGTCAAATTCAGCCTCGGTCCCCTCCAAGGCAAGTGCAGGCAGCCTCTTTTTCCCTTCTGTTTCTTTCCAGTGGTCGAACGTAGCTATCTCGCGGTCATCTCGCAGTATTTTCGTAAGAGATGAGGGGAGAAACTCCCTCTTCTGCTGCGATACCCACGGGAGAGGCATAGCGGCATAGCTATTCTCCGGACATGAAACCAGATAACAAGCTACTAGACTTATAGGTAAATTGATATGGCGAAGGAGGAAGAGATGGCGAGAAAACAGGTGAAAGCGAGAGCGAGAGGGAGATAGCGAGAACAGATACAATCCGACGATGCGGGCTTACTTCGATGAAATGAAAGGAGACTTGGACACTCGACAGATCACATCTACCCCGCTCCGCAGCCTTGCCAGCAGCGCATCTGGGTGTAGCTTTCTCTTCTCTCGTTGGCTCGTTTGCGAGTTGGACTGTGGCTTGGGGACGGGGTTTTATTTCGGGGTTATCCGTTGGCTTTCTTTCCTTCCAGTTCATGGATCGCTCTGATCCCCCTTCCCCCTTTTCAATCCATTTTCTGCGGCGTATTTTTCGTCTCTCGCTCTCGTTTCACGCCCTTGCTCACAGAGAAATCTCGTTCGTTAGCCCGATAAAATGGCATCTACTTCAGTGGAGACGGATCAGGGAGCTCCCATCTCGCTAGTAGATCTAGCGGACAAGGGCCCCGATGCTGAAGCCTCTCCCAAACCGCCCGAGTCGGAGGCACCGACTGACACAAACTCCTCTACTCCCCCACCTCACCATAGCCGGCTCCTTACACCACTCGATATAGCCGACGTCAACGCCGCATCCATCGCTACGGAGGAGCAAGTGATATCCCTGGAGACTTCTGACAGTCCCCCTTCCGACCCCGCTAAGGCAGATTGCGTCTGTGCAACCACAGAGACCGCCGCTCGTTGCGCAAACAGCTGGCTACGGCTCGAACGACTGATCAGCAATCTCGAAAATCGCGTGCAAAATGCCGGCGGAGGCGGCTCTAAGAGTAGTGGCCAGGGACAGGAGCGACCATCGCCCACGAAGCCCAACGACGACGCGGCAGAACCGCCGAAGCTACAGACGAAAATCATTCCCAAGATCCGAAAGTGCACTTTCTCGCAGTTTGTCAATCAGTTCGCCTCGGAGGACACGCACGCGATAGAGGTGCTCGTGACTGGGAGTCGATTGGTCAAGGAGATCTACGATGAGTGGGAAGAACGATGTCGTCTCGGCGTTGAGGGTTACAGCAAGAAGGACGACAATGAGAAGCCCTCGTCACGAAGGTACGGCGCCAATTCGACTGAAACCTGGATACACGGAGTCCGCATTCGATCTCCCAAATTGATGGAAATCTTCGACAAAGTCACGGATTATCAATGGGGCACGAAGCCTCACACGTTCCTTCGCCCGTTCCGGTACTTCATACATTTTCACGACAAGCTCAAGGCGAAGCTAGAGTGGATGGAAGAGCACATTAAGAACCTTGATTCAAGCGACGACGCTGCAACCGCTTCGAAAGAGACCAAGGGTGAAGAGGATGTATTCAGTTCGGAAAGCGCCTTGGAGGAGTTTCGGTGCTACATCAAGTTTGCCGAAACTGAGATTGTGCCATCGTACTCTGCCTTCGAGGATGCCGACTTTGGAGCTTCGAGGAAGATCAGGTACCAAGATCTATGGTGCCTGTTCCGACCGGGCGAATTGATCTATATCCCGCAGAGTACTCTCGTCAACTTGTATCATACTGGAGGTGTGCTCGATCAAGCCGCGAACAATTCTTCCACCAAAGGCCACGGCGCAACCACTCTCCAGCAGGTGTGGCGACTGATCCATACCCAGCCCACACACGGGTGGGAGTATTTGATGGAAGAGTTCGACGACAATGATTACTTCCGGGCGTCTTGCCACTACCTCGACTATGATGGTTCGACATACGCAGGGGTTATCTATCCTTTCAACATCCCATATTTCAAGGACAAGAGGGACATTCGTGACCTCCCCTTCTATCCCATCCGCTTTGCCGAGGATTGGAAGTTGTGCCTCGCCGAGGGACGACGTTGGGGCGCAAAGTTCACCGAGTCCGTCACGACTCACCCCGTGGGTAGTCAAATTGTGCAGCCGGTCAAGAAGCCCGACCATATTGAAGGCGACGTCATCATCGATTTCCAGGAGACGTTCAACAACTGTCCTGAATGGAAGAAAAATTTTGCCGACGAAGAGCCCATGGCTGTTAGTCGCGGAGGCTTCTATGCAACGATGGCTGGGAACCATGCCATCATCACCTGGTCCGATGTCCACCGCACAAAACAAGTTTCTTCGTTTACCGAGGCTGTGGTCGATGAAGACAACATCGACACGATTGAACATGACATATTCCTCTCCAAAAGCTGCTTCTTGACCCGCAAATCGCAAGCTCTGAAACCTATACCCACTGGGGATGATCTCGCGTTGTTGCCACGCCGCTTGTTTTCTTACGCCATTAGAGACCGCGTATTCGTTCCCATTAACGTCTACGATTTAACGCCTATAGAGCGACAGGCTGACGTGTTCGACAAGCTCGAACTTCGCCCCGAGCATAAGCGGCATGTTGAAGCCCTCGTACGCACACACTTTAGAAAGAACGAGCTGGACGCACACGGCGAGCTCCGGACCCAGGACCTAATCCGCGGCAAGGGAAAAGGTGTCGTATTTCTTCTCCACGGACCTCCCGGCGTGGGGAAAACGGCAACAGCCGAGGCCATCGCCCAAAAATTCAACAAGCCACTGTTTCCGATTACCTGTGGCGATCTTGGCTTTTCCCCTCGGGACGTCGAGGAGAAGTTGACCGAAGTCTTCCGGCTTGCGCACCTTTGGGATTGCGTCCTGCTTCTTGATGAGGCGGATGTGTTTCTCTCGGCACGGAATGCCAACGATGTGAAGAGGAACGGCCTCGTATCAGGTTGGTCAACGCTGAGATAATAGAATGTTTAGGTCTTATATATGCTAACATCAAGACAACGCTTTAGTGTTCCTCCGCGTTCTCGAGTATTACAACGGAGTCCTCTTTCTCACGACGAACCGCGTTGGGAAACTGGACGCCGCCGTCACTTCTCGTATCCACTTAATCCTCCACTACAAGCGTCTCAAGGGCCCCGAAATCCTCAGCATCTTCAAGCTTAACATTGAGCGCCTAGAGCAGATCGAGCAGCAACGCCACGAGATGTTCAAGGAACCCAAGCTCTTCATCCTCAAAGAGGAGATCCTTCGTTTCGCAGAGGAGCACTACCATGAGAGCGAGCGCTCGCGATCGAGAGAGCGTTGGAACGGAAGGCAGATCCGCAACGCGTTCCTCATCGCGACCTCGCTTGCCCGGTACGAGGTGGAGAAGCAGGGTCCGGGGTTCCAACCGCAACTCCGCGCTTCGCATTTCCGGGAGGTGGAAATGATGACGAGGGAGTTCGATAGTTTCCGGAGACGTCTTAATATGGGTGACGATGCTCAGGCTGCAAGGAGGAGAGGAGAACGAGATGATAGCTGGGACGAGGCGGAGGATCTTGATGACAATCCTGTTGCTCCGCCGTTGAGCCACAGTAATAGGCCATACCAGCCACCTCTGGGTATTAGTCGAACGGGCAGCAATTTACGCGCTGGATATCAGCCGTCTCCTCGAGGTCTCTCACCTCACTCGACACCCACGCGGGTTCCATTGAGTGGCACTTCGCCCTCAGCTCCAACTCACATGGCGTCCGAATACAGTCACGGTGGTTATCCTATGACACCGCCGATGCGATCACAAGACTCGTATCAGCGATCACCGAGGGAATCTCATTTTACGCTATACTCCGCGGCTCCGCCGTCCTCTTCCCATCGAGAATACCACAATCCGCCCATGGAAAGGCAGACTGCGATGCCGATTTCTGACCCTCCGGAACTGCACCCGAGGGACATTCCCGTCTTCAGCACGCCGGGTAGGACCTCGCCAGGAGGTGGTGGCTGAGGTGCTTGAGGTTTGGGTTCGCCTGAGAAAAAAAAAAATGATTGGAATCGGTAATCTGTCTTTAATTTCTCCTTTTGCCCTCCTCTTCTGGTTTTTTTCGTACTTTATACGAGTTTGTAATTATGAATCATTTCCTTTTTCAACATCACAGGGTGGCTCTCCTGTTGTCTATTATGAGAGACTTTATCACTTGCTAGTGATTTAGTGATTTTGACATGTCGGTCATGTCTGTTTGCTTGTCATAAATGTCTGTTCCATTACTTTTATTATCAAGATATTTTCATGCGATACAAAGTAAATTAATGCCAATATCACAGGATCGTCACTCGCGATCATAAAATGTGAACCAAGATGTGAGCCCACTTCATTATTCAACCTCTACACCCATCTCCCCTCTTACCAACATAACTCATCCATACCACGACACTCATGACGGTTCACTTGGTGCTCTAGACCTGCTCCGTGCCCGTGCTCAAATAATCCTCCTCATCACCCTTCTTCGGCGCCAACCCATGCCTCCTCAACCACACCCTCTTCCCCCACTTATACGACTCAGCCGTGGCGAAGAAGAACAGGTTCGCAATAACGACAACAGCCCACTCCCACGTAATACCCTTATGCATAAAAACAACGGTATTGATAACAGGGATATACAGCGTAGCGATAGTAATGAAGAAACCCACGGTAACAGACCAGAACAGGAAAGGGTTGCTCCAGAGACGCAGGGCCCATTGGCGCGGGCTCTTAGCGATGCCGTCGAAGAAGGAGCGGCGCGAGTCGACGAGCTCCCAGGCGAAGAAGAGGAAGACCCACATCATGGTCGTGTAGCAGGTGGCGCGGGCGCGGAAGACGTCCTCGCAGGAGTCGCTGTACTCGAGGTTGCAGTCGTGGCCGAGGTTGCCGTCGTAGAAGCCGAAGAGGACGATGACGAAGGAGCCGAGGAGGCAGGCGGCCATGATGAGGCCGTAGCAGACGAGGTCGGTGATGAATTCGGGGGTGAAGACGCCATATTTGAGCTGGGAAAGAGAAAGAGAGTTAGTATTTATTGTTTCGATACGATTGGTGAGGGTAAGAGAAGTAACTGGGGAGAGAAGCCTACATTGTGAGGAGGTCGGCGGAGGACATCAGGCGACGCCTTCTCGAAGCCAAGGCCAGTCTCGGTAAAGGCACCGGCGACGAGCAACATGAACAGAATCTCAACTGGGGTAATCTGGAAGATGGAAATTCCAGTAGCATCCTTGAAAGCAAGACCAGTAAGAAGCGTAATGACCAAGCCCACGTTGGCGGCAAGCACGTGCAGAATAAACTTTTGAATGTTGTCGAAAATACGGCGACCCTCGTCGATGGCGTTGAGGATGGACGCAAAGTTGTCGTCCGTCAAGATGATATCCGAGGAGTTCTTGGCCACGTCCGAACCGTTCTGGCCCATGGCGATACCAACATCGGCATACTTGAGACTGGGGCTGTCGTTGACACCGTCACCAGTCATGGCGACGTAGCGCTTGCGACGGTGGAGCGCGGCAATCATTCGGACCTTGGTGGTGGGCGAGCAGCGAGCGACGACGAGCGGCAGTTCCTTTAGAGCATCGATCTCGTCATCGCTCATGGCGTCGAACTGGTGGGCGGTCATAACCATGGTGCGGGTGACTTCGGCTGGCATCTGGGCAATCTTGGACTCGGGGGGCAGGATGCTAACTTCGGAGGCGATGGCGCGGGCGGTGTGGGGGTGGTCGCCGGTCAACATGTGCACGTTGATTCCGGCACGGTGGCAGGCGCGGACGCTGGGCTGGGACTCGGGGCGAGGAGGGTCGTAGATTCCGACGAGGCCACGGAGAATGAGGTCCTTTTCGTAGGCGACGCGGTTGAGACCTTGCTTGGCTTCTTCCTCGGTGATGGGAGCGAGACCGGACTTGCTGGCGAGTGCGAGGACGCGAAGACCGTGTCTGGCGAGAGCCTCCATGTTGGCGTGGATATCAGACAGGATCTTCTCATCAAGAGGGACGGGCTCGCCGTCGCCGAGGGCAATCATGGAGCAGCATCCGACAACACGCTCAGTAGCGCCCTTGGTAAACATGTGGATTTCCCTAGTGGGTGACTGAGTATCCTCGCAGACGACAGACATGCGCTTAACCTCGGAATCGAATGGGAGTTCTCCAACTTGCTTCCAGCGCGCGTTAGGGTTCGCCTCCGTCGAGAGCGTCAGTCTGTTCCAGCCGAATCGCGTAACGAACACCTGGAGGGCAACCTCGGTGGGATCTCCGTGGGCGGTCCACTCGCCGGGCTTCTCGGCGCCGGCGTCCTCGATGCGCTGGAGGGTGGCAAGGTTGGCGAGCGAGGCGATGTTAAGGTAAGTCTGCAGGGCGGGCTTGCCGGCGGGTTCCCCCGCGGGGTCGATTTTGTCGGCGACGGCCTCGGCGCCCTTGGGGGATTGGAGGTCCTTAGGCTGGACGTGGGAGGTGAGCTTGAGCTCGCCAGAGGTGGGGTCGTAGGGGTTTTGGCTGGTGTTGACGGAGTAGGTGCCGATGCTGGGGATCCAGGCCATGCGGACGACCATGCGACCTTGAGTGAGGGTTCCGGTCTTGTCGGAGCAAATGTCTGGAAGAGAATTGAAGTTAGAAATGAACAGCTGATGAGTCATGCGGAATATGAAGAGGGGGCAAAAGGGAAAAGGAAATAAAGGAGAGACAGAGAGACGAAGGGAATGAGAAGAACTTACTGGTAACACCGCCGAGTGCCTCCAAGCTGGACAGCTGCCTGACAACAACATTGCGATCAACCATGGCCTTCGTACCAGCAGCCATGGTAATCGTCAAGACAAGAATCAGCGACACAGGCAGCGTACCGACGGCCACGGCCACAGCATAGATGACCACATCACTCCTAGTGCTAAACTTGTTCGCCGCGAGCACAACAATAGCGCAAATGACAGCGATGCCAAAGATGTACAGAAACAGCCTCGACAGCTTTCGCTGCAGCGGAGTTCCGACGGTGACGCCCAAGAAGGTACCGATGATGCCCACGACGACCTGGAAGCCGAAGACGATGTAGGACCAGAGAGTAATCTTGCCCTCGGCGTTCTGGTGTGCGTGGACCCTGCTCCCCGAAGACGCCTCGCGGAGGGCAGCGGCGATGAGGCCGATCTCAGTACACATACCCGTAGCGAAAACAACGCCGCGAGCGCGACCCTTGGTGACGACCGTAGAGCTGAAAGCGACGTTGATGCGATCACCCGGACCAGTGTCATCGTCAAAAGTCATCTCGGGATCCTTCCGGATAGGCAGCGATTCACCAGTGAGCAGGGCCTCGTCGGCCTCGAAGTTGACGGCCTCGATGAGACGCACATCGGCGGGGACGGAGTCACCCATCTTGAGCTCGACGATGTCGCCGGGGACGACCTTGGCGGAATCGATGACGACGGTCTTACCCTCGCGGATGACCTTGGCGGTGGGGGAGGTCAGGGCGCCGAGGGCGTCGATGGTGCGGGCGGCTTGGTAGTCTTGGAAGAAGCCGATGACGATGTTGAGGAAGATGATGGCGGCGAGGACGCCACCTTCGACCCATGCTTGGATACCGAAACTGGCTGCCAAAGCCAGAACGAGGACCTGTAATGATGGTGATGATGTAAGCAGGATGTCTTTGAAGTGGTGATGCAAGACGAGGAAGGAGCTATGACAGTCATGCCAGGGAGGAAGGTGCGATGGACGTGGGGGCACAATCCCCGTGCTTCTGTGCTCTGTGCTTGGGAGGTTGGGGTGGCTTGGACCACGAAAAAGCCAAGACGAAACAGATGAAATAGGGATTCAAACGTGACTAAGAAAACAATGGAAGAGGTAACGGAAGAGGAGTGAATTCGAGGTACGTCGATTAAAACTGAAAGTCTGGGACCTACCAAGGTCATGGCATTGGCAACCTGCCTGATGAAAATCTTGAGGGGTTGGGCATTCTTCTCTTTAAGCAGCTCATTGTGCCCATACTCCTCCGAACGCTTCTCAGCCTCACTGCCATTGAGGCCTGTCTGCTCGTTCACTTCGAGCAGCTGGCAGACCTCGTGGGCTGGCAGTGCGTGAGGCGGCCTCGGCAGAGGCTTGTTAGCCTGGCCGGATACGTGCGGTTGCGTGTCCATTGGTTATTTGTTTTTGCTCTTTCCAATCCGAATGTATGTAAGATGCTTTGCGTTTTGCTTGTGTTGTTTGTTTTCTTGGATTTGTCTTCTTCTTCTTCTCTCACTCTCTCTCTAGCAGAGGAGCTACGGCGAAGCAGAGATCATGCACCTGGGGGACTTGGACAGGAAAGGACGAGACGGGGGGACGGCAGGCCGACGGCTTCGGCATCAAGGTCGTGATTTACGGGATCGCTTGATGAGGGCCAGGTGCTGGAGAGCTAAGCCGAGGCATGTAGGAGAGGGAGAGAGGGGCGGCCGGAGGTGGTAAATGGGTAGAATGGCCTAAGCTTAAAGAGAAAGAGGCTTGGGTTGAACGAGGGGAGGGAAGAGAGGGAGCAGGGAGCTTGGAAACGAGCCAAGAGGAACGGACGTATTTATCTACAAAATTTTTTCGATTTTTTTTCCCTTGTCCCTTCCATATTTCTCTTATTTTCTTTTCTCGGCGGCAAAAAGCCTGGGGTGGTACCTTGGCGAGCTTTTCGGGTTTGGAGCTAGGTTCCCAAGGCGTGAAGTTCGAGAATCGGCGGAAAAGGACTGGACTGCACAGAATCCTGAACCAATTAGCGAGAATCAATTGGACGGGAAGGGAAAACTGGGGGGGAGGGTCCACGGAGTGGAGACTCGGAGGAGGATGGGGGTGGATCGCTGGCAACGAGGGTGGCGAGCAGCCAGCGAACCTGACAAGCAAGGGGGTGTGTGTGCACTGGCTTCTGGTCTGGATCTCGCTCATCGGATTCCGGGTCTGAGAAACGGATGCCAGAGTGACGCTGGGAGAGCGTCTGAGGCCCCGCCGATGGCTTCATAACGTAATGAGCAAGTTGTGGATAGGCTGGAAGGGGAAGATCAAGGATGCAATGGTGATGGGGACCTAGGCCTGATTGGGCAATTAGATGCCGTGATCACGACGAGCTGGGGAGACTGTCGGGACGGAATTGAAGAGGATTGGCTATCGACGATCGATCGAGGTAATATTGAAATATCGTGTGTGTGCGAATAGTACAAATTACGGTCTATTTACGGCGTGACCTAGAAAGGCGATCTGGGTAGGTGGGACTATACGCGGGAACTTGGGCGACAGGCAGACCAACACAATTAGGCTCCGTTGTCCACTACGAACAGAGAAAAGAGAGGATGAGGGGGCCTTGCAGACAGACTCGCATCAAAGACACACATTAAGGTCGAGCTGGGCTAGATCTGCGAGCGGGGGCATCACTGCTGAAAGGTGGAGGGCCAAGAACCAATATGAGGGGGAATGGTGAGCAAGATGATTCCTTTGGTTCGTCTAGGCATCGTTCTCACCATCGCATTGGTCTGACAAGGGATTCTAGAAGCGTGGGGAAGAAGCTGGGTCTTGGCTTGCTGGGAACACACGAAGGTACGGAGAGGTGGGAGTGGTGGCACTAAGAGGTAGATCAATCAAATTGATCAATTGATGCACTCACATCCTCGTCCTTCGTGTTCCGTTGTTGGCAAGACTCGCAGGCGAATGGGCCAGATGGAAGAGGCTATTCGCCAGCCATTCGCTCTCTCATCTCAATCCATCATGAAAATGGCCTGTTGGGTTGGGGAGCCAATGTCCCATGTAAGTTGTCGCGTGAGCAAGAAGATACTTCACGCAGAGGGTCAGCTGGGAAACCTGGGACGGTGGAAAATCCTGCAGTGCCAAAAGGAAATGAAAGCAAAGCACGAAAGTATGATTGTAATCGAGTGAAACAAATTCGACATCCTCGCCAAGGCTTTCTCGAGCTGCGCCAAGTACCCCACCACCTTTCGATAGCCGGGAAGGTACATGTCCCGCCCAACCCATGTCCAAAAACGTGGAATCTGCCATGGAAAACGCATTTCGGTGCGGGAAAAGTAAAAGCAAAATGCCAGGAGAAGGCCCCAGAAAATAATTGCGAAAAATCATCTTTATTCTCTGGCTAGAAATCATATCGCCGTGTCGAGACGCCGTGATCGGGACGTCATTCGGTCGCCGGAACCCGCGGGTCCCCCGGGGATACATTGAAAGGTACATTCACACACTCACACACTGGAGCCGGAACCTGGGCTGAAAACAACTAGTTTCCTTTCAGCACGTCAAAACAAGCCTGAAAAAGAGAACTTGAAAAATTCCAACACTGGAACCCCACCCGAAAAAAAGTTTCGCCATCGATTCTCGCCAAGAACAGTACCCCGCCTCTCGTTTTGCTTGGCCAAGGCGATGCCTAGAAAGAAAGCCCGCCCTAATGACTCTTTTCGCGATGGACGAGTGGTTCCTCGTGGAATTTCGTATTGCCGTTCGTCCATTTCCTGGAATTGTTCTACAGAGTCTTGGAACGCAGCTTGGCGCGCGGACGACAGGAAGCAGAAGAAGCAAACAGGAACATAAAATATGACAAGCGTCTATTTAAGCTCATAGTCACACGAATGAAGGCACACCTAGTGGACGAGGGAGTCTGGGGAAAATGGAGGCGACGATGGACACTGAACGACGGGGGTCAGAGGGGTTTGCCGCTCGGCGCTCGGCCAGCGGGAATGTATCGATGGCGAATAGACTTTGCACATTGACGAGATCTCAAGCCAAGCCCGCTTGTCCCCGTAAATATGAATTTTGCACTAACCAGTCCAACGGCGCCATTCCCCCATTCCCTCCTCCACAGTCGACTGAGGATTGAAATTGCTCGACTGCCAGATCCTGCCGTGCTCCCCTTCCTTCTCCTTCCCACGCACGGAGATTGATGACCGGGTTTCAAGATTGGGTGGCGAGGGAGTGTGGAGGGCTAAGCTTTTCGGCATCAAGCGGTCCAGCACAAATCAGCCATGATGCCAATACCAGACATTGTTTTCGAATTGGCCTCAAAATGCAACCTCAACATAACGCCCGCAAGCCCAGGTCCCACGCCGTTCCCCTTGCTGTAGCTCATACAGAGCGTCGCGAGTCGGGAATATCACCCTAGCCCAACAATTTCCTCAATCTCTCGAAACGCCTTGGCGCGTACCCTCGAAGGAAGGTCTCTACCGAGGAAGCCCGACCTTCCCGGCTAGGAAAGCCAGCCTGACCATAGTGCGCCCCGTCCATTTCTCCGGTGGATCAATGCCCCCTCCATCGCCAAGACCGCGGTAACGATCATATCAGAAGGCGGTGAGACCAATGGTTTGAAGCTCTACGAAGTATGCCTGGTCGGCTCTACCTAAAGTCATGGCCGGGATTGAATCCCGATCCAGACCAGTTCACCACACACAAGCGCAAACAACATCGTGGAGTTGGACTTGGGGATTGGGGGAGAGACTAGGAACTTGACATGGCGCTTCTTTCAATTGATTGTATGAAGTAGAAAACTAAGAAAATCGAGCCTCCGTAGATGTTGGCTCGGACTCCTCGCCTCCCTCGAATCAAGTTGAACAGTCCCAAAAATGAAGCCATTGACCAATCGAATTGAAACACAAATTTTCCTCTCTTTTCGAACTCCCTCTCTTGTTTTGTTAATTTTGCAATTTTCAATTTCTTCTCCTCGAAGCAAGACTCCCTTGGGAAATGGAGAAAAACCAGACAACCAGGACCTTGGCTGGTAGAACCCAGCAAAGGCCTGATCAACCAGACGAATCTGGCTATGCCTGCTCCTTTCGGTCCGTCTAGAGCCAGACCGTTTCCGTTCACCGAAACCGTGTCTGAAGTAGTATATCACATCGTAGTGGGTCTCTGGATCTTCTCTCCCCTGCAGGAGCACCGACATTCGACATTCGACAGGTGGACGGGTGGGTTTTGGGCACCGCGCGGGGGTTCGAAAAGGCAACGCTAGGAAAAAGCCACAGTTAGCGCTTCCGCAGGGGCCGAAAGAATGTCAGGATTGCGGATTGCGAGAAAGTTCGATGCAGAAAAGGGAATGCAGTTGCGAGAAACTGGCATGCGCATGGTGCATTCAGCCGCTTCCTTTCTTTTTTTACTCACCTCCGGTCTTAGAAATCGGAGCCGACAGCAGACTTGTCATTGGCCGACTCGTCGCTCTTGTCGCCGTTCTCGGTCTTCTCTTCGTGCTCCACTCTGTCGCCATTTTCGACCGTGTCGTTCTGCTCAACTCCGGGCTCCTTCTCAATCTTGTTGTCACCCTGCGAAATGACTGTCTTCTCTCCCTGTTCAACCGCATCACCGTGATCGTCCTTGATGTCCTGCTCAGCAACATGCTTCTCCTCAACCCTGCTGTCATCCTGCGAAATGACGGCCTCACCCTGTTCAGCTGCAACGCCCTGCTCGGCATCGGTGTGCTGCTGCTCCTCGTGGTCCTGATCGTCCGAGCCACCCCAAATCACCTCACCAACCTCGGTCTCATCCTCAGTATCTTCCTCCACACCCTCCTGAAAATCAAACGAGAAATCAGGATCCGCCGACGCAGAAGTCTCAACCAGCGACGAATAAAAAATGGGCGAAATCGCCGCACGAACAGCATACTTGCGCACCTTGTCAAAACCCTTCGTCGTGCTCAGGTAACCCGTAGGGAACACGCCATTTCCGCAAGAGCAAAGGAACGCGTCGGATCCCTCTAGCGAGAGTGGGATGGATTGACTTCCCTTGCGCGAATACTCGCAATCGGCACGATGGGACCAGACGCGGCAGCGCTCGACCCACGACGCAACGGCGCGTCGAAGGACGCCCATCTCGGTGGGGTGAATAACAATTCTCTCGGCGTCGACCTCCTTCATGAAGCTGACAAAGTCCTTGAACTTCGACACGTTCTGCTTCGTGACGGAGAGGAGCGCCGCGTCGAGGACGAGCGAGCGGTTCGAGAGGTCGAAACGGGCCGACGAGACGACCAGGATTATCTGCATGTGGGTGCTCGAGTAGGGAACGAGGTGGAAGACGAATGTGTGCGGGATGCCTCCGAGACCCATGAAATGCTGGAACAGAGCACCGATGGTCTCCTTTAAGCACATGCGGGCGTTCTCGACCTTGGGCCGGTCCATGTAGGCACTCGCGGGTTTGCCGCGTTCGGACGCCTTGCATTGGGCGTTGATGTGGGCCGGGAGCCAGCCCAAAAGCTGTCCCTGCGTGTTGTCCAGCATAGGGCTAAAGGCGAGATTGATGTAGGGCGTGTTCCAGGCGGCGGGGGTGAACTTCTGGCTCAGCACGGTGTGGTACATCATGATGCCCGCCGTCTTCCAGGGGTGCGAATCGGCGTCTACCCTCGTGTCGATGAAGTAGTGGCCCTCGTCATTCCTCGAGATGGTGATATGGAGTCCGTCATTGAACGGGATGGGGTAATCCACGACGATGGGATCCACGCTCTTATCTTTGCTCGGCAAACTGAGGCTGAATGCAGACACCTGCTTGGGGTAAACAAGTTGTTCCGGGTTGAACGTCTCTCCGAAGAGTTCCTTCGCCTTCTCCGGTTCCAACTCGATTTGGCCAACAAGCTCCATGATCTTGGTGCCGCCAACTCCGACCACGGCGCGCATCGACGTCTTGTAGCCGCTGCCCTTGGTAATGTGACGGTCTCCGGACTGAAGCTCGTCGGCAGGAACCTCGGTGACGCGGCAAATTGACATGCGGCCGGAGAGGTTGGGCATGTTCTTGCTGATGTGGACATGCTCGGCATCATCCAAGCTCGCGCCAAAAATTCTCAGGCTCTCACCGAGGATGGGCTTGTAAACTTCCTCGTTCAATCGCGTGTTGAGAGCGTTGAAACTCAGATAGATATCGGACTTGTCGCCCAACAAGATCCAGGTGGGAACCATGAACGAGACGAGCAGAGGTGACTCGCCACCGTAGCCCTCGGGGTCTGTAATGACCCGGACCTCGTACGAGTCGCTGAATGCCTGGCCGGAAGTGACGATTTCGCCATAGCCTAGCTGGAGACCGGCGAATCCGTCGAACCAGTCGCTGTTCTTGACGTTCAAAACGTGGACTTGCACCGGAGTGGCTCCAAGCATGGAAGCTCTGCCCTTCTGAAAGATTCCGAGCTTCTCGCGGGGGACCTTGATCGTGACGGCAACGGAAGTAGGGGCGTCCTCCTAGCCGCCCAAACTCTTGTCGCCCCTGAAGGCCGTGAGGTTGTCCTCGCGCAGCATGTCGGTGGTGTGAACGCCAAAAATATCCATGTAGAGCAGGGTCTCCTGGAGACGGAAACTGTCCAACAAGTTGGAAATACCGCTGATGAGGCGAATCAAAATCTCCATGGTGTTGTCCCACGACTCGGTCGCGACGCGGTCCTTGACGAGACGAAGAAACGCGACGTAAGTGACGCGATTGTTCATGGGGAACGAGGTCTGACGCGCGTTGACTTCATTGACCATGGAGACGAGATGAATAACATTCTCGCGCTGAAACATGATCTCGTAAATGTCAGACAGGATGATGGCAAGCTCGTGGTCCTTGAAGGCGGTGATCACTCGCTTGTGGGGCACGGCCATCGTCTGGGGTTGGCGCCAAGTGATGCGTACAGCAGGCTGGGTGCTGCTGAGTTCGGGCTTGCTGTCCTTGCCGGCGAGCTTCATGAGGGTATCCTCGATGGCGTTGCAGTACGACGTGTTGGTGTAATACTCGACGGGGACGAGACCGACAAGCTGGGCGACAGTGGCGAAGTCGCCACAGAGAACGTTCCTCATGAACTCTTCCATAGTCTTCTCATGCTGGGTGATGCACTCGGTGTACATGGCCGACGTCAGAGTATCTTCGAGCAAAGCCGCGGCGGCGACGAACAAGTTGATGTGGCCAAGATGGTCCACGAGGTTGGATGTGTCGATGACATTGAACGAAAGGGGAGCTCGGTCTCGGGCCCTCTTGACCTTGGGGCCGTAGTCTCGGCCGTCGAGAACAAGCTTGTCGAAATGCAGGCGATCGCGGTACAAATTGGCAGAAGAAGTCTCACCCGTAACACGAAGGTGCTGAAGGGCGTGGCAGAATGAGAGGCAATCGCCTTGAAAGAACCGAACCTTGACCTTACGGTCGAATACCATCTTTCGAAAGACGAAGCACCAATGGTAAAACTCCTCGTGAACGTAGTCGACAAGCTTCTGGGCCTCAGCGGTGCCCCTCGGTCGCTCGGGATTGACGGGCGGGGCTAAATACGAGTGCGGGCGAAGAGCTGGATAGGCCGCAGACAAATGGAATCCCAAAAGGGGGTTCGTATTGTAGTGAAGCTCCAAGCCAGGATCGGGAGACGCATACATCAAGTTGGGAAAGGTGGGCTGCTCGCAGTTGCCGTTCATGTTGGTCGTGCCGGCGTTCCAGTAGTGGTAGTGGACGTCGGCCAGGTAAATCTTCTGCACTCCGGTGACGGGCGCCATGGCGCGCATGCTGCTGAACAGGTTCTGGCGAGCAGCCTTGCTGGTGGTTTTCATGGCATTGGAAATAGCGTCGGCGAAGATCTTGGCGCCCTTTCCCTCGAACCTGGTGCTATGGGCATAGAAATCCCAAATTGCAGAGACGGCTTTGAACGTACCCGAATCGCAGAACTTGATGAACACACTGTACTCAGTGGACTGCCAAACATCCAGGGAGCTGGACAGGCGATGCAGCTTCTTCGCCTGCGAACGAAGGAGGTCATATGAGGCTTTCTGGAGGTAGAGATGATACTGGATATCCCAGATCTTGTTAAGTTTCTTGGTGAGACGGTCATCGTAAATGAGGGTAAGAACCAGGATGTTTCGAGCTGTTGAGGCGTGAGGTTAGCGGCATGGACTATTGTATATGGGGGAGTCGTCGTTCCAAATAGGAGAAACAGTGGCAGACATGATACTTACCGATGATCTCAGGTTGGATATCGCAGGCGGTAAAGTCCATCAGGTTTCGTGAGTCTGTCCATCGAGTCAGCCTCCAAGATCTCAGACAGAAGACTCAAGGCCATGAGCCCAAGGCAACCTTACCATCACAGCTGACCGTGTACAAGATGTTTCTCAGGTCTCCACAGCCGAGGAGAAGAAGCTTGGCATCCTCCTCAGGGGGGAGGCCCTGGGTCAAACGGATGGCGGGCGTATTGCCCACAGGATAAAAATGGGTTCGCGTCATGGTGAAGTTGGTGCAAAGCATGATTGCCAGCAACGATGAGAAGCCAGTGGCCTCACGATAATGCTGAAAATACGAAACTGCTTCTAACGATAGCAGATAGAAGATGATCGCAGAGGCTGCTGGAAAAGGGATGATGATATGGAAATGAAGATGAGATGGAAGAGTTAGATAGAAACCGCCCAGACACCTGAGTGTGTGGTGATGTGTGGGTTTGGGTGCTTGGGAAGAGAAGAAGGGAAGGATTTCCAGAGCTGGACGCGTCAAAGAGATATTTTTCATTTTGCTTGATTTGGAATCAGGGCTTGTGCGGCCCTGAGAAGAGAAGCAGGAGCGATCATCTTAAAATTTGAGGCTCAAAATGGAATTGCACAGAAAGGAAGTGGCAAGGGACTGAAAGAGTACAAAGCTACATGCACGCTGATCCCCAGTTGCCCCTGCCAATTTTCTATCCAGACCAAGATCGTCAATGGCATTTGACTTAGAGTCCACAAAGCACATTTGTCCCGCTCCTTTGTCACTTTGTGCCTCAGCAGGTTCTGGTACTATGCAAAGGAATTGGTCCAGGACACTGAAGAAGCAGATCTGGATAATTGACCTGGTGCTGAGGATGTTGCATACTACAAATGGGCCTGGCTGTGAGGTTCGAGGGGGAGACTGGAGAAGTAATGAGTGGCCGGCAAATAAGGACAGTAGACAGCCAATGACCTCGAGGCTTTCTCGATTCAAGATGAGGAAAGTAATTGATAGAATATTACCATTATCATCGTTCACCTATGGTTAATATCTCGGACATAGTCTTGGGTGGGACAGCAATCGATGTTCTTCTTAATGACAACAATAGGAGCCCGGAGTGAGAATTCTCCTCATCAAATGCCCCTGCCTAAAGCAAATCTGCGCTAGCATGTCAGAGGACAGATACTAAGGTGCTTCTATCAAGCTCTCTCGTTACACCGTAGAACAACCGATAGCTTGACCTCTGAATATATACTTTGCTTCCTCACACGAACCTCATCCAAGTGACTCGCACCTCTTTGCGAACTATCTAAATATCGCTCCAAGGGTTGATCTTGATCTTCTCACGGGGGACAGTAGCCTGTTCCATCCACGCTGGCACCCCAGCCGATCTCACAATCTGCGTCAGCTGAATCTGGGCAGTCGCTAGGCGAGACGAGCCATCCATCTGCACACTAGCACCAACGAACGCTGAAATAGCAAGACTCTCGAAAGTAGCTATGTTCTCGGCACCGTGCGCGAAGGCGTCATAAAAAAAGTCGGGTTCTGTCCAGAGCTTCTCTTCTACCTGCTCCATGGCCGAATCCAAGTTCCGACCCGCCCATAGAGCAACAACCTTCACCACTTTGCAGCACCACTGGGCTTCCGAACCTTGGATACGCACGCCGAAGAAAACGATGGCGGCCATATCTCGAGCAGGATCTTTGCTAGTTTCGGTCGTCGTTGCAATACCAATTATCCGTCCAAAACACATCGGTTTCCCTCGAGACCGAACGGAGAAAGTTGGCAAAAGACCAAAATCCAGCTCGGGGAAAGAAACTGGCGAGTCGCCGGGGAGATTGCCGCTGCTATAAGTTATAAGAACGCCGTATTGGAAGTTTTGCGTCGCGATTGTGGAATCACCCAAGCCCTCCCCGTCTCGTGCGACGTATTACATATTTCTTTCCTCGATCCCCGACTTTGATAAGATCGGCATCGGGCAAGGCGGCAAGTGGCTTCTTCTATACCAGTCTTTTATCGAAAGTCCGGCTAGCGGGGTAGCAACTTGCTGCTTGGAACTCTCGCAGCAAACGTCCAGGATGGCCAGACCTAGACATTGGTGTTTGGGGCAGGGTACCTGGTTCAGCACAGGTAGCTTGATAGACAATGCAGTCTTGGCCATGGTGTATGAAAGCGATTCATAACGAGTGAAAACTCCGAAAACTTTCCCGAGTGCTCGAACGTCCTTGGCGAAGGAGACAGCATGCTCGCCCAGTCTGAAGGAACGTGATGGCTATCCCATGTCCAGCAAAATATGGTATGGTCATTGGAGACCAGCAAGATTTCTTCCTGAAGTCATATGAATGCTTTAGGCCCCTCCCCATAATGCAGGGGCATAATATTCTAAGTAAAAGCGCCGTAGGTATAGAATTGCTCTGTCGTCCATCAACCCAGTATTAATAAAAGCTTATGCGCCCGAGATATAAGTACGTTTAGTCATAACAGGCGACCTTTTGCCGAGCAGCTGAAAGGGAAAAAACTCCAGGCCCAAAGAATTCCTACACCGCTACATCAAGGAAGTCAGAGTACTCTTCCCATAAACAATGAAGCGCGAGAAACAGCAATAGAAACGACACCTTGACCGTCAAAACCTGCAGAATGCTACGGCGTCCCCATCGTCTCCATTGCGGTAGAGCTACTCCTCCAGACGAGGTCGTGCGCGGAAACAACCATATTCGCAAATAATGTCTTCAGTACAGGTCCTATAACATCGTTCGGTGTATCTCGCTCCAGGTGAAGCTTGCAGGCTCGAAGGTGCTCGAGGTCCGCCCGTGCGGACAGATGAAGTGGGTTTTTACAGATGTTCCGGTACAGGACAGCCATGGCGGCTTTGTAGTTTGTGGTTTGAAAGCTGTTCGCAAATCGCACTATCAGAATAGTCCCATGGCTAAAGTGCACGAGGTGGCGAGCTCACTAACCTAATCACAAACACTTTTTCACCGAAGAGATCCCCAGCGCCACTGCAAGACAAATGTCGTTAGTGTTAGCCATATGCCCTCGCCCCCCGGTAGAACCTACTCATTTAATCCTTTGACGAAAGACCGCGCGCTGTCGAGGCATAAGCGCTCACTGGCACGAATACGGGAGGGGAACGCCGACGCATCCCCTGTTCCTGCGTGCGGAGGCCGCAGAGCTATCACGGCCCAGTGGACGGCCCGTAACAGATTGAAATATTCCAGATGCATCAGAAGTACGTGCAAATAGCGATTTTCGGATGCTAAAATGAGATTACCAGGGCGACAGGAGGTTGGGAGTGCTTCTTTCCATACCATGAGGTCGCTATCGACCTTCAGTATGGCATCTAGGCGAAATAGAATGGTGTCCTTGGAGTGCATTATATTACAAAACCGACTCTGGATCTGATTGAGCTGGTAAGACCAAGAGTAAATCTGTGAAAGAGTAGGGAACGAGATGTTAGTTCCGACTTCGGGCTCCGCGAGCATCGTGTCCTCGTCGAAAGTCGCGTCCATAACGCCGGGTGGCCTCCCCTGGGACAAAGAAAGGCTCCTACCACAACAGTTAGCGGACGAATGCTTGCCGCTATTTCGCAAGGTAATGGCAGGGCTCTTACGCGTCGAAACTGAAGGCGATCCACCACAGACGAGAGCGTAATCTTAGTTGAGATGCCGGAAGATCGATATCTAGAGGCGTTTTCCTATGCAGCCCCAAGGACAGGGCGATACGAATGGCGAAGCCGCAAAAAACCCAAGCCATCCCACATCTTCCGAAGTACAAATTACGTACGACCTATACCGTTAATTTACCGAAAATATTGGCTCGACGACTTTCGCGTACATACATGAAGTAGAAGTACTTGCAGCGAGGTCTCACAGGGCTTGGCCATGGAGTCGTGTACCATGGACCAGGCCTTTTGGTAAGTCCTTTCGGCAAGTCCATCGTCGCTACCGGTGCCGTCGGATTTGTGATTTATGCTTAGTCTTCCGATCGACACGACAAGGAGGAAAAGGGAATAGTCGAGGACGCCAAACCCTGAACGGTCGGACGAGTAGAGGGTTTCGGTGCGGGCGCGAAAAGACTCTTCGTCGACAATGGGGTAGAATTCATGGAGATTTTTGAAATAGGCTGCGAACGCTGTTAGCCGCCAGGGCCCGCCTGGCAGTAGCTGGCGCAGAATCGGAATTGGAAAATTTACCGTTAATGCTCTCGAGAGCCCCCTCCCTAGAGGGAAGCTGCTGCGATGCGACGTCGAACAGTGACGTTAAACCAACTTCATCCACATGGGGCCCGGCCTCGATCAGGAAGCCCATTGAGCTACTGCTGAAGAGGGTGGGCTGACTCTCGAAAGCGTCTTTTAGACAGAGCGCTAACGTAGCCCCTACCGAACTAAGACCTACTATCTGTAAGCATAACGGTATGCGCCTGGGTCAGAGCCCTCATATCTTTACTAACCGATATAGTTGGCTACGGTCTCGTCCTTCCGGATGAAGACCCCGAGAGGGACCGATCGCTCTAGACTTTCCACCCCCTCATCTCTTTTTGTCAGGGAGCGTATGCTCGAAACCTTGCCGTTCACAGAGGTGGTTGTCGACCTTGGGGGGGATGCGAAATAACTAGTACACGCTTGCCCTGTGCCCAGCGGGGAGTGGCTTGACAACGCCCGATTCGGCTCGCCCGGTCCGTTGGGGTGCCCAAGGGTGGACATAGTGGGTGCAGCCATATCTGGAAGATGAGGAAGCATCAACCGCTCCATCTCCCAAAAAGCCGAGGAGACTCCGATTCCAAGCTGGCGCAGAACGTAACCAAAGTCCTGCGTCATGTTATCGTTATCGTGACTATAGCTTGGATCAGGGGCCCAGTTAGATGCTGCCGCAAGATCGTCTTCCAGGCTACATTGGGGCGGAATGGTAGCGTCTAGGTTCGGGTCGACGCTCGGCTCGTCCGCGACGGTTGGCGGCGCTGACACGGCGACTTGGATTACGGCGTCGGCCTGGGGATTGACATCGGGTTCACTGGCTCGACTCGAAGCTGTCACGGTGGTGGCACGTCGGCCACGGTCCCGGTCCTGGGTCGTGCATTCGGCACTATATAGTTGGCAGTTTAAGCACGGGCGCTGATTCGAAGTACACTTGAGCTATAATAAGGGAATATACAGAATTGTCAATTCCACGAGCCACACCCGCACACACGTGTTGATCAGCAGCTTGGAAGGAACCCACTCTCTTTCTACGGCAATAATCGCACGCGCGAGCGACTCGTTTTGCCCGTGGGGTCCGTAGAGGCGTCTCCGGCATGATAGCTGATTTTCTTCCCTCCGTTTTTTGCTTTTGTATGATAATACGGAATGGAGTAAACGAGAAATTGCGCGCGTGAGCTCCCTTCTAGGTTGGAGTTGGGTCTAGGATTGGGGTTGGTGTTGGGGGTGCGCGGGCACAGGCGAAGCCGGACTTTTTGTACAATGCAGTTGGCGCGTGCGGGAGGGGGGGGCACCGGGCAAGCAACAAATTGAGGTTGACTTGCCCCAATACCCCAAAGTCTAGAAATGTACTGATACATGAGACGGAGGGGCTCCTACCCTGAACCCCGTAACCGAAGCATTTGCGGGGGCGGGGCCGGGATACATAATGTGGAGAAGGGAAAAGACTTAGCCTCAGATGGCCAAGCCACTAGCAGCGAAACAAGCTTACTATCGATTCTGACCTAGCCTAGCGCGGAAACACTCCGGGCAAGGGGTGCAGTGACTACGATCTCAATGTTATTATTATTTCCGGCACAGCCGAGCTAGGGGGAAAGCCCGTGGATTCCCTAATAGCTTCCCACCTACCACCATCGCTACGCGTGCTCCCCCATTTGCGCAAGCGTCAGAAGCGCCATCCCGTAATCATTGCCATTGGGAAGTCGTTGGACTGTATGGATGTGGTGCTTAGCGGGCTGCCTGTTGGTAAGGAAGACGCCCGAGTGATGATCGAACTCAAATAAGGCGACTGGGCTCTGGATGCGGTAGTAGAAAGGTTCCTCAGGCCCGTAGCCACCGATCCATGAAAAGTACGTTTCTGGCAGCCAGTCGCGGACCTGCTTCAGCCTGGCTTCGAGAGGCTTCGGCGGGAGAAGCATCAGGAATGCCTCCGCCACGGCCATGAGCTTTTCTTGCTGCTCCCTCGACATGTCGGATGCCAGAATCCCCTCATACGGAATCACGCGATTGTCCTGAAAAGCGCCGGCGAGGTGTCTCTGGACAAATCAATAATATTAGCGGAATTTTGCACATATATAAAAGTGGCGGTGCGCGTCATCCATTTGGAGCATAATTCCAATTACCTGATCGGCCAAATTCCAGCGGTCCTCGGGCATGGCATCGTCGTGCATATTGGCGTACGTCTGCGCCTTGCGCTGAAGGTCAGCGGGGAGCGACCGCATGAACTCGAGGCCTAAGTCTCCTTCCTTGGAACAAATCTCTATCCCCGCATCCGGACCCTCGTCGATAAGCTTGAATCCGTCCGTCAACATTAAGACCAAGAGACCAAAGAAGGCGAGCGTTGACCAAGATTACGCACACAAGGTTCGGCTCCGATGAATACGGGTCCAATGACCATTTGCTGGCCAACAACGAAAGTATTGAGACACAGGTGATGGCCGAACAACATGTATCGCCATGGTTTCGTTTCCGAGGGTTCGCCAAAAATAGTAAAACTAGAAAAGGGAGAAACAGACGTCGTTAGACCGCGAACAAATTATGTAGGGTCAGAGCGACTGGTGGTCTCGGCTCCAAAGTCTTTGTTCTCACGAATAGCTCTTCTCATTCAGGATAGCCTCGCAGCCGCAGAGCTCACCGAGGAACTTGTTTGTCTTCATGGCGCCGCGGAGTTTTTCGAAGCCCTTTTCACTGAGCGACTGCCTCAGGAGATGCATGATCCGTTCGACCTTTGTCTGCTCAAGCTGCTCAAGGCGGACGCCGCACTTGAAAAGCACCATTTCGGGATTGCTCCACTTGCGGCTGAACCGTGTCGAAAACGGTAGGGTTAGTCTCCATGTACGCATTCTGGTCAAGATGGTTCACGGTCAGGACTTGGGGGGGGGGGAACCATATTACTAGTCTTCCGATTCAAGGGCCAGCACAGCCAGACTCCGCTCGCTTGGGCTCAAAGAATCGATAACCGCCTTCGCTGCTTCAACCTGAGAGTATTTTAGAAGTTGTGAAACGTTAGGTTCTGCTGGCCACATTGCGTACCATGTTCCGGGTTGGTGCACCTTCGTACTGCAGGCGATAGATCCCATCCCGCCGAACACCATCGCTCGTGATACCGTAAAACGGAGCGGCGAGATTGGCGCTCCATTTTTTCCAGATGTCTTGGAACAGCGGACTGTCCACAATTTGTTCGGAGTAAGTGTACGGATCCCGGATGTCAAGGCCTCGTAGCTCTGCCCAACCTGCGGCGAGATGATGAATTGATACGTCAGCTACACGCTAGCTTGGTTTCTTGCGCTTTCTGAACGACAATTTACCCATCAGGTTCAGGGCTTACCTTTATCGGGGACGAATTGGCGATATCGGCTCTTCTCTATATCCAGATTGACGCTCATGTTGACTCGGTGCGGTGAAGTTGTGCTGTCGGTTTTGAATGGCTCGCAATTTGATCCGTACCCGGACTCTTCTAAGTGAAGATGAAGGGAGACAATAAAAAAGACTAGCAGCGGCTGCCAGAAGGCTGGGGTGGAGACAGCGATGCCAACACTCCCCGGCTTGCTACCTCCTAGCGCATGCGATCCGCGAGCATGCTTTCCCCTACCCGTGGTTGTTGCCTCCACGGAACCGGCCGCCATCTTGGAAGAAATGTGTGATTACGACGAGCTAGCGCAACGATTCCCCGGAATACGCATGGACGCGGCGGCCCATCGTATGAGCAACCGGGGTGCTATATTACTATGGCGCCAGTGTGGCTACCGCGGGCGACGGATGTTGAGAGAATTAAGTTCATCATGGATGGCATGATTGATGCAGTTACTCTAATACCCTTCCTTCGTGTGTAACTATAGCCGCCGTCATGTCTGAAGACTTCAGCTCCAAGTATACCAACGCCAACTTGGCCTCGGACGCAACACCATATAATTCCTCACTCCTTTGCCATCTAGTGCAGAAACTCAATGAAGCTGACAACGGGAGCATCAGCAGCGTAGCTCCTGCAATACTCGTTTGAACCCCCCGCCAACGGCACCTCCCAAACTCCAAAATACTAGTATACACTAAACTGAAACTTCCGTGCAGGCCGGTATGTTATGTGCGCAAAAACGCGGCGACGCGGTTCCCAAAATTTTCCGCGATCTCGTCGAGGGCAAGTCCACCGCGGAGAAGCGAGACACTTTTCTCTCCATAAAGCGGGCCATGAACCTCACGTGGCCATTCGTGGGTTTACCGAATTCGATGCCAGCGTGTTTGGGCCTCATCGACGAGTTACGCCGGGACAACATTACGGTGCTGAGCGAGGTCGACCGGTTCGTTAGATTGTCAATCCTGGGGCCTCTCGGTGGTAGCCTCTCTCGGGGAAGCACCTAGACTAATTCAAAGGCATTTATAGGCCGCCATTTAGCGAAAGAGACTGGTTAGCCGTCGGGAAGCAGACGAACCAGGAAATCTACCGGGCAGCGGGAAACTCCGAAGTCGGTTTGATGATCGCTCAGTTCTTCCCCGAGCTCTGTACGTCGTCGCGCGTGGCGCGCCATGAACCCACGGCACGATCCATCATCGTACTAACAGTTTGTAGCTTACATCGCCAACGCCTCCGTGTTCGGATATTTGATTGGGGGCTCCGTTCAGGACCTGGCGTTGCCTCTCTGTGAGATCATTGTAGCCGGGGCAATCGCGGCAATGGGGGCCACTAGGCAGGCGCGGAGCCACTTCAAAGGTTCAATGGGACTAGGAGTCTCCAGGGCTGCCGTGGAATCGGTATGGGAGGTCGCCCAAGAGGTGGCGGATTGGAACGGGGCCAAGCTGCCGGGAGGTATTGACGTAGCCAGCCTTGCAGAGGAAGTAAAGGCCAACTTGGCAGAGATAGACAAGACCTAGGGAGAAATTGGAAGGCATAGCGAGTGGACCGAGTGCCACACCATCTTAGAATCTCATTATCTACCTCACAAGCGCCTTGTATTAACTACAACAAGCTTTTGGTCGGAACTATCGCAGCCACTACAAAACATGTTTTATATATTGTTACTTTTGACCTACCTAAATATTTTTCCTTTGTTTTCTTTCTCTCTTCTTCGAGGAAGCAGCATGAGAAACGATTAGGGGTAGAGAACGATACGATAGCCAGGTCAAATTGTAGGTTGTGGGAGCCGCTAGGTTTTGACTGGTGTTATGGCATTTTCATTCCCTGCTCGCACTAGCCAACGCATTTAGACCGTGGTCGGAATTCTATGACAGAAACAGTTAGGTTGGCGTGAATTGCTCTCCGCGCCACCTGCCCACAATAAGCAGTAGCAAGTCAGAGTACATCCGGTGAGGCGGAGTGGTCCCTTGTCCCCAATGAGTATCCACACATCCCCGGAAGCGAATTGGTCCCTAAGTTCCCCGGAAAGAGCGAGATGCGGAGATAGAATTGATCTCTTCCGGGGAAGACACGCACGGTGGCCTTAGCCCGCGCTATTATTAGCTGCTGACGAAAACAGTGTAGAGCTCGATAGCCCTGGCCCGCCACCTACTCCAAAGACTTTATTCGTGCCCGGAAGTCCCGCCCATGAATAATCCCATCTCTTATTAGCACCGCACATTGGCCGTCGGAATTTCCTGTGAACCATTGACCAGGGTCATTGATATAGAGGTCCGAGCAGCCTGGACCGGCGACAAGTATCTTTTGCATAGGGAAGAGCCCAATAATGACAGGGTTTATCTGTGCTCGTAAACCCGTTCTTAGAGTATTTCTCAATGAACTTCTTGGCTCCATTAAGTCTACTCTATTCGATAAGATCATCAACTTAAATAAGACTTCTACCTCTTGTGTCTCGATCCTTCTTACTATCTATAATACTTCTAAATTTAGATAAAATTATATATTACGATCCTAATACTAGTCCTTATATTATTAAGTAGACAGCTATATGAAGGGGCCGGTTCAGCTCCGAGTCCTCATCAATCACAAATCACAAATGGAGCCTAAAATACTAGGGGAAAGTCCCCAAGGGAAATTGGGGTAACATTGGAACGCCTTGGCCCACGCGCAGCATCTACTTCCGGTGAATCTGGCTCCTAGTCGTCGGTAGCCGTTCTGACCCGAGGCGCGCGAGGTTGAGGAAACCCGTGTCTCCCAATTATCCTCCCCAAGGTCGTTCTCGGCTGTGCGCTTCAAGGCACCCTGGAAACTCGAATCCTTCGCGCTTCATATGTATGACTGCAGGTCAGCTTCCGTGCGGTCCCTACAGTTGTCTAACTCCGTGGCGGTTCTCTACGAGCATGATCTAATACAATCTACATTTGTGGGTTATTTTTAACAGAAGCAGAGAAAAGGAACGAGAAAAGGACAAAGAGAATGGCTTCTTTTGGACCATCCACACTATTTTCCGAGCCTCTCTGGTACTCCCGCGGCATCAGCCCGTATTACCAGGACTCCCATTACCGACTGAGAGCTGAAGTGCGCAGTTATGTGGATACGAGTCTATTGCCGTTTTGCGACGAGTGGGAACGGGCAGGATCAGTACCTCCCGAGGTGGGTTTCTCATGATGAACGGAACCATAACGATCGTATAAAACCTGATAGCTCATATAATTAAGTGATACTTAGGTGATCAGACGACACTCGGAACTGGGTTACATGGCTGCGTCCGCGTATCCATTGCTCGAGGACTACCTTGGAGACCAACGTCTTCCCGCGGACATCCCCGCCTCCGAATGGGGAGGATTTCATGACTTGATTGTGATTGATGAGATCGCTCGATGCGGGTATCTGGGTATTATCTGGGCCCCTGCATGTGGCAACGCAATCGGAGCGCCCCCTGGTGGCCAACTTTGGCGCGCCCGCCCAGAAGAAACAGTTTCTTCCCAACATCCTAAACGGCACCGTTAGATTCTGCCTAGGAGTGACCGAGCCGGACGGTAAGTATCCATCTGCTACATTTCAAATGCTGAATGCACTGCGACCCGGGATGTTCTGGACTGACGCATGGCGGCAGCCGGTTCCGATGTCGCTGGCATCACGACCACCGCAGTCCGCCGCGGTGACAAGTACATCGTAAACGGGGCCAAGAAGTGGATCACCAATGGGATATTTGCCGATTACTGTACTACTGCGGTAAGAACCGGCGGCCCCGGTGCCAGGCGGATTTCAGCCCTGATCATTCCACTCGACGCTGTCGGTGTTACCCGTCGTAAGATTGAAAACTCGGGTGTAGCTGCAAGCGGTGAGTTCATTTTGCCGGGTTATTCGTTTGGACGATAGCCGCCTGCTGACTACCGACTACCAGGGTATACATACATTGAGTTCGATGAGGTTGAGGTACTGGTTAGTACCGCCTCGGCGAAGAGAATCGTGGGTTCGAGATAACGCCCCTTCGCTTCAATTCGGCGGCCGATATCGTTCTTGCGGAAAGGAGGGCTTTCCTCGCGAACGGGATCCCCAATTCCCGGACTACATACTCAGATATCGTAGCGGCGGCCAGACCGAGCTTGGCTTCGCTAAGCGTGATGGTGGCGTTGGGGGGAAGCGATTCGGACGTCACAGGCGAGTGCGAGCCCGACTCCACCACCGAAACACGGGCCGTTAATGCTGGAAATTGTAACTTGAGGTAAATAGTCGATTTCCCCAAAGAGCGTCGTCAAGACTTCGAATTGGCTAGTGCTGGCATTTCCTCCTTTACCCACGGGGCTGCTCGTCCTGGATAGGTCCAGACCAGTGCAAAAGAACTTTCCCTTAGCTGTGATGATAGTTAGGGTTATAATCATGTGGGTGGTGAGGGCGTTGCCGTTATTGAGCCGATTCAGGGTAATTTTGGCGGTCTTCCCGTCACGAAGCACTATGAGGCCGCTGCTGTCTCTCACTTGGGTCCATTGGAATCCATCGGTGACTTTCTGCGGTTTTGGCGCGGCATTCCTGGAGATCGAGGCCCTCTGTTTTGCTAGACATGCCACTCCCGCCCGGCTACTATTGGCTAGGTTTAGCTAGCGCGAGATGCAGTCCCCCGACCTCGGCCAGTCGTTCAAGGTTGACGCTGGTCGCGACGCCCGACCTTTCAAACATGTAGACGAGATCCTCCGAGGGTAGATTTCCGCGTGCCCCGGGGGCATATGGGCAGCCTCCTAGACCCGCCACGCTGCCGTCAAATACCCTCAGACCGCAGCTATAGCCTCCCATGCATTTGCCAAAGCCTGTCCGTAAGTGGCGTGGAAGTGGCCGGCAAGCTGAGAGGCTAGTATGTCTCTAGATAATAAGAACGATATCAGGTGGCGTGTTTGGCCAGGCGTGCCCACTCCAGTTGTATTGCCGAGGGATACTTCGTAGCAACCAGCCTGCAGTAATCCTTGAACGCACCTCAAGACAGCTTCAGGTGGTGTCGCTCCGTCATAAGGGCAGGCGAAGAGGCAAGACACGTACCTAGCCAACGAGAATTAGAACGAGCGACTTTGTCCGGTCTCCATGTTTGGCTTCCTTACCCTCGCACGGCTAAACCATCTTCCTTTGCGGTCTTTGCCACCTCGGACGCTCTTTGGAGGCCCTGCTCGACGGTACAGTTGATATTGGCTTCGCTAAAACCCTCCGTTGAGCTGATGAATACCGCAATCTCTCTTACCCCGTAGCCAAGTGCGCGCTGGAAACTTTTCAGATTCGGGACGAGCACGTGAAGGCGCAAGAGCGGATTTTGTGCGAGGCTTCGGACGCCTGGGTGGTTGAGGATTCGCTCGTGGTCAGCGAGCTGCGGCACGGCTTTCGGCGAGACGATGGAGGTAAGCTCTATGGACGAAAGTCCTGTCGCCACGAGCCGCTCGACGAGGACTACACCAAGGGTTGTTCGGGGGATTGCCACCAACCGTGGTTAGAATCATCCGGGGAAAGTGGCTTGACCCCTGCTGCCAAGTAAGAACCGTCCGTTCTCACCAATATACAAGGTGTAGCCGAGGTAGGATACGCTCCACTGGTTACTGTAGGTCGATGGTCCAGTGAGAACCGCCCCGGTCGCACTTCAAATTGAGAGAAGGGGCCAAGGCAAATCTCTCCAAGCTATCATTGGAATTCCTCTAGGCCGTGTAATGAGACTCTTCCAATTATGGATATGATGGCCAGTGTTTTCCCGTCCCAGAAATCAGACGGCGCCCTAAGCCAGGCGAAACAGCAGGCATGGGAGGAGCTGCGCGACAAGCATTACAGGGCCCCTGAGGCAGCGTGCAACAACGGCACCAGGAAAGAAGTCAATTGCTCGGTATGGACTACTTCGTGCCGCCGCCTCTCTCCCAGCACGATTATTACTTACGAATGTTGTTTTAGCACGAGATCGTGTTAATCTCTTACTTGACTCAGACTCTCCGTTCCTTGAGCTCTGTGCCCTCGCCAGTCATGGATGACTCGTCTCCGGCGGCCTCTCTAGTCGCTGGTATCGGCAAAGTTTGGTATGCCCATATATGCAACACCGCCGCCCGAAGGCCTCACCAACTGACAGATTTCAGCGGAAGAGCATACTTGGTCCTATCTCACATTCCGACGTTGAGTGAGGGTGCACGAAATGAGCTTACTGGTATCACATTGGTTTTACACATATACCATCTGCGTCATGGATCAACTAACAACGCTGGATTTAGTATTGAAACAAAACCGAGTCACGCAGATGGCGACGGAAAATGATCTCCCAATGATCGACCTGGTTCAATCGGTGCGAGCAAGACCTCCCTTCATCCCCTGCTCGGTAACCATGCAGGCACTAACGAAGCCTCTCCCAAGGCCGGTGTTTTCTTACCTCAACAATTCAAGGTCTTTCATAAACGAGGCCAGATATTTCGCGACCTAGCCATCCGGAGCGCACAGGGTAAGCCCAATTGTACTGTGGTATTTGGCTCATCAACGGCCGGCGGCGCTTACCACCCTGCCATGTCTGACTACACCATCTTTGTTGAAAATCAGGCGCAGGTCTTCCTGGGCGGCCCTCCCCTAGTGAAAATGGCGACTGGAGAGGTCGTTGACGCGGAAACTCTCGGCGGAGCCAAGATGCACGCGTCGATTACTGGCCTCGCCGATAGGACCGCCTCGGATGAGTATGACCAGACGCTAACACCCTCGACTGTCCATCTACGCCCAAGGGGACATGAAAGACTAATCCTGCGGTAAAACTAGATTTGACGCTATAAAAGAGACACGGGACTGGGTCAAGACCCTTAAGACACCGCTGCAAAAAAGGCCGTGTGCAGCATCGGGCCCCTGCTGCCACGTTACTTGCCCTCTGAACTCTTGTCGATTGTTGACCCTGATATCCGCAAAGCGCTCGATATGAGAGATGTGCTTGTGAGGGTAGTCGATGACTCGACGGCTCGATTTCAAACCCAACTTTGGTGGAAATCTCATCACGAGTTGGGCTGATATCCACGGTAAGTATTCTCTATATAGTGATCTCCGCGTTCGTATTAACCCTCATGTTGTAGGCCATCGTGTAGGAATCGTGGCGAATCAAGTTCCCGTGATCAATGCGGAAGAAGCGATGAAGGGCGCCACCTTTATCAGGTTATGCAACCAAGAGCAAGTGACAGGAGTCGCCTTACGGAGCCTCACATACTGAAAAGAAATGCAAATGCTAGGAATACCCCCCGTCATTTTCCTCCATAACGTCACCGGGTTCATGGTCGGCCAGAGGGCAGAGCATTCCGCCATCATCAAACATGGCGCTCAGATGGTATCCGCCGTCAGCTGCTCTAGTGTGCCTCACATCTCAATAATTATTGGCGCGTCGTATGGAGCCGGAAACTACGCCATGTGCGGACGAGCCTACCAGCCTCGGTTCTTGTTCTCTTGGCCGTCTGGGCGGTGCAGCGTGATGGGTCCGGATCAACTTGTCGGCGTCATGGAGTCGATCGGAGCTCGGAAGGGTACCGGCAAAGCCGAAAAGTCCGGAGAAGAGCTGCGACATGATGTCTTGAGAGATGGTAGTTGTTATAGAACGAGTGCCGTGCTGTTGGATGAAGGCGTGATTGACCCTTGGCATACAAGAGATATATCGGGGATGTGTTTGAATATTGTACGTTGCTCAGAGGTAGAAGGCGCGCCATCTCATCGAGGCCTAGCTCGGATGTAAAACGTAGATACGCGCGAGAAGCTACTCTGTATTGAGCTTCTTTTCGAATGTACGATTTGCAAATACTAAACCTCCTTGGGCTATTAGAACTGGCGTCAAATAAGGCTGTTTGGCAACATTTTAACATAGTCAGCTGAGCATATTGCTACTGGTAGAAAGTAACACACAGTTTCTTCCTTTATCATCAACCTATCTATACTGAGGTGAAGCTACTTGCATCAATTCTCCGTTGTATTGCTATAGACAACTTCATGCTCTTCATGACTAGGGTTTATCCAATTTACCAAGGCCCTACCTTATTGACGTTCGACGCAACGGTTCACGGTCCGTAAGGGCTTTTATGCCCTGCTCGGTCAGATCAGAGATTGGGCTTGGTTCCTTTGAGCCCTGAGACATCTTCATTGCCTAGCAAGAAATCTGGGTAAGCGAAGGAACCGACACTTGGCTGGAAATTCGTATGCCAGGCACCGCCATCGACTGTCTCTTCAAGTTAGCAGCGATCTTGTCGGGACAGTCTCTGGGGAGTGCCGTGATGACACTATATACCTACTAACCAAGACTTCACCATTGACGTAATCCCCGGCACTGCTAAAGAGATATATAGTTGCATCTGCAATATCCCTCACGGATCCCAGTCTTCCACAAGGAATCTGTTTCACATTGGTTTGTTTATCCTCTGTGAAGAGCTGACTGGTTCCCTCTGTGTTTGCCACCGGACCGGGGCTGATGTCGTTACTCGTAATGCCCAAAGCACCTGCTCTAGGCATACGGCATGTGCTAAAGCATCGACGGCGGCCTTGACAGCGCACACATGTACCTGGAGGGGGATTCCTATGTAATGCATTGTCGCCGAGACAAATATGATCTTACCCCCCGATCCTCGTTGAATACCTTTAGTGGGATCGACTTTGAGCCGTGCGGCGCTGTTGATCAAATATGGGAGAGTAGCCTTGAGGGTGTTGTACGACCCGAGGACGTCAATGTCCATGACGCTCTTGAATGCGTTGACGCTGAGGCTTCGAATTGGAGCTAGAAAATTTCTGCGGCGCCAGCGATGACGAAATAAATCCCGCCAAGATCCCGGACACATCTGTCCGCCGCGTCCCGAAGAGACTTTACGTCCCGGACATCAACCGCGACGATTCCGATGACCTTTGCCCCCGGCCTTGTCTTGGACAGCTCCCCAGCAACTTTTTCTGTCTTTTGGGTGTCACGCCCAACGATACAAGCGTTGGCGCCGAGGTAGACGAGAGCTCTCACTTGCGCGGAGCACGTGCTACTGGAGCCTTCCGGTACAGAAGATTACCTTGCCGTCTACCACGTTCCGCGTCAAAATTAGAGTTTTGGGGCCAGGCTAAACAGAACGAAGTCTTGGGAATGAGTATACCCATGAGTGAGCTGGGAGTGACGCACCAAAGAGGCCATCGCGCCACGCCTCGCTGAGCGTCGCTTCTCTATTATAATCCATGTTCCGGGCTTGCTGGGCCGAATATTTAGTTGTGTGTTAGATAGCTGGTGGAGTGTAGCCTATCCGTAGTCTGCGACTTGAGGTGAAGGTAGTATATAGAACTCTTCATCTTTTCTGTAACTTGTAAAAGGAAATGCTGCTTTAATAGGCTTCGAGAGCCTTTTTTAATAGTTTCTTCTACATACAGTACTATTTCGCGACCTGGGAATGGCTCCTAGAATTTTTTTTTAACCATTTCTAGCTGACTTAGGGAGGTGATGCGGGTTGGAAGTGTGTAGGGGTGCGATATGTTTGTCGTGGTAAAAGTGCCTGGTTTACAGGGGTCTGGACTTGATAATAATATGGGTAAAGCCGGACTCTCGCTATAATCCAATAATATAGAGGCTTTTGGCTCCCGCACGACCAACGGCTTAGTGGTACCGAGGGGTTCCCCGGAATCCCAGACCCGGGGGCCTCTTTCGACCCTTGTGCAGGGATATCCGAATACAGTCAACGGAATCCAGACCACCTCGGAAATTGCCTAAGTCACATCGTCTATTTCCGAACTGGCTAGCCCGAGGCTCAGTCAGTTAATTACTCCGATTCGACTCGTGCCCGACGCACGAGCATCGCTTCTTCCCCGGGTCTTGCCAGTTGCATGTGGAACTCTACAAGGCTTCGCCTTACCGACATAGGCCGGACGTCTCGAACTGGGGATCAAATTCTCTAGGCTAGTTCCTCTTACTATTGCCCAGATGCGGAAGCCATGCCCTTTACCCTTATGCCCAATGCTGCCCCATGCTGGACCTTGCCTCCGGCGGGTTGCGGCTGGTTATGGGCACCCCCACCACATCACCGGCGGATCAATGAGCGCTTGTCCTAATATCCAATGAACCGTCCATAGACGGCTGACTGCCTAAATATCTTAAGTATACGACACCTATTCTTGTGTCGTCGAAACTTTTTCGGCTCCAGCTTCTCGTTCCAGCGCTGTAACATCATCACCCAAGGTAGAGAAAGTGGTCCAATCTCATCTTCTGCGCCTTCGACCATGACAGAAGACGCGGCCCAACAGCCTGAACACCGTAGCTCACTCTCATCGGGTTCATTCACCGTGATTCATTTTGGCCAGGCGCGACCGCGAAAAAGAGCTCTTCGGGCGTGTCTCAGGTGCCGCTCTCGCAAGGTTAGATGCAACATGACGGAGCATGGAGCACCTTGCATAAATTGTCGACTCGACGAACAGGAATGCATTGTGAGAAAGGACACCAAGAGAAGGTATTCCGCCTCGGCTCTCGTTTGTTTTCGATTGAATACCTGACTTTCGGCGTAGAAGACAGCCGAAACAACTAGAGAGGTCGAGCCAGGTTAGCGTAACAAGGACTGCACTGCCTGCCCACCCAGAGGAAGTTCCATATTCCCTTTGTAAGAAGAGTGACAATTAGGTTAGGATCACCCGAAGAGTAAGTTGGACCCCCCACTTGTAGCCACCCCCCCTTTTAGCCACCCCAAATTCCACACCACCATTTCAACATTTCCCACATTCCAACTACAATTTCTCAACCATTCCAATTCCAATCTACTTCAAATTCAGTATCCAGCTTTTCCTACTAAAAATAAAGTCATATACTAAAAATAACCTTTAAGATACCCTCAAAGCTATCATAAATAGGATATTAACTACCTAAGTAGCTAAGGAATAGAATATTCCAAAAACAACTATCAGAAACTATATTCTTAGCTATCAGCTAAAAAAAGAGGCCTTTTCTAGTATATAGAAACTTAATACTTCCTAGGAAACCTACTTAATAGTATAAGTTCTAACCTAAGGAGCCCTAGAACTTCTTCTAACCTATACTTAAGTCTACTTTTTTATAAAAAAAATCTTTAAAATCTAAAGAGATATATAATTATTTAAAAAGAAATAGATAAAAAGATTTTTAAAAAGAAATTTATTTATTAAGATTATAAAAGAGAAATTTATTAATTTTATTTATATTAATAATATTATAATTAAAATAATAAAATCTTAATTTTAATATTTTTAATTATTTAATATTAAAAATATTAAATAAAGAAATAGATAAAATATAGATAAAGTAAAAATAATAGAAAATTATATTAATAATAAACTTATTTTTAGAAAAGTTAGAAAGTATTTAATTTAAAAAAAATAACTTAATTTTTAATTATAAATATTATTTATTAAATATATTTTAATTATTAATTAATTTTTTTTTATTAATTATTTTTAAAAGAAAATTAATTTAATAATAATAGTTTTCTTTAGATTTAGCTTTTTTTAAAGATTAATATTTTATAATAATTACTAATAAATAGATAATTAATAATATTATTTTACAATAGCTTAAAAAAGTCTTTATTTTTTATATTAAGCTAGCTTATTACTAAGAGGCCTATCTTTTTATCTTAGATAGCTATAAAAGCTATATTATAGAGAAATTTATATATAAGTACTTCTAATATAATATCTATTTTCTTTTTTTACTTTTATATATATCTTATATTTTCTAATTATTAGATTTAGCTATATTTAGCTCTCTAAAGATAATATATTAGAAAAAAGTTAACTTCTTAATCTTAATTACTATTTTTATAATAATAAAGAAAAAAACTTACTTTCTTATTATTATAAAGCTTAAAATAATAATATAATTAGTAAAAATATTAAAAATAGGTTTATAATATCTAAACTTTAGCTTATAAATATAACTAAGCTTTTTCTTAACTTTTTTATTCTTTAAAAACTAATTTTATTATAAAAATAGCTTTCTAAAAATAAAACTTTTATTTCTAAAGCTTTTTAGATATCTATTTTAACTTTTTAATTACTTTTTATAATTTCTAATAATTTTATTATAATATAATTAACTTTAAAGAAATTTAAAGACTTTTAGAAATATATATACTAATCTAATTTTATTAACTAATATACTATTATATAATACTATCACAAGCTAACTATTTTAAAGACCTAAGGCAGTCAAGTATAATAGAAAAGGATAAACTATAGGAGATTATAGACTAATAAAATTAAAACTAATAGGACTAATAAAATAGTCCTAGTAATCTAGAGTAAGATTAATAAAAAGATATAGTTAGTCCTAGTAAGAATTAATACTAAGAGAATATTAGTCCTAGGAAGAGCTTAGAAGAAAAATATCTATATAAACTATAGGTTTTACTATATATCTAGTTTATCTTTTAAGACTCTCTAGTAGTTAATTTAAATATAATTATATTCTTATACTTAAATATATATTTCTTACTTATATCTTATAAAGTATTATTTAACTACCTTACTCTACTATTAATAGATAACTATTTTAATCTTATTATTAGTTATATCTACTTAATATTATTAATAAGCTAGTATTAAAATTATAATATATTAACTACTCTTATTTAGTAAGTAACCTTATTAAATAGTATTAATATTTAGGAATTATAATATCTATAAAGGAAAAGACTTCTTTTAAATTAGATAATAAAATTAAGATATAGAAAATAACTAAATTTACTATAGAAGTTAATAAAAAATCTAATAATAATTATAATTATATTATTACTATTAAAGAAATATATATTAAAATTAAAAAGTAGATTATTAAGATAAAGAATATTAAAAACTTTACTATTTAGTAATAAGATATTAATATTTAGATTAAATAGTAAATTATCTAGCTAGATTAGATAATCTAGTAGTTAAATACTAATATTATAATTAAAAGAAAAAGTATTTTTCCTATATTTACTATATTTATAATATCTAAATTTAAGATTATTATATTTAAGAAATATAAAGAAAACTAGTAAAAGCTATAAAGGTTTTTAACTTAGATAAGAACTTTTCTATAATATTATAAAGATTAGTTTTATATTGAAGCTAATAAAGTTATTATTATAACCTAGTATTTTATAGATAATATTTTTATTTAGTTTAAACTAACTTTTTAAGACTATTTAGAAAATAATAAGATTAGTTAGTAAACTAAAATTATTAAAATCTTTAAAAATTATGAAATATTTAAAGAAGCTTTTAAAAAAGCTTTTAGAAAACTAAATAAATAATAAGCTATAATCTAATAACTTAAGAAGCTAAGCTAGAAAAGATCTACTACTAAATATATAATTAAGTTTAAATAGATTATTATTTACTTTAATTAAGAAGATAAGTTCCTAATAACTTACTTTTATAATAAACTTAAAGAAGATATTAAAGATAAGCTTTATAAAAAAGAGAAATTTATTTAATTAAGTAAATATATAAAGAAGGCTATTAAAATTAATAACTAGCTATATAAATAATAATAGTAAAAATATAGCTATACTACTATAATAAAAACCTATAAGCTATAGACCTCTACTAATAGTAAGTAGAAGAAAAGTAATAATAATATATTATAGGGAACTTATTTAGGACTTATAGAACTAGGAGCTAGTAATAAAAAAACTATTTTTAAATTATTTAAAAATAAAATTAGTAAGTATTATAAATATAGATAATTTAGATATTATATAAGAGAATATTAAATAAAATATAAGCTTAAGCTTAACTATAAGAAATCTAATAAAAAAAAAAGTTAAATTTAAATTAGTATTTAAAAGAAAAATATAATAATTTAGAATTAATATAATTAATTATAAATTTCTATTATAAACTATATATTATAATAATATATATATTATCTATTAAAGTAAGAAAGATAGAATAGGATAGTATTTTAAGAAACTATAAACTTTTAAAATAATAAAATAAAAAGAAATTATTAAAATCTTAAAAGTTAAAAATTATATTAAAGAAATTATAAAAGCTATACTAGAAATATTTAAAATCTTAAAACTAGAGAACTTATCTTATAAATAATATTATAAGGAAATATATTACTATTATTATTAGATATTATATTTAATATAATAGCTTATATATAAGTTAAAACTAGAAGAACTTATAAAAACTAGAGGGGAAATAATTTTATATATTAAATTTATTAAATAATTTAATATAAATAAATTTAAGCTAAAAAGCTTAAAGGATATAGCTATTTCCTATCTAGAAGAATAGTAGATAGTATAAAAGAATATATTAAAATTACTAATAGGATATTAAATCTATAATAATAAATAGGAAAATTATAAGTAATAAATCTAATAATAAAGAGAATAGTAGTAATTTAAGGCTATAGAGAAAGGAAAGTAGATATAGAAAGAAAATAAAGAAAAAATAAGTAAAAGAAATTTTATATAAATAAAATAAAATATAAATATAGAAAGTAATTTAATTAACTTATAAAAGTAAGTTAACTAACTATATTATATTCTTTAAATTATTAATTTATAAGTAAATATAAAGGAAGTTATTAGAAATTAATAAGAAAGTATCTATAATTTATAAAAGTAAGTCTAAAGATAGTAAAAAGTTATTTTTAATATTCTAGATTATATTAACTAGTTAAAAAAGATATTTTATAGTAAAGACCTATAAGTAGAATTTTAATAGTAAATTAATAACTTAGAAGAATATATTAGTTTTAATAAAGAAAAACTTATTAAACTAGAAAAATTAGCTAAGCTCTAGGAAGAATCTAAATAAATAAACTAGGAATAAGAAAAATAGTTTACTATCTTATTAATTAGTTATTATATTATACTTAAAGAAGAAAAGAAAAGAAAAATCTTTTAAGAAATTATTAAAAACCTAAAAGAAAAAGTATTTTAATAAATCCTAGAAATAACTAAGGAAGAACTAGATTTAAAGTAGTTAGAGTAAGAAGCTATATAATGCCTACTAGACTTAGAAAGTACTACTAAATAGTAGACTTATTATTTATAGATTTTAAGAAACCCTAAATTAAGTATAAAGCTATTAAGTAAGTAAAGAAACTTAGTTAAATAAATTAAATAAATTAAAAAAGACCTATAGAAAGAGACTAATAAGTAATTAGAACTAGCTTAAGACCTAATTAATAGTAGGGAAGAAATAGCTAAATTAAGAAAAAAATTATAATTATAATATAAAGATATAAAGAGATTATAATAATAATTAACTAACTTATAAAGATAATAGTATAGTAATATACCCTTAGTTACTAAAAAAGTTATTTAAATAATAAGATTAAGATCTTAAAAAGATATATAAAAAATAAATATTATAGAAAAATAATAGATCTATTACTTAAAAATATTAATTATTTTAGTAAACTAAAAATTTATAGCTTTAATAAATAGTAAAATATAAAAAAATTTTATTTTACTTATAATTATTAATAAATTAGAATTTTTATAGATTATAAAAAACTAATTATATACTTTAAATATATATAATAGGATATTAGTTAAATATAAAGGTAAAATAGTAAATACTAAGATTATATACTTCTATATTACTATTATTAGAAAAATTAATAATATCTTTTTTAATATTATTAAAATAGTAAACTATTTTATTATATTAAGAATATTATAGTTATAAATAAGAAATCTATAGATTAATTAAATAATTAATTAGCTTATTTAAAATAAGATTAAGTAAGGTTTAGGGAATAACTTAGCTTTTAAGAAATATTAACTAGAAGAATTATCTTTATATAAGTTAAAAGCTTTTAAAATAATAATCTATTTTAAAATACTTATT